>NC_090388.1:74526658-75144227 GCF_036365525.1 Heterodontus francisci | reverse complement strand
TGAGTTAGAGTTTTAAAGTTAATAAACTTGCACCTTTCTTATTTAAATCTGAGAAAACCTGCCTGGTTGATTTCTTTACAATTACAATTGGAGAGCAGTGAGCAAGGACTCACTGATAGGAAGCTAAAAAAAACGGTGTTTTAAAAGTTAAACCCTGTTACGGCCAAACCAGGAAAAGGCCAAGAGGGGAGTGCTAGACCCCTTCCTCACCTGGTCATAACACTCTTACTGTGCACTTGCATGATCCAAGTACTTTTAGATTTTCGCTAGAAGATATCTTTGCTGCTTCTGTTAAATGGGGCATGGTGCAGGAACTCTGGAAACATCTAAGTCTTTACTGACTTATTTGGTTTCAACAAGCACAGCAGAAGGGGGTTCTGCCATTGGCCTCAGGCCTCAAGGTTAGAGTGCCGAACATCAGCCATTATATCTGTTCTCCAACCCTACCCATTGGCCCCTTATTGGAGGCATACATGTGCAAACCCTTGTGGTCAAATAGCTTGGTGACACTCATTATCCAGATTCACAAAAGATTAGTGGCCACTTAGGTGAGGTACCAGATGGCAATTGGTGCCTTTGGAATTGAACCCCAGTGAGGGGTCGACAGCTTATGAGAAAAGAAAAGGAACACAATTGGCCACGTAAAGAATGCTCAGATTGAAGGAGTCAGAGTGACTGTGACCCATTGCAGCTATTTCCAGCTCACCAGAATTCATGACAAGCAATGAATGACCTTTCTACTGAAGGGAGACAGCTACATGCATTAGTTTACTGGTGTGCAGTTTGTACAAAATTGAAAAAAGTGTGTGACAATCCAAAACTTCTCGGTCCTACTGCAGTCCTAGAATCTCTAAATGATCTGGCTACACCTCACACCATTGGCACTTTACTGTGATCTTGTCCTCCAAGTATTCCTTGGTTTGAAAACTCTGGCATTGTTACTTTGAAAAGATATTTTTGAATATAACAAGATTTTGTGTACTGATGATTTGATTAAGTTTTGTCTTTTTAAAAAAATCATACTTTTAGATACAACTGGGAACTAATATTTAAATTGAATTTGAACATATTTGTTAATGTAATATAGTCATGTAAAACAATGAAAACGTGAAAAATTCAGCCATAAAGAGCTCTTGCTGTGAAATCGCTTTCGCGGAGATTGGGAGCCTAAGAATTACAGCAACATCACTTGCATTTCTGTAACACTTCTAACATAGTAAAACCTCCCAAGGCACTTCACAAGAGTTATCAAACACAATTTAACATGAGCCACATAAGTTATCATGTCTATCACATCTCTGTCCTGAGACTGCTGCAGTATTCCAAAGAACATCAACACAAGCTTGGGGAACAGCACCTCATTTACAGATTAGGCACGCTACAGCCCGCCGGACTGAACATTGAGTTCAATCATTTCAGAGCATGACGGGCCCCCCTTTTTATTTTATTTTTAGTTATTGTTTCTTCTTTCTTTCTTTTTTATTTGTTTATTTTATTTTAGTTTGTTTAATTTGTTTCTACTGAGCCTACCCACTTTTTTTTTCATGTTTGTGCTTGGGGCCAGGGCTGTTCATTTTCTGTCAATTAACACCCTCTCTGTACTAACGCTTTGTCTTTCACCACACCATTAACATACCATTTGCCTTTGTTGCATGATCTTCTGGTCAGTTATTCTCTGTGACCTTGTCCTATCAACACCTTCTCTTTTGTTATCTCTTGCCCCACCCCCACTTTACTTGCTTAAAACCTGTTACATTTCTAATATTTGCCAGTTCTGATGAAGGGTCACTGACCTGAAACGTTAACTCTGCTTCTCTCTCCACAGATCCTGCCAGACCTGCTGAGTATTTCCAGCATTTCTTGTTTTTATTCCACATAAGTTATATTAGGTCAGATGATCAAAAGTTCGGTCCGAGAGATAGCTTTCAAGGAGCATCCTAAAAGAGCAGTGACCACTCTTGAGGCAGAGAGGTTTTAGGAGGAAATTTCAGTGCTTTAGAACTGACGGCAAGCTACTAATGGTGGACCAATGAAAATCGGGAGTGCAGAGACCTCAGAGAGTCGTAAGACTGGAGGCGATTAGAGATAGGAACAGGTGAAATGGAGGGATTTGAAAGAAAAGATGAGAATTTTAAAATCAATTCATTGCCAGAGCAGAAGCCACTGTGAAATCAGTGAACACAGTGGTGATAGGTGAACAAGATTTGGCGCGAGTTAGAATCCGGGCAGCAGGGTTTTCTGTAAACTAAAGTTTATGTCGGGTGGAAGATGGGAGGACAGCCAGGAGAGCATTGGAATAATCCATTCTGGAGGTAACAGGCATGGTTGAGGGTTTCAGCAGCAAATAAACTGAGGCAGGAGAAGAGATGAGGAATATTACCAAGATGGATATAGCTGGTGTTGGTGATAGAGCAGATATGTGGTCGGAAGCTCAACTCGAGGTCAAGTACGACACCAAGGTTGTGAAATGGTCTGATTCAGCCTCAGACAGTTGCCTGGAAGTGGTTGGCCTTCATAGCTAGGGCATGGAGTTCTTGGTGGGAGTCACAATGGCTTCAGCCTTCTAATATTTAATTTGAAGGAAGTTCTACTCATCCAGGAGTGGATGTTGGACAAGTAGTCTGAGGGGGCTGGGAGGTGGGGGAGCGAAGGATAGATCCTTGAGACTTCCAGAGGTGGTGATGTGGGAGCAGGAACAGAAACCATTGCAGGTGAGACTCTGGCTATGACTGGATAGATAAGAATGGAACCAACCAAATGCAGTCCCACCCTATCTGACAACAATGGAGAAGGCATTGGAGGAGGAGGATGTGGTCAACAGCGCCAAAGGGCACTAAAAGGTCGAGAAGAAAGAGGAGGTATAGTTCACCATGGTCACAGTCACGTAGGATGCAATTTGTGAATCTGTTAAGAGCCACTTCAGTACTGTGCTAGGAGCAGAAATCTGATTAGATGGTTCCAAACATGGATTTGAAAGGCGATGCCATGTTCAAGGACTTTAGAGAGGAATGGGAGGTTGTAAATGGGGTAAGAGTTTGCAAGGACAGAGGTGCCAAGAGAGGGAAGAGGAGTGATGATTGCAGATTTGAAGGGGAGGGTGACAGTAGGCAAACAGACAAAACCATTAATAATATCAGCTAACATGGAGACCAGGAGGGGAAGTTGGGTGGTCAGCAGTTTGGTAGAATAGGGTCAAGGGAACAGGTGGTTTGCATGGACAAGATGAGTTGGGAGATGGCATGAGGGGAGAATAAAGAGAAACTGGAAAAAGATGTGAATTCTGAGCTAGAGCAGAGAGGAGCATGGGGAGAGGTTGGCTTGATGGGCTATGGGAAGAAAGGAACCACCAGGAAGGGATCAGATGGACTCCGTGACAAAGAAGTCCATGAGTTCCTCGAACTCCTTGTTGGAGGTGAGGATGGAAAAGACAGGGGGGAGACTGATTTAAGACAGTTTGTAGTGGAGAAGAGAGGCCAAGGGTCATCTTTCCATTCTAGGATGATCCTGGAATAGGCAGCAGTTTTGGCAGAGGAGATCACAACCAGCTAGCATTCAGCCAGATCAGGGGATGAATGGCTAAACCAGTTGACCGCCATAAACTTTCAGGTCTGTGTTCCTTGGACTTAAGGGAGCAGAGATGAGGGCCATCCCAGGGGGAACAACGAGGGTGAGAGAGAGTAATAGTTTTAATGGGGACAATGACATCAAGTTGGAAGTGAGGGCATGCTTGAGCAGATCGGTAGCTGCAGAAATGTCATGGTGAATGGAGGGCCAAAGGTTGGTCATTTGGGAACTTGAAAATGCAACTGTATGGAACTTGGGAGAGTTTTTCCCAGGGCCAGGAACAGAAGCAATTGTGGTTGGGAAGGGAAAAGGGGATGTAAGTGGAAAGCAATACAAGGAAGTTATCAGTGTTAGCCTTATCTGTGATTGGCATGATGGGAGTAGAGAGGCCTTGTGCGATGGCAAGGTCAACAGGGTAGCCTTGAATATGGGTAGGGGAGTTTATATGGAGGGAGAGATTAAGGGAAGATAGGAGGGCAATGAACTCAGAGGAGAGACAGCATGATGAGTTGAGATAGAAACTGAAATTACCGGGGATGAAAAGTCGCTCAGGGCTGAGGGAGGAAAACTGCGAAGGTATCTCAGGGAGAAACATAGCATGATACTTTCTAAAGCTGTAGAGAAGGAATATTTTAAATGAGAGGCAAGGGGGATATAGCAAGGTGAGATTGTCAAATGAAGAGAAGATGCCAGGGGGACAGGCCAAGGTCTGAGTTACTGATAAGAGCTACCCCACCATTGTGGTATTTTGGGTGGGGCAAGTGGTGGAAGGTATAGTCAGGCGGAGAGATTTCATTAAGAGAGAAGGTGTCAAGGTCCCTCAGCCAAGTTTCCGGCAGGACGATGATGTTGATGCAATCATCCACAATAAGTTAATGGATGGCAAGGACCTTGTTCACAAGTGAATGGACATTCTGGAGGGAACTTGTGAGAGAGGTGTTGATAGTCATTCTGCTGGAGGAGTCCTTTTTTATTCATTTACAGGACCTAGGCATCACTGGCAAGGCCAGCACTTATTGCCCATCTCTAACTGCTCTTGAGAAGGTGGTGATGAGCGGTCTTCTTGAACTGCTGCAGTCCATGTGCTGAAGGTAAGTGCTGTTAGGGAGTTCCAGAATTTTGATCCAATGATGGTGAAGGAACAGTGATGTATTGCAAAGTCAGGATGTTGTGTGACTTGGAGGGGTGGTGTTCCCATGCATCTGCTGCCCTTGTCCTTCTAGGTAGTAGAGGTTGCAGGTTTGGAATGTGCTATCGAAGAAGCCTCGGTGAGTTGACGCAGTGCATCTTGTATATGGTACACACTACTGACGCTGTGCGCTGGTGGTTGAGGGAGTGAATGTTTAAGGTGGTGCTGATCAAGTGGGTTGCTTTGTCCTGGATGGTGTTGGGCTTCTTGAGTGTTGTTGGAGCTGCATTCATCCCACACTCATGACTTGTGCCTTGCATATGTCTTGCATATGTCGGAAAGGCTTTGGTGAGTCAGGAGATAAATAACTTGTCGCAGAATACCCAGCCTCTGATCTGCTCCTGCAGCCATATTATTTATGTGGCTGGTCCGGTTAAGCATCAATAGTGATCCTTGGAATGTTGATGGTGGATGATTGGACGATGGTAATTGCATTGAATGTCAAGGGAAGATGGGTAGACTCTCTCATGTTGGAGATAGTCATTTCCTGGGACTTGTCTGGTGTGAATGTTGCTTGCCACTTATCAGACCAAGTCTGAATGTTGTCCAGGTCTTGCTGCATGCGGGCATGACTGCTTCATTTCTGAGGAGTTGTGAATGGAACAGAACACGGTGCAGTCATCAGTGAACGTCCCCACTTCTGACTTTATACTCTCTCAGTGCAGTCAAGGCACCTTCTGGGGGCTAATCTTGCTATTCTTCTCCTATCCCATTCTTCCCTCCCAATGTTGATCCTGTGGACATCCAGTCGTGAATGGTGGTGGACAATTAAACAACTAATGGGAGGAAGCGTCTCCATCCATAATCTACGTGGAGTCCAGCATGTGAATGCAAAAGACAAGACTGAAGTACATGCAAAGATTCACCTCAACCACTCCATGCCTAATCACTTGTCTCTCCTGAATTCTTAATTGGATTTATTAATGACTATCATATATTTATGGCCCCTAAGTTTTGGATGTGCCCACAATTGGAAACATCTACTTCTACTCTATCAAACGCTTTACATAACTTTAAAGACTGCTATCACATCATCTCTCAGCCTTCTCTTTTGTAGAGAAAAGAGCCCCAGCTCTTTCAATCTTTTCTGATAAATCTTTCCTCTCAGTTGTGGCATCATCTTTGTAGAATTGGGACTACAATGTAGTAACCTTACCAGTCACTCTTCTGTGAGAGCAGCTTCCTGCTGGGATTGTAAGGCCCTTACTCTTATTGGTTTAAATCTTATTTTGTTTTAAGTGGACCATTGGTCAAAGTTGTGTTAATTTTCAAACTGATGTAAAATTTTTTTTGATTTAGTCTCTCCATCTCTACTGTTGAAAGCATTTTCATCTTTGCTAAAAAGAAATCAATTCCACGGATACCAGTCAGCTTCCAGTGCCAGACCTAATTACTAGGTATTTGTGGGGGAGACAGTGGTGGAGTGGTAATGTCAGTAAATGAGTAATCCAGAGGCCCAAGCTAATGGCCTTAGGGATACGGATTCAAATCCCACCATGGCAGCTGGTGGAATTTAAATTCTATTAATTAATAAAATTCAATTAATTAATAAAAAATCTGGAATTGAAATCTAGTCTCAGTGATGATGCCATGAAACTATCATCCATTGTCATAAAAATCCATCTGGGTCACTAATGTCCTTTAGGGAAGGAAATCTGCTGTCCTTACCTGGTCTGCCCTACATGTGACTCCAGACCCACAGCAATATGGTTAGCTCTTAACTGCCCTCTTCAATGGCCTAGCAAGCCACTCACTCGTCAAGGATAATTGATGCCCACATCTCATGAAAGAATAATAATACAAAATCAATGCAAGTCCAATTGTGATCTCTTGCCCTGCATATTCATACTTCAAATTATACTCCCTTTCTTTCATTTAGGAGGAAAGGTGGGATATAACTTACCTTCAGTAGGTCCTCCAGTTGGATCCCAAACAGACCAGAGCTGCACAATGAAGAATGGTGCCCAACATAAAATATACACCACCACCACCAAAAATGTCATCTTCAGTGTTTTCAGCAACGTGCTGGGTATCCCCATGGCAGTGCCTATGCGTGACCCCATCGTGTTCACTTTTGTCAATGAAATCTTTTCTTGCCTGTTCTTTTGCCCAGTTAGGTAAATCGTTCTACATATTTTGACCTGGCATATGATCAGAACGGCTGCTGGCATCACAAAGATGACCAAGGCTGTCCAAGTTATATATGATTTTCTGCCCCACGGTTTGACAAAGGTCGCCCAGCACTCAAATACCTGTGGCTGCACCTCCTGGATCGAAAAGATGAAAATCTGAGGGAGGCTGAAGACCAGTGAAAAGGCCCAGGCCATGCCGACGACCAAATACCTTTGCAAAGAGCTCTTGGTGATGGCGATCATGGGTTTGCAAATGGCCTGATACCGATCGAGGGTCATCGCGAGCAGCAGGTAGGTAGAAGCAAACATTCCGACGATCTGCAGGTACTTGATGGTTTTGCAAACCGCGTTGGGGGCCAGGAACTGGTCCGTGACCTCCCACAAAAGCTGGGGCAGCACCTGGAAGAAGGCAACCACTAGATCGGCGGTGCACAAGTGGAAGAGGAAGAGGCGGGTGCGACTGTTCCTCTTGCGCTTTTGCCACAAAGTGCAGAGGAAGATGCAGTTGCCCAGAGTTGCCAGGACGAAAACGAAGCTGAGCACGGCTATCTTGGCCGTCGCTGGCTTGTTCCCTGTGAAAAGAGTCCCATTGCCTTCACTAGTCCTCCACTCAGTGTTGCTTTGATTGAATTCAAGTCTCATATTTCGATTAAAATCTGTCTAAGCGATTGATTCTGTGGTTGCAAAGTACAACCGGTAAATGCTTCGATACTTAAAGGTTTGTCTAACTTTTATGGTTGCCTGCAGCAGGAAACTTAACGGCTAAACTTAACCATCACCTTGGTCCGGTCTGCTCGCTGCACTGGTCTGACAGGTTCCCTGCTCACTAACTCTCTTAGGTCATCATCATCACCGCTTCCGAGCTGTGCGGCGGAGAATTCCCAATGGGAAGCAGACGCCTCGCAATTAAATAAACTCCAGTTGACGTGGGGAAGTTGAATGCTGCGTTGCTTTAAGTGCAAGCTCGTTGGTTCATTGTAGCCTCAGCCCACGTAATTTGAGATCTTAATTTTCAGATACGGCTGTGCTAAACTTGTAACAGAAAAATAAATTACCAACACAAACAGAAACTCCCAACATAGATACCAACCAGCAGACAGGGATTCAGTGCGCAACAAGTTTGCAATACTTTTAAAGCAAAAAGCGAGAGGTTCTCATGACTGAATTTGCTGTCTATTCTCCTGTTTTGCCGGTTTATAAATCAAAGTGACTGTGAGAGTGCTGCGGTGGAAGACAATTGTGTCAGTGTTCACATAATATAATATAGGCGATGGAATCGTGCTGGTCGTTTCATCTGCAGTTTATTGTACTGATTTGGAGCAGGAATACTTTTAAATTTTTTTAAAGCACGCATTGGAAAAGCTGTCCTCATAACCCAGCCATCAAATGATGCGGTAACAGCTCGGTGTACTAGGCAGATAAACTAAGCTTGGAGGAGTGTATTGCTTTAGACAGTGTGCGGTCTTTTAAATTGATAGCGATTGAAATGATGCTGGACAGTGGTGTCCTTTCATCAGAAAGTTGCTCACAAAAACGGTTATGTGAGGATTATTCCATCTACCATTAAAATAGGTCTTCTTGATATATTTATATTTAGCAATAGAGGTTACCGAAATATACGAGCCCTTTAACGACACTCAAACTGCTCTGCTCCTTGCTATGACTGTCCGGGTGTATCTCATTACCTCTGGACACAGACACAGTGTAGTCTCACACACTGATCAAGTCTGACGCGTCAGGATAGAAAATAACTGCTGTAAACGGCGCTGACTTGGACAATATCTCTCCATTTTACAGTAAAACACAATTGCAGACTTTTCCCCAGATATTGGAAACATAAACGACACCGGCCCCAGAATAGGGTGGAGTGTCGCCAGATAGCTTAACACATTTCTGTCAATGAAATGCAAGATCTAATTTTTCCATAGAAGTTAATGTTACCTCTCCCCACCCCTTGTAAATCGTTTGTCATTGGGTTTTCTTCTGAAGGACGGGACTGAACCTTCAAATAAAACACTGACTTTTGTTACTCTTAAAAAATATTGAAGTACGGTGTTTTGTCAGGAGTGAATACACAGTTGAATTTAACAACTGGAATCGTAGAATGGTTACAGCGCAGAAGGCTATTCGGCCCTTCGTGTCCGTGTCAGCTCTCTGCAAGAGCAACCCAGCTAGTTCCACTTTTACAAGTGAATTGCAATTGGTGTTGATATTCAGAATAGAGATGTGCAAAGGAAACCCGACGCGAGGACGAATTCTGGACCCGGAAGTCCGACCCCACTCGACCTGAACCCGACACATGTCGTCGGCACCCGTCAGTACATGGGTAAAGGCCTGCCACCCGATCTGACCCCGACGGGATCCGACGACATGTGTCGGGTTCGGTTCGAGTCGGGCTTCCGGGTCCAGTATTCGGATTTGGGTCGGGTTTCCTTTGCACATCTCCAAATTCAGAATGATTTCAGCACCGCCATCCTGGACAGCTCCGCGTTCAGTGAACTTGTACTGATAGTGCAATTTTTTATATATAAGAGCAAAATACTGCGGATGCTGGAAATCTGAAATAAAAACAAGAAATGCTGGAACCACTCAGCAGGTCTGGCAGCATCTGTGGAAAGAGAAGCAGAGTTAACGTTTCGGGTCAGTGACCCTTCATCGGAACAATTTTTTTTATTGGTTCCTGGGATGTGAGCATTCCTGGCTAGGGCAGCATTTATTGCCCATCCCTAATTGACCTTGAACTGAGTGGCCATTTCCAAGGGCATTTAAGAGCTAACCACATTGCTGTGGGTCTGGAGTCACATGTAGGCCAGACCAGGTAAGGACAGCAGATTTCCTTCCCTAAAGGACATAAGTGAACCAGATGGGTTTTTACAACAATCGACAATGGTTTCATGGTCACCATTAGACTAGATGGAACTTTCAACCATCAGTCAACTATCAGCCTTTTACAATGACAGGTAGCCTTTAAACCTTTTCACTAGCATTAGAAATTGTCAGCATTAACCAGATAGATAATTAGAATGGAGTGATTTTTTTAGACAGAGGAATTGCACATAATACCTGAGATAAGAAAATGCTCAATATTGAGCAGTTTACTTCAGGTTGCCAAACTCTTTTTGCATTTGCTTCCAGCACCTGAAGATGTGGGTGACTGTGTATAGTCTTTTGGCTGCCTCCTCCAATGCAGTCCAGACAGCTATTAGGTGAGAAGGTTGTGCCACTACCTGGAATAGCAGAACCGACCTTCCCCCACCCCCAACTTCTTGTGAAAATCGCAGCATTTGAAACAGTGGAAGTTCCATTTCTTCACTAAGTTCTGCAAGCAAACTTTTCGAGTTCCACCGAAAAACTATTGACCTTGCAAAAATCAGAAGCTTCTTCCTTATAGATAGCAGCTATAAGAGCTGCTGTGCAGGAAATCCTACCTCTGCAATCTGCAGGCTCCCTGCACCATGCCTAATCCAGGCTAAGAGTTCACATATCAGAAAATGGATTAATGTCACAAAAACCACTCTCCCCTTAATCTGGTATTGCTGTTACTACACATGATTAGAAGGTTGCCTCCAAGTTATGTGCAGGAGGATATGAAGTTGATAATTGCGGGTTCAAGTGAAGTTGCAATCTATTCCAGAACTTTGAAAACATGTATGAAATGTGAAGACTCAGGTAATTGCATATGAGGAAGCCTTCCACAGATATAGGCGTGTATGTAATGTTTGTAATGTATGTAATGTTTGAGTGTGAAGGTTTAACAGATGAACAGCATGCACTACGAAGTTACCTGCTGCGTGTTCCTGACGCAAAAGGATGGTTTAAACATATTACCATACCGTGTAGCCTTTTCCACATGTCACTGGAAAGTGACAAATATATTTTTCCATTGCATTTATTGAATCACATGTTAGAAAATGAGAGTGGCCATGAAACAAAACTGGAATAATTATATTTCATTCTAAGCACCATTTAGAACTGTGTCATTTTAAGTATTTATTTCCTCAACGTTTATATTGAAAGATAATTCCAGAGATTGGATTAACCAGGTATTTTCAGCCTATATTCACTATTTATAGCAAACAGGGAGGGAATGAATGTGCGATTCAAGCCTTGTTCATCACTGTAAATTAACACAATGGCAGTAAAAGGCATCGGTAATTACTTCGAATACCACTTCCACCGCAGTACATTTAAGAAAGTGTGGGCGCAGAGCATGCGGAGGGAAGTTGGACTGCTGGTGGCTATATTTCTTGATAGTTGCTTTCTCCCACATGCAGGTGAAGCTTCTATGCATTATAAATGAATGTTTTATCAGAAGGAGTGCAAGGCTGATACCTCTGAAAGCAATTCTTGATTATAATGCAGAAACAATTGCTCATGCCTCAAAATCTAACAGAAGACTCTTCAGAATTGGTTGACAAAAAAGAATGAAATTGAGGCACATACAACTTTCAGCTCTGAAAGATGACTAAGTGTAATGAGTTCAGAGTAAGGTTAATGCATTGCAAACAGCTTTTGATATTCTTCCCTAAACCATATCATTATCTGGATTGTGGATAAATGTGTTGTAAAGACGGATGTGAATGAGGAAAGTTAAAGAAGCAAAATGTCCTTATTTTACCAGAAAAAATGAATGAGGTGCAAAGTTAATCACTGCAAGGAAATATGCAGTTAGTAGATTTAGCAGAGGACAGAGGAGGTCTGGAAAAAGAACTAGATAATTTTATTTGGGGGTTGGAATGTAGCAGGGAATGTCTTGGAATTGAAAAGTATGAGGTATCAGTTGTCATAGTGTCATAGAGTCATTTAAGGCACGGGAGTAGCCATTCAGCCCATCGAGTCCATGCCGACTCTCCACGGCGCTATGCAGTCAGTCCCACTCCCCGTAGCTCTACAAATCTATTTCTCTCAGGTGGCTATCCAATTTCCTCTTGAAGTCATTGAGCGTCTCTGCTTCCACCACCCTTGTGGGCAGCGAGTTCCCCCTGCACCTTTTGCTCAAAACTTTCAATCTGTGTCACCTAGTTCTTGTACCATTTGTTAATGGGAACAACTTTTCCACGTCTAACTTATCTAAGCCTCTCATAATCTTGCACACTTCTATTAAATCTCCCCTCAATCTCCATTGTTCTAAGGAGAACAAGCACAGCTTTTCCAACCTAGCCATGTAACTAAAACTCCCCATCCCTGAAACCATTCTCCTCTGTACCCTCTCAAGGGCCTTCACATCCTTCCTAAACTGAACGTCCAGAACTGGACGCAATATTTCAGTTGGGGCCTAACCAGAGCTTTATTAAAGTTCAGCATAACGTCCCTGCTCTTGTACTCAATGCCTCTATTTATAAAGCCCAAGATCCCATATTCTTTCCTAACCACTCTCTCAATATGTCCTGCCACCTTCAAAGTTTGATGCACATGCACCCCCAGATCCCTCTGTTCCTGCACACTCTTTGGAACTGTGCCATTAAGTATATATTGCCTTGCCCTATTCCTTCTGCCAAAATGCATCAGATCACACTTGTCAGTATTGAATTCCATCTGCCACCTCTCTTCCCATTCTGCTAGCCTGTCTATGTCCTGTTGCAGGCAGTTCATATCATCATCACTGTTTGCCTCACCTCTAAGTTTGATGTTGTCAGCAAATTTTGAGATTCTACTCTGTATTCCAAGATCCAAGTCATTTATATGTAGTAAAAAAGCTATGGTCCCAGCACAGACCCTTGGGGAACACCACTGTCTACCATCCTCCAGTCTGAAAAGCAAACATTTACTATGAGTCATTGTTTTCTGTCCTTAAGTCAAATTTTATCCAATTGGACACTGACCCTCCTATTCCATGAGCCTCAATTTTGTTAACCAGCCTTTTATGTGGCACCTTATCAAATGCTTTCTTAAAATACATATAGAAAACATCCACCACATTCCCTTCATTAACCTGCTCCGTTACTTCATCAAAAAATTCAATTAGGTTAGTCAAGCATGATCCACCTTTTATAAATCCATGCTGGCTATCCTTAATGAACACGAACTCTCTGTGTCCATTGATATTTTCCCTGATTATTGTTTCTAAAATCTTACCCACCAATGATGTTAAACTAACTGGCCTGTAGTTGCTAGGACTGTCCTTACACTCTTTCTTGAATAAGAGTGTCACATTTGCCACTCTCCAATCTTCTGGCACCTCCCCTGTATCAAGGGGAGATTGGAAAATTATGGCAAGCTCTTCTGTTATCTTCATCCCCACTCCATTTAGCAATCTGAGATGCAAGCCATCCAGACCAAGTGACTTATCAATACAAAACACAGCCAACCTTTTTAGTACCTGCCCCCCCACTTCAAATTTTATCCTATTGATTGCCTCTACCCTCTCTGCTTCTACCGATATTTTGTCAGCCTCCATTTCCTAATGAACACTGATACAAAGTATTCATTAAGTATATTAGCCTTGCCCTGCATTTCAAAGCATATATTACCCTCTCTGTTCCTAATAGGCCCCATTCCTCCTCTTCCTACTCCTACTCGCTAACTATTTATATGCCAGTAGAAGATTTTTGGGTTCCCTTTAATGTTAACTGCCATTCTATTCTCATATTCTCTCTTTGCCAGTCTTATTTTCCTCTCCACCTTCCCTCCTAACTTATTGTATATGGCCTGGTTCTCACTTGATGAGTTCACCTGACACGCATCAGATACCCTTTTTTTTATTTTATCATCATCTCTATCTCCCTCGTCAACCAAGGAGCCCTGTTCTTGGTTCCCCTACCTTTCATCCTTGTTGGAACATTCCTAGCCTGTACCTGAAACATCTCTTCCTTAAAGAGAACCCACTGTTTCGTTACAGCTCTTCCTGCCAGCCTTTGGTTCCATTCTACCCTAGCTATATCCCTTCTCATCACATTGAGTGAGCTGGTCTCTTTTCTCCATAATCATAGTAGATTGAATTAGCAACAGAAAGAAGAAGCTCTAAGGAAGTACCTTTCATTTATATGGGATCTTTCACCATCCTTGGGAGATCCCCAAGTGCCTTCCAGCCAATGAATTACTTTTGAAGTGCAGTTACATCGGCAAACATTGCGGACAATCTGCACACAGCAAGATCCCACAAACAGCAACGAGATGAATAAGAGAGAACAAAACTATCCTAAATCAGTTTAAAAGAATTAGCATTCACTTATTTGTCTTTTTCCATTTAAAAAATAAATAAAATGAGTGCTAATTATGTCATTGGAAGAATTGGGTCAGACGAGTTAGGGTGCCCAACTGAAGTAAAGGGAACTGAACTACTATGGAGACCAAAGTAAAGTATAGACTGGATATGATGTGGTAATGGAATAGTAATTCAGAGATCAGGCATTCAAATTCCACCATGATGATAGCTATAAAAGCTGTCAGATTGTCAATAACACCAATTGGTTTACTAATGTCCTTCAGGGAAGGGAATCTGCTACCTGGACAGGCGTACATCTGACAGCAGGCCCACACTACAGCAAACTAAATGACAGGAGGAGACCACTGCCTCGCCAGATCCAGTCCTCAGCCAACATTCATGACCATTCTCAGGGTTGCTAAGTGGTAATAAGGAGCAGAATGCTGGCCGATTTTCCCTTTCTTAACTCAGGGCGGTGCAACTAATTGGAGCACACCAACTACCCGAATGACATTAGTTAATTAAGAATAGGCCTGAGCTAAAACCCACTGCTAATGCACCTGCTACCATTTTTACATTGAAATCAGACTCCCACAGTGTAATTAGAAACCTGATTTAAATTTAACAGCTGCCAGCTGTGTTTCCCAGGGATGGGAAACCTGGCAAAGAAATAGAGAAGAGAGGTGCCATCCTTGTGGGCCAGGAGGAGCAGGAGAGCTCTCCCTATCGGTCTCACTTCTGATGATCACGGTCTCTCCTTGCTGTTGTGATTGGTGACTTTCTACATGCCCTCTCCCCCAAGTCCCGATCTCTCTCTCACCATTGTCAGGGACCGTCTAGTGGTCTCTGACTGCAACCTCCTGTTGCTGGTTTTCCCCCCCAACCGACTGTCAATCTGGCTGGCTGCCGGACAGGAACTGGAAGAAGAAAATTATAATAAGGTTCTGTTGTTAAATTTGCCACTGGGAGCAGTGGCCACTGCCGGAACTGCAGGCCGTTCAGTACTGAGGATGTTCGAAACCCCAGGACAGGTGGGTGGGGTCGGGGTTCCGGGCCAGTCAGGCAGGGTGGGGGGAGACGTCTTTCCAGGGGGGCAGCCATCAACACCGAGGTGGTCCTACCGGGGGCCATGGATTTCCCCAAAGGAGGGAACCTCTCCCCACCCCCAACCCCACTAGGACGCCACCAGGTCTTACCTGGCAGCATCTCCATGTGGTGGCGGCCACTTAAGAGCCTTAATTGGTCTGGGATGGGAAGGCCGGCCTCTTGCCATTTTACTTGCCCCCCCACCCCACCTCTGTTCCTGTCTCCAAGGGATTTTATCCTACCCTTTCTATCTCTTATATATTTCCTTAATGGCGAATCAACAGAGGATTTTAGAAGGAGGTTACAAGTTAATATCACACCATAACAAGTAATCTGTACGTAATATTCAGGGCAATTGACTTTCTTGCTCCTCAACAAAAGTTTAATTTATAAAGGACGGAACAGATTCCTGACTCTATAGAGAATTTCTCAATGGTTTAATGATGAAGGACCTTTCAGTTATATAATGCACTTTAAGTATCATGCCACATACAGATATATGACTGCCAATTTGTGCACAGCTAGATCCCACAAATAGAATTGAGATGAATGTCCAGATGATCTGTTTTAGAAAGGTGTTGGTTGCGGGAACAATGTTGACAAGGTGGTCAGGAGAAATCACCTGCTCTTTTTGAATAGTACCATTGGATCTTTTACATCCACCTTCAGGTGGAAGACTGAGTTTTCATTTAACATCATCCAAAAGACTCCAACAGTACTGCATAAATTTTTTGGAGACCGCAGGACCCGACATTGGGACTGGATCAGGTGTAGCTTCCGTTGGGGCAATGTGCAGTCAATCACATGTGATTAAACGGCGGCCGGCCAATTAAGAGTTGGGAGGCGCGAAGGCCGTCCAGTGAGATGACGGAGGTGGAAGTGGAGGTGGCAAAGTCAGGTGACACCATGGCAAGTGCTGATGCCATATTAAAGGGCATTAACTGCTGCCTGTTCTGAAAGAGCCTATGCCTGACTGCCAGGCTGCTAAGGAGCTGAGGGGAAGCCTGCTGGCAGAATGGCAGAAGAAAGACCCCAGGTAGCCCCATGGTTCAGTGATGCCTCCCTCCAGACTGTCCTCCAGGCTGCAAGGAAAAGGTGGGAGGTCCTCTTCACCAAGGACAGGAGGTGGAGTCTGGCCCATCTGACCAAGTAAGCCTGAACAGAGATAGCGGAGGAGGTCAGCAGTCATGGGATCACCCCCAGGACCTGGATCCAGTGCCGGAAGCAGGTCAAAGACCTGATCCGGTCTGCTCGGGAGAATGTTCCATACACTTTCTAACCTTCAGGCCTTGCATGTGACAGAGTGAAACAGTGCATTTGGTGGAGAGGGAAGGACCACTCAGCTATGGGCAATGTGGTAAGGCACCAGGAAATGCTGCCTGAGGCACGGGCATGGCTGCATCTCGGTGAGAGGTGCCCTTCTGTCATTCCATTCCCCCACAAAGTCACTCAAGCATGCAGGAAACATTTGTGATTCCCCCATCGTAGGTCACTGGACTACCACCAGCATAGCTGTTATGCTGGTCTTTGCTGGTAGAATAACATTGCACCTCTTTGTGTTTGCAGAAGAAGACAACCAAAAAGAACAGGCCAAAACCGGTGGTGGTCTGCCTTATTTGCACCCCTTGAACCCAGTGGAAGAGTAGGCAATAGAACTGGCAGGGCAGCAAGGCAGCCACTCTATAGTGAATGGTGAGATAGGGGCACCCTCTGAAGAGAGTGAATGGGGATGTCCTGAGGCACAAGGGTGTATGTGGCAAAAATGAGCCATGGAGCTCATGTGTCCACCATTGGATACATGGACCTCCACAGTCGGGGTGGTTGGAATGTCATAATGGGAAGCCCATAACCCTTCAATCTCTCTCTTCTCTCATGCAGGTCATGTTCATCAACAAGAACAAAGAGCTAAAGAGACTGGGGAATGGCGAGCTACCTCTGAGGAGGAGGAAGGGACATCAGAGGGTGCACCCTCACATCATTCCCCCGCACCCTCCATCAGCACAGATACTATCATGTTGGTGGGTATCTGTTCGTGTTTACATTTGGACACACAACCTGGTGAACACATCACAGATGCACATGAGCAACTGACGGAGGGGTCCCTGCACCTGTGCAGGAGCTCCACAATATGCTAGGGCTCTCCAAGCTTCAGGCAGCCGAAGGTCATCCCAAGCCACGGGGCAGCAAAGTCAGCAGCCTGCCTCCACCTCAGCTGACAGCGCAAGGGGAGCACCAGGTAGGAGCACCCAGAAAAGATTTAAGAGCACCTAGATGCACTTAAAGGTTCACGGGCGAATGTACATTCCAGATGGATAGGGTTATATTTGGTATCACACAGAATAAGGAAATGCTTTCTCTCACGACACCTCCTTCCTCTTGTTGATGCCTTTTGGGACTTCACTTAAACCCTGCCACCCGAGGACCTGGAAGCGAGGGACCAAGCTGCGAGCGCTCAATGCTTCAGCCTTGCCACTGTGCAATGTGCACCTGGGTGCTTGGTGCTGGATTGCAGAAGAAATGAGGTGACAACAGGGCTGCTTAATGGAAAGACTTTATTAGTGTGGTTCCAGAAGGTGGTAAGGATCAAAGAAAAATTGAATGTATAAAGGTATCTCGAGCCTCCCTTGCGCATAAATCATCGCACCTTTCCTGCTGTCCTTCATCTGGCACTGCCTGGGTAGCATCCTCCTCCACATCCTCATCATCAGAGGAGGCATCGCACTCCACGACATCCTCACTGGTCAGCGCCTCCCCCCTCTGTGGTGCCAGGTTGTGCTGTGTACTATGACTACCATGATCTGTGAGATCCTCGTTGGGGCATACCGAAGGGTCCACAAGATCGATCTAGGCATCTGAATCTCATCTTCAGGAGACTAATAGCCTGCTCAATGGTCACTTGGGTTGACCCGTGGCAGTGTTATACCTCTCCTCTGCATCCGTACATGGGTTTCTCGCAGGCATCAGTAGTCATGTCCTCAGTAGGTAGCCTAGTCTCCTAGTATCTATTTCTGAAGGTGCACGGGGGGTGGGGGTGGGGGACAGAAAAGCTCTGGCACCTGAGACTGCTGAAGTATGTATGCGTTGTGACTGCTTCCCGGGAACCTTGTGCACATCTGCAGAACTCATTTGTGATGGTCGCACATTGAGCGCGTGGGATCCCTTCCTGTTGATGAAGGTTGTTGGCTGGTCTATGGGAGCGTTAATGGCCACATGCTTGCAGTTGATGACACCGTGCACCTGGAGACCCCAAAGCCTATAGCCCTCTCTGTGCTTGACTGTTTGGATTGATGCAGAAGTGCACGTAGCCGCTGGCCCTCCTGTAAAGGGCACTGGTGCACCGATACGCCACAGACTACAAGATTCCACACATATTTCTAGTTGATCCCTGAAACGATCTGGAGGCATTGAAGTCAGTGCCATGGTGACCTTCAGTGCCACTGGCATTGGGTGTCCACCAAGTCCCATGGGGGTCAGCTCATTTTGCATCATGGCACACAGATCAGTGACATCAACCTTGGAGGGTGGTGTCTTCGGAGACACTGCCATTCGCACATCTGCAGGTAGTTGAGCCACAGCCTGTAGACCATCTTTGGAGGGCAGCCTCTTCTGAGTGTAGGAGGCTATTGGCGTAATAAAAACAAGAAATGCTGGAACCACTCAGCAGGTCTGGCAGCATCTGTGGAAAGAGAAGCAGAGTTAACGTTTCAGGTCAGTGACCCTTCTTCGGAACTGGCTATTGGCGTGCCCCTCTACGTTCTTCTCCAGTGTTGTGTTTGCACGTTCCTCTGAGCTCCCAAGTTGCTGCCGTGCCCTACCCATACCTGAACCTCCCTCGCTCTATGTTGCTCCTCCTCCTCTTCATCAGGGATTTTGGGAATAAGGCCCATGACAGGTAGCCTCTCCATGCAAACAGCACTCCACCCCCCCCCCAGCTTTCCCTCACTTGTCACCTCTGATGAGGTGGCAGTGCCCCGATGGCACCCTGCTATATTTCCCCTGCAATGTTGGCACATTTGCCCCCATTCCCAATGCTCTCTCTCCTCCACCCTCTTTGCCAAGTAATGCTGCCTCACCCGATGCCTTTACAGCAAAGCCAGCACTGAGCTCCTGCCTCCTTTTCGCCTTCTTTAACCAGGCGAGCGTTTAAACCCCCATGGTTCCCATGTGCCAGTAGTTAAATCGGACACAGTGGATAAAATTGCTGTCTATTGGGCTCTTAAATACCTTAATTGCCTTTCCATTACCTGGATGTGTGAAGTCCGCCATCCATATTGGCCGCTAACAGTAAGGTGCTGAAGGGATGTCAGGACGTCCCGTTCAACATCTTCTGTCCTGACTTTATGCCCCCCTCTGCCTCCATTCCCGTCTCCAATGGCCCCTTAAAATTCAGTCCTGTGCAATCTCTTGAACTGGGACCACCTCCCCTCACTTTCAACAGCAGTGATAACCCCAGCTTCTCTTCTCCAGTACAAACAATTTAAACCCCTCATCTCCATCTCCTCCACCCTTGCCTCCAATAAGAAGAACAACAAGCTCATGGACTTCCTTGTCACTAAGATTGAGGCCATCTGTTCAGCTGCCTCTGTCGCTTCCCTTCCTTCCCCTATCCCACAAAGCCAAACTTTCCCTAAGGTGGTTTGTTTTCTGCCCAGTGATTGGCTCTACATATCTCCTGTCTTCAGGTTCTTCATGGAAATAACTCCAGCAGTGCTTCCTCCAGTACTCTTTCCTTCAATTAGTCCTGTCTCCAAATCCCTATTCCCTATTTATTACCATGACATATCTATCCTTATCTTCCATGTCTATATAACGACTTTCCTGTCTATATTCGTCAGTGCATTTTGGCTGCTGATTTGGACTCTAGCCCATCACTCCTCTTTATCCCTCCTTGGCCCCACCTAAGTCCCTATCCAAAAGCTTCAGCACTCCTTGACTGTCCTACTCTCTTGCCACTGTCCCAGGATTGACTCTCTCTTAGATAAGCCAACTGCTTCCCTCTGTGTCTCTCTTGACATCCTCGAAAGAGTCCATCAAGGCACTCGTCGCTGTCTCCTTTTGAGCCACAACCCCAACTGTCAAATCCTTCCATCTCTTCCACCATCATGCCCAGTACACAAGGGCCAATCTTGCCAACCTCCTTCCCCTTCCACTCACCCCTCCCAGTGCTGACTCATTCATTCTGTCAAGAATCTCAGTTCACTTGTGAACAAGGTCCCCTTGCCATCCATTAGTTTATTGCGGATGACTGCATCAACATCATGATCTTGATGGAAACCTGGTTTACGCGTGATTATGTCTTCCCCTTAGAGAAGCTTTGCCTGCCTATACCTTCTACCACTTGCCCCAGCCACGGTGGCGGTGTAGCCTTCTTCATCAAATCACAGCTTGGTCTGTCCTCCTACTCCTCTGGTACTTTTTCCTCCTTTGAGCATCTCACCTTGTTCCACCCCTCTCGCCTCTCATTTAAAATCTTCATTCATTATGGCCCACCCGAGTACCATGCCAAGTTTCTGACCCAGATATCTTCACAGCTTTCCTCCCTCAGGCTCTTCACCTTCTCATCTTTGGTGATTTCAACTCATAATACTCTCTCTCCACTGAGCTCACCGTCCTCTATCCTCCCTAAATTTCTCCCTCCATATAAATTCCCCTACCCATATTCATAGCCTCCCCCTGACCTTGCCAGCTCAAGTGGCCTCTGTACGCCTGACATGTGAATCACAAATAAGGCAATCTCTGATCACTTCCTTGTTTCCCTCTCCCCCAACATCTCCCTTCCCCCTCCCAACCCCACTTCCTTCTGAGCCTGCCGCTAAAAAAAGCTCTCCTCCAAGTTCATTACAACTGCACTTTCAAGTTCCCAACTGTCTCGTCTTTGACCCTCCATTCACCATGAACTTTCTGCAGCTACTGATCTGCAAAATCATATGCTCACGTCCACATTGATGCCCTTCTCCTCATTAAAAACTACTGCTCCCTCAACCCTATTTTCACCAAACTACTGACCACCCAATTACCCTTCCTGATCCCTACAGTAGTTGGCACTGTTAATAGCTCACTCTCCACAGGAACTGTCACCTGCTAATACCTCATGCATGCCTTTGTTACCTCTAGATTTGACTGCCCAATTCCCTCTGGCTCTTCCTCCCACCATAAACTGGAGCTCATCCAAAACTCTGCTGCCTGCATCCTAACTCGCATCAAGACCTGTTCAGCATTGCCCCTGTCTATCTCTGTAATTTCCTCCAGCCCTACAAGCCTTTGCGATGTCTGTGCTCCTCCAATTCTGACCTCTTGCACATCCCCAATTTTTTAATCCCTCCACCATTGGCACCCATGCCTTCAGTTGCCACCACCCTAGGTTCCAGCATTACTTCCCTAAACCTCTCTGCCTATCTTTATCTCTTTCTCCTCCTTGAAGAGGTTCCTTAAAACCTATCTCTTTGCTCAAGCTTTTGGTCATCTGTCCTAATATCTCCTTATGTGGCTCAGTGTCAAACTTTGTTGATAATGCTCCTGTGAAGTGCTTTGTGACATTTTTAATGTTACAGGCCCTATATAAATGCAAGTTGTTGCTATTGTTCCCTCCTACCCTAGTTGTGAAATCAATTTTTTCTCTCATTTCTCTTCTATCTCCCCACACCCACATTGCCCTCTCCAAGCTTATTTTGTCCTTGAGACGTGTCTTCTGCTTCCTCGACTGTATTCCCACTTCAAATCTGCAATCATCACCCACCTCCCTGAAAAATTCATCCTTCACCCCTCTGACCTTGCAAACTAACACCTCATCTCCAACCTTTCCTCTCCAAGAACCTTAAATGTGCTGTTGCATCCCAAATCCATGGCCATCTTTTCCACAACTCCATGTTTGATCCTCTCCAATCAGGTTTCCGCTCTTGCCACGACACTGCATTGGCTCATATGAAAGTCATAAATGACATTCTATGTGACTGTGATAAACTAATCCTCCTCATCCTTCTTGACTGATCTGCAGCTTTTGACATGTTTGACCCAACGATCCTCCTCCATGCCTCTTCTCTTTCGTCCAGCTGGATGGGATAGCCATTGCCTGGTTCCATTCTTATCTATACAGTTGTATATAGAGAATTATCTTGCAATGGCTTCTCATCCCACTCTGGAGTCCCCCAAGGATCAAACCTTGGCCCCCTTCTATTTCTCACTTACATACTGCCCTGTGATAACATCGTCCAAAAGCACATCAGGTTTCACATATATGCTGGCAATACCCAGCTCTATCACTATCATCTAGCTTGACCCCTCCACTGTCTCTGATTTGTCAGACTGCTTGTCTGACATCCAGTACTGGATGAGTAGAAATTTCTTCCAAATAAATATTGGGAAGACAGAAATTATTGTCTTCATTCCCTGTCACAAACTCTGTTCCCCTGCCAATGATTCCACCGCTCTCCCAGACCACTGTCTGAAGCTGAACCAGACTGTTTGCAGCCTTGGTGTACTATTTGACCCAGGGATGAGCTTCCAACCAATATCCACTCCATCATTAAGACCACCTGTTTCCACCTCCATAACATTGTCCATCTCTGACCCTGCCATAACTCATCTTCTGCTGAAATGCTAATCCATGCCTTTGTTATGTCCAGACTTAACTATTCCAATTGTCTCCTAGCCAGCCTTCGACCTTCCGTCCTCCATAAACTTGAGCTCATCCAAAACTCTACTGCCCATATCCAAACTCAGACCAAGTCCCATTCACCCCTGTGCTGCTGACCTATAAACACGGAAACAGAATTTTTGGTGAATTTATTCAATTTAAATCAAATTAGCATCACACAAAATGAAATTAATATACAGTACATTTTAATCACAGTTGGCCCAATAAAGGTCCAATAAAGCCTCAATTTTAAAATTGAGTTCACTCCTCCCCATCTCAGTAACCCCCTCCAGTCTTACAACCCTCTAGGATCCATGCACTCCTCCATTTTCTGGCCTCCTGAGCATCCTCAATTTTAATCACCCTCAAATTGATGGCTGTGCTTTCAACTGCTTAGGCCCTAAGCATTGGAATTCCCTCCCTAAACCTCAATGCTTGTCCAGTTTTTTCTCTTCCTTCAAGATGCTCCTTAAAACCTAAGGAGGAGAAATTTATTTGCGTAGCACAGGGTTTGCCAACAGGTCAATCGCAAGCTACTGGTAGCTCACTGTTGGTCTTTGAGTAGCTCACATAAAGCTTTGAAAAATTGCATTAAAAAAAATCCAAGCAGTTAGAGGTATAAAAGTAATATCTAGACAGTGTAAAGGAAGTCCATAGTGGCTCGTCTCTTCTTTGGCCCCTCTCAGTAAGACAATTCCTGTTAGATAATGCCACTCTCTGCCAGCCCCTCTCCAGCAGCAGCAGCAGCAGCTGTTGCAGCTCCTTCGCCTATCAGACATCTACTACAGCCCGCTGTGCACACTGAGAGTTGTAGTCCCACCTCTCCTTACAGAATCACAGAATTGTTACAGTGCAGAAGGAGACCATTCAGCCCATTGTGTCTGCACTGGCTCTCCGAAAGAGCAATTCACTCAGTTCCATTCCCTGACCTTCTCCCCGTAACCCTGCATATTCTGGCCGCTTAGAGCAAGATCTAGGCAGCATGGGGACTACAATACGCAACACGCCCCAGGAGCCCAGCAGCGAGCACAACCTAGCCCCGCCCCTCTTCCTGCGCTCTCATTAGCACTGTGACGCCAACAGATGCACATTCTTTCCCAGAGCAGCATCCTCTAATTGGCCATTCAGCCAATCAATCATTCCTTTGCACCGCCCCCTTCGACACTTAAAAAGGTTCCACGACTGACAAACTTTTATTAGCAACAGTCAGTGTAGAACAGCTTGCATTTGAATCTCAGAGTTGTTTTCATTTTATTTCCCTTTATCATAGCACCTTGTGTTCAATTATTTGAAAATGTTTACTGGTTTATAAAAAATGGCTGAGATCAGCCTCTCTTCCAGTTGCATCCAAACAACTCCATTAGGGTTGCTGTCTCTAGTTACAAGCTGCATTTCACAGGACTGATGGACAGCATGAAATGTCAAATATCACATTGAAATGATGTTAAGCTCAGTTTTCCTTCATATTAAATATATTATTATGTAATTATAATAACTACATATTTAGTTTGCATTTATCTATTCAAATCTTTTCAATATATGTTTAAGTGGATCATGATATTTTCCATTTATCAGATATAGTTCTCATTAAAGAAAAGGTTGCGATTCCTTGGCGTGGCGTCACTTCTAGCAGCACTACACAGACTTATGTCGATTTCCCTGGGGCAAGCAGTCAATATCATTGAAGAATGCCATATAGGCCACGTAGATAGAGGCCCATGGTGCTGCCTGCCCCCAGGAATTTCTCCCCATATCTTTAATATCTCTTCATGTTTCAAGGTGTCAAAATAATTTTTGGTAACACTCCTGTGAAGTGCCTTGGGACATTTTACTGCATTAAAGTATCAATGTAAATGCAAGTTCTCGTTGTTAAGTCTCTCAGCAGTAACATCTTGAAGGTCACCATTTATGAGAAGCTGAACAGGAACAGCCTTATTAACATCATGGCTACAAAAGCAGGGCAGAGATTGGGTACTCTGCAGCAAGTGGCTGATCTGCAGATCCCCCTCCAAGCCTCTCCCACATCTACAGAGTTCAAGTCAGGAGTTCAATGGAGCACTCTTTTTTTTTATATTCTTTCATGTGATGTGGGGGTCGCTGGCTAGGCTAGGACAGCATTTTATTGCCCATCCCGATTTGCCCTAGAGAAGGTGGTGGTGAGCTGCCTTCTTGAACTGCTGCAGTCCATGTGGTGTAGGTACATCCACAATGCTGTTAGGAAGGGAGTTCCAGGATATTGATCTAGCGACGGTGAAGGAACGGCGATATAGTTCCAAGTCAGGATGGTGTATGACTTGGAGGAGAACTTGCAGGTGGCGGCGTTCCCTTGCTTCTGCTGCTCTTGTCCTTCGAGGTGGTTGGAAGGTCCTTTCGAAGGAGCCTTGGTGAGTTGCCGCAGTGCATCTTGTAGATGGCACACACTGCTGCCACTGTCCATCGGTGGTGGAGGCAATGAATGTTTGTGGATGGGATGCAAATCAAGTGAGCTGCTTTGTCCTGGATGATGTCAAGCTTCTTGAGTGTTGTTGGAGCTGCACTCATCCAGGCAAGAGGAGAGAATTCCATCACACTCCTGACTTGTGCCTTGTAGATAGTGGACAGGCTTTGGGGAGTCAGGAGGTGAGTTACTCAGGGCAGAATTCCCAGCCTCTGACCTGCTGTTGTTGCCACAATATTTATATGACTGGTTCAGTTCAGTTTCTGGTCAATGGTAACCCCCAGGATGTTGATAATGGGAGATTCAGCGATCGTAATGCCATTGAATGTCAAGGGGAGATGGTTAGATTCTGTCTTGTTGGAGATGGTCATTGCCTGGCAATGGTGTGGCACGAATGTAACTTGCCACATATCAGCCCAAGCCTGGATATTGTCCAGGTCTTGCTGTATATGGACACGGGCTGCTTTAGTATCTGAGGAGTCGCGAATGGTGCTGAACATTGTGCAATCGCCACTCACCTAGCTGTCATGTTCCAGATTTACCTTTCAGAGCCTCCTTGTGCTGATTCTTCAGAAGGAAATTGTGATTAAAATGTGCTGTGTATTAACTTCATTTTGTGTGATGCTAATTTGATTTAAATTGGACATATTCACCAACATTTTCTGTTTCTGTGTTTGTAAGTGAGGCAACTCACTGCCCACTCAAACTTGGGGATGAAATGTACGCCATTGCATTCACACAGTCCATGAGTAGTGCACAACAACAAATGCTCCGAAGTGTCAGCCTTGGCTCAATGGTAGCATTTCACCTCTGAGTAAGAATGTTGTGGGTTAAGTCTCAGCCTGGAGATTTGAGCATATATTCTGGGCTGGCCCTTATATACAGTAATGATGGAATGCTGGACTGTCAGCAGTGCCATCCTCTGGATAGGATGTTAAACCAAGGTCATGTTTGGCCTTTCAATTAGACATAAAAGATCCCAGGGTACTATGCACCCAAAAGCAAAGTAGTTCTCCTGGTGTCCTGGCCAACATTTATAACTCAACCAACATCATTAAAACAATTTATTTGGCCATTCACCTCTTTGCTGTTTGTGGGAGCTTACTGTGCATAAATAGATTGCTTAATTCCCTACAATACAACTGTGAATACACTTCAAAGAAGTACTTTATTCACTGTAAAGTACTTTGGAACATCCTGAGATTGTGAAAAATGCTATATAAATGTAAATCCTTTCTCTTTATTTAGTACAGAAAAATAATCCACCAGTTCTGCAGTTTTGGGGAATATCAGCTAATCCTTTTTTCACACTCCTTGACAGGGTAAAAGACAAGTCTTGGCAAACAAAAGTTGACTTTTTCTCTATCCTCTAACCTTCAATCTTTCACAAATTCATCGCTGCTGGATCAAAATCCTGAAATTCCCGACCAACCACCCTTGAGGGAGTATCACCAACACAAGGGCTGCAAGGGGTCAACTGCCTTCTGAGGGCAACTAGAGAGGGCAACAAATGCAGTCTTGCCAGCATATTCCACATCCCAGGAATCTATTTAAAAACAAATTCTCATTTGTCTCTTTGTTCATATTATTATGGCTGTTGCACTTCTGAGCTTTCCTTTATTATTTCATTCTGTGCTCCAGATTCACCATCCTGTGCACTGATCCTCCTCCTCCTCCCTATGTGAAAATCAAGACTCATTGAACCATCTCCTACTCTAATCCATTCTTTCTTGAACAGAACTGCGAAACTAAACGGGCAGCAACCCAGGTGCTACAATTGGTCTCAGTGCCCTTGGCAAAGAAATAGGGAAATTAAACCATGGAACCATATATAGTCAGTAATGTTAACAATTGTGTGTGAGAGTGTTGGGGATTGAGTGTAGTATGTTCCAGTATCCAGCAGCCAGCAATCACTGCCTACCTGAGTGAATAATGAACTGGCACTTTGTACGAACTACCCGAAGAAGATCCTGGCTATAGAATTGTGAGTTAGCAAGCTTCAGTGCCTTTTCAAAGGATAAGATAAAATTAGGAAAGTCAAAATGTCCTTTTAAGGAATATAGCAAACTATTGCAAAATGCGTCAATCTTCTGACCACGGCGCCTTGCTATGACTCACACAATTGACATTTAATTCTGACATCATGCTTCAGAGATGTGGTTTTTGTCTAAACCTAATATTTTCGAAGTCATTTTCACGTTTAGTAGTATAAAGCCCCTGTAGAGTCATCTCTTTGTAAAGTGCATCTCCTGAGGAGCAGAGTGTGTTTCTGTGTAAATTATCACGAGCTGATTGACTGCTCCATCCATTTCAGTGCATTAACCATCTTGCTCATTGCTTGGCAATGCAAATCAAAATAATTTGTGAAAAATACTTCCAGTTCTTCGCATGCTGTCTTGGATGTTGTAAAATAGCAAACTAGCCATCTGAGTATGTGACCATTTTTGGTGGGTGGGCTGAATATTTCAAAGTACATTTAATGCAAGTATGTTCTGGATTACTGTGAAGTGCACTGTATTTTCAGTAAATTGGAGACCATCACAAAAGGATTATAGTTAGTCATGCTGCTTGCAGGATTCAAGTCCAGGTTTCCAGGTGAAATTGTACATTGATGAAATGTAATCTTCAATAAAAGCAGTTTTATTTAATAATACACTGACTGTGAGTCCATATCACTCTCTCTCCTTTTGTTCTGTTTAGAATAGAGGAAGTAGACATGCCTTTAAGTATTTCTTTTGGAAGATATTCATACAAAATATAATTAGGCTACATATTGGTGAGAATTGAATTGAAGCAAATTAATCCAATGTTTCTAAACTACTGTAACAAACAGTAGTTTTGATACAAAACATCCTTTAGTTGATATTCAGGGTTTGTTATAGCCAGAGCACTGGTGACTCATTTATTTATGCAACTTTAGTGAATTGCTATTGAATGATACCTGTTCCAAAACTGGTAGATATGTGAATGGGTTTTGGGTGATGTTATTCTGTCTGCACAATTGGTAACAGAATTATAAGTGTATTTTGCTCAGAACTCAACACTTCAGCTGAATTTTATGCAGTCCTTGGAGATGGACTGGCAAGCAGGGAGTTGGGAACACAAAATAACCTGGGGTGGTCTCGGACATTGTACTTCCCCCGTGCCATCTTGTCCACGGCGGGCACTGTGGTGAGTGGGAAGTCATCTGGAAGGCCCATTAAGGGCCACTTAAGAGCCACTTCCCACCTCTACTGGCATTTAGCCAATGTTGGAGGGCCGCCACCATGCGGAGACACAGCCAGGTGAGATCTGGTGGCTTTCCAGCGGGCTTGGCGGGGGGGGGTCTCTTCTCTCGAGGCAATCCATGGCCTACGGAGGGCCCCCCCCCCAGTGGCAAAGGTTGCCCTTGTGGCGACCCACCCCCGCCCCCCACCCTCTTGCCGGGGCCAGTCAGACACACACTTAATTTGGTCCCAGGGTCTCCTCCATCTTCGCTGCTCTGGGCCTTCTGATGTACCGGCAGTGGCCACCACTCCTGATGGCACTGCTGGTACTGCTGAGCTGCCGGCCCTTGATTGGCCAGCATTGGGGCAGGATTTTGTCCCTTAAAGGAACGGTGGGCAATTAATTGACGGGGCGGCTCAGTGGCGCAGTGGTTAGCACCGCAGCCTCACAGCTCCAGGGACCCGGGTTAGATTCTGGGTACTGCCTGTGTGGAGTTTGCAAGTTCTCCCTGTGTCTGCGTGGGTTTCCTCCGGGTGCTCCGGTTTCCTCCCACATGCCAAAGACTTGCAGGTTGATAGGTTAATTGGCCATTATAAATTGCCCCTAGTATAGGTAGGTGGTAGGGAAATATATAGGGACAGGTGGGGATGTGATAGGAATATGGGATTAGTGTAGGATTAGTATAAATGGGTGGTTGATGGTCGGCACAGACTCGGTGGGCCGAAGGGCCTGTTTCAGTGCTGTATCTCTAAACTAAACACCATTGAATTCGGCCAAAGGTCCGATAGAGGGCTGAGGCGATGTTACCATCCACCCCTAACCCCCCACCTTCCAGTCCGTCACCAATATAAAATTCAGCCTTTCAGCTGTCCACAATTCTTTATTTTAATTTAACTGATTCGAATGAGTTTTCAGATTTTCTAACTGCTAGTGGTATTACTTTGAAATATATGGATTAATTATTTAATCGAATGTGTGTGAATGACTTTCTGTCATTGGGTGTGAGTTGTAAGCTGGCAGGTATGGTTTGGAAACCGGCTACACACCAGCCAATCTTCCTTTCCATTCACTTCACTTAGGTAAATCCCATTTGCTCTCCATACCTTCAATATTCCTCGACAAGCACTTCTGATTTTTAAAAAAGAATTTATGGACTCTGGTTCAATAGCGGTCTGTGACTAAGTTTCACATTCCAACTATCCTCTCTGTGTGAAGAATTCTTTTCTAACCTCCCCTGTAATTCACATTGTTACCTGAGGTTTGTGCCAGCCTGTTAACTGTCTAACTGCCCATTAGAAACAACCTATTGCTGTTTACCTTAAGATAACTTTTAACAGTGCTAAAGATGTTCATGAGGTCACTTTGTCCTGTGCGAATACTCAAGCTTCTCAACTGTCCTCATAACTGTAACTCCCTTATCCCCAGAAAATCTCTGATGCACCTTTTCCATTGTTTTTATATCCTTTCTGTAATAGGGTGCACAAAATAATACACCATACTCCAACTGCAGCCTAATTTAGGATTGTACAAATTCAAGATTTCCAGTTTGCTTTTATATTATGGCTCAGTCACCCAGTCCAGCATTTCACTCAGCCAGTTCAATATCCCATTTACCCAGTCCAGCCAGTAGAGCAGCAGACCATTCAGGACAAAGCAGCCCGCTTGATTGGCACCCCATCTACAAACATTCAATCCCTCCACCACCGACGCACAGTGGCAGCAGTGTGTACCATCGACAAGACGCACTGCAGCAATGCACCGAGGATCCTTAGACAGCACCTTCCAAATCCACGACCTCGACCAACTAGAAGGACAAGGGCAGCAAATGCTTGGGAACACCACCACCTGCAAGTTCCCCTCCAAGTCACACACCATCCTGACTTGGAACTATATCGCTGTTCCTTCACTGTCGCTGGGTCAAAATCCTGGAACTCCCTTCCTAACAGCACTGTGGGTGTACCTACCCCACATGGACTGCAGCGGTTTAAGAAAGCAGCTCACCACCACCTTCTCAAGGGCAATTTGGGATGGGCAATAAATGCTGGCCTGACCAGCGACGCCCACATCCCATGAATGAATAAAAAAAAAGACTTTTACTCAGAGGGGGCAGGGTATAAGCCTTTTTTAGGTATTGATTTTTATTTGGAAATTAAGTATCTAAAGGGATAAAGGAGCAAATGCACAAATCATGAAAAGTTGCACACAGGTTAATAAGGCAATAATGAAAACAAAACAAATGCTAGAGTTTATTTCTAGATGCATAGAATTGAAAAGTTGAGAAGTTACACAAAACTTTTATTGAAACTTATTTAGACCCACACTTGAACTGTGTACGCTTCTGGTCCCCATATTATAGAAGCGTTTGTTGTCTGTACGTCCAACTCATCCATGAGTTCAGGCATTACCCCTGAAATCATCAAGAGTGCCAAGCCTGCTATACTTTCAGCTCTGCACGAACTGCTTTGCCTGTGCTGGGATGAGGGAGCAGTACCACAGGACATGCGTGATGCCAATATCATCACCCTCTATAAGAACAAGGGTGACCGCGGTGACTGCAACAACTACCGTGGAATCTCCCTGCTCAGCATAGTGGGGAAAGTCTTCGCTCGTGTCGCTTTAAACAGGCTCCAGAAGCTGGCCGAGCGCGTCTACCCTGAGGCACAGTGTGGCTTTCGAGCAGAGAGATCCACCATTGACATGCTGTTCTCCCTTCGCCAGCTACAGGAGAAATGCCGTGAACAACAGATGCCCCTCTACGTTGCTTTCATTGATCTCACCAAAGCCTTTGACCTCGTCAGCAGAAGTGGTCTCTTCTGACTACTAGAAAAAATTGGATGTCCACCAAAGCTACTAAGTATCATCACCTCATTCCATGACAATATGAAAGGCACAATTCAGCATAGCGGCGCCTCATCAGACCCCTTTCCAATCCTGAGTGGCATGAAACAGGGTTGTGTTCTCGCACCCACACTTTTTGGGATCTTCTTCTCCCTGCTGTTCTCACATGCATTCAAGTCCTCAGAAGAAGGAATTTTCCTCCACGCAAGATCAGGTGGCAGGTTGTTCAACCTTGCCCGTCTAAAAGCGAAGACCAAAGTACGGAAAGTCCTCATCAGGGAACTCCTCTTTGCTGATGATGCTGCTTTAACATCTCACACTGAAGAGTGTCTGCAGAGATTCATGACAGGTTTGCGGCTGCCTGCAATGAATTTGGCCTAACCATCAGCCTCAAGAAAACGAACATCATGGGACAGGACGTCAGAAATGCCCCATCTATCAATATCGGCAACCACTCTCTGGAAGTGGTTCAAGAGTTCACCTACCTAGGCTCAACTATTACCAGTAACCTGTCTCTAGATGCAGAATTAAACAAGCGCTTGGGAAAGGAGTCCGCTGCTATGTCCAGACTGGCCAAGAGAGTGTGGGGAAAATGGCGCACTAACACGGAACACAAAAGTCCAAGTGTATCAAGCCTGTGTCCTCAGTACCTTGCTCGACGGCAGCGAGGCCTGGACAACGTACGTCAGCCAAGAGCGACGTCTCAATTCATTCCATTTTCGCTGCCTTCGGAGAATCCTTGGCATCAGGTGGCAGGACCGTATCTCCAACACCGAAGTCCTCGATGCGGCCAACATTCCCAGCATATACACCCTACTAAGCCAGTGGCGCCTGAGATGGCTTGGCCATGTGAGCCACATGGAAGATGGCAGGAACCCCAAGGACACATTGTACAGCGAGCTCGCCACTGGTATCAGACCCACCGGCCGTCCATGACTCCGCTTTAAAGACGTCTGCAAACGCGACATGAAGTCCTGTGACATTGATCACAAGTCGTGGGAGTCAGTTGCCAGCGATCGCCAGAGCTGGAGGGTAACCATAAAGGCGGGGCTAAAGCGTGGCGAGTCGAAGAGACTTAGCAGTTGGCAGGAAAGAAGACAGAAGCGCAAGGAGAGAGCCAACTGTGTAACAGCCCCGACAACCAATTTTATCTGCAGCACCTTTGGAAGAGTCTGTCACTCTAGAATTGGCCTTTATAGCCACTCCAGGCGCTGCTTCACAAACCACTGACGACCTCCAGGCGCTTACCCATTGTCTCTCGAGACAAGGAGGCTAAAGAAGAAGATTATAGAAGCATTTAGAGGTACTGGAGAGGGTGCAAAAAGGATTTACAAGGATGACACCAGAAGTTCAAAATTATACTCACCAGGAGAGGATGAAAAGACTGGATCTCTCAAAAAGAGAAAGCTGAGTGGTGACCTAATAGAGGCGTTTAAAATGATGAAAGGGTTTGATAGAGTAGACTGAGACTGTTGCCACTAGTGGGGGTGTGTAAAATTAGAGGCCATCAGTAGAAAATAGTCATCAAGAAATCAGTTAGGGAATTCAGAAGAATGCTCTTTACCCAGAGAACGGTGAGAATGTGGAACTCGCTACCACAGGGTATAGCTGAGACAAATAGTTGATGCATTTAGGGGGAGGCCAAAGGGGGCTCGCCCCCAGCTTTCCAGCCGGTGGGCGGGGCCACAGCCTCATCGTTAAATTCCAGACAAAGTATTTAGTGTTTCTACTATTCCTTCACTCTCCATTACAAGCTTAACTCCTTCATCTTTTGGAAGCCTTACTCTGACCTTGATTATTGTCTTACCACTAATGCGCCTTTAGTGAACCTATTTATTGCCCTCTGGTCTTTGCTAATTTTCTCATACTTTCATCTATTCTAATTCCCCTTTTGTAATTTTACTACATCTTTCACATTATTCTCCGGGTGCTCCGGTTTCCTCCCACAAGCCAAAAGACTTGCAGGTTGGTAGGTAAATTGGCCATTATAAATTGTCACTAGTATAGGTAGGTGGTAGGGAAATATAGGGACAGGTGGGGATGTTTGGTAGGAATATGGGATTAGTGTAGGATTAGTATAAATGGGTGGTTGCTGGTCGGCACAGACTCGGTGGGCCGAAGGGCCTGTTTCAGTGCTGTATCTCTAATCTAATTATCATTGCTTTTCTTTCTTATCTGCTCTGTAATGTCAAATATTTTGTTTTAGCTTCTAATTAAGTGTCAGCTGCGGCTCAATGGGTATCATACTTGCATATGTGTCAGAGGAAATGGATCAATTCCTAATCCAGAGACTTGCGCACAAGATCTAGGCTGACCCTCCACGCAGTACTGAGGGAGTGCTACACAGTCGGAGGTGCCGTCTTTCAGATGAGATGTTAAACCAAGGCCCAACTCCCTTTTCTGGTGGATATAAAAGATCGCATGGCATTGAAGAAGATGTTTTGAAGAAGAGCAAAGGAGCTGTCCCTGGTGCCCAAGCAACTATTTACAGCTTAACCAACATCACTTTAAAAAAAGATTATCTGCTCATTGCCTCATTGATGTTTGTGGGAGCTTGCTGTGTGCAAATTGGCTGCTGCTGCTGCGTTTCCTACGTTACAATAGTGACTAAACTTCAGATGTACTTCATAGGCTGTAAAGCACTTTGGAAAATTCTGAGGTTGTGAAAGGTGCCATATAAATTGAAGTCTTTCTTCTTTAATTTGATGTAATGCTCCTCATCATCCACGGAACTCTATCATTTTTCCCTGGCTTGATTTGTGCATTTGCATCTCCTGGTTAAACATTTCCCATTGCTCCAACCATTGTCCTACTTACCAAGTTTTCCGTCGGTTTAATTTGGTGTGGGCTCTCTTTATTAATCTTTCTTTAATTTTCTCTTTTCCTCTGTCCTCTCTTTTTTTGTTCTTACACTGAACTTCATGATACTGTAATTACTGCTTCCCAAATGTTACTGCCATCGTTCATTATTAGAAAGCTGAGTAATTTTACTACGTTTTACTCCCTAGATCCAGGTCAAGTTACACTACCTTCCATTGACTGAGCACAAATATTTTCTCCATCTGTTTGATTTTTGGATAATTAGAGAATTCTACAATTATAACTCTCTTGTTAGCATGCATCCTCTCTAATTTATTTGCAAATTGCCTTCTTGATTTCCTTTTCATTGGGATAGCTCTTATCCACAATATTTAATTACCAGTCTGTGTTTTCAGAGAATGAATGGCAGAAGCAACTGTATTTTTAAATGCAATTAGTCAGCTTTCTATAATAAACCATGGCAGTAACATTTTTGACTCAATATATGGATTTCTTTGGCCGATATGCGATATACACTTGGAATACTAATAGAGGAAAGAAACATATTTGCCAATCAAACTCAAAGAAACCTAAACAAGCCACAAAGTGCCAACAAAAGCAAAGAGAACCTTCCCAACTAAATCAGAATGTTACCAGTATCTATGATCCATTCTATACCCTAGATTGCTAAAATCACAGCATTGAATCCTAGAACGATACAGGACACAAGGAGGCCATTCAATCCATTGTATCTGTGTTGACTCTTCAGTCGAGTTATCCAATTAGTCCCACTCCCCGGCCCTTTCACCACAGCCCTGTAATTGTTTTCCCTTTAAGTATTTATCCAATTTATTTTTGAAAGTCACTATTCAATTTGCTTCCACTTCCCTTTTAGAAAGAGCATTCCAGATTATAACAATTTGCTGTGTATAAAAATGTTTCATTGTGTTACCTCTGGTCTTTTGCCAATCACCTAAAATCCATGTCTTCTGCCATTGGAAACAGATGCTCCTTATTGACTCTATCGAAACCATTCATGATTCTGAATACCTCTATCTCTCCTCCTGACTGTCTCTGCCCTAAAGAGAACAGCTCTAGTTTCTCCATGGACAGATTACTATTCTGGCAATGGGGGTCTTGACGTCCAGAGAAATCGACGCCAAGATCCCTGCGTCACTTCTTCTCTGGAAGGCCTGCCAAATTTAGTGCCTGTCAGGTACTTAAGTGGATAGCAGAAGCAATGGCTGCTGCTGCAGGTGCACCTATGGGAGGTCAAGGAGCATTGCTGAAATCAGGCCTCAGGTAGGTCAGGGCAGGAAGGGTCTCCTGGGTGGGGGTTGTGGGGCAGGGGGCAGAGGGATCGGCAGCAAGGGCAGGGGGTGGTGTTCCTCAGCAGTCCATCCCCTTCCTGATGCCATGTCCCTCGTTCAGGCACTAAGTGCCTTTTAACTAGGGACCCTTCACCAACCCCTCCACCTCCTCCCCGCCACTCCCCCACCACAGGAGCCAGGAAGCAGCCTCCATGGTTTCTCGTGCAGGACATGTTCACATGGCCCCAGACTAAATTTTGGCAGATTTGGGATGATGATGGGAACCCCCCCCACCACCATCCCACCTGATTTTATGCTCTCTCCACCTGCAAACCTGATGCGAGGCAGAGCATAAAATTCCACCCCCATATAACTGAAATTCCACAACCCTGGTACACTCTAGTAAATCTCTCCTGCACCATCTCCAGGGCCTTGACATCCGTCCTAAAGTGTGGTGTCCAGATTTGTGAACGTAAACACACAAGTTTCTCTGTTCCTGTACCCTTTTTAAAATTGCATCATTTAGTTTATATTGTCTCTTCTCATTCTTCCTACCAAAATGTATCACTTCACATCCCTGCATTAAATTTCATCTGCCATGTGTCTGCCCATTTCACCTGAAGTCTGTTACTGTCCTCTTTGGTTTAGCTGGGTATGGCACCAGAACATCTTACACGCTTTCAACAATATCCATCTTGCTCTGCTGCCATCGAGTACATCCCTGTCTGTGGCTACGCTCACAGACTGGAACCTCTGAGGAGAGCTCCAGAGGAGAGCTAAAGGAATGATTCCTAGATTAAAGGACCTCAGCTACTCAGATAGGCTTAAGGACCATGGTCTACTTACTTTACAGCAGTGTAGACTGAGAGGCAACCTGATAATCTGGGAAATAATTAACTGGTTGAGTAACGTGTCTATTGTTAGATTATTCCAGGTTAACAGATTGGGGAGGACCGGGTACGTGAGTTCAAACAATGTAAGAGTAGGAATAGATTGGATATTAGGTGGTTCTTTTCCCAGAGAATTGTGAACCGCTAGAATACATTGCTGCATGGGGCAGTGAGTATTGATTCTCTGTATGCCTTCAAGAGGAAGCTGGATCAATTCCTGACTGGAGCAGAGATCATATCATAAAGAAGGTCTTTATAGAGAACTCTTGGAATCTCCTGGACTGGTCTTGATCACCTGAGTATTTGTTTCCCTTGTTGGTACTGTTTTTTTTTTCTTTTCTCCCTCTCCTAACTATAGAGTGGGTGGGAGAAGTATTTAGCCATGATGGTGTGGAGCAAGCTTGATGGATCAGCTAGTCTTTTCCTGGCTGTGAATTTTGTATGTTTGTATGTAACCAATCAGTAAAACTTTTCATATTTACCATTGTATCAGAATATCTGACAAGCCTGTCAAATTCACCAGCTATAGTTGTTTTGAAATCCTTGAGGTCTTGATCGACCAAGATGTCTCTTGGATTTGATGCTACATCTCTCAGGTGAAGTAATTTTCCACAAATATCAAACCTGTTGCATGAAAATGTCAATAATGGCCTTTGCTTTCAAGCAAGGCTCTGGAATGATATTTAATGAAGGTGAACTTCAACCCAGCATGTCACAACAGAGGTAAAAAGAAAAGAAAGACTTGCATATATAGAGCGCCTTTCATGACCTCTGGACATCCCAAAGTGCTTTACAGCCAATGACATACTTCGAAGTCTAGTCAGTATTGTAACGCAGGGATCGTGACAGCCAATTTGCACACAGAAAACTCCCACAAACAGCTGTGTGATAATGACCAGGTAATATGTTTTTGTGATGTTGATTGAGGGATAAATATTGGCCAGGGCACGAGGGATAACTCCCTTACTCTTCTTTGAACTAGTGCCATGGAATCTTACATTTACCTGAGAGAACAGACAGGGCTTCAGTTTAATATTGCCCCCAAAAGACAACACTTCTGACAGTGTGGCCTTTCTCAGTACCACACTGGAGTATCAGCCTAGATTTTTGTGATCAAGTGGAGCAAGACTTTAACCCCCAGCCTTCTGACTCAGAGGCAAGAGTGCTGCCAACTGAGCCAGAGCTGACAGATGGAACGCTGTAAAGACACACTAAAGCCCACCTTAAAATCTTGCAGTATTAACCTCAACACCTGGGAGAACAATTGCACACTTGCTGGGTTGGTTTGAATGAATTTGAGGCTGCGAGATTGGCTGCCTAGTGTGGACGGCAACTCATCTCTCCACCCCATCTGGCTTGCAATAGAATATGTACCATCATATATGTGCTTCTAGGATCAGGCTCTTCACCGATCAGCATGCCATCTGCGATTTGATGGGAGGTTCCACCATCATACACCAAAGGCATCTTTTCGACCTGAAACATTAACTCTGTCTCTCTCTCTCCACAGTTGCTGCCAGACCTGCTGAGTATTTCCAGGACTGTCTGTTTTTATTTCAGATTTCCAGCATCCGCAGTATTTTGTTTTTAATATAAAATAAACCTCATTCCTCGCATCTCCATGGTATTTCTATTTTTCAGACAGTGAGTCATCAATCAGGATGCTCTACACTCTGTTGCCTCATTTTTTTATACACTGAAGTTATGCCAGTCTATGGCTTTAGGGAGCTGGTTTATTGCTTCGACACTAGAAACTGCAGGGATCATAAGTCCTCTCATTTCTGTTGATAAAACAGTGAGATACCACAGTCACATCCTGTTCCACAGGAGTAATTTCCTCCTTTTCTTAACTATATACAAACCTCCATATCTGGTCTGTTTTTCACTACCATCTCAACAACCATAATGCCTGGTGCTGTTATCATTTCACTTAATGAGGCATTCACTCACAGTATTCCATTCACAATTATTATTTACCTGACAATTGAGCGGTTGAGATCCTAATTAGCTGCTGGAAAGTTTTAATTACCGCCTAATGGCCCATAATTCAGTCTTCAAGTTATTCATTTCAGAACTGGGGCCTTTCAATTCCTTAATCTTGCCCTTTAAAATGTGTTTCAGGTGCCGTTGGTTCTGTTTCTAAATGACTGATGTATTTAGGTGGCCATTTTTCTTTCTTGCAAGATTAGCTTTGCCAGCTCCACAAATTTTTTAGATAATCAGGGTGTCCTTCTTTGGAGAGTTCATGTAACAGGTTATTTGCCTTGGCAACATACCCATCAGCATCCATATCTGCAGAACTAACTATTATAAGTCACTCTTGTAACTAATTTTTAATTTTAATGAAGTCCCAACCTGGGGCTTGAGCACAGAAATCAAGACTAACAGTCCAGTGCAGTACACAGGGAACGCTGCACTGTCGGAGGTGCCATCTTTCAGATGAGATGTTAAACCGAGACCCCATCTGCATGCTCGGATTGATGTAAGAGATCCCATGGCACTATTTTGAAGATGAGCAGTGGGAGTTCTCCCAGTGTCCTGGACAATATTTATCCGCAATCAACATCACAAAAACAGATTATTTCGCCATTATCACATTGCTGTTTGTGGGAGCTTGCTGTGCGCATACTGGCTGCCACGTTTCCTGCATTATAACAGTGACTACACTTCAAAAAGTTCTTCATTGACTGTAAAGCGCTTTGAGACTCCGGTGATTGTGAAAGGCACTATATAACTGCAAGTCTTTCTTTTCTTTTACAGGTAAGATTGGAGATCTACCATGATGCTCAAAGATGGCAGCAACCTATTGATCGTCCCCAACAACCTACATGACTCAGCTGGTTAAGTTGGTGAGTATCTGAGTTTTTTTTTATTCATTCATGGGATTTTGGGCGTCGCTGGTCAGGCCAGCATTTATTGCCCATCCTTAATTGCCCTTGAGAAGGTGGTGGTGAGCTGCCTTCTTGAACCACAGGAGTCCATGTGGGGTTGGTATACCCACAGTGTTGTTAGGAAGGGAGTTCCAGGATTTTGAGCCAGCGACAGTGAAGGAACGGCGATATAGTTCCAAGTTAGGATGGTGTGTGACTTGGAGGGGAACTTGCAGGTGGTGGCGTTCCCATGCACTTGCTGCCCTTGTCCTTCTAGTTGGTAGAGATCGCGGATTTGGAAGGTGCTGTCTAAGGAGCCTTGATGCATTGCTGCAGTGCATCTTGTAGATGGTACACACTGCTGCCACTGTGCGTCGGTGGTGGAGGGAGTGAATGTTTGTAGATGGGGTGCCAATCAAGCGGGCTGCTTTGTCCTGGATGGTGTTGAGCTTGGCTAGGGGCGTGAAAAGTTCTGGAGCACAGGTCTTCAGTACTATTGCCGGAATATTGTCAGGGCCCATAGCCTTTGCAGTATCCAGTGCTTTCAGTCGTTTCTTGATATCACGCGGAGTGAATCGAATTGGCTGAAGTCTGGCATCGGTGATGCTGGGGACTTCAGGAGGAGGCCGAGATGGATCATCAAATGATTGTTGCAAATGCTTCAGCCTTATCTTTCGCACTGATGTGCTGGGCTCCCCCATCATTGAGGATGGGGATATTTGTGGAGCCATCTCCTCCAGTTAGTTGTTTAATTGTCCACTACCATTCACGGCTGGATGTTGGTTATGGGATCAATTAGCTCTGTCTATCGCATGCTGCTTACGCAGTTTGGCACGCAGATAGTCCTGTGTTATAACTTCACCTTTTTGACACCTCATTTTGAGGTATGCCTCATGCTGCTCCTGGCTTGCCCTCCTGCACTCTTTATTGAACCAGGGTTGGTCTCCTGGCTTGATGGTAATGGTAGAGTGGGGGATATGCCGGGCCATGAGGTTACAGATTGTGGTTGAGTACAATTCTGCTGTTGCTGACGGCCCATAGCGCCTCATGGATGCCCAGTTTTGCATTGCTAGATCTGTTCGAAATCTATCCCATTTAGCATGGTGGTAGTGCCACACAACACGATGGAGGGTATCCTCAATGTGAAGGCGGGACTTCTTCTCCACAAGGACTGTGCAGTGGTCACTCCTACCAATACTGTCATGGACAGATGTATCTGCGGCAGGCAGATTGGTGAGGATGAGGTCAAGTATGGTTTCCCCTCTTGTTGGTTCCCTCACCGCCTGCCGCATACCCAGTCTAGCAGATATGTCCTTTAGGACTCGGCCAGTAGTGGTGCTACCGAGCCACTCTTGGTGATGGACATTGAAGTCCCCCACCCAGAGTACATTCTGTGCTCTCGCCACCCTCAGTGCTTCGTCCAAGTGTTGTTCAACATGGAGGAGTACTGACGCATCAGCTGAGGGAGGGCGGTAGGTGGTAATCAGCAGGAGGTTTCCTTGTCCATGTTTGACCTGATGCCATGAGACTTCATTGGGTCCAGAGTCGATGTTGAGGACTCTCAGGGCAACTTCCTCCCTACTGTATACCACTGTGCCGCCACCTCTACTGGGTCTGTCCTGCCGGTGGGACAGGACATACCCAGGGATGGTGATGGCAGTGTCTGGGACATTGTCTGTCAGGTATGATTCTGTAAGTATGACTATGTCAGGCTGTTGCTTGACTCGTCTGTGGGACAGCTCTCCCAACTTTGGCACAAGCCCCCAGATGTTAGTAAGGAGGACTTACAGGGTCGACAGGGCTGGGTTTGTTGTTGTCGTTTCCGGTGCCTAGGTCGATGCCAGGTGGTCCGTCCAGTTTCATTCCTTTTTATTGACTTCACAGCGGTTAGATACAACTGAGTGACTTGCTAGGCCATTTCACAGGGCATGTAAGAGCCAACCACATTGCTCTGGGTCTAGAGTCACATGTAGGCCAGACCAGGTAAGGACAACAGATTTGCTTCCCTAAAGGACATTAGTGAACCAGATGGGTTTTTACAACAATTGACAATGGTTTCATGGCCATCATTAGACTAGCTTTTTAATTCCAGATTTATTAATTGAATTCAAATTCCACCTTCTGCTGTGGTGGGATTTGAACCCATGTCCCCAGAGCAATACCCTGGATCTCTGGGTTACTAGTCCAGTGACAATACTACTATGCCACCGCCTCCCCGGTCTAATCAGCAAAATTCTGTGGATGCTGGAACTCTGAAATAAAAACAGACAACACTCCAAATACTCCACAGTTCAGGCAGCTGTTTTGGAGAGTGGAACTGTTTTAGGTCTGTAGCCTTTCATCAGAACTGGGAAAAATTAGAAATGTAATAGATTTTGGGCATGTGAAGGGAGGGGGTGGGGGGTGGAGGGTTTCTTTACTTGTCCTTTGGTCTTGCACCATGAAACGTTTTGTCATTTTATCTCTCCTACCCTCCACCCTATCACAGAGCTTCCCTTTTGTTCTTTCACCCACACCCCCCACACCCTTCTAGTGCTCAAATCTATCACATTTGTAACTTTTCCCAGTTCTGATGAAAGGTCACAGATCTGAAAGATGAACTGTTGAGTAACTGAGTCACGCAGACCATGAAGGTTCCAAGCTTGTTCCCTGGTCTATGGTGTGTCAGCTATGGCTCAGTCAAAACACTCTTAACTCTGTTTCAGAACATTGGAAGTTCAAGTCCCACTCCAGCGACTTGAGTACAAAATCTAGGCTGACACACTAGTGCCCTATTGAGAGAGTGCTGCATGTCTTTCAGAGGAAATGTTAAATTGAGGTCCTATTTGCCCTCTTAGGCAAATGTTAAACATCCTATGACACTGTTTGAAGAAGAGCTGGGTGTTCTGTCTGGTATCCAGGTCAATATTTAACCCTCAACTAATATCACCAGAACAGGTTATCTGGTCATTATCACGTTGCTGTTTGTGGGACTTTGTTATTCTATGTGAATTCCTCTTGACATTTCAAAATGGGATTTCTTCTATTGGATGATAATGTGAATGATTAGCAACATCAGGACAATATTCATTTCCTACAATGTTGACATGGTTTGCTAAGTGCAGTCTTTGATTGAATAGATGCTTTTAAACTTTTCTTGAGGTTACAGTGCTTAGCTTTATACTGCCTTTACACATGAGGGAGCTAAGAGGGGCAACTCCTACATAAACCCTGTTACTCCCAAAGCCTGTTACAAGCAAGGATGTTATTGATTTTTATTTGGAAATGGTTTATATATTGTGCAATTCAAGTAATGTTACTTCTAGTATATTGCTGTATTTTGTTGCTCCAATGCCTGTAACTAAGTTGGACTGTAGTTTTAGTATGTAAACATTATTGTGGTGACATGATATTTTCTGCCTTCGGAAGTGATAGGAGACCATGATGCTGGTGGTCAACTATAGATTCTCCAGTGATAAATTAAGTTAGGGCATGCTAAGTCATATGTAGAGGTCACCAGAACACGGGCTTTGGTTACAGGGGATGGGGAATTCAGTCTGCTTAATGAAACTGCTTGAACACAGAGAAATAGAGGGGAATTTTAACATGGTTGAACATGTGGATTTGAGTGAGGGTGGTCAGAGAAATTCAGGAAAAATGTGAATGTGTTGGGAAGCAACTTCAACCTGCCAACTTCTGCAATTCACTCCAGCGTGTTAGGCTGTTTATGCACAAACTCTACAGGAGAGGTGGTTTGCGAATTTCAACATGTTAATCGCTCAGTTAGAGCACTCTTAATGTGGGTTTTGTAGATTATCTTTGGCTCCTTGGATTCCCTGGGCTTCCTGGAAGTCACCAAGATGAGAAGACCGCGGCAGCTGAGGGGATTGAAGACATCATGGGGAAATATGTTAATAGGCACTGACACTTTACAGCTGCTTTCTTACCTGCCAGTGTGAAGGGGTTTGTTCATAGTACTTGTACTGAGAGGTTACTTTGCACAATTTGGAGGTGTCATCATCACTTTGGATGTTTGGAGGTCTGAGCTGCAAATTGGAGCGCTGATCTATCAGATCAGCATAGGTGCTGCTTACACTATGTTGGTTTGGAGCTGAGATAAGAACCAAGATGATCACTAGCTGTACCAGGAGGAGCAGCAGAATGTTCACCAAGTGCAGCAGGACCTGCCCCAGCTGCTGCTCAGAGACCTGCAGCATCATAGGAGAGAGTGGATCAGCAGAGCGGTGAAGCTTGCAGGAGGCCATACCCAGCACACAGAGTCCACAGGCAGAGGATAAGCTTTCTGAACATGGCAGAACATCAGTGTTTGCAGAGGCTCAGGGTGTCGGATTAGGTGCTGGCAGATATTTGCAGCCTGCTGGAACAAGACCTACTGTCAAATGGACCTGGTGGTCACACCCTATTATTGGCCATCAAAGCCAACACTGCCCTCAACGTCCTTGTGTCTGGCATCTTCCAGGGTCTTCTGGAGGATCTCTCAGTCGACAGCACACAAATGCATAAGACAGGTGAGCGATGGCTTCTTTGCCAATGTCAGCATTTATGTGAACTTCACCTGTGATGATGCCACAGTCAGAGTGAGGGGGCACTCGGGTTTGTGGCTTTGGCTGGCTTCCCACAGTTGCAGAGCATCGTTGATTGCCTGCACGTGACAATTAAGGCACCCTCAGATCATCAAGGATTGTTAGTCAACAGCAAGGTTTTCCACTCTATCCATGTACAGCTGGTGTGCAACCACAAAAAGATGTTTATGCAGGTGTGCACAAGATTCCCAGGCAGCTGGCATGATGTTTTTGTCCTGTACCAGTCAATTCTCCCTGATCTCCTCACACCTGGAAACAGAGTTTACTGGAAGGTTGCTCGGAGACAAGGGATACTCACTTAAAATGTAGCTGATGACAACTCTCAGCAACCTGAGCCAGAAACCAGGAGCAATACAATGAAGGCCATATCAAGCAAGGCAGCAGCATGCTGAAGATGTGCTTCAGGTGCTTGGACAAATCCGGAGGCGCCCCTCAGTATACACTAGCCAGGCTCTCTAGAATAATCAAGGTATGCTGCACTCTGCACAGCATTGTGCAGCAGCGAGGTTGGGACCTGCAGGAGGAACAGGGCACAGAGCCGCTTCAGATGATCCCAGTGGGGAAAGGAGAAGGCAGAAGCTGATGAGGGTAATGCACTGCCAGTAGTGCATATTGCTGCCTGGCATGCCCTAATTATTGAGAGGTTCATGTAGGTTCCACCAGTGCACCCATCTAACAACAAGATTCAAAAGCCACTTTTTTCACCCTTGCCCCCCACCCCCATGACACTAACTTAAATCAGTCCTGCAAACAACTAAAGCCCCCACATTGCTTGGCATCAATTCATGTCTTCCCATTCATTTATAATCATCACACAATTGAAAAGGCTACTTGCCAGCAAGCAACCAAAAATGGGCAATTCAAGAAATGGTGCAAAGGAATGATATTTATCTGGCTCACAAATAAAACAGAAACTTAACATTCTAACAATGTGTAACACTTCATGTGCATACCCTTGTGCAAATACAAATATTTACTGTTTCTTTTCCCGGCACATCTATGTCGTGCATCCCGTGTGGCATCAGCGGAGGTGGAGGTAAGCTGCTCAGATCCCTGCTGAGATGCTCTTCGCTGACGTCCTCTAGACTTTAAAGCCTATGAGGGTCCCGCCAAAGTCTGCTCCAACTGCACCTATTCAGGGGCAGACTTGGCCATCGGGACACAAGGTAGCATGTTGGGTACTGATTGAGGGGGAGGGCAATGCGTGAAAAGTGGAAGTGCTTTGAACTGAGTTCCCATTTCCTTGACCCCTTTAACCATCCTCCTTCTCAGTTCCCTGCTAGCAATGAGCTGGAGAGCACTTTGCTGCAGATTAGTGGGGCGGTGAACTGCCAAGGCTGGGGTATCATTCATCCTATTTAAGTTAGCATTCATAGGGCTGGATTTTGTGCTGGAAGCGGGGCTCCCGGCACCTGACCCAAAAGGTGGGGAGAACCCTGCCTCTGCCTTTTCATGCCCCCCCCCCCACCCGGGAGCGATCCTCCGGCCTTTTTAAATCAAAGATTCAGGTGGGCCAGCAGCTCAGCAGTATTGGCAGTGCCACCGGGAGTGGTGGCCACTGCGGTACTGCAGCAGCCTTGTACCCGGGCACAGTGCTGGAACCCAGGGAAAGAGGTAGGTGAGGCGGGGTCGCTGAAGCCAGTCTGGAAGGCCCTGGCGAGGGGGTGCTAGGGGGTGGTCTTGCAGTCCAGGGGGAGGGGTGTCCCGGGGAGTGAGTTGGTTCCTGGTGGGGGTCCTCCGTGAGCCACAAATTGCCCACAGAGGAGGGACCCCCCCACTCCAAGCCGACAGAGATTGTGCCTCGTGTTACAAGGTGACCTCTCTGTGTGGCAGAGGCACTCCTGCCACTAGTAAGATCCGAGTGGTGGCAGGAAGTGGTCCTTAATTTGCCATTAATAGGTCAATTATGGGCCTCAAATGGCCTCTGGGCGGGAAGGCCGTCATCGGCCATTCCTGTTCCCGGGAAGATCACTTGTCAACAGGGAGGCAATGGGCCATCCTCCCGGCTGCCTCCCCGCCACCCGTCATGATACTCCGTGACCACCCCCACCCCTGAGCCTCTGATCCTGCCTCATAGGACCACATAAAATCCAGCCCTTAGTGTACAAGCACACATGTATGCTAAACAGTGGAAGCAGCATGTGGTAGACAGGGATAAGTGATCCTCCAATCAATGAATCCGATCTAAGCTCTGCAGTCCTGCAACATCCAGGTGTGAATGGTGTTGGACAAATAAACAACTAGATGGAGGAGGAAGCTCCACGAACATCCCCATCTTCAATGCTGTGGGAGCCCAGCACAAGTGCAAAAGAGAAGTTTGAAGCATTTGTAACCATCTTCAGCCAGAAGTGCCGAGTGGATGCTCCATCTTGGCCTTCTCTTGAGGTCCCCAGCATCACAGATATCAGTCTTCAGCTAATTCAGCCGATGAAAGGTCACAGCCCTTAACTGAGTGTGGCATCAAAGAGCCCGAGGAAAACTCTCCACTGGTTGGAGTCATATCTAGCACAATGGAAGATGGTTGTGGTTGTTAGAGACCAATCATCTCAGTCCCAGGACATTACTGCAGGAGTTCCTCAGGGTTGTGTCCTAGGCCAACTGCTAACTTTGCTTCTCTCTGCACAGATGCCACCAGACCTGCTGAGTATTTCCAGCACTTATTGTTTTTGTTTCAGATTTCCAACATCTGCAGTATTTTGCTTTTATTTCAGTCTTCAGCTAATTCGATTCACTCCACCTGATATCAAGAAAACAGCTGAAGGCACTGGACACAGCAAGGGCCCTGACAACATCCCCGCTGTAGTACTGAAGACGTGCTCCCGAACTAGCTGCACCTCTAGCCAAGCTGTTCCAGTACAGCTACAACACGAACATTTACCTGACAACGTGGAAAGTTGCACAGGTATGTTCTGACCGTAAAAAGCAGGACAAAGCCAATACGGCCAATTACCACCCCATCAATCTACTCTCAATCATAAGCAAAATGATGAAAGACACTTCCTCAGCAATAACCTGCTCACCGATGCTCAGTTTTGGTTCTGCCAGGGCCAGTCAGCTCCAGACCTGTTTACAACCTTGGCCCAAACATGGACAAAAGAGCTGAATTCCAGAGGTGAGGTGAGAGTGACTGCCCTTAACTGATTATGGTATCAAGGAATCCTAGGAAAACTCTACACTGGTTGGAGTCATACATAACACAACGGAAGATGGCTGTGGTTGTTGGAGACCAATCATCTCAGTCCCAGGACATCACTGTAGGAGTTCCTCAGGGTAGTGTCCTAGGCCCAACCATCTTCAGCTGCTTCATCAATGACCTTCCCTCCATCATAAGGTCAGAAGTGGGGACATTCGCTGATGATTGTATGATGTTCATTACCATTCACAACTCCTCAGATTCTGAAGCAGTCCATGACTGCATGCAGCAAGATCTTGGCAACATTCAGTCTGGGCTGTTAAGTGGCAAGTAACATTTGTGCCACAAAGTGTCAGATGATTACCATCTCCAACAAGAGAGGTTCGAACCATTGTCCTTGATATTCAGTGGCAATACTATTGCTGAATCCCCAACCATCAACATCCTTGAGGTTACCATTGACCAAAGTCTTAACTGGACCAGCCATATAAATACTGTGGCTACAAGAGCAGGTCAGAGGCTGGGAATTCTGTGGCAAGTAATTCACCTCCTGACTCTCCAAAGCCTACAAGGCACAAGTCAGGAGTGTGATGGAATACTCTCCACTTGCCTGGATGAGTTCAGCTCCAACAACACTCAAGAAGCTCGACACCATCCAGGACAAAGCAGCCCGCTTGATCAGCACCCCATCCACAAATATTCACTCCCTCCAGCGCACAGTGGCAGCAGTGTGTACCATGTGCAAGATGCACTGCAGCAACCTGCCAAGTCCCCTTCGACAGCACCTTCCAAACCCGCAACTTCTGCCACCAGGAAGGACCTGCATGTGGGAACACCGTCACCTGCAAATTCTCCTCCAAGTCGCACTCCATCCTGACTTGGAAATATATCGACTTTCCTTCACTGTCGCTATGTCAAAACCTTGGAACTGCCTCCCTAACAGCACTGTGGCTGTACCTACACCACATGGACTGCCACGGTTAAGAAAGTGGCTCACTACCACCATCTCAAGGGCAATTAGGGATGGACAATAAATGCTGTCTTCGCCAGCAATGCTCACATCCCATGAACGAATAACTTAAGTCTATGAAGCTAGTTCCAGTCTTCAGCTGCTTCTGGTACCCTGGCTCAATGTTGGTATTGAGGGCAAGGACCTGATCAGAGCAACTTCTTCCTTCTCTGAAGCCTGTCTGTTTGTTTGGAGGATGGCTTCTACACCCAGTTACATTGGTTAATGGTGATGCGACAGTAGCTTTTGGGATCATTGGCTGGTTTTCCGGGCTTTAGGATGGCAATGACTTTGGAATGGTTCCAGACTTCTAGGATTATCCCAGTGTCAAAGATATTGCAGGTGAGTTTAGCAAGCCACATCAGTCCATTTGGACCCTGTTTCTAGGGGAATTCAGGGTAGATGCCATCAATCCTGTGACCTTCCAAGACTTGGTGGCTGTCAGTGCTGTGTCCATTTCTTCAGTGATAAAGGCAGACGAAAAGGTGGCATGCAGAGTGGTTTTTTGCAGAGAGAGCTTAAGCAGCTTTTTCATTCTGCGTTTGTTTTTAATGGTAGTTGTTGCCTTTGATTTGGTTAGGAAACAGGCCGCAATGACATCTGCACTGATCTTTGGTCCCTCATGAGGCAGCGCCAAGTTGGCGAAGCAAGTTCCAGGGTTTCCTGCTGGAGCATAAGAAATGCAGGCTGTCATGGTTTCTCACTATCGCACCAATCTGTCTTGTTTAGGGAATCCATAAGTTTCTGTAGCTGGTTCTTGAGTGACATTAAACATTGCCAGCAGTCTCTCGCTGTCCTGGGGCCAGCACGGCATGTATTCTTTCTTGTAGCCGCGCGTGGACGTAGTTGTTTGGGGACACCAGTTTTCTCTGAATTGTGTTCTCAACAATGTTCGTGAAGGTAGGCCAGGAAGCCTTGTGGAAATTTCATCTTGGTTTTGGGACCAAGGCGACTATCGGCACCTTGATCCCTACATGTACGATGCTGGGTCAGTGTTGTGAGTTGGGGAAGTTCTTGAGGATCTTCCAGGAGCAGGTAAGCAGCCATCTTTTGCTGTCACTGGTTATGAAACAGAGATTCGGTGAGTATTCTTCTGCCAGTGGACAGCAGAAAAGGTGCCTGGCTGTTTGGCATCATAGATGAGATGGATCTGGGATTCCAGCATATAGTCTTCTAGTTGTCTTCCAATTCAGTCTACTTTTTGGTACCCCCACATTTAGTGGCAGCTGTTCAAATTGCCCATATAGATGGCTGGGTGGTTGGCAGTTGGTAGAGTGATAGTTGCCATATCTTTGTTGGCTAATAGATATTTACGACATTCAGCTTGCCCACTCTGACTGTAATAGAGAATGATGAGCTGTCTGCCGACGGGATTTCTTCAGCTTCAATAATTAGGTCGGCCCAGACGTATGTGGCCATATTTTGTGTGGTATCGGCATGCTATGATATGGAATTCATGAATTTGTGGATCTTCATCAGAAATCAAGGTGCAGGGTTGCTCGGAGGATAAGATTGTCAATCATTTGTGTTCTAAGTTCCCTTGACAAGATATCTCACTTCACTCTAGATAGACCTTCAACATTGAGTTGACAAATGAGAAGTGCTGGACCAATTATATTGGTTGGTTGGTCCTGAAAGGGACCTTTGGTTGACATGTTCGATGCTTTCATGCTTTGCAGACCAGGAAGCCACCTTTAGGCATTTGGTCATCTTCTTGATGGCATTAGCTGGCAAGTTCTCAATGAATTAGCATACACAGGGATACCGCCTATAGATTACCATTACTTCCCTAAATGCCTCAGATAGCATGAAAGGAAGCAAGGTACAACTTGACCCAAGTCAAAACTTTAGAAGTTCTCTTTCGTATATACAAACTGTACCAAGTTCTTTCATGACAACAACTTGTAACAAATGCCTGGGATGGGGTATAAACTTTTGTTATAGCAAGAAACAAATTAATGATTTATCCCCCAGGGGCTATATACATGAGAGTGTATTAAATCTTAGACACTGTCAAGTAAAAATCAGTGCATGATATGCAAGACAGATTTTTAATTAGTAATGGTTTGAAGGGTTATGGAGAATGGGCAGGAAAATAGAGTTGAGGCCAAGATGAGATCAGCCATGATCGTATTGAATAGCAGAGCAGGCTCGAGGGGCTGAATTGCCTACTCTTGCTCCAAGTTCTTATGTTCCCCGAGATATGAAGGAGTAGTAATATCTAAAGGACTGAGCCCATTACTCTTTTGCATGTATGTTTTAAGTGCAATTCACCAATTCTTCAGGCTCTTGGAAAAGACCAAAGTTGTACCATGATCTTGGACTAAATCCATGAACACACATTTAATGCTGGTGGGAAGACAAGGCCTGTGATTTTGCAGTAATGGCCAAAGGGCAGCAGAAACATGCTACAAGATAACTCGACTTGATATTTTCCTTCAGCATAATTGGTTTGAGTTCAAACACACAATAGACTGCCAGTTCTTCCAATTAGGAGTTTTAATTTAAATGTACGCTCGGAATCTAGGGCAATTTTCTTTTGTGGGTTGGCAGAGCTTTTAGTCAATCCACCTGTTTTATCTAATTTAATGTGTAATTTCACTAATGGTCAGCTGAAGCTTTTAAGCAAATCTAATATTCACCAGAATGATGATAACATACTTTATTTATGGACAGGCTCACAAATACAGACATATAAGACAGAAGCAATAACAGCGAGCTTGTTCAATGTAAAATATCAGTGTGGGCAAAGTAATTGTATTTTGCTTCTATATATGCTCTTTATGTTTACACAGCCAGAGAGCAATCTCAGTCCTGCTTTTCCCTTAGTAACTGGCTCCACAACTCAATGCAATCTCCCCCTCAAAGACCATCCCCTGTGCACCACCATAATATTTCCATTCACTATATTAGCAATGGTTGACAAGGTTAATATTGTAAAATGAATTGTCATATTTCTGTATTGTTGGCTAATGAGAAAGGGAGCAAGTGAAAAAGAGATGACAAGTGGAGGAAGATTAGAGACGTTTAGGCTGTACAATCAAGAAAGATGATGGCTACGATTTACCTCACTGAGATGTATCCACATACAATCCACTCCTTTTAATTCAAAGTCACTTAGTTCAAAATATTTGACAGTTCAAATTTTAAGCACAAAATTCCCACTTTATGCCATTAATGTTGCTGAATTGACATGATTGGATAATTCAAGTTTTTAAAGTGTTAAAAATAACAACTTTAAATTATCAAGCATGGACGGTGGTGAATCTTGTGAGAAGTGTTGCTGCCGCAATTGAAAAGTTTTGTGCCACACACATATCAACTTGACTCAAGCATGTTCAAAAAGCAGCAACAAGTCACAACTGAATAGCTGAATGAGCAGGAGCTTTGTAAAAGAGAGAAAAAAGGTTAGTCGTCTTCTACTTTTCAACACCCTTGATAACCTAACATCTCTCACTTTTGATCTACAAGCAATTGCCAATCTACAGACTTGCCTCAGCAGGAGCAACGAGTCTCTAATTGACCTCAGAATGTCCCTATTTACATCACTTAAACTTTGTGAGCTCAATAAGGAAGACTGTGATAAACAGAGCTCCACCTGAGAACCTGAGTAATATAGTGTACACTATTTAATGTAGCATTCATGTGATTATAAAGCAGCATATCCTTCATGAGCAATGAGACAGGAGATTGATGGGTCTAAGTTATGTTTAAATGGTTTAGAACAGATGCAAATGCATCTGAAAAGGTCAAGGGATAAATAGCACTGAAATCTTTAAGTGTAAGGTTATTGCATAATTACTTACAACTCCAGGTGCCACGAGTCTAGTTTGTGTAGGAATTATGTACTGAACTAGTAATTCTATAAAACGGAACTAATATTCCAGAGAATGTGAGTTCAAATTCCACCGTAGCAGTTTGAGAATTTGAACTCAGTTTTTAAAAAATCTGGAAATAAATGACTGGAATCGGTAAAAGCTGTTGGATTGTCAAGAAATTCCCAACTGGTTTACGAATGCCCTTTTAACCTACTGTCCATATGCAGTCTTACTCAAGTCTAATACCAATGTGGTTAACTCCTAACTGCCCTGTGAAGTGGCCTAGAAAGCCACTCAGTCACATCAAACTGCTATTGGGAAACCAGGGATGGGCAAGAAATGCCAGTCTTGCCAATGATGGCCATATCCTGAGAGGGCAGTAAAATAAATTTTTGGAAATTAGTGTGGAGAGGAAAATAGCGCACTAGTCAAGTTTAAAGGGACAGGGACAGTTTAAGGGGAGTGTTTCAATAGAGAAAACAAACATTAATAAAGCCTTTAAAGGACCTTTAAAAGGCATCTGAAACAAAATGAAGGACAAGGGTTGCCAGGTTTTTCTAGACAAGTGATGGCTCAGTCCAGCACCCGGCCCCCTGGTTGATGGTGGCTGAAGCAGAGAAAGTGCTGCCTGTGGCAATGGTTAGGATGCTGCTGAGTGTGCCACTCCACGGCACCATCCCCATCGGTCAATATTGAAGCCTAATTTGAGGCCACTGCTGACCAAGACCTTACCTTTGAGTGCCAGGCCTGTGCTGCATGGCACAGCTGAGCATCTGCCTCTTTGCTGTATCAAGATCCAGAGTAGACAGGCACCCATTCTATATTGCCATTCAGGTGTGCCAGGGTCTGAAGAAGTGGTTGGCATTTGGGAGAGTGCAGCCAATTGGGCAACATCGGTTCTTGATCACCCTGGTCTGCCTTCATTCCTGGAATGCATTCGAGTGCTTCCGGAGAATCATCCAATATAAAGGGCCGTCAGGCATTCACAGCTCCAATGCCACCATCATGGGTCTGTTGGTTCAGCTCCCCAGTTTGTGTCTGCCAAAGTGAAGCAGTGTTACCTCTCTGTAGATGTTGGTGGGTGCTAACCAGAGGGCAAGAAGACCGCTCAGACATCCATCTACACGCGCTCCCTTTAAGGTCAGCTTAGAGGATTCCTACTGGAAAACCCAGCATTGCCACTAATAGTGCTACATGGATGCGAACATACGAATTTGGAGCAGAGGTAGGCCATTCGGCCCCACAAGCCTGCTCTGCCATTTGATAAGATTTGATTTTGGCCATAACGTTACTTTCCCTGCGGCTGGGGCAAAATAATATCAACTAAGGACAACTGGCACAAAGGCTCAGGAGGGTCTAAGAACCAGCAGGAGAGAAAAAAAAATAATTCTTTAGGAGACAGCCTATACACTTACTTTCGTCATTGGTGTTCTCCAGTTTGAACACTAAAGTCAACGCAGCATCTCAGATATCTGCCGATCAAGAAATCAATTGGGGGACTTCCTCTCCCCAACTCAACCTGCCTGCTTTGGACAGCAGCTTCCATTGTCTGCCCCCAAAACAACTAGAAATGGGAAGTGGATCCAAAAGTAAGCAGAAATTTGGACAAACTAATCTGTGCTGAATCTTTTGCTCCAGTACGTCTTACCTGCCCCCTGTTCTGGGTACAATTTGGTGACAGAAATCAACCCCACTAGAGACATATCAAAAAATGCTTCGCACTAAGTGTGCTTCTCCCTCACCCAATAGTCACCAAGGACTGAAATTGCAAGGTTGCTCTCCCAACCTGGAGCCTTGCTGAGTACAGGTTGGAGATAGAAATTGAATGCTATAGCTTCCAATTCTCTGACCTGTGATAGCTGGGAGCAGAGCCTTCCAATATCAGCTTTGCGGTCAACACAGAGAGACTTTATTATACTGGCTTCAGTGCAACCATTGCCCCCAATATGGAGAGAACAATCCCCTTGTACCATTTTTAATGATTCATGGCTGACATTCGAATCAGTCCAGCAAAGAGTAATCCTGTAATTCATTAGATCTCAACACAGTGCCAGTCATGGCTCAGTGGTAGCATTATCACCCCTGGGTCAGAAGGTTGTGGGCTTAAGTCCCACTCCAGAGACTTGAATACATAATGCATACCGACACTCCCTGTGTCAGTACTGAGGGAGTGCTGCACTGACAGAGGTGCCATCTTTTGGGTGAGAAGTTAAACTAAGGCCCGCCTGCTCTCTCAGGTGAACATAAAAGATCCCATGGCACTATTTCAGAGAAGAGCAGGGGAGATCTCACGGTGTCCTGACCAATATTTATCCCTCAACCAACATCACAAAAGAATAGATTATTTGGTCATTTTCAAATAGCTTTTTGTGGGAGCTTGCTATATGCAAATTGGATGCCACATTTTATACAATACAACAGTAACTACACTTCTACAGTTGTAAAATGCTTTGGGGTATTCTGATGTTGTGAAAGATACTATAGAAATGCCAGTTTATTGTTTCATGTTTTACATTAGAGGGAAGATTAAACAGTTCATGACTTAATGGTCGAATTGGGTAAGATTTAGCTTGAGTAGCTCTTTTTATATAGAATCCTTCTGTTGGGGAGCAATAAGAGACTGATGTGATTCTAAAGGACTAGATTGTGCACAACTTCACATTTTTGGAGTTGTTTAGTTTATGAAAAAACAAGTAGCTAGTTGCGATGATATGCACAATCCTTTGACAAGTGAACATGTCTCTTGTTTAATATAGAGTTATATACTTATACAACACAGAAACAGGCCCTTTGGCCCACCGTGTCCCTGCCGGCCATCAAGCCTATCTATTCTAATCCCATTTTCCAGCACTTGGCCCGTAGCTTTGTATGCTATGGCGTTTTAAGTGCTCATCTAAATACTTCTCAAATGTGATTCCAACCACCCTCTGGGTGAAAATTTTTTTCTTCAAATCCCCTCTAAACCTCCTGCCCCTTACCTTAAATCTATGCCCCCTGGTTATTGACACCTCCGTTAAGGGAAAAAGTTTCTTCCTATCTACCCTATATGTACCCCTCATAATTTTGTATACCTCAATCAGGTCCCCCCTCAGCCTTCTCTGCTGTAAGGAAAACAACCCTAGCCTATCCAGTCTCTCTTCATAGCTGAAATGCTCCAGCCCAGGCAACATCCTGGTGAATCTCCTCTGCCCCCTCTCCAGTGCAAACACATCCTTCCTATAGTGTGGCAACCAGAACTGTACACAGTACTCCAGCTGTAGCCTAACTAGCATTTTATACAGCTCCATCATAATCTCCCTGCTCTTATATTCTATGCCTCAGCTAATAAAGGCAAGTATCCCATATGTCTTCCTAACCACCTTATCTACCTGTGCTGCTACTTTCAGTGATCTATGGACAAGTACACCAAGGTCCCTCTGACTCTCTGTATTTCCTAGGATCCTATCATCCATTGTATATTCCCTTGCCTTGTTAGTCCTCCCAAAATGCATCACCTCACACTTCTCAGGATTAAATTCCATTTGCCACTGTTCTGCCCATCTCACCAGCTCATCTATATCGTCCTGTAATCTAAGGCTATCCTCCTCACTATTTACGACACCACCAATTTTCGTGTCATCTGCGAACTTACTGATCATACCTTCTATAGTCACGTCTAAATCATTAATGTACACGACAAACAGCAAGGGTCCCAGCACCAATCCCTGTGGGACACCACTGGTCACAGGCTTCCAATCGCAAAAACAACCCTCAACCATCACCCTCTGCCTCCTGCCACTAAGCCAATTTTGGATCCAACTTGCCAAATTGCCCTGGATCCCATGGGCTCTTACCTTCTTGACCAATCTCCCATGCGGAACCTTATCAAAAGCCTTACTGAAGTCCATGTAGACTACATCAACTGTTTTACCCTCATCTACACACCTAGTTACCTCCTCGGAAAATTCAATCAAATTTGTTAGACACCATCTCCCCCTGACAAAGCCATGCTGACTATCCCTGATTATTCCCTGCCTCTCCAAGTGGCGATTAATCCTGTCCCTCAAAATTTTTTCCAATAGCTTCCCTACCACCGATGTTAGACCCACAGGCCTGTAATTACCTGGTTTATCCCTGCTACCCTTCTTGAATAATGGTACCACATTTGCTGTCCTCCAGTCCTCTGGCATTTCTCTTGTGACCAGAGAGGATTTGAAAATTTGTGTCAGAGCCCCTGCAATCTCCTCACTTGCCTCACATAGCAGTCTGGAATACATCTCATCTGGGCCTGGGGATTTATCCACTTTTAAACCCACTAAAACTGCTAATACCTCCCCCCTTTCAATGCTAATTTGTTCGAGTATATCACAATCCCCTTCCCTGATCTCTACACCTACATCGTCCTTCTCCATAGTGAACATAGATGAAAAGTAATCATCTAAAATCGCTTTTTTGTGGAGACTAGAGGTATAAGGCACTTGTAGGCTTGCCAAATTTGGTTGGGTGTATTCGCGAAGGTGTCATCATATGACTTCCTATCTCAAACCAGCCTGCCCCACATTCTCGTCATTTGTCCATGCTCTGGGCACGCTGCCTTCCCACACCAATTGGAAAGCAAACAGAGTCTTTGATACCCGATTACATTAAACTTAGCTGTTAATCAAACAGCCTTTTCCCCATCCAATATTTTAAAAATTAATAAATGAAAGCATTCAAAAAATGAAAGAACATTTTTCTTTTAATGCACTTTGATTTTTCTCCAGGATTGCATGCAGCAGTGCCCAGACATTGATCTTCAATTCCTGGAGACTACAGAACAATCCTGCAATGTTGGCAACTCGAGATGCTTGGCATTGTGGAGCAACAATGGACTTAGCTGCTTGTGAGAGTGGTCCAGGGTGCAAGCTTCGACTGGAGCTGGCTGAGAGAATCAAGTTTCCTTTCCTGACTTTAAGGTCCATGGATATTTTATGTGCACTAATATTAAGCACTCAATTTTTATTACCCCCATCAATAATTTTATTTGGCACATTTTTGAATGATAGGTTCAGTTTTCTATAAGGTTAGAATTTAATGGGTAAATGTAGTGTACTGCATTTACAGGACTGAAGAGGCCATCTTGCCACCTCCTCACCACCCCCCAACCCACAACCCAACTCTTTAGTTTGTGTTAAATTCATTGGTCTCAGTTCGGACTAGACTTGACTGTGACACCGAAAGGGCTTTTGAAGAGGGAGAATTGACTAGAGCTGTCGCTCCTGATTGCTCTCTGTGACCTAGTTTGGGACATGCATACGTTTGGCAACTGGAGAGGACAGGATTGCCTGTGATGCTTTCCACAGTCGAATAATTAGTTGACATTTGCTGTAAGTTTGTGCATGAAGATTGGTCACTTGGGTGAGATACCAGAGGGTGGATGGACATTGAAGAACTGCACCCAAGTAAGGAGAGAAATGAGAGAGAACATTATTGAATTGAGCTTTTTTTTTGGCTGAGTGACAAGAGAAACTTTAAATTTTGTTGCTAGCCTCAATACAGATGACTAGTACATGATGACATTGTACTCACTTGGCATGTACGTTCAGACATTAGTAGTGACACAATTCCAAGCTTTTACTGATACAGCACATTGTTCGTACAGGTTTCCAGCTTAACATGCTTTGAGTTCAGGACAACTGGAGGTCATATATTCAGGCACATAGGGTTTAAATAAAATCTGACACAAAACCAGCTGTGAAGTAAAGTACAAAATATTCAATTTGTTGCATTTAAAAAAAAATAAAGACAGGCTCTCGGATAACAAAAATCCACAGCACATTGAAGCAAGCAAGAAAGAAAAACTTGCATCCACACAGTGCCTTTCATAATCTCAGACTGTCCCAAAGCATTTCACAGCCAATGAAGTTCTTTTGAATTGTAGTCATTATGTAGGAAACGCAGCAGCCAAATTGTGCACCGTAATGTCCCACAAACAGCAATGAGAGAAATGGCCAGATAATCTGTTTATGGTGGCATTAATGTTGTCCAGGACACCAGGAGAATTCCCCTGCTCTTCTTCCAATGTTACCGTGGTATTGTTTAGATCCACCTGAGCAGGCAGAGGAGGGGCCTCAGTTTAACATCCCATCTGAGCTGGCAGCTCTGTTAACGCAGCACTCCTCACGAGCGTGCAAGGGCAGAGAACATCATTGCAGTCCATTTGATCAAAAATTCAAAGCAATACCATTTTGTACTTTATCTCTTTCTCCTCTCGACCACTACCATCATCAAAAAGCCATCCAGTTCCCTGTTAGATTATTTTGACACTGTCCACCTCTACTGTTTCCCTGCCCACTGTTAAGATAATTATACATTATCCTTCTGTAATAACCAATTCGAAAAAGCTAGAGACAGTAATATGTCTGACAGTTATTACCATTCTAAAGCATTCATCTTAAGACAATATACAGAGTATTACATACACTCCTACATCTAGAGACTCAAATGGAAATAACTTCCTGGGAAACATGACCATCACTTAGACAAATCCATTCACAGTCCCTTGTCTTGAAAGTAGCTAAAGTTCCTACTGAATTTTGCTTTGTATCTTTTTTTTTTACTTTGTTTTAAAAAAAGAGCATTCATCTTGCTGAGGTTTTCATTACCCTTAGGTCGTCGAACATACAATGATAGAGACCTTGGGCTTGATTTTTAGGTCTCACCGGGGCCAGGTGCAAAGGCGGGCAGGCACTAAAGCTTGCGCCACTGGCATGTGTGCTGGCTCCCAGGCTCCATCCCGCTCCCCTGGGCCACTTTCATGTACGCGGGCTGGCCGATTTTCCAGTCAGCCTCCAGGTTCCCAAAGGCGGCAGGGGCCAATTTAGCTGCCTGGATTCCAGACTGGCCTAGAGAACCTCACTGCCTGGCTGGGTGCAGTAGCAGCCACAGGCCGCCCTGTCCCTGTAAGGGAGCTCTCTCCCCCCCCCACCACCTTCAACCCCTACCACAGTGATGACCTGGCTGCAAAAGCCATTTTATAGTTTAAATTTTAAAAGGCTGGAGAAAGCGTACCTCCATTTTGAAGTACCCTCTCCCTTACTTACCTGGCATGGCATCCTGCTGCTCCTTTCAAGTTGGAAGGCCTCTGTTTGGCCCTCAGATTTGAGAGCCCACCCGCTGCACTTAATTGGACAGAGAACCTGCCCTCTGACCATTAATTGGTCATTCCCACACAGTGCGGATTTCTGATCCTCATTTGAACTTGACAGCAGGGTTCCGAAGGCCACAGGGAAAATCCAGTCCCTCATGCCCTGGTTAATATCCTGGTCAATATCTTACATAGGATTACATTGGATTACATAGAATAAACAGCCCAGAAACAGGCCAGTTCTGAAGAAGGGTCACTGACCTGAAACGTTAATTCGGCTTCTCTCTCCACAGATGCTGCCAGACCTGCTGAGTTTTTCCAGAACTTTCTGCTTTTATTACAGAAACAGGCCATTTGGCCCAACCAGTCCATGCTGGCATTGATGCTCTACTCAAGCCTCCTCCCCTCTTTCCTCATCTAAATTTATCATCATAACCCTCTATTCCCTTCTCCCTCATATTCTCATCAAGCTTCCCCTTAAATGCATCTATACTATTCACTTCAACTACTCCCTGTGGTAGCGAGTTCCACATTGTCATCACTCTTTGAGTAAAGAAGTTTCTTCTGAATTCCCGATTGGAATTCTTGGTGACTATCTTATATTGATGGCCTTTAGTTATGCTCTTCCCCACAAGTGAAACATTCTCTCTCTATCCACTCTGTCAAAAGCTTTCATAATTTAAAGATCTCTGTTAGGTCACCCCTCAGCCTTCCTTTATTAAACAGAAAAGAGACCCAGCCTGTTTATCCTTTCCTGATATGTGTACTCATGAATTACTGGTAACATCCTTGTAAATCTCTCCTCAAAACCTACCTCTTTGACCAAGCTTTTGGTCATCTGACCTAATATTGGGCTGAATTTTGTGCTCCATCTAAGGCAGACTTGGCAGCAAAGGGGGACAGAAAATTGCTGCAGAGTCGTCCGCCTAAATTTCGGCGCCATGCCACAGTGTCCCAATTATATCAGAGGTGAGTAAGTAACCTGGCAGTATTGACGCCCCAATATGACAGTAATGTAATTTAAATTGCTGAAATGCTATTTAGCATTCATTTGAATGTAATTCTTTCTGATTCTACAAAGGTCCATAATTTTGCGGATGATGTGCGGCAATCACATGCCTTCAGATTTGCGACCCTGAAAAACTGGAAAGAGGCCTCAGTGCCACAATGGGAAGGTAACCTGACTGTAGCAGCATAGGGGAAGTGGAGGGTACAGCAGCCATTGCCGCTATGCCGACGGTCCAAGGAGTTTCTGTATAGCAGGGGTTCTCTGCAAGGGGGATGTGTGTATTGGGGCACTCTGCAAGGGGATTCTGTGTATCAGGGGTGCTGTACAAGGGTAGAGGTTGTGTGTATCGGGGGGCCATAAGAGGGTATCATAAATGATATTATGTGTGTGATGTCTCACACAGCTGGAAAAGATGGTAGACCAACATTAACCGTTAGTCTTGAGGTACATTAAGCATCCAGACAAGCAAAAACTTACAAAGATATTTGGCCAGGCAGGCTCATCTCTGCCTTGGAAGGGGGATGAAGGCCAGGGGACACCTGCCATGGGTCTCATACTCCCTGTGTTTTTGGATCCCCTTGGCGTGTTGAGGTGCCTCTGACGAAGGCAGGCCCACGAGGCAGCTGCACCTGATCCTGAGGCTCCATGATGAGAGCATCAGCAGCTGGCCAAACCAAGAAGGGCCCAAGTACACCAGAGAGTCTACAGGACTCGCATCAGCCACCTCCAGATGTCCGAGCGACACTGTCAGTGAAGACTATGGCTTTCCAGGGAGGCCGTCACAGACCCATGTGGCCTTCTGCAGGACGATTTGCGACCAATGGGATTTGGTGGTCACCCTATGGTTGTGGCATTACCGTGGCGCTCAACTTCTACACATCGGGATCTTCCTAGGGATCCACCGGGGACATGTGTTGGGTCTCCCAGGCCACAACGCACCAATGGCCTGTTCAAGAGGACGGCAACTTTGTGCGCTACTGGACCGACCCTGACAGTCAGGCCGAGAGGGACATCGGATTTGCGGTGATAGCTGGATTCCCACAGGTGCAAAGTGCAATAGATTATACGATGTGGCCATCTAGGCTCCCACAGACCAATCAGCTGCCTTCATCAACAGGAAGGGTTTCCATTCAATCAACGTTCAATTGGTCTGCAACCACCGAAAGCATTTCCTGCAAGTGTGTACCAGCTCCTGGGAAGAAACCACGATGCCTACATACTTCAACAATCCCAGGTGCCACAGCTTTTCAATTCTCCTGCTCACCTTCAGGGGTGGATTCTCAGGATTAAGGGCTATCCATTGAAGACAATGGCTCTGACGCCTGTGAGGAACCCTTGAAATGCAGCAGGGGAGAGGTACAACACTTGCCACGGCTGTACCTGAGCAACCATTGAGCAAGCCATTGGACTGTTGAAGATGAGGTTTTGCTGCCTTGATCAATCTGGTGGAGCCCTGCAGTATGCCCCAGTGAGGGTCTCATGTATCATGGTGGTCCACTGCACTCTGCACGATCTACTACTTCAGATACTTCAGAGGGGGCGGAGGCCTTATATGAGGAAGACATGCATGAGTGACAAACATTCTCCGACAAAGAGGACGTGGAGGAGAGACAGGGTGAAACAGCTGGAGAAGAAGACAACATGGCAATGGAAGCCAGACAGGGTGAGTGACGCACAAAGCAGGCAAGAGACAACCTCATAATGGCCCACTTTCAGGCACCCTGATGTCTACTCAATAATAATGCAATAAAGACTGACATTTCATGCATGTAGTCTTCTGTGTTCCATCTGTGTTACCTGAATGCAGACCAGCTATATTGTGCGCGAGGGTCCATGGGAGAGCATTTGTTCATTACTTCTTCAGTCACATTTCCATAATAGTGAGGCCTGTGGTCACATGGCCACTACTCTAAGAGGTATGTTAGAATTCAGAGGGTCACAATTCAGGCATGGTGGAAGGCTGGTTTCCACACAATAAAGGTTAATGATTGGCACAAAAGAGCATGTAATTAAATTGAACATGACATAGTTGTATCACCCGTGAATACCCATGTGTGGCTAGGTGATTTGTTTTACACACCTGCGGGTCTCCAACACGGTGTGACCTCAGTGCTAGCAGCCATGCTGGAGACAGGCTACTGATCAGGAGGCCCCCTTGGCCTGAGATGACTTTGGCACTGGTGCAGGACTCTCCGCAGTCATCATGGGTGCTGGAGCTGGGCTCACTGGCAGAGGGGTTGAGGAGCTGGTGTCCACACTCGAAATGCCCTGAGGGGAGCCCCCAGATGTGAAGCGCAGCCTCTCCTCCTCCCTCTCAAGGTTTGCAGGAACCTCCCTGATCACCAGAGAAGAGCCATGAGCGGGGAAAGTCTCCAGCCTCCTTGTCCTTCTCTCGTCTCGCCAATGCTCACCTGAGCTAATGGCCATGGTGAAGGTTTGCAGGTTGTGGCATATGTGTGGATTCTGGGTCTCCAAGAGGGTCACCAACCTCTCAATGAATGAAGCCAAGTGCTCATATTCCTGGGACATGGCAGCAGACATGACATGGATAGACTCCCCATTGTCTGCTCAAGGCTACGCATGGCCTCTGGCATCTCTGCCAAATGTTGCCTTACCTCTCTCTGCAACTGCAGCATGCCCTGTGCTATCGACACCTGAGGCTCATCACCATCCTGGGGCTCAGAATGGGCCTGACCACCCACAGTCCTCCGACTGTCAGAGGCCTCAGTTGTCCCAGCCTTAGCCAGCTGCTCGGGCTCGTGTGCAGTGCTCTCACCAGATTGTGACCCTGATTCTAATGCTGATCGATTACCCACTGAGGTGAAAGTATCTGAGCAGGTGGAAGGTGCAGGAGAGTTGTGGTCCTCCTCCACAGAGGTTGACGGGTGTCCCTCTGGGGCTGCAGTCACCTGCGGACATCGAGCTACAAGATACAATGAAAACATATGTGGGTTAAGCTACATATATCCCATTAAGGATAGCATGCCAGAGCTTGCTCTCCATGATGAATGAATTTTTAGTTGATCGGCAATAACCACGTTCCTGCACAGGGACCCTGATCTCCCCATCTGAAATAGCATGTCCGCCTTAGCAACCCGCTAGTTCTAGGGCCTCTTTATCGGCCTGGCTGAGAGGGTGCATGTCTGGCATTCCGCCACCAATCATGACTACCTCCCTCCTGTTATGGGCCCTCTTCTCCTGCAGAAGCAAAGATGTAATAGTTCTAAATTGGTGTACGTTTCACCACATTGGTTCTGCTAACATGGAGAATGTATCTCATACTCACTCACACAGTAGTCATGGGATTTACTAGGGCTGAGATATAAACGAAAGAGACTTGTTTCACAAATGCAGCCATGCATCTGTCATGAATCTGTTATTACCTCCCTGTCTCTGGAATGGCAGTGGCTCCCTCACAATGTGGCACATCGCATAGTGACACCCAAATCACACAAAGCAATTTTGAAACGTAGCACTTACTTGGCTGCATGTAAGAGGTCATTGACCCTCTTCTTGCACTGGACGCAGTTGCACCGGGTCACCCCACGGCTGCTGACCTCTTCTGCAATCTTCGTCTAGGTTTACTTGGTCGGACGAGAGGACCTCTTCTTGGCATTGCTGGGGAAGAGGACCTCCTGCCTTTCCCTTGCAGCCTGGAGGAGAATCAGTAGGGAGGCATCACTTAAGTGTGGGGCCACCCTTGCTCTGACTTCTGGCATCCTCAACAGTCTTCCCAGACTGTTTGTTGAGATTGCAATTGATATTATTATACAGACGTTTCTGATGAATGAGCTGCTGTGGACTGCAAGGAAAGAGTGAACGCAGGGCTGACAAGCTTTGAAAAATGGCACCAGCACCTGTTCTGAGATCAGCTGATGCCGTGATCGGCGTCTCGCCTGCCGCCCCCGCCACTTGATTGGGGGCAGACGTCTGCCTTCATTAAGTTAAATGGCTGCCCGCCGCATAATTACGGTGGCGCGGCCGCTCACATGACATGCGGGACTGCTGCCATTTTGCGCACCTGCCACCGTCCCTGGCGGTGGGATCATTAAATTCAGCCCAATGTCTCTTTGTGTGTCTTGGTATCATTTTAGAATGCTCCCATGAAGCACCTTAGGAAGTTTTATTATATTAAGGGTACTATATAAATATAAGTTGTTGTTGTTGATATTGGCCAAGGGGACTGAAATGGATGTATTGTCAGGGGATTGTGGGTTCACATTGGGGGTGAGAAAGTTCCTTTTAACTGAAGCAAAGCCTCGCTACGTGGTCCCTCTCTCTCCATTTAGTTGCAGCTGGTAACATGTTCTCTCCTTCCTTCCTCCTCCTCCCTGGATGACCTCTGGATCCCATTTCAAAGTCAGAATAGTGAAGTTGTGAAGGACGCAGCACACTACCACAAACATGGAGACCCTCTCGGGCACGTACTGCAGAGATACCCTGAGTGATCTAAGCAGCAAAATCTCTGCTTCAGCAGACCAATGGCTTGCTCCACGGTGTTACCTGTGGCTCCATGGTTCTCATTGAAGGCCCTCTGACCTCAGATGGTGGAATGGCGGAAGAGGGACCTGAGCCATGTGTGAAGGGGTTATCCATTGTCTCCGAGCAGCTATCCTGCTGTCTGACTTGGAGGCCTGAAGACTGTTGTAGGATGACAGCATCGTGGGTGCTGCCAGGATAATGGATATTCATCTCGATGAATTTCTTGGTTTGGTCACACACCAACTCCACATTGACTGTGGTAGCCGCAGTGGTTGTGGAGTTCCTCCCTGTTCACGTGGAAGGCTCACAGTGCCATGTGAGTGCCGTCTATGGCCCCCTGCAATATCAAGAAGACTGCTATTCTAGTGAACCCACATGCCTGCTCATCCTGGTCTTCCCTCCTCAGGGAGATGAGGATGAAGTTTACTCTTCTCCTGTAGAGTGCCTCTGTCACTTCCCAAATACTTCCGTAAATATGACTAATGTCACCAGCTCCCACCTGGAAGAAATTGGTTGCAACGAAGGAAAGGGCGACAGTAATCTTCACAGCAACCGAGAGCGCTATCCTGGTTTGAGGCTCTAGGTCTTTGTGAAGTAGGGGACACAGCTCCGTCACCATCTCCTTAGTGAAGCAAGGCCTCCTGAGGCACTGCTCATATCTCAACCCAATGCAGGAGTGGTGCTCTTGGAAGATCCTCTCAGGGTAGGGCCTTCTAAGGAGAGCCCTCCTTCCTCGCAGAGGTTCCCCTCTGCCTGTCCTGCTCATGGTGCATAGCAAGCGCTACTGCAACTACTGTCCCCATACCTATAAAAGGCAATGTAATTCTCTCAGCCTTTCTGTGGTCAGCAGAAACCTTCAAACTCCTCCAGAAAGTCACCACAGTATTTCCACCAACTTGGCCTGAGCCTAAGTCAAAAGCACATCAGCTAAAACTTGTTGAGTGGCCCTTTAAATAACCCCAGAACAGAGTCAATCTTACTTGCTAATGCGTGTTGTTTCAGGAGTGCATAAGGATGACATCTTTGCACATTCATTGGCCAATTTTACTAATTGTGCTTTGCATCAGCCCATTGATCTCGCCATTTCAAACTCTTCAAGCACACACAGGGGATGCACCTGTGTGCACCCCTCCAATCACCTGATGCAGTGCGGCCCACATGGGAAGCAGCCAGCAGCATCTCCTCACTAGCAAGTTGGAGGTATGTCTGCGTAGCGCCGATTGAAGCAGTGGTACGCCCTTTAATTTTGCAGCCCTTGTGTGTAATGGCATTGCCTTTTGCACCACCATGCCACACAGACCATAATGTTCCATGTTGATGCTTGCTCTATGCGGAATTAGCTCATCCCAGGCTGGGCAGTCATTGGGATGTTAGAGTTGGCCTTCGTATCCCTGGGCTAGAGAAGAAAAAGAAAATTAGGCAGGGTTCTTGCACCTGATTCCTATCCAGAAACTCTGCTAGACATGTATCAGGTCAGAAGAGCATTTGGTTCAGTTGCTGTGGTGCAATACTTCCTCAATGCTCATTGCCTAGAGTTACCCATGAGGAATGGTCAATTTTGGGTTGGTACTGGAGAGCCGTTAGTCCCCAGGGTACCATATAAAGCAGTGATTCTGACTGGTAGTCCACGGGCTGGTCCAAAATGCAAGTCACTGACGTGCAACACCACGGTCGAGGCCACATGGCAGAACAGGTCCGAATCCTCATCCCGACCAATTGAAACATCACACAACCAGACTGGCTCCCACATGAACACCACGAGTCGTCATGAGGGCGAGCAACAACAATGTAGTTTTATGAGCAGGATTTATGCTGCTGTTACAACATACAACTGCGAGATCGGATTTTCAACACTTGTGGGGTTCAAAACAAAGAGAAGTGACTGGCTGAATGGGGAGTCTGACATGAGACTGACCCTCTCCAGCTTGGAACCAGACATCACCTCATTGGTGTTTCATCAAAAGCAGCGCAATTCTTCCTTTTAATTCTGTTGAGTTTTTTTGCGGTGGCAAGCGAAAGTGGCTGGGGTAGGACCTGTAGGTAGTCCATGGGGTCTTTTGCCCCGCCCAAGCAGTCTGCGGACGAGAAAGTTCGAGAATCACTGATATGAAGAGTCAGGAGTGAAAGGAGAAAGAAATACTTGCACTTATATCACATCTTTTATGATCTCAGATTGTTCCAAAACACTTTACAACCAATGTCGCAATGTAGGGAATGGGGTCACCAATTTGTGTAAAGCAAGATCCAGCAAACAGCAATGAAATTAGTGACCAGATTATCTGTTTTATTGATAATTGAGGGATAAGTATTGACCAGAACACCAGGGAGAACTCCCCTGCTCTTCAAAATAGTGTCTGGGATATTTAACCTTCACCCAGGATAGCAGTTGGGGCCACAGTGAGAGGTTGAGGTTAATCATTGATTTATTTTATCAAGCCAGCTTACCCATTTAGAAAATTATTCATTTGGGAAATTGAAACAAAAAGCACAAAATCAAGGAATTAATATGTTTGATTTGTGTTCTATTTGTGAAGCAATGGTTTTATGAATTCTACCATGAATGAATATTACTGCTGAATTGAATGTGGTTCTCTTGTATGAAAGTGTGTGTGCTGCATACAAACGAGGCCGAGGACTGAAGCTGCCAACAGAGTCAGTAAATTAAAGGACAGTCAAAACTGAACCCAGTAAATACTTCAAACGTCCCCACATCATTCTGTTCCATCTGCTTCAAAATTCTTTTTCGAGCTGAGTAAAAATACTTGCCGATAATTTATCAGTAACTCCCATCTGACCATAGAAGCATTAATGGGAAGCTAGATAAGTACCTAAGAGGGAAAGGAATAGAAGGATATGCTGATAGGATTTGTTGAAGAGGGGTGGAAGAAGGCTTGTGGTGAGCATAGACCAGTTGGGCCAAATGCCCTGTTCCTGTGCTGTACATTCCATGTAAAGTTAGGAACCTAATTTGCGCTTTAATTAGAAAATGCTGGAAACGCATGGCAAATGAGTCAGCATCTCTTAAAGACATGTTTAACATTTCCAATATTACCCCAACAGAAAAGCTCCAAGAGAATGATTGAGTGTTGATGTCAAATTTCGAAGAGAAGGCAAGAAAGGATATCAGGTTGAAAGCTCATCTCAGGCTCAGAAAGTAACACCAAGGCACGTGGAACAAGGGGTTATCTCAGGGGAACAGAGAGACACTAACTATCAAAATGAGAGTGGTGATTATGCATTCTATAATTAGGGAAAATAGATGCCTAGTCTTGCAGCCTCCATCAAGTGTCCTGACGAGTGTCTTGCCTTTAAGGGAAATAACTGAGTGGATGAAAATGCTATTGCGAAGGGAGTGATTCCAACTGGGAGTTGTAAGAAAGAAAGGAAGGAATGAATGAATTAATTAATTCTAGCATTTTCTTAAGCTCAGGACAACTACTGAGCTATGGCTGACATCACAATATATATCAAACTTCAAAGGACCCAGCCATAATTGTGGCCCAAGGTGCCCAGTCCCAACCAGTGGTTTGTCTGGGATGTACAACCTGGTTGGACCAGGCACAGCACTGCTGACCATACACTGGGTCCTTCTGAACACCTGGGCCATAGGAACTCTCAATTTAGGGAGTCTCTACCTCCAGCCCTGCCCCAATCCCTCCTACGACAATGGGGGCATTGTAAAGGGGGCAGAGTCCCTACAAGGCCATCCTGGAAAGTTTGCGGCACAATTAGGACCCAGGGTATGGAGTTCCCAGCCCAGTTTCTGACAGTTCCAGCTTTTCGATCCTTGAGATGAGTCTCTCTGAGTATTAGTGTATGATAACCTTAAACTTTGTGTGAACTTCCTTTTCCACTATTTTAAAGATGTTTCAACCAGTTTGTACTAATTGGGCCAAAATAGCAGATAAAAAAACAATTCATGGAAACACTTCTAACTTTTGTTTACTTCTATCTATACAGCACCATAACAACAACTTGCATTTATATAACACCTTTAGTGCAGGAAAATATTCAAAGCTGCTTCACAGGAGCATAATCAGACAATAATTGACACTGAGCTAAAGAAGGAGATTGGAGGGCAGAAAGCAAAAGCTTGGCCAAAAAGGGCATAAGAACATAAGAAATAGGAGCAGGAAAACCACACAGCCCCTCGAGCCTGCTCCGTCATTCAATATGATCCTGGCTGATCCTTGACCTCAGCTCTACTTTCCCGCCCGCTCCCCATATCCCTTGATTCCCTGAGAGACCAAAAATCTATCTATCTCAGCCTTAAATATATTCAATGATGGAGCATCCACAATCCTCTAGGGTAGAGAATGCCAAAGATTCACAACACTTTGAGTGAAGAAATTTCTCCTCATCTCAATCCTAAATGATAGGCCCCTTATCCTGAAACTGTGCCCCCGCGTTCTAGATTCCTCAGCCAGGGGAAACAACGTTTCAGTGTCTAACATATCAATCCCGTTCATAATCTTGTATGTTTCAATGAGATCACCTCTCATTCTTCCAAACTCCAGAGGATATGGACCGAATTTACTCAGCCTCATAGGCCAACCCTCCCATTCAAGGGACCAATCTAGTGAACCTTCGCTGTTCCGCCTCCAATGCAAGTATATCCTTCCTTAAATATGGAGACCAAAATTGCACACGGTACTCCAGGTGTGAACTCACCAAAGCCCTGTACAATTGTAAGCAAGACTTCTTTATTCTTGTACTCCAATCCCCTTGCAATAAAAGCCATCATTCCATTTGCTTCCTAATTGCTTGCTGTACCTGCATGCTAACTTTTTTATGTTCCTTGTATGAATACACCCACGTCTCTATGAACACCAACAATACAAGTTTCACGCCTTATAAAAAAAATATTCTGCTTTTCTATTCTTACAACCAAAGTGAATAACCTCACACTTCCCCACTTTATACTCCATCTGCCACCTTGTTGCCCATTCGCTTAACCTGTCTATATCTCCTTGCAGCCTCTTTGCGCTCTCCTCACAGCTTGCATTCCCACCTAACTTTGTATTGTCAGCAAAGTTAGGTACATTACTCTCCGTCTGTTTGTCTAAATCATGAATATAGATTGTAAATAGCTGAGGCGCCAGCACTGATCCTTGTGGCACTCCATTAGTCACAGCCTGCCAATTTGAAAATGTCCCATTCCCTACTCTCTGCTTCCTATCCATTAACCAATCCTCTATCCATGCTAATATATCACCCCCAACTCCATGAGCTCTTGTGTATTAACCTTTTATGTGGCACCTTATCAAATGCCTTTTGGAAATCCAAGTATACTACATCCTACTACTACTGGTTCCCCTTTATCTACGCTACTAGTTACATCCTCAAAAATCTCTAAATACAAATTTGTCAAACAGAATTTCCCATTCATAACACCATGTTGACTTGTGCTAATACTATGCTTTTTTCTTATCCTTTCCTTTCCTGGCCCTTTCCTATCCTGAGTGGCGTGAAACAGAGCTGTGTTCTCGCACCTACACTTTTTGGGATTTTCTTCTCCCTGCTGCTTTCACATGCGTTCAAGTCCTCTGAAGAAGGAATTTTCCTCCACACAAGATCAGGGGGCCGGTTGTTCAACCTTGCCCGTCTAAGAGCGAAGTCCAAAGTACGGAAAGTCCTCATCAGGGAACTCCTCTTTGCTGACGATGCTGCTTTAACATCTCACACTGAAGAGTGCCTGCAGAGTCTCATCGACAGGTTTGCAGCTACCTGCAATGAATTTGGCCTAACCATCAGCCTCAAGAAAACGAACATCATGGGGCAGGACGTCAGAAATGCTCCATCCATCAATATTGGCGACCACGCTCTGGAAGTGGTTCAAGAGTTCACCTACCTAGGCTCAACTATCACCAGTAACCTGTCTCTAGATGCAGAAATCAACAAGCGCATGGGAAAGGCTTCCACTGCTATGTCCAGACTGGCCAAGAGAGTGTGGGAAAATGGCGCACTGACACGGAACACAAAAGAGTGTATCAAGCCTGTGTCCTCAGTACCTTGCTCTGTGGCAGCGAGGCCTGGACAACGTATGTCAGCCAAGAGCGACGTCTCAATTCATTCCATCTTCGCTGCCTCTGGAGAATACTTGGCATCAGGTGGCAGGACCGTATTTCCAACACAGAAGTCCTCGAGGCGGCCAACATCCCCAGCTTATACACACTACTGAGTCAGCGGCGCTTGAGATGGCTTGGCCATGTGAGCCGCATGGAAGATGGCAGGATCCCCAAAGACACATTGTACAGCGAGCTCGCCACTGGTATCAGACCCACCGGCCGTCCATGTCTCTGCTTTAAAGACGTCTGCAAACGCGACATGAAATCCTGTGACATTGATCACAAGTCGTGGGAGTCAGTTGCCAGTGTCCGCCAGAGCTGGCGGGTAGCCATAAAGGCGGGGCTAAAGTGTGGCGAGTCGAAGAGACTTAGCAGTTGGCAGGAAAAAAGACAGAGGCGCAAGGGGAGAGCCAACTGTGTAACAGCCCCGACAAACAAATTTCTCTGCAGCACCTGTGGAAGAGCCTTTCACTCTAGAATTGGCTTTGATAGCCACTCCAGGCGCTGCTTCACAAACCACTGACCACCCCCAGGCGCTTATCCATTGTCTCTCGAGATCAGGAGGCCAAAGAGAGAGATGCTTTTTTAAGTGCATTGTTAATGCTTCCTTAATAATCGATTCCAGCACTTTCCAGATGACTGATGTCAGGCTAATTGGCCTGTAGTTCTCTGTTTTCACTCTTCCTCCTTTCTTGAATAGCAGTGTTACATTTGCTAACTTCCAATCTGCTGGGACCATTCCAGAATCCAAGGAATTTAGGAAAATCATAGCCAGCGCATCCACTATCTCTGTAGCTATCTCTTTTAGAACCCTAGGATGTCGGCCAGCAGGTCCTGGTGATTTGTCGAATTTTAGTCCCTCGAGTTTCTTCTGTACTTTTTCTCTGCTGATATTAATTACTTTTATTTCCTCACTCTTATTAGCCCCTTGGTTACCCTTTATTTCTGGTATGTAATTTGTGTCTTCCACTGTGAAGACAGACACAAAATATTTGTTTAGTGTCTCTGCCATTTCCTCATGCCCCATGTTAATTTCTGCTGTCGCTCTTCAAAGGGACCAACATTTACTTTAGCTACTCGTTTCCTTTTTATATACTTGTAAGAGCTCTTACAATCTCTTTTTATATCCCTGGCTTACTTACTCTCATATTTAATTTTTTCCCTTTTTATCAACTTTTTGGTTTCTAAAATACTCCCAATCCTCAGACTTATGTCATGTTAGGCCCCCATCTGCCAAGAATGAGGCACATTAATTTTGTCATGAACATTGATTTTAAACTGTTGCTGGAGTGAGAAAATGACTTGTTAAACAGATCAGCCGTGGCTGAAAAAAGACATTTGCATATTAACAGACAGTGCTTGGAAGGACAAAGGACCATTCCCTGACACATTCAACCCACAATAGATCTTGATCACCAGGTATTGTGTGTAAGAGGAACATTCCAGAGACTGCTCGGTTGATACAATCCAAGACTGGTTAAACCAGCTGGTCACATGACTAACTGCTGCTCCAGGGTCTTTTGAACTAGCCCAGAGAGTTTGAACTCAGAAAGACTGTTTGCTCCTGGACTGAGAAGATCTCTCCTATCTGCTCCCATCTCTTTCTCACAAGCCTCTGAATCCACTGAAGACACTTGAACCCCAAGAAAGAAAAGTCTCCTACAGCGAACAAGGTTTAAGAAGAATATTGGGCTCCAATGAAAAGCAAGATCTATCTACAATCAAGGCCTCTACAGTGAGCTCGAAGAACCGTAACATGTTGCTGGAGCGAGAAAATAACATTAATATTGCCTCAAAATTTTCCACTTTATTTTTCTTCTGCCCTTTTCTGTCTCTATTTGCATGTGTGTATTGTGTATACCTGCTAGCATAGGTGCGTCGTGTATCCGTAGGCGTCAACCGAACTAAGTTTAAATTCAAGTTTAATAAATTTCAACTTTTCTTCTTTAAACCTAAGAAAACCTGCTTGTGCTGGTTTATTTGCCTTATAATTGGAAAGTGGTGAACAAGGATTCACCAAGGGGGAGCAAAAACATGGTGTGTTTAAAAATAAACTCTGTTTCAGTAAAGGTGTGCAAAGGAAACCTGACCCCAGTCCAAACGCCGGACCCGGAAGCCCGACATGACCTGGCCCAAACCTGACACGTGTCATCGAATCCCATCGGGGTCGGGTCGGGTAGCAGGCCTTTACATCAGTACATGGGTAAAGGCCTGCTACCCGGCCCGATCCGACGGGTCCCAACGACATGTGTCGGGTTCGGGCCGGGTCATGTCGGACTTCCGGGTCCAGTGTTCGGGCTCGGTCGGGTTTCCTTTGCACACCTTTATATTGCGGTAAGAACACATGAAGGCTGAAAGGGAACACTAGACCTCTTTCTCACCAGGTCGTAACACTTACTACTATTCTTTGCAATATTATAAGCCTCCTCTTTTAATCTAATGCTATCCTTAACACCCTTAGTTAGCCATGGATGGGTCTTCCTCGCTGAGTTTTTGTTTTTCAGTGGAATGTATTTTTGTTGAATATTATTAATTGTTTCTTTAAATGTTTCCCACTGTATATGTACCGTCATACCTTTTAGTTAATTTGCCGCCATACCTTTTAGTTAATTTGCCCAATCGACCTTAGCCAGCTTTCCCCTCATACCTTTGTAATTGGCTTTGTTTAAGTTTTAAGATTCTTGTTTGTGATTGGAGTATGTTGTTTTCAAACTTAATGTGGAATTCAATTATTATGATCACTGTTTGCCAGTCGATCTTTTGCTATGATATTACTAATTAACCCTGCCTCATTACACAATACTAGATCTAAAATAGCTTTATCCCTAGTTGGTTCATCAACATATTGCTCCAGAAAACTGTCATAAAAGCATTCTACAAACTCACCTTCCAGGCCACCTTTGCCAATTTGATTGGTCCAGTCTATAGGACAATTAAAGTCCCCCACAACACATTGCCTTTGTTACAAGCTCCAATAATTTCTTGTTTGATGCTCTGTCCATTGGAATAACTATTGTTATGGGGCCTATAAACTACTCCCACCAGTGTTTTCTGACCCTTGCTAATCTTAATCTCCACCCATCATGATTCTATTTCCTGATTTTCTGAGGCAAGATATTTTTTCACTGATGTCCTTATGTCATCCTTTATCAGGGCTATTCCTCCTCCATTTCCATTCTCCCTGTCTTTTTGAAATATTGTGTACCTTGGAATATTTATTTTTCAACCTTGGTCACCTTGTAACCATGTCTCTGTAATGGCGATTTAGATCAAAACCATTTATCTCTATTTGTGCCACTAGCTCATCTATCTTATTGCAGATGCTCCACATACTCAGATAAAGTGACTTCAATTGTTTTTACTACTGTTCTCTGCATGGACTTTATTTTCTGATGCACTATTAACGTTTAACTCTCTGTCCCTTGTCAGCTCGTCTTTACCCGCATCAATATACTTTTCTATTGCCTCAGCTTTTATCTTTGGATTTCTAAATCTCCTTTCACACATATCCTCCTTTCCCTCTGTTAGTTTAAAGCCATTTTCCCTACTATGACCATATTTGCTGGTGCACTCTTATGTTTGTACATTCTGTCCCTTCTTGTCACACTCTGGTTACTACTACCCGTTTCACTACCCTGCACTATTGCCTTGTCCTTTCTCTTTAACTTTTCAAATCTCTCCTCACATGACCCCTCCCCCTCCACTATATCGTTTAGAGCCCTCTTTACAGCCCTAGTTGTATGATTCGCCAGGATGCTGGTCCTAGCACAGTTCAGGTGAAAACCATCCCAATGGTATATCTCCCTCTTTCCCCAATACTGGCGCCAGTGCCCCATGAATCAAAACTCACTTCTCCCACACCAGTCTTTAAGCCATGCATTCAACTCTGATCGTATTTACCCTTATGCCAATTTGCAGGACTCAGGTAGCAAGCTGGAAATTATTACCATTGTGTTTCTGCTTTTTAATTTTGCCCCTACCTGCTCTTACTCCCTCAGCAGAACTCTTTCTTAGTCCTATTTATGTTGTTCATACCAACGTGCACCATGACAACTGGATCCTTCCTCTCACACTCCAAGTTCCTCTCCAGCCCCGAGGAGATGTCCTTAACTCTGGCACCGGGCAGGCAACACAGCCTTTGGGACTCACTCTCTCAGCTGCAGAGAATAACTAACTAAATGAATAGTTAAATAAATAACTAACTATGCTGTCCCCTACTGCAACTGCATTTCTTGCTACTCCCCCCACTTGAATGGACCCCTGCATCACTGTGCTGTGGGCAGTTGGCTCATCCACCCTGCAGTCCCTGCTCTCATCCACACAAGCTGCAAGAATATCAGAGCTGTTGGACAAATGCAAGGGCTGAGGCTCCTCCATTGCTACCTTCTGGATCCCCATACCTGCCTCACTCGCAGTCACACCTTCCTGTACCTGACCACAGATCAAATCAAAAGTACCCAGCCTAAGGGGTGTGACTGCCTCCTGGAACTTTCTCCATCCCTGATGCATCACAGTGTCCAAAGCTCGGATGCCAGCTCATCAACTCTGAGCCAAAGTTCCTCGAGCTGCAGCTGCAGATGTGGTTGCTGTGGATCACACTGGTTTCCACCAGCTCCCACATACTATAGCGACAACAGATCACCTGCCCTGCCATCTCTATTGTGCTTTATTTAACTAATTAGGTTTCAAGCTTAGAAATATCACAGAATTCTAATTTGTATTAATATTAAGTAGTTTAACTAGTTAAGCTATAAATTTAATGCAACACTTATATCTCCCCAGTCCTGCTTTAAACTACTGTCCCCCTTTAGAAGGATTAAATCTTAAACTCACCAACCATCACCTACCTGCTCACCTAATTAATACCTTTGAACACTCTCTAGCTACAGGCAGAAAAAATGGTATAAAAAGCAACCCCTCCTGCCCCTCTGCACTGAATTCCCACCTACACCAAATTCCCAAGTTAGCACTCATTCCTTGTTGTACTCACACCCAAGTTGCAACTGCTAAGTCAGCTTCCTGCTGCAGTAATGAATACCTATTCAGGCAACCACTTTCACAGATAACTGCCACTGCCATGTAGTTTCTGTTAAACTAGGCTTTTTAACTAGCTTGCAGTAAAGGCCTGCTCGGGTCCGCAAATGAAATCCGACCTGAGCCCAACAGAACCACATTCAACCCGAGCCCGACCCGGCCCGGCCCGAGTCCTTTCATTTTTTCCCACGCCCGATCCAACCTGACCAGCGGAATGTTCAGTTAACTTGTCTTCCGTTTATCACTTTTTAAGCTTGTGCAGATAAGCAACAAAAACTGTAACTGGACTTAAAAGGTTGTTTAAAAAGTACATTAAGATTAGAGTCACGTACCGGAGGTGGTGAGTCGAAGATTGTGACCATGGAAGTTAGTGATTGTTTGGTCACAAGTTAAACAAAAACCCATGGAGTTGTGCCCAGACAGATTGTCCCACACTGCACCAGTATCTGTATTGCTTAAAATAAACACAGCATTGCCCAAGGGCTCAGAAAATATCATTATACATTACCTAGACTCCTGCTTTACTGGTTGAAATACTTGCTGCAAGTTTATCCAGTGAGCAGCTGACATGCCTAAACCAGGAAGGTCCTGAGTGATAATTATAATAAAATATACATTTTTATATTAAAGAGGTTGTGCTCTACCTTCGATGGAATCACTCACTGCAGACTAGTACGGAGAGTTTCCCACCTTGACATCCTGGCTATCACTGGATCATGAGTCCAGGCCTCTGGATTACTAGTCCAGTAATCTTTGAAATGTCTCTCCTTGATTTAATATTTTAATCCGGTAGGTCAGATTTTACAATTAAAAATATTAACTGATTTAAGACTGTTTCCTATTGAATTAAGAAATGAAAATATATTCAAAATTACATATCAGCTATTAAGTACTAATGCTCAGCTTTGTATATAAAAAATGCCTCTTAATTTCATTAATCATCCAAAAACACTGAGGCCACATTAAACTAAAAGCAGCGTTCTATCAGGTCTGACACTTAATTAATTAAATATATTCCAAATTCAGAGCATAATTCGTTGTCTTTCCCCTTTAAATCTCTTAATTTACCTTACAAGCCTCCTTTACATTCTTTATTCAATACAATATATTTTGAGGCAGGCACGAGAACTCTTGTCAACTCCAAACGGGATGCAGCCAATTCATTTGAAAACTGTGCAATTAAAGAAAAGGGCCAAGTTCCTATTAATGTAGATTGAAACTGTTAAACTGCTTTTGTCTCCAAGCACGAAGGGAAGCCAAGAGATAAACCAAAACACAAAAAGGTTAAATTTGTGTCAATGAAAACTATAACTCATTAAAAATATCTTATTACATAATAGTGCAGAAACTGATTACATTGTAAATATTTCATTAAGATTAAAATGGCAAAGACCTTCAACACCCCTAGATTCAAGAAAGGGTAAGAAAGGGCTAACCGGATAATTATGAGCCTGGGGCTGAGTTCTGCTACAATATACACAAGAACCATTTATTGATTGCATAAGAACATAAGAAATAGGTGCAGGAGTAGGCCATTCAGGCCCTCAAGGCTGCCCCGCCATTCAATAAGATCATGGCTGATCTGTCCCAGGCCTCAACGCAGTAAGTTGAAATACCAAGCAGAGTAGGAAGCACACTTCAAAACATCTGCGGTTTCCAGTCTTTCACTAACACAATCGTAACACTAGAGTGTTAGAGTGTGTCCGACCCAGCCCGACATGACCCGAGCCCCAAATGCTGGAACCCAAAGAGCAACAAATGTCATAGGGTGCGGTTCGGGTAGCCATGCTCTAGTTTGCAGTTTTAAAGTTCTAAATTGTCTACGAAACTAAATTACAGCTTCAGAAAAATTTACCAGTGATATGCCACCTGCACCAAATTCCCAAATTAGCACTTGTTCCTCGTTGCACTCAGTCCCCGTGAGTTCCACTCTGTTCCCACAGGTAAGTTTGAAAGAACACCTTTAAGGAAGAGAGAGAGTTAGAGAGGTAGAGAGGTGTAGGGAGGGAATTTTAGAGCTCAGGGCTAGATGGCTGAAGACATGGCCGCTAATGCTGGGAGGAAGGAAGTGGGGATTGCACAAGAAGCTGGAGTTTGAGGAACGCAGAGTTCTTGGAGTGTTGTAGGGCTGGAGGAGATTGCACAGGTAGGGAAGGGCGAGGCATGGGAAGGATTTGAAGGTGGAAATAGGTGGTGTTTATGATGGAGAAGATATGGGATCAGTAGCTTGGCTCTGAGGCAGGATTTTGCACGCTGAAGTCAGAGTCAATTGTGGGTTCCGACCTTGCACTGTGTCAGGAACAGTCACCTGACAGTGATTTTGCCTTGATTGGCCAATTAGTGGCCAGATGTCGCTCTCAAAGCTGGAGGGCCAATAGGAGATCCTTCAGGATGGAAGGTGCTGGAGCCATTGTAGGTAAGGGAGAAAGAGGGTGCCTCCATCTTGAGGCACCCTATCAGCAACTTTCAAAAATTTGAAATATAAAACAGCCACAGCTACCAGGCCACCATTGTGGAGTGGAAAACCCTCTACAGGATGGGCCTTCGGTAGTACCTGTGGCCAGATGGGTGAGTGAGGGATGGCCTCAGAATCCCACCCAATCTACCACGCGGAGGCTGCCTCCAGGTAGCTGCCATGCTCCCAATGCCACAGGAAGCCTGCCTTAATGGCTTTAATTCACTTTTTAATGACCCTAACTAGCGACCTGCCACTTGCGGTCAGGTAGCCATTCTGCACCCCCATCCACCTTCCCCGAAATGACCATATCAGGATGAAAATCCTGCCTCTGGACACAAAGCCTTCATCTCTATATTGCAGTCCTTGGACAAAGATTTACAAATGCTCTTATAGATTCAAAGCTAACCTATTCCAGAAAAATGTTAAATTTTCAGTTATCATAGCAACTATAGTATAACACCAGTTTCAATGGTTGTCTTTATTTCAAAGCTGAAAGCAGCTATTGAAATACAATTTTCTAAAAAACTTCAATTCCCTCTCTTTTTCTCTCAATTAGAAATTCTGCTGCCAATTCATAACTAGTTATCTGACCCATAAAACGTACAAATAGTGGTTGCTGCTGACATTTTCAATGTTCCTCCATTCTGTAGTCACCATGCGAGTAAGTGTCATATCAGCTCAATGTGCTCAAACCTCTCTGACCAAGCATTTGGCCATCTGAACCTTCCTTTTGTGGCTCAATGTCAGATTTTATTTGCTAATGCTTCCTGGAAGCACCGTGAGACATTACATTAAAGGTGTTTAATAAATTCAAGTTGTTTTTCTGTAGCCCCCCGTATACTTGCCCAGATTTAGAAGCAGGGCAACAAGTGCCAAAAAGAAAAATGATTGACACCAAGTACCCATATAAACAAACAAAAGTCGGAACATAGGAATGCTTGATGAGAAAAGACCAATGTTATTTAGTTTAACTTCTATCATCCTGGTAGTTGCATGATACAACAATATTGGAGTTGTTGACTAGTCATTGCAAGCAATCTTTATCAATTAAAGTACAACAGAGGCACATGTGACATGGGAAAACCCCTGTGATGGAGAACCTTGGGAACCATAGATCCAAAGTGACCTGTTCTTTCCAAGCATATTAACTTTGTTACATGTCATATCTCATTGCTCATTTACTATATCCCAAAATGTAATTTTCTGAAAGAAACCTATATAATATGTATTTGAATGAATCAATACTAACTGCTTCCACCATCTCCCTCAGGAGCCTGGTCCATGTTTGCAGAGATATTGTTTCTGCAGATTAGTTTGAATTGACCCTCCTTCAAGTGCAGGTCGTCTCTATTGTGGTAGTCCATCTGTTAGTATGTTAAATATGGTCTTTTAAATGTATGTTTATGCTAATATGAAGGTCATTACAGGAAGTAATGCAATATCACATGATTCCATTCTCTTGCACAGCCAGTGAGCACTTATAAGCTGAAACAACAGATCTGCATAAAAACTCTGTGTTCAACCTCTTTGTCTGCCCTTCAGCTTCAGTTGTATTAGTCTAGAAAGGGATAATACAATATGGTGGGAGCAATAGTGAGTGGACAGCATTGATCAGCAGCTGAAAATGACAATTCAAGTCAGAAGCCCTACCTGAAATACTGTGACAGGATCACAGCTCTCACATTTGGAAGCAATGGTATGAGTAGAGATTGAAGGTGATTTGGGAACACTCCAGGTTTTGCTCCGAGCCAATAAGCCAAAAATCGTTGGTAGTTTCATTCACAGAGATGAGTGCAGCATGGTGTTTTGGAGTGGATTCCTTACCGCCATTGCCGCACTTGCACACCATTAGCTGGCACCGACGCTATGGCCCCTCCTGCCATCAAGTTCACAAGCCTGTGCTGCAGCAACACAGCTCAGGGTATGGCTCCTGCTCATCTCTGCAGACATTGCAGCTGCTGCTCCTCAGGGGGAGAAAAGAGTAGAAGGCTTAGGCAATGGCAGCCAGATTTCCAGAGATGGACTGGAAAACATCTGTTGTCCCAGGTGAGTTCAAACTGTTTAAGCAGAGGATTAAACGATGCTTGCTAGAACACAAGGTTGTGGATGCAGAGGAGCAGGCGATAAAAATAAGGATCACCATAGGAAACAAAGGTCCGCACAGAATCGATACTGGTTTGTTTGATGCTGACCAAAAGGATCCATCAAAGCCATGGGTAACATTAGGAAATCAGCTTAAGATTACAGTTAATTTCAGAGTACATGCCTGGAACTCATGCAGTAATCATGCTTACATAGTAAAATACGAATTAGGAGCAGGAGTAGGCCGCTCGGCCTTTCGAGCCTGCTCCGCCAGGCAATAAGATCATGGCTGATCTGATTGTAACCTCAACTCCACATTCCTGCCTACCCCTGATAACCTTTCACCCCCTTGCTTATCAAGAATCTTTCGACCTCTGCATTTAAAATAGTCAAAGACTATTTTACTGCCTTTTGAGGAAGAGAGTTTCAAAGACTCATGCCCATCTGAGAGAAAACATTTCACTTCATCTCTGTCTTAAACGGGCGACCACTTATTTTTAAAGTGACCCCTAGTTCTAGATTCTCCCACAAGAGGAAACATCTTTCCACATCCACCCTGTCAAGACCCCTCAGGATGTTTATATGTTTTCATAAAATTGTCTTACTCTTCTAAACTCCAGCAGATACAAGCCTAACCTGTCCAACCTTTGCACATAAGACAACCTGCCCATTCCAGGTCTTAGTCTAGTAAACCTCTGAACTGTTTCCAATGCATTTACATCCTTAAATAAGGATACCAATACTGTACATAGTACTCCAGATATGGTCTCACCAGTGCCCTGCATAACTGAAGCATAACCTCCCTATTTTTGTATTCAATTCCCCTTGCAATAAACAATAACATTCTATTAGCTTTCCTAATTACTTGCTGTACCTGCACACTAACCGTTTGCGATTCATGCGCAAGGCCACCCAGATCCCTCTGATCGCAGAGCTCTGCAATCTCTCACCATTTAGATGATATGCTTCTTTTTTATTCATCTTGCCAAAACGGGCAATTTCACATTTTCCCACATTATACTCCATTTGCCATATCTTTGCCCATTCACTTAACCTATCTATATCCCCTTGTAGCCTCCTTATGTCCTCTTCAGAACTTACTTTCCCACCTATCTTTGTGTCATCATGAAATTTAGCAACCAGACCTTCAATCTCTTCATTCAAATCATTTATCTAAATTATGAAAAGTTGAGGCTGCCACACTGATCCCTGTGGTACACCACTCGTTACATCTTGCCAACCAGAAAATGGTCCATTTATGCCTACTCTCTGTTTCCTGTTAGTTAGCCAATCTTCTATCCATGCCAATATGCTACCCCCTGCTATAACATCTTTAATATTAGCTTTAACATTTTACCTGTGGCAGATGTTAAGCTAACTGGCCTTTAGATTCCTGCTTTCTGTCTCCATTCCTTTTTGAGTAAAGAAGTTACATTCGCTATTTTCCAATCTAATGGAATCTTCCCCGAATCCAGGGAATTTTGGAAAATCAAAACCAACGCATCAACAATCCAACTAGCCACTTCTTTTAAGACCCTAGGATGAAGTCCATCAAGACCCGAGAACTTGTCAGCCCGCAGCTCCAACAATTTGCTCAGTACCACTTCCCTGGTGATTGTAATTTTCTTGAGTTCCTCCCTCCCTTCCATTTCCTGATTTACAGCTATTTCTGGGATGTTATTTGTATTCTCTATCGTGAAGACCGATGCAAACTACCTATTCAATTCATCTGCCATCTCCTTATTTTCCCTTATTAATTCCCCAGACTCATTTTCTATAAGATCATTGCTCTCGTTGTTAACTCTTTTCTTTTTAAAATATCTATAGAAACTCTTACTATCTGTTTTTATATTTCAAGCGAGCTTCCTCTCATACTCTAATTTTTCCCTCCTTATCAATCTTTTAGTCATTCTTTGCTGTTTTTTATATTCTGTCTAATCTTCTGACCTGCCACCCATCTTTACGTAATTATATGCTTTTTCTTTAAGTTTGATACTGTCTTTAACTGTTTTAGTTAACTACAGATGGTTGGTCCCACCCTTGAAATTTTTCTTTCTCGTTGGAATGTATCTATTCTGTGTATTCTGAAATATCCTCTTAAATATCTGCCACCGCATCTCTATTGACCTATCCCTTAACCTAATTTGCCAGTTCACTTTAGCTAGCTCTGCTTTCATGCCCTCATAATTGCCCTTATTTAAGTTTAAGATACTAGTCTTAGACCCACTATTCTCTCCCTCAATGTAAAATTCAATCATATGATCGCTGCTGCCCATGGGCACCTTCACTATGAGGTCATTAATTAATCCTATCTCGTTGCACAATACCAGATCTAGTATAGCCTGCTCTCTGGTTGGCTCCAGAATGTGCTACTCTAAGAAACAATCCTGAAAACATTCTATAAACTCCTCACCTAGGCTACCTTTGCCCATCTTATTTTTCAAGTCTATATGTAGATTAAAATCCCCCATGTTTGTCACCGTACCTTTCTGACAAGCTTCCATTATTTCTTCCTTAATATCCATTCCTACCATGTGATTACTGTTAGGGGTCCTGTACACCACTCCCACCAGTGACTTCTTGCCTTTATCATTTGTCATCTCTATCCAAACCGCTTCTACATCCTGGTTTCCTGAACTTAGGACATCCCTTTCTATTGTGCTAATACTATCAATAATTGACAGAGCCAGCCCTCCACCTTTTCCTAGCTTCCTAACCTTCCTAAATGTCATGTATATCCTTCAATATTCAGGTCCAAATCTATGTCATCATGCTGCCATGTCTCTGTACTGGCTATCAGATCATATTTATTTATTTCTATTTGCGCTATCAGTTCATCTATTTTGTTTTGAATGCTACGTCCATTCAAAAAAAGAGCCTTTAGTTGTGTCCTTTCATTATTTTTGTAATCTCTAGCCTTATCTGCTGATTTACTCTTAGATTTGTACTCTCTGTCCCTTCCTGTCATGGTCTGTTTATCATTTTCCATATTAATACCTTTCTCTCTTGCCTTGTCTCTACTCTTTGATTTGCCACATCTTCCCAAATTTGATCCCTTGCCCACACTATTTAGTTTAAAACACTCTCTACTTCCCTCATTATGTGGCTCGCTAGAACAGTCCCAGCATGGTTCAGGTGTAGACTATCCCAATGGTACAGCCCCCACTTTCCGCAGTCCTGGTGCCAATGCTCCACAAACCAGAACCCATTTCTACCACACCAGTCTTTGAGCCACGCATTCATTTCTCTAATCTTATTTGCAGTATGCCAATTTGCATGTGGCTCAGGTAATAATCCAGTGCCTAGTTCCTCATACTGACTATGTAGAATCTCTTTTCTTGTCCTACCTATGTCGTTGGTACCTACGTGGACCATGACAACTTCCCCTCTAAGATACCCCGAACCCTGGCACTGGGCAGGTAACACAGCCTTGTGGACTCTTGCTCTTTGCTGCAGAGAACGGTGTCAATCCCCCTCATTATACTGTCCCCTACTACCACTACTTTCCTTTTTGCTCCCCTCTGGTTGAATGGCTTCCCTGTTCTATGGTGCCATGGCCAGTCTGCTCAACCACCCTGCAGACCTCACTTTCGTCCACACATGTTGCAAGCACCTCAAACCTGTTTGACAATTGCAAACGCTGAGGCTCCTCCACTACTGTCTGCTCAGTCCCTTTACCTGCCTCACTCATGGTCACACCCTCCTGTCCCTCACTGCAGACCAAAACAGACAGCACTTTTCTAAGGGATGTGACCGTCTTCTGGTACAAAGTGTCCAGGTATCTCTCCCCCTACCTGATGTTGCGCAGTGTCTGCAATTCGGCTTCCAGATCAATAATCCTGATCCGGAATTCCTCTTGCTGCTTACGCTTTCTGAAGACGTGTTTGTCCTGGATTGCGTTGGCATCCAGGAGATCCCACATTCCACAGCTTCAACACAACACCTGTCCTGCCATTGTTACTTATGTTATTTAGTTAATTTAATTAATGCTTGACTAATCTAATTGAAGTTTTTGATGAAGTAACAGAGAAAGTTGATGATGAGAATGCGGTGGATGTTATTTATATGGATTTTAAGAAAGTATTTTATAAGGTACCGCATAAAAGGCTGATTAAGAAAATTGAGGCTCATGGAATAGGAAGGTCAGTGTCCAATTGGATAAAAGAATTGGCTTAAGGACAGAAAACAGCGGGTCATGGTCATTCGGTTGCTTTTCAGACTGGAGCATGGTAGACAGTGGTGTTCCCCAATGGTCAGTGCTGGAACCACTGCTTTTTTGTTATATATAAATGACTTGGATTTTGGAATACAGAATAGAACCTCAAAATATGCTGATGACACCAAACCTGGAGGTGTGGCAAACAGTGAGGATGATATGAACCACCTGCAACAGGACATAAATAGGCTAGCAGAATGGGCAGAAAGGTGACAGATGGAATTTAATACAGACAGGTGTGAGGTGATGCATTTTGTCAGAAGGAATAGGGAGATACAATATATATTTAATTGCACAGTTCTAAAGAGTGTGCAGGAACCTGGGGGTTGTCAGGCAAACCCCCCACCTGCCAAGACTGAGGCACATATGATTTAGTCACATGAACGTTAAAACTTAAAATTTCAAGCCCCTGACTGGAAATACATTTGCGTAGTAACTAGCAGAGTTGAAACAAGGGACAAAGGACCATGCCCTGACCCATTCAACCAACAATGCACTTTTGATTACCAAAAGTTGAAGGTGGAGGGAGCTAGCATTCCAGGTTGGCTGCTAAGATAGCAGAATCCCCAAACACAGAAGAAATGGTCAGACCAGTTTTAGTCACATGACTAGCTGGCTGTTGAGATTTGAACTTCCAACAAGGGATTTGAACTGAGAAAACCATGTGCTCCTGGAACTGAGGCAGAACCTCTCCAGTATAATAAAAGCAAAATACTGCAGATGCTGGAAATCTGAAATAAAAACAAGAAATGCTGGAAATACTCAGCAGGATTGGCAGCATCTGTGGAGCGAGAAGCAGAGTTAACGTTAACTCTGCTTCTCTCTCCACAGCTGCTGCCAGACCTGCTGAGTGTTTTCAGCATTTCTTGTTTTTATTTCAGAACCTCTCCAGTCCTGCCTGCCTCCATCTCTTTCTGACGGAACTGAATCTTGTGAAAACACGTGATCCTCAAAGACAGAAAAGTTTCCTACATGAACAAGGTTTAAGAAGAACACTGGGCCCCGATGAACAGCAAGACTACCTACAATCAAGTGAGCTCGAAGCACTGTAAACAAGAAACTCTTCGGATATTGCCTCAAACCCCTCTCTACTATATTTTCCTCTTCTCTTTTCTGTCCCTATCAGCATGTGTATATTGTGTGTGCAAGCTAGCATGGGCACGTCGTATATCCGTAGGTGTTAACCGTATTAGAGTTTAAGTTTAAGTAAGTTTAATAAATTTCATCTTTCTCCATTAAACCTGAGAAAACATGGTGTGTTGATTTCTTTGCCTTATAATTGGAAAGCTGTGAACAAGGAATCACAAAAGGGGGAGCAGAAAACACAGTGTGTTTAAAAATAAACCCCTATTATGATAAGACCAGGTAAAGACAGCAAAAGACCCCTAGACACATTTCTCACCTGGTCGTAACAGGATGTGTGTGCATGGATCATTGAAAGTGGCAGGACATATTGAGAGAATGGTTATTAAAGCATTGGGGATCTTGGGCTTCATAAATAGAGGCATTAAGTACAAAAGCATGCAAGTTATGCTGAGCCTTTATAAAGCTCTGGTTGGGCCCCAACTGGAGTATTGTATCCAGTTCTGGTCACCACACTTCAAGAAGAATGTGAGGGTGCTTGAGGGGCTGCAGAGGAGATTTATCAAAATGGTTACAGGGCTGGAGGATTTTAGTAACAAGGTGAGATTGGAAAATCCGGATATGTTCTCCTTAGAACAAATGAGATTGAGGGGAGATTTAGAACAAGAACAAGAACAAAGAACAAAGAACAATACAGCACAGGAACAGGCCATTCAGCCCTCCAAGCCTGCGCCGATCTTGAAGCCTGCCTAAATAGAGATGTACAAGATTATGACAGGTTTAGATAAGTTAGACAAGCAAAATCTGTTCCTATTAACAAATAGTATGAGGACTAAGGGCCACAAATTGAAAGTTTTGAGCAAAAGATGCAGGGAGAATATCAAGAAGCACATTTTTACACAGCAGTTGGTAATGACCTGGAACTCGCTGCCCACAAGGGTGGTGGAAGCAGAGACAATCACTGACTTCAAGAGGAGGTTGGATGGCCACTTGAGATAAATAGACTTGCAGAGCTATGGGGATTGAACCAAAACAGGACTGACTGCATAACTCTGTAGAGAGCTGGCATAGACCTGATGGGCCAAATGGCCTCCTTCTCTTCCATAAATGACTTTATGACTCTATAGACAGAAAGCAGACGAGAGCTTGGACAACTTTGTTAACCAATGCAGAGAGAAAGCAAAAGAACGACTTTTCTGATACTGAACTGTCAGAACAAATTATGGAGTTGGTTATCGCCTCCATTCCTATTGAGGCATTCCAGGAAGACCACCTGGAAAAGCTGAAGGCACATGGTGTGCAGAGCATACTATAGGATTGTAGTGTTATGCTGTGTTTTCTTAAGTCTTCATGAAATAATAACCACAGCGTTTATATTCAGATTCAACACAATTTATTGTCTTACTATCTACTTTGCTTGATCTCAGGTCCAGGTCTTTTCCTCACTGGTGTGTGAGCTCTCTTTGCATTGAGTGTGTCTCTCAAAATGGTGTCTCCTTATATATGTCTGATGTTGTCGTCAGTTGCATCAGTGGCCTTTTTTCTTTAAGGCGTAGTCACTATTAGACTACATTACAAGGACAGACGCAGATACGAGGCAATTATTGCAGGAGACAGTTTTTGCAAGTCTTAGCGTCCAAAATGCCTGTCGGTACAATATCAAAGCACCCAGGCAGAACACAGTGTGCAGTACTTGTGGGCTCTCCCACCAACCATGTAGGTGCCCAGCATGCGCAGACACCTGCAAGGCATGCAGGTTTAGAGGCCACTGGGCCAAACTTTGCAGAAGGTCCAGCAGTAGGAATAGGGGGAGAAGCCAGAGCAGGCAGTGCTCAAGCCATGGAAGTACACCACCCAGAGGCGAAGGGAGGTGAGACACTGCCAGGCATCACCAAGGACATAGACCTAACCATGAAATGGTGGAACGCCTGACCAAAATAGATGAGGTGCATGAGATGAAGACACTACAGGTAAAAAGCTATTTCACATGGTCATCTTAGTAGAACAGGTCCATTCCAATAACAAAACAGAAGGTTTTGCAACACTCCAGATCGCCTGCCCCAATAAGGCTGCATGGCATCAAATGAGTGAACATTGACGCAGGTGCAAGTGCCAACATTCTACCTTTCCGCATTCTCAAGGACATGTCCCACAAGGCATGGAAGTCTGTTGTCAAACCTACAAGCGTAAAGCTTACGGCATACAAAGGCTCGACAATAAAGTGTCTAGGTTCCCTCGCCCTGGAATGCAGGTACAAAGCGTCAACATGGTCGACTCAGATAGTGGCTGTACCAGGATCAGCAGTAGCAAGATTGCCAGCATGCAACAAACCTAACATGGTCACCATCCATGAGCTGACCCATTCAGAAGATCACAACAGTCTCAACAAGACCTCCAGAGGTTGTACCTGTTCAAAAGAACACAAGAAACAGAAGCAGAAGTAGACCATATGGCCCATCAAGCCTGCTCCGCCATTCAGTATGATCATGGCTGATCTTGGGCTTCAAGTTCCGCTTTCCTGCCCGCTCCCCATATCCCTGGATTCCCTGCGAGACCAAAAATCTATCTATCCCAGCCTTAAATGTATTCAATGATGGTGCATCCACAACTCTCTCGGGTAGAGAATTCCAAAAATTCACAACCCTTCGAGTGTAGTAAATTCTCCTCATCTCAGTCGTGAATGATTGACCCCTTATCCTGAGACTGTGCCCCCGTGTTTTAGATTCCCCGACCCGCAGAAACAATCTCTCAGCTTTTACCCTGTCATGCCCTTTTCGAATCTTGTATGTCTCAATTAGATCGCCTCTCATTCTTCTAAACTCCAGAGAATATCGGCCCAATTTACTCAGCCTCTCATCATTGAACAACCCCCTCATCCCAGGGACCAATTTAGTAAATCTTTGCTGCACCACCTCCAGTGCAAGTATATCCTTTCTTAAATGTGGAGACCAAAACTGCACACAGTATTCCAGGTTCAGTCTCACCAAAGCCCTGCACAGTTTTAGTAAGACTTCTTTATTTCTGCACTCCAATCCTCTTGCAATAAAGGCCAACATGCTATTTGCCTTCCTAATAGCCTGATGCACCTGTCTGTTAACTTGTGCATTCCTTGTATGAATATCCCAAAGTCTCTTTGAACATCAACACTTACCAGTTTCACACTTTTAAAAAATATTCTACTATTCTATTTTTATGACCAAAGTGAACAACTTCACACTTCCCTACGTTATACTCCATTTGCCATCTTGTTGCCCACTCACTTAACCTGTCTATATCTCCTTGCAGCCTCTCTACATTGTCTCGCAGCTTACCTTTCCAATGAGCTTTGCATCAGCAGCAAACTTAGATGTCTCTCTGTCTCTTCATCCAAGTCATTAATATAGAGTATAAATAGCTGAGGCCCCAGCACTGATCCTTGCGGCATCCCACTATTCACTGCCTGCCAACTTGAAAATGCCCCATTTATGCCCACTCTCTGCTTCTTGTCTGTTAACTAATCCTCTATCCATGCTAATATATTACCCCCAACACCATGAGCCCTTATAAGATCATAAGATCATAAGAACTAGGAGCAGGAGTAGGCCGTCCGGCCCCTCGAGCCTGCTCCGCCATTCAATAAGATCATGGCTAATCTTTTCGTGGACTCAGATCCACTTAACCGCGCTCTCACCATATCCCTTAATTCCTTTATTGTTCAAAAAGATATCTACCTTAGCTTTAAAAACGTTTACTGAAGAAGCGTCAACTACTTCACTGGGCAAGGAATTCCATAGATTAACAACCCTCTGGGTGAAGAAGTTCCTTCTTAATTCAGTCCTAAATCTGCTCCCTCTAATCTTGAGGCTATGCCCTCTTGTCCTAGCTTCACCTGCCAGTGGAAACATCCTCTCTACTTGTATCTTATCTATTCCCTTCATAATTTTATATGTTTCTATAAGATCCCCCCTCATTCTTCTGAATTCCAATGAATATAATCCCAATCTACTCAGTCTCTCCTCATAAGCCAACCCCCTCAACTCCGGAATCAACCTAGTGAACCTCCTCTGCACCCTCTCCAGTGCCAGTACATCCTTTCTCAAGTAAGGAGACCAAAACTGCACACAGTACTCCAGGTGTGGCCTCACCAGTACCCTATACAGCTGCAACATAACCTCTCTGCTTTTAAACTCGATCCCTTTAGCAATGAAGGACAAAATTCCATTTGCTTTCCTAATTACTTGCTGTACCTGCAGACCAACCTTCTGCGATTCATGCACAAGGACACCCAGGTCCCTCTGCATAGCAGCATGCTGCAACTTTTACCATTCAAGTAATAATCCTTTTTACCGTTGCTCCTACCGAAATGAATGACTTCACATTTATTAACATTGTATTCCATCTGCCAGACCTTTGCCCACTCACTCAATGTATCTATGTTCCTCTGCAAAGTTTCACAGTCATCTGCACACTTTGCTCTGCCACTCACCTTAGTGTCATCTGCAAACTTTGACACCCTACACGTGGTCCCCAACTCCAAATCATCTATATAAATTGTAAATAATTGCGGTCCCAACACCGATCCCTGAGGCACACTACTAGTGACTGATTGCCACCCAGAATAGCACTCACTTATCCCCACTCTCTGCTTCCTGTTAGTCAACCAATCCTCTATCCATGCTAATACTTTACCCCTAACGTCATGCTATCCTTATATTATGCAGCAGCCTCTTGTGCGGCACCTTGTCGAAGGCCTTTTGGAAATCTAGGTACACCACATCCACTGGGTCCCCATTGTCCACCTTGCTCGTAATGTCATCATAGAATTCCAAAAGATTTGTCAAGCATGACCTGACTATTAATCTTTTATGTGGCACCTTATTGAATGCCTTTTGGAAATCCAGGTATACTACATCTACTGGTTTCCCTTTATCGACCCTACTAGTTACATCTGCAAAAAACTGTAATAAATTTGTCAAATAGGATCTCCCTTTTGTAAAACCATGCTGACTTGTTCTAATCATACAATGCTTTTCCAAGTGCAATGTTAAGACTTCTTAAATAATAGTTTCCAGCATCTTCCCAACGACTGATGTAAGGCTAACTGGCCTGTAGTTCCCTGTTTTCGCTCTACCTCCTTTCTTGAAAAGCAGTTTGACAAGGTTGGGAAATTCTATGAGGATGCAATCCTACACCGTATGAAGGTGCAACGCCAGTCAATCGACCTGCCGCAAAAATGCAGCGTGCACATTTGAGAAAAATTGAAGATGGAATTGGATAGAATGGAAAAATAAACCCATCATTCGATGAGTTCAACATTACATGGATTGGTGCAGTTCCATCACTCCTGCAATCAAGAAGGACGGTTCAATCTAAATATGTGTAGACCCATGAAGGCTAAACGAAGCCTTAAAGAGATGTCCTCATAAGGTACCATTGCTAGAAAAGTTAAACCCAACATTTTCTGGAGCAAAACACTTTTCCAAATTAGATGCGAGAAACGGACATTGGTCCACACACTTGTCAAGAGAGTTGCAAGAGCTAACAACATTCAGAATTCCTTTTGGAGGTACTGTTTCCTCCGTTTACCATTTGGGCTGTCAGTCAGCCAGAATATATTTCAATAGCATGTGGACCAGATAATGGAATGAGTCCCAGGCTGTGTGTATATTGCGGACGACATCGCCATAATAGAACGCATGGAAGAAGAGCATGACTGAAACTTACACTTGTTGGTGGAGACCGCCAGATGCTAAGGTTTGGATTCCAACAGCAAAAAGTGCTCCATTAACGCAGATCACATAAATTTTTTCAGTGCCATTTACTCAATCTCAGGTAGCCGCTGGATCCTGGGAAGATTGAAGTCATCCAGTCAATGCAGACACCGCAGGAGAAGGACGACCTCCAAAGGTGTCAAGGTCTATTCAACTTCCTTGCTGCGTACATACCGAGCTTCTCGGGGAAGGCATCTCCAGTAAGAGAATTGCTGAAGAAAGACATGCCATTCCCATGGCGGAACAGTCACCAACATACATTCAATGCTTTGAAACAAGCACCATCACCAAGTCATGTCTTCAATACTATGTCCCTTGGAAGGCACCAACATTAGAAATGGAAGCATCAAAAGACTGCAAGCCTGTCGCATTTGCTTCAAAAAGTCTGTGGCTAGCACAAGCAAATTACTCCAATATTGAATGAGAAACTCTCACTTGTCTTTGTGATCACCAGATTCCACACATACTTATTCAGGAAAGAGTTTACGGTCGAGACAGATCATAAGCCGCTAGAGATGATCTGGAGAAAACCGCTCACGAGTGCACTGCCTCGACTCCAGAGGTTGCTCATCAAGATTCAGGGCTACAACTGTGATGTCCGATACAAACCCGGTAGTCAGATGGTCATATCAGACATTCTAAGTAGACTGCCCAATCCTGGGAAGGCATGAGACATACCACTCAACTTTCAGGTGGATGAAGTCTGTGCAAGCTTGGAGGATGTCAACAATGTAGATCTCATGTGCTTCGGTCAAAACAAAAGAGATGAACTCCAGAGGGAGACTTCTCAAGACCCCAAACGCCAAGCTCCGTGGCAGATCATTGTAGAGGGTTGGCCTGAGAACGTATTGGCCATATCGAGACGAAATCGGTATATCCAATGGAGTATTATTCAAAGGATGCCAAGTACTCATTCTGGCGACTATTCAGTCTGATATTTGGACAGCTCCACCAAGGACATGGGAATAGAAAGGACAAGATGACCTGTTCGCAAGTCAGTATTCTGGCCCAGCATCAACAAGGACATTGACCAGATGGTGAGATCTTGTGATGCGTGTCAGGAACATCAAGCTAGTCAACCAAAAGAGCCTCTCCAACCGCATGACATACCATCATCACCATAAATTAAGATAGCAACCCATCTGTGCTCTGTGGCCAGAAAAGACTATCTCATAGTGACTGATGATCACTCCATCTTTCCTATTGCGCAGAAGGTTCGAGACACATCGAGTACTGCAGTGGCCAACACTGCTACTGCCATCTTTTTACTTTTTGATGTTCCAGTAGAAGTGGTATCCAACAACGGTCCACAATACACAGAAAAACCGTTCCAGGATATGTGTGAACGACGGTCCATCAACCATGTCACATCATCATCCAGATAACCTCGTTCGAATGGGATGGTTGAATGTATGGTCAGGACAGTCAAATCTCTGATCAAAAAGTGTTCGGAAACTGGGCCAGATATCCAAGTTGTGTTATTGCATCTTTGCGCAATGCCATTAGACTCCGGATTGCCATCACCCGCTGAGATTATATTTGGTCAACCGATGAGAACCACACAACCAAGTTATCATCTCACCTAGTCATCCTTCTTCACAGACTGGTTACATGAGAAACAAGAGAAGATGAAAAACACACATTAAGTGCATACAGGAATAGAATTACTGCCATTATACATTGGACAGATGGTGAGGGTCCTTCACCTGCAAGAACAACATGCATCCGAGAAGAGATGTCCAAGGTGTGCAAAGAACCACGTTCGTATGAACCACGTACAGTTATGGGAAAGAATCAATCTCACCTCAGGTGACTCTCTGCTAGCCATGCATAAGGTGACCAACCAGCATAGCCTACGTGTACCTGCGTACATTTTGCAGACAGAGACAACAAGCAACACCTGAGGACAATCCTCCAATCCTCCAAAACACCATCGTCAGGAGGAGAGGACGACACAAGGTCTTGCCGAGTCAGCTGGCGACCAGTATAGTTTCAAACAAAGATAACATCTTGAAGAGGAGTGTTCCAAATGTTCTTGTTACTGTTGAATGTTTATGTAAAAAGTGCTACAGTTATCAAATTACTTATATCTCAAGGGTTGCTTATTCATACACATATTAATGTTATACTATATGGGGTTGTCATTTAAGGGAAGGGGGTTGTTGTGATAATGTATTTGTTAGTATGTTAAATATTATCATCTAAGTATATGTTTGTGCTAATCTGTCATAACAGGAGGTGATGCAATATCACATGATTCAGTTCTCTTGCACAGCCAGTTTGCTGTAAGCTGAAGCAACACATCTCAATTAAAGCTCTGCGTTCAACCTCTAGGCCTGCCTTTCAGCCTTGTTTGTATTAATCTAGAAAGAGATAATACAACAGTGTCCTCTAGATTGAAGAGACAATTCACTAATACAAATATGCGAATCATAGAAAAGAGTAACTTGTCAGACAGGCAATGATTTGAATTGAGCCCATTCGAATCACTTGAGGGAGATGTGAGCTAACAGGATTTGGAAAGATCAATGTAACCTATATGCTGTCTACCTGGTGTGCACCTATACGCCCAGGTAAGCTGGAAAAAGAATAGACTTTCTTTTCCTTATGGCCCATAGCACCAACTTGAATGTGTAAGGAGGTCAGGGCTGCAAAATTGATACCCCCGAAAAGAGGCCAGGGGATCGCGATTAGCGCGTGCCCACTCCTTCCGATGCAGGCAGCACGCAAACTTCATTCTGCCTGCTTATTTAAATGATAGTTGTATGCAGCCAAGTGCTAAATGTGCAGTTGAGTGGCTGCACGCCTTAGCAGGGGGCTCAAGTATATGCGATGCGAGCGCTACTTATCCCAGCCTGCACCTCTCAAAGGGGAGGTGCATTCTGGCTGGAGCAGGTGCTGGCAGTGGCTGGGGAAGAGTATCTAACCTGCAAGATGACTGGCAAATGATGCAAGAGGGCTGAGAGCATGCTCCAAGGTTCTCAGATGCAGCAATGGAAGCCTTAATGGAGGAGGTGGACAGAAGGAGAGATGTCCTCTATCCATAGAGGACCCTCTAAACAAACTCTGAGCAGGCAATGGGATCAGATAGTCAATGTAGTCAATGTAAGCATTGTAGCCCTGAGGACCTGAAGGCAGCACCGCAAGAAGTTTAATAACCTAACACGAGTGGTCAAGGTCAGTGAATTCATCTTCAAAAGCTGTAGCTTCAGATACTGCGCAATTTACCACACTCATTCACTCATCAGCCAACAGTCTCTATCATTCATTGCTTCACTTCACCCTCACACACTTAACACTGCTGCAAGCCTCACATCCACATGTCACAGGTTGCACACACTGTAAGCTATTCAACCATGACAGCACACCACCCAAGCACATTGCACAACATTCACTGACACAGTTGCCTCTTTCTTGCAGGACAAGGTGGTATATAACTGGAGGTAGCAGCACCTAACTGTTAGGAGACAGGTATGGCTGCATGTCCTTATCTCCATAAAGGACACTATACTCTCAATCATTGGAGCAGCCATGACAGAGGCCATGGCCAGTGTTGGGGCTGAAAGCACCAAAGATGCTCATAGCTAATTCTCCTTCTCACATCCCACCTTTCCCTCCTGGGATTTCTGAGACGCAGGATGGGTAGTAGTGGCTCCGTGAAGCACAAACACATAGGGTCCTCTCTTAGGATGACAGTGTTCATCCTCCAGCCAGTGCCCTTGCTGTTGCCCATCAGGCAGACAGCCTACACTGCTGCCGCCCATGCCAAGGTGGTACAGTCTGAAGCCAGCCCTTTGTGGGTCTAAGCTGCTTGAGGCCACTCTGCAAGGCCACCTGCAGTCTCCCTCACTAAAAGTCAATGGTCTTCCACCAGCCATGCTGCAACCACTGGGGTAACACTGCGTAGGAGCACTAGGACAGTCAATGGCGCATGGAAGACAGGCACTAAGGGAATGCACTAGAGTGATAAGTTGAATTTTGTATGGAATACTGGATGGGTTGATTTATAAATTTGGTTTGGAATGTTTGTTTTGTGGTGGTTTTTATTTTAGTGTTGTGGCCAAGAGGATGCTGTGGTGGTCAGTAACAGAGGGATGGTAAAATGTGGAACTGATGGTGAATGGAGAATTGGGGTAGCGTTCACTGGTACCGCAGTCAGATTAGTCAATCACAGACAGCCCAGACAGAAAGGGGATGTGTTGGTTGCCTCCTCCCTTCCTCATCCACCTCTTCCTCCTTCTCCTCCTCCTCCTCCTCAGCTGTTCTTTGTATACCTGGTGACGAGAGCTGTGCCCTCATGATGGTGAGGTTGTGCAGCATGCAGCAGACCATGACAAATCTTGACACCTGCTCTGCTGAGTACTGCAGGGCTCCTCCGTCACATTTCATGTGGCAGCCTGGATTTCATTATATGCAAGTGTGTGGATTGCGCACTGGCGTCATGAGTCAGGTGGTCAGTGAACAGTCACTGTTGCCCAGCAGCCACCCTTTGGTGTGTCATGGTGCCCCAAATGCAAATGGTATAGTGGACTGCCACAGAATGAAGGCACCATGACCAAGATACTGGGCACTGACCTACTTGATTTGCTACTCCAGTAAGACATTGAGGGAATGGAATCCCTTCCAGTTGCTGTACATCTCAGAATCGGTATGTGGAGCCTGCATAGCAATGTGCCTGCACTCAATGGCACCATGTACCCTGGGGAAGCCTGCAATTCTGACAAAGCCATGTGCTCGCTCTGCCTGCTTCTCTCTGATAAGAGAACCTGGAGGACGCATAAATGGTCATTGCCACAGTCATCTTCATAGCCATTGGCAATGCCTTCTTTGCCCTGCTCTGAAACTGCAGTCCTGGCTGCAACAAGTGGCAAATTTCAATGAGCACCTTCTTGGTGAAGCGGAGACAGCTGACATTATTCCTTGCTGAGGCTGAGGCAGGAGAATAGTCCCTGAAGACCCTTGAGTGGATATGGCCTTCTGTTGTGAGCCCTGCCCCACCCCCTCCTGCTCCTCTCTCTTTGAGCAACTTGTTCTCCTCTGTGTTGCCTCTGCTCATTTTCCCCATCATGCTTCAGGGCAAGGGGGTTAAAATCTACTGCATTCATGATGGGGAGCATGATATCTGAGTAAAATCCTTGAAGTCTTTCAGCACCTGCCACACTGTTGTTGTAGGTATAGTTCCAAAGGATCATAGGCATCTCTCTCTATTAGAGAGAGACATTGGTTAATGTATAGCTTGATGGGTACCACTCCTCAAACATGGGTCAAGGTGAAGAGATAGGACACCATGAACTACCACAGCTGGTATGGGGATTAAACCTAAAGTGTTGGTGTTTTTCTTCATCATACTCTAGCCAACTGAGCTATCTAGCTCCGCACTGCTCCCTGTAGACTTCAGCTAAATAACAATACAAGCTATCAAACACTTCTACAAACTCAGAAACAGCCAGCAGAAATCAATCAGCACCTAATGTGAAAATAAATGATGACCACTTTAAATAGCACTGGTGGAGATGCTTCCTGCTGCTGAATGTATGTAAGAGAAGCATTAGCTGGAGCATTGAGTTCCAAAATCGCAACACTGGCATCAAATCAGCAAGACATGCTAATTGACGTCATAATCTGCCTGCTGTGCATACTTCTGCTGCATGCTCCCCGTGCCCGTGCTAACACCCCACTTAAGATGGCTATGGCACAACTCGCACTAGACACGCACTGCAAAAGCCATTTTGGAACCAAAACAACACTGGTAGTATGAAAATACAGGTGCTATTCAAACACATTTTACAGCCCAAGTGGAGGTTGATCTCACCAGAACTCTGCTCATACTGTCCCCAAAATAGGCATGAGCCTCATTTGAACATAGAACATAGAACAGCACAGCACAGCACAGTACAGGCCCTTCGGCCCACGATGTTGTGCCGAACCTTTAACCTACTCTAAGATCAAACTAACTACCTACCCTTCATTCTACTATCATCCATGTACCTATCCAAGAGTCGCTTAAATGCCCCTAACGTATCTGCTTCTACTACCACCTCTGGCAGCGCATTCCACGCACCCACCAATCTCTGTGTTAAGAACCTACCTCTAACATCTCCCCGAAACCTTCCTCCAATCACCTTAAAATTATGCCCCCTGGTGATAGCCCTTTGCACCCTGGGAAAAAGACTCTGACTATCCACTCTATCCATGGCTCTCATCATCTTGTACCTCTCTATCAAGTCACCTCACATCCTTCTTCGCTCCAATGAGAAAAGCCCTAGCTCCCTCAATCTTTCTTCGTAGGACATGCCCTCCAGTCCAGGCAGCATCCTGGTAAATCTCCTCTGCACCCTCTCTAAAGCTTCCTCATCCTTCCTATAATGAGGCGACCAGAACTGAACACAATATTCCAAGTGTGGTCGAACCAGGGCCTTATACAGCATAACCTCGCGGCTCTTAAACTCAATCCCCCTGTTAATGAAAACCAACACACCATACGCCTTCTTAACAACCCTATCAACACTTGGGTGGCAACTTTGAGCCATCGATGGACATGGATCCCAAGATCCCTCTGTTCCTCCACACTACCAAGAATCCTGTCTTTAAGCCTATATTCCACATTCAAATTCGACCTTCCAAAATGAATCACTTCACACTTTTCCAGGTTGAACTCCATCTGCCACTTCTCAGCCCAGCTCTGCATCCTGTCAATGTCCCGTTGCAACCTACAACAGCCTTCCACACTATCCACAACTCCAGCAACCTTCGTGTCATCAGCAAACTTGCTAACCCAGCCTTTCACTTGCTCATCCAAGTCATTTATAAAAATCACAAAGAGCAGAGGTCCCAGAACAGATCCCTGCGGAACGCCACTGGTCACCGAGCTCCAGGCTGAATACTTTCCATCTACTACCACCCTCTGTCTTCTATGGGCCAGCCAATTTTGTATCCAGACAGCCAACTTTCCCTGAATCCCATGCCTCCTTACTTTCTGAATGAGCCTACCATGGGGAACCTTATCAAACGCCTTGCTAAAGTCCATATACACCACATCCACTGCTCTTCCTTCATTAATGTGTTTTGTCACATCTTCAAAGAATTCAGTAAGGCTTGTGAGGCATGACCTGCCCCTCACAAAGCCATGCTGACTGTCTCTAATCAAACCATGCTTTTCCAAATATTCATAAATCCTGTCTCTCAGAATCCTCTCCAATAATTTGCCCACTACCGACGTAAGACTGACTGGTCTATAATTCCCAGGGTTATCCCTATTCCCTTTCTTGAACAAGGGAACAACATTTGCCATCCTCCAATCATCCAGTACTACTCCAGTGGACAGTGAAGACGCAAAGATCATTGACAGAGGTGCAGCAATCTCTTCCCTCGCTTCCCGTAATATCCTTGGGTATATCCCGTCTGGTCCCGGGGACTTATCTGTCCTCATATCATTCAAAATTTCCAGCACATCCTCCCTCTTAACCCCAACCTGTTCGAGCATATCAGCCTGTTCCACGCTGTCCTCACAAACGACCAGGTCCCTCTCACTAGTGAATACTGAAGCAATGTATTCATTTAGGACCTCCCCTACCTCCTCCGACTCCAGGCACAAGTTCCCTCCACTATCCCTGATCGGCCCTACCCTCACTCTGGCCATCCTCTTGTTCCTCACATAAGTGTAGAACGCCTTGGGATTTTCCTTATTCCTACCCGCCAAGACTTTTTCATGTCCCCTTCTAGCTCTCCTAAGTCCATTCTTCAGTTCCTTCCTGGCTACCTTGTAACCCTCTAGAGCCCTGTCTGATCCTTGCTTCCTCAACCTTAAGTAAGCTTCCTTCTTCCTCTTGACCAGCTGTTCCACATCTCTTGTCATCCGAGGTTCCTTCACCCTACCATCCCTTCCCTGCCTCATCGGGACAAACCTATCCAGCAGTCGCAACAAGTGCTCCCTAAACAACCTCCACATTTCTGTCGTGCATTTCCCTGAGAACATCTGTTCCCAATTTATGCTCCCCAGTTCCTGTCTAATAGCATTGTAATTCCCCCTCCCCCAATTAAATATTTTCCAACCCGTCTGCTCCTGTCCCTCTCCGTGACTATAATAAAGGTCAGTGAGTTGTGATCACTATCACCGAAATGCTCTCCCACCGAGAGATCTGCCACCTGGCCTGGTTCGTTGCCAAGCACCAAGTCCAACATAGTCTCCCCTCTAGTCGGCCTATCTACATATTGAGTCAGGAAACATTCCTGGACACACCCGACAAAAACTGCTCCATCCAAACTATTTGCACTAAGGAGGTTCCAATCAATATTAGGGAAGTTGAAGTCACCCATGATAACAACCCTGTTACTTCTGCACCTTTCCAAAATCTGCCTCCGTGTCTCTGTTGCTATTGGGGGGTCTATAGAAAACTCCCAACAAAGCTCCTTTTCTGTTTCTGACTTCCACCCATAATGACTCAGTAGACAAACCCTCCTCGACGACCTCCCTTTCTGCAGCTGTGATACTATCCCTGATTAACAATGCCACTCCCCCACCTCTTTTACCTCCCTCCCTATTCCTTTTGAAACATCTAAACCCCGGAACATCCAACATCTATTCCTGCCCCTGTGATATCCACGTCTCCGTAATGGCCACAACATCGTAGCTCCAAGTACTGATCCATGCTCTAAGTTCATCACCCTTATTCCTGACACTTCTTGCGTTAAAATAGACACACTTCAACCCATCATACTGGCTGCAACTTTGCCCTGTCAGCTGTCTAACCTTCCTCACAGACTCTCTGCACTCGGTATCTGCCTGTTCAACAGCTACCCCATCCACTGATCCGTGGCTCCGGTTCCCATCCCCCTGCCAAACTAGTTTAAACCCTCCCGAAGAGCTCTAGCAAACCTCCCGCCCAGGATATTGGTGCCCCTCCAGTTCAGATGCAACCCGTCCTTTTGGACAGGTCCCACCTTCCCCAGAAGGTATCCCAATGATCCACATATCTGAATCCCTCCCTCCTACAGCAGTTCTGTAGCCACGTGTTCAGCTGCACTCGCTCACTGTTTCTAGCCTCACTAGCACGTGGCACTGGTAACAATCCTGAGATTACTACTCTGCTCGTCCTGCCTTTCAGCTTCCAACCTAACTCCCTATATTCGCTTTTCAGGTCCTCATCTCTTTTCCTAGCTATGTCATTGGTACCGATATGTACCACGACCTCTGGCTGCTCCCCCTCCCCCTTAAGAATCCTGTGGACTCGATCCGAGACATCCCTGACCCTGGCACCCGGGAGGCAACATACCATCTGGGAGTTTCGTTTGCGACCACAGAATCTCCTGTCTGTTCCTCTAACCATTGAATCTCCTATCACTATCGCTCTCCTATTCTCCCCCCTTCCCTTCTGAGCCACTGAGCCAGGCTCAGTGCCAGAGACCTGGCCACTGTGGCTTTCCTCTGGTAGGTCCCCCCCCACAACCGTATCCAAAACGGTATACGTATTATTGAGGGGAACAGCCACAGGGGATCCCTGCACTGTGCGCCTATTCCCTTTCCCTCCCCTGGCGGTCACCCAGCTACCTTTATCCTGTAACTTAGGTGTCACTACTTCCCTATAACTGCTCGCTATCACCCCCTCAGCATCCTGAATGATCCGAAGTTCATCCAGCTCCAGCTCCAGTTCCCTAACGCGGTCTGCGAGGAGCTGGAATTGGGTGCACTTCTCAGGTGAATATGAAAATGAATGGTAAGGATATTAAAATTACCGCAGGCGCAATGTTCTCATGGCAGTGTGCAATGTACTTAAATCATACATATGAAAATGTCAATTGGGGTCAGGTATTTTATAGGTTGAACAATTCTCTGCTTTTGTATATTACCACATTGACCGCACTTCAATAGTACTTCATTGGCTGTAAAGCATTTTGAGACACCCTAAGGTCATGAAATGTGCTATAAAATGTTTCTTTAAAAGGATAGCAGCTTACGTGGACCTTATATGAAAATGGATTCGAAGATTGGATTTGTGATTGCTGAATTGTTTAATGTTAGTTTTTGGTTTGCTTGGACCTTTATTTTTGGAGGTTCCCCCTTTTACATATTACTGTCAGAAAATCACAGTGATGGAGATGGGAATTCCGATGTGGCTTCCTCTCTTTTTGTGTTATTTGGCAGTGGAGGAACAAGAGGGTGAAATGAAGGATGCAAAGTAGGTTTAGTTGCAACAGCCCTTGATCCACAACCTTGTCTGCAGACCCAGACACACCTACAATGAAATAAGTAATCAGAACTGTCTTCCCAGTTGAAAAGGCAGTGGCAGATTTCTGCTGTCCTCTCAAATCTGAATTACCAGCAGCAGTCAAAACCACTACAAACCTCCAACATTAGCTCTCAGCTTGGCTCTCTGAATCAGAAGGTTGTGGGTTCAAGCCTAACATAGAAGCAGGAATAGACTATTCAGCCCATTGCGTTGATCATTCACTTCAATGCCTTTTCCCCATACTATCCTCATATCCCCTTATGTCATTTGTATTTAGAAAACTGCCAATCTCTGCTTTAAACATACTCAATGACTGGGCTTCCACAGCCCTCTGGGGTAGAGAATTCAAAAGATTCACAACCCTCTGAGTAAAGAAATTACTCCTCGTCTCAGTGCTAAGTGGCTTCCCCCTTATTTTGAAATTGTGTCCCCTGGTTCTAGACTCTCCAACCAGGGGAAACATCTTAGTTGCATCTACCCTGTCTATCCCTTTAAGTATTTTGTAGGTTTCAATGAGATTACCTCTCATTCTTCGAAACTCTAAAGAACACAGGCCCAGTTTCCCCAATCTCTCTTCATAGAACAGTCCCACCATCCCAGGAACAAGTCTGGTGAACCTTTGTTACATTCTCTCTATGGCAATAATATCCTTCCTAAGGTAAGGGGACCAAAACTGCACACAAAACTTCAGGTGCAGTCTAACCAAGGTTCTATACAATTGAAGCAAGACTTCACTACTGCTGTACTCAAAACATCTTGCAATAAAGGCTAACATACCACTAGCCTTCTTAATTGCTTGCTGCACCTGTATGTTAGCTTTCAGTGACTTATTGACGAGGACACCCAGGTCCCTTTGTACATCTACACTTTCTAATCTCTGCACATCTGATCTTCCTACCAAAATGGATAACCTCACAATTTTCCGCATTATATTCCATCCGCCACGTTCTTGCTCATTAAGTCTGTCCAAATCCCCTTGAAACCGCTTTGCATCTTCCTCACAACACACATTCCCACCTAGTTTGGTGTCATCCGCGAACTTGGAAATACTACATTTGGTCCCCACATCCAAATCATTGATATATATTGTGAACAGCTGGGGCCCAAGCATTGATCCCTGCAGTACTCCACCAGTCCCAGCCTGCCAACGCAAGAATGGCCTGTTTATTCCTACTCTCTGCTTTCTGCCTGTTAACCAATCCTTAATCCATGCCAATATATTACCTCCTGTCCCATGTGCTTTAATTTTGCTAACCTACCTCCTGTGGGGGACTTTATCAAAAGCCTTCTGAAAATCCAAGTATACCATGTCCATCGACTCCCCTTTATCAATTCTGTTAGTAACATCCTCAAAAAACTCCAACAGATCCGTCAAACATGATTTCCCATTCATAAATCCATGTTGACTATCCCCAATCAGATCACTATTATCCAAGTGTCCATTTATCACATCCTTTAGAATAGATTCTCATATTTTCCCAATGACTGATGTAAGGCTAACAGTTCTGTAATTCCCTGTTTTCTCTCTCCCTCCCTTCTTAAATAGTGGAGTGACATTTTGGAAGATGATCACCAATGCATCCACTATCTCCATAGCTACCTCTTTCAACACTCTGGGATGTAGAATATCAGGTCCTGGGGATTTATCAACCTTCAGCCCCATTAATTTCTTTAATACAACCTTCTTACAAATACTAATTTCCTTCAATTCCTCATTCCTCCTAATCCCTTGGATCTCTAATTCTGGGAGATTTCTTGTATCTTCCTCAGTGAAGACAGACACAAAGTAATCATTTAGCTTCTCTGCCATTTCTCTATACCCTGTGATAAATTTTCCTGACTGCCTGTAATGGACTCACATTTGGCTTAGCCAAACGTTTCCTTTTTACGTACCTATAGAAGCTTTTACAGTCCATTTTTATATTTTTTGCTAGCTTACATTCATATTCTATTCTCCCTTTCTTTATGGGTTTCTTGGTTCTCCTTTGATGTATTCTAAAATCCTCCCAATCCTCAGGTTTACTACTATTTCTGGGAACCTTATAGCCCTTTTCTTTTAATCTTATACAATCCTTATCTTCCTTTGTGTCATGCAGACCCCCATCTACCAGGAATGAGGCATATTAATTTTGTCATACGCACATTAATTTTAAACTGTTGCTGGTGTGAAGAAATGACTTGTTACAGAGATCACCAGACACTTGGTCTGGAAGGACATTTGCATACTAAGAAACACTGCTTGTGGAGACAAAGGACTATTCCCTCATCCAATTAACCCAAATGGATTTTGATCACCAGACATTGAAGGTGTATGGAATCGCATTCCAGGGCCTGCTAAAATGATACAATCCAGAAATGCAGGAGTGGTTAAGCCAGTTAGTCACATGACGAACCTGCTGAACAACCTGGGGTTTTTTGAATCGTGCCACACAGAAAGGGACAGAAGCCAGTTTTGCAACTGAAACTGGAACAAGCAAGCCTCTCTCCTGGCTGTCTCTCTCCAAAGCCCCTGGACCCACAGAAGACACTTAAACCTCAAGAGATAAAAGACTCCTACATGGAAACAAGGTGAAGCGTGAACTGGGCCCCAACGAATAGCAGGATTTAGAGGCAACCAAAGACTCAACATTAAACTCAAAGGACAGTAAATAACTAACAGATATTGACTCAAACTTTTCCCTTTTATTGCTTCTATGTTTTCTGTCTCTATCTGCGTGTGTGTTTATCGTGTGTGCATGCTAGCGTGGTCGCGTCGCATATTCATAGTCGTTAACCGGATTAGAGTTTAAGATTAATAGACTTTCACCTTTCTTCTTTAAATCGAAGGAAACCTGTCTGATTTCTTTGCCTTATAATTGAAGCAGTGAACAAGGATTCACTGAATGGGGAGCTAAAAACACGGTGTTTCTAAAATTAAACCCTGTTACGGTTAAACCAGGCAAAGGCTGTGAGGAACCCCTTGACCCTTTCTAACCTGGTCATAACATTTGTTATCCACGGTTGACTGCCTTTACTTTTGGGGGTTTTGTGCCTTGAAGGAATGTATAGTTGCTGTGAACTATGTAATATTTCTTTCAGGACTAGCTATTGCCTATGTACAATCATACGTTTTAATGTATTCTCCCAATCCACCTCAGCCAATTTGCCTTCATAATTTCCTTTGTTCAAATTTAACACCCTGGCTTCAGATTGAACTACCTTACTTTCAAACATGCGGCACAGTGACGCAGTGGTTAGCACCGCAGCCTCACAGCTCCAGCGACCCGGGTTCAATTCCAGGTACTGCCTGTGTGGAGTTTGCAAGTTCTCCCTGTGTCTGCGTGGGTTTCCTCCGGGTGCTCCGGTTTCCTCCCACATGCCAAAGACTTGCAGGTTAATAGGTAAATTGGCCATTAGAAATTGCCCCTAGTATAGGTAGGTGGTAGGGAAAATATAGGGACAGGTGGGGATGTGGTAGGAATATGGGATTAGTGTAGGATTAGTATAAATGGGTGGTTGATGGTCGGCACAGACTTGGTGGGCCGAAGGGCCTGTTTCAGTGCTGTATCTCTAAAAAAAAAATAATGTAAAATTCTCTCATATTATGGTCACTCACCCCTAAAGGTTCTTTTAGAACAAGATTATTAATTAGTTGTCACTCATTACATAATACAAGATCTAAAATAACCTGTTCTCTGGTCAGTTCCTCAACATACTGCTCTAGAAAACTATCCCTAACACACTCCAGAAACTCGTCCTCCACAGTTATGTTACTGCTTATTAGGTTAACCCAGTCTATATGCAGATTGAAATCACCCATGATGACTATATTACCCATGCACCCTGACTCTAGAGACTTGAGCACAATATCTAGGCTGACACTGTATTGAAGGAGTGCTGCATTGTTGGAGGTGCTGTCTTTCAGATGAGATATTAAACTGAGGTCCCATCTGCCCTCTTGGATGGATGTGAAGGATTCCATGACACTATTTGAAGAAGAACAGAAGAGTTGCTCCCAGTGTCCTGCCTAATATTTATGCCTCAACCAACATCGGATAAAAACAGAAAGTTATTATCACATTGCTTTTTGTGGGAGCTTGCCGTCTGCAAATTGGCTGTGCAACAGTGACTACACTTCAAGAATGCTGCAAATCACTTTGGGATGTCCTGAGGTTGTGCATGGCACTATATAAATAAAAGTTTTTTAATGCCTCAAGTTTATTCCAGCTACCATGGGGGACATCATCCATATCAGTCAACCTGCAGTGTATGGATGTATCAAGCAGTTCACTGAAGCACAGTTGGTAAGGCAACCAACTTCATTGTTCCTGTATGAAAACTCAAGAGTATGGGGCTGTGTAATTTTTTTTCACATTGCGGCAGTCTCCAAGTTCCAAGGTGTGATTGATAGGGAAAACAACAAGTTTACAAGATTACAATTAAAATGAAGTGCAACAATTATATTTCTCTAAAAGTGGTTATTGTATGTGTTTTACGGCTGGTGCTCCGCCTTGAAGATAGTATTTGATTTATATGCTCTAAATGCCAATATTCTGCTCTTTTTAGGACAGCGGTTGGCAACCTGTGACTCATTAAGGACTCGTGCAGCTCCCGACAATGATCAATCGTACCCATTTTGATGGTAATTAAATGGTTTGTTTCATTTTTTAAAATTTTTATTAACATTGTACTTGTGAGAAAGTATCATTCAATTAACAGCATTTTTTGTAAAAACCTTTAAAATGTTGTTGAAATGTGACTGTCTTGTTTTTCATTATTTTTCGCATTTGAAGTAGACACTATTGTAAACTGGCTCTTCTTGTTAAGGTTGCTGACCTCCGTTCTAGGAGATTCCTAGTAGCAGGAGTTAGAGAAATGTTATCAGCATGACCCTTTAGGGATTGAGGTGGTGCTGTATCTTCTTGTGCTGAGTTAAAAGCCAGCCTGCAATTGGAGACCTCATATAGAAATTTTAGGAATGCTAAATCCTACATAGTCTAAAAATCTTGAGAATAGTATGCGCTTCCTTTAAGTGGCACGGTTTCGTCCTGTAAAACGTTCCTCATCACACTTAGTAAATAACATCGCTATTGTTAAACGAGAGCATAAAGCAAGGTGTCAGCTGTGGGTCAGCGGTAGCATGCTGTGTCAGAAGTTTTAAGTCTTGCTCTAGAGACTGAAGTACATCATCTAGGCTGACATTTCAGTACAGAACTAAGGAATTTCTATGGGAGGTGCAGTCTTTCGGATGAAACATTAAATTGAGACCCTGTCTGCTCTCTCAGGTGTTCAAGATCATGACGGGTGTAGACAGAGTCAATGGAGAGAAACTGACCCCCATTAGCAGAGGAGTCGAGAACCAGAGGACATTGATTTAAGATGTTTGGCAAAAGAACCAAAGGTGATAGAGGGTCAGAGGGACCTTGGTGTACTTGTCCATGGATCACTGAAGGCAGCAGCACAGTTAGATAAGGTGGTTAGGAAGGCATATGGGATGCTTGCCTTTATTAGCCGAGGCATAGAATATAAGAGCAGGGAGGTTATGATGGAGCTGTATAAAATGCTAGTTAGGCCACAGCTGGAGTACTGTGTACAGTTCTGGTCGCCAAACTGTAGGAAGGATGTGATTGCACTGGAGAGGGTGCAGAGGAGATTCACCAGGATGTTGCACGGGTTGGAGCATTTCAGCTATGAAGAGAGACTGGATAGGCTAGGATTGTTTTCCTTAGAGCAGAGAAGGCTGAGGGGGGACCTGATTGAGGTATACAAAATTATGAAGGACATTGATAGGATAGATAGGAAGAAACTTTTTTCCCTTAGCAGAGGTGTCAATAACCAGGGGGGCAAAGATTTAAGCTAAGGGGCAGGAGGTTTAGAGGGGATTTGAGGAAAAAGATTTTCACCCAGAGGGTGGTTCGAATCTGGAACACACTACCTGAAAGGGTGGTAGAGGCAGCATTTAAGAAATATTTAGATGTGCACTTGAAACGCCATAGCATACAAGGCTATGGGACAAGTGCTGGAAAACAGGATTAGAACAGATAGGCGCTTGATGGCCAGCACAGGCACAATGGGCCGAAGGGCCTATTTCTGTGCTGCATGACTGTATGACTCTATGACACAAGAAAACATTTTTTTTACACCGTGAATGGTTAGGATCTGGAATGCACTGCCTAACAGGCTGGTGGTAGCAGATTCAATTGTGGCTTTCAAAAGGAAATTGGATATGCACCTGAAGATATAAAAATAATTGCAGGGTTACAGAAAAAGAGCTAGGGAGTGGGAATTGATGAATTGCACTTGTAGAGAGCTGGTGTGGACTCGACTGGCCGAATGGCCTCCCTCTGTGTTGTAACCATTCGATGACTCTAGGTTAAAGGTCCCATGGCACTATTTTGTAGAAGGGCAGGGACTTCTCCCTGGCATCCTGGTCAATATTTATCTCTTAACCAACAACAGCAAAAAAACAGATTATCTGGTCATTATTTCAGAGCAACTTGTGGGATCTTGCAGTACAGAAATCAGCTGCTGCACTTCCTATATTACAATAATGACTACAATTAAAGAAACTCCATTTGCTGTAAAGCACTTTGGGACAGTCTGAGGTTGTAAAAGGGGCCATATAAATACAAGATCTTTCTCTCTAACTTACTGCTCACCATAAGCATTGCTATGCAAGAAATATTGCATTGGAAAATCTAATATTCATTGATGGGTATCAGATGAATCACATACATTATGCTAACATGTGCACTTCAGAAAACTAGATGGAAATGTATTAATTATGCCTAAAATATTATGTAGGATTCCCAGGTGAACTGGTTCAGGATTGATTAACCATGCCAAGTCCTTACACTGAATGATACAACAGTGAATGAAGTGTCTCTTGCCAGAGGCATCTAGTCTAAGTTCCCAGACATAGAGAAGTATTAATTAGCAGTATTTTATTTAGCAGTATCAACACTAACCTGATTTACAGCATCAAAAGGTTAAAGTATTGATGAGAACAGCAAAAGTAACCTAATACTTGCTTCAATATCAACAGTCTAAACCATCATTAGCAGATGGACATTTTAGGTGTATCTCAATCTCTCAGTTGTGGTTGTGTTTTCCTTATAACAGTTCTGGCTTAATTCAGTACTGGCTTAGGGTTAAGATTGCAGTCTGTATTGAAAGTCTCAGTGATAAGATTCCAGTATTAAAGGTGTTCTTTTGTAATGGAACATTAAAATATACAGCCTTCATTTCCAGCAGGCTAGTTGCTATGGTGTCAGCAGTTTTGTCTTCCTCTGGGATATTTGGTCCTCATCTTTGGCAATGCCTGCAGTGAGTAACCATTAGTGGCTGTTGTCCTTTGTCTTCTTCGCCAAACTTTAGGTAACTTTGCACATGCTTTAATGCTTTTCTGGCTTCTATACTGCACTCTCTTCGGGATTTAAGATCTGAAATTAACTGTTGCATTACTAGTTTAGCTTGTACTATATTTAATAAAAGCACTGAAACTTATCTGCACCTTACAACTTTTCACTCTTAGACTTGCTTTCAAAGACCATCCATCTCTTCTGAAAACCTTCTTGAAATATTCTGCAACACCTTCAGATTTTAGTGGATTAAGTACCAATAATGGATCACAACATTGTATTGAGATTACAATAAGGCCTGTAGGTGGTGCTGTTATGCAACTGGTTAATTAAAATGGGCCTTTTAAAAATTTATTCTCTAGATGTGGGTGTCGCCAGCAAGACCTGCATTTATTGCCCATCCCTAGTTTTTCTGAAAAGGTGGTGATTCTCCCATAGACAAGACCAGGATTTTGACCAAGCGATGATGAAGGAACAAGAATATCTGTACCAGTCAGAGTGATGTGTGACTTGAAGGGAAACTTAGATGGTGTTTCCTTCGCATTATTGCTTATCCTTCTCAGTCATAGAAGTTGCAGGATTGGGAGGTACTATCCAAATTTGTTGAGCTGTGGCAGTATATATAGCAGTCACAGTGTGCCAGTGGAAGAGAGAATTGTTATCGAATCCAGCGCTAGCCATGCCAATCATGTGGGTTGCTTTTTCCTGGATGCTTTTGAACTTCTTGTGTGTTTTTCTAAGTGAGTATTGAGTATTCCATCGCAGTCTGACATAGGCCTTGTTGAAAATGGTGGAGAAGTGTTCAGGGGCCAGGGGGTCAACCACTCATATCAGAGTACCCCGCTTCTGCCCTGCTGTTACAGCCACAGTATTGGTCTGGTGTGTCCAATTAAGTGGTGTGGATGGTGGGGGCTCAATAATTGTACCATTGATGTTTAGCGAGAGGCCATTGAGTCTTGTTGGAGTGGCTTATTGCTTGCACTTGTGTGAGGTGAATGTTATCTCACACTTGTTGACCTAAGCCTGGATGTTGCACAAGTCCTGCTGTAGGCTGGCAAAGTTGTGATGGAGTTCAACACTAGAACTGTCAGCAAGCAGCTCACTACCTGACCTAGTTACAGATGAAAAGTCATTGATGAATCAGCTGAAGATGGTTGGGCCAAGGACACTGCCCTGTGGAACTCTAGCTGTGATGTCCTGAGGTTGTGATGATTAGTCTCCACAAGCATAACCAGGTATGACTCTAACCACTGGAGAGTATTCCTTTCGACTTACATTAACCCAAGTTTTGCTCGGGCTCCTCTGTGACCGACTCAGTCAAATGCTGCCTTGGAGTTGATGGCAACTACTCTCAGCTCTCCTCTGTTATTTGGCTCTTGTACCAACATCTGGATCAAGGCTGTGACTAGGTCATTAGCAAACAGCTTATTGATGACTTTCTATTACTTTATAGCGCAATAAATGACTTGTTTCATCACATTGCATCTAATCCAGAGGAGGCTGATATGTTGAAAATTAGCATGGTTAGATTTAGTTTGTTTTTGTGGATATACCTGGGCAAATCCCCACATTATCCAATAAATGCCAGTATCATAGTTGCACTGGAATAGTTTGGTCAAGGGGTGCTAGTTCTGCTGCACAAGTCTTCAGAACGACAGCTTGGTTGTTATCATGGCCTATAGGCTTTCCTCTCTTGAGTGCATTTAGTCACTTCTTAATGTCATGTGGAGTGACAAATTGGCTGGACACTGGCATCCATTAAGATGAGGACTCGACAGGAGACTGAGCAGTATCATTTACTCAGCATTTTTGGTTAAAGACTCTTGCAAACACTTTAACCTTCTCTCTTGGCATTCATCTGTGAGGCTGCAGCATGGTTGAAGATAAGGATGTTCAAGGAGTCTCTTCTCCCATGAAATGACTGATTGTTCATCATCATTTTTGACTGGGTGAGGTAGGGCTATGGAAGTTTGCTCTGAACTGTTAGTAATAGAGGAATCTGGGATGATGGTTGCTGGTTCCACTCGCAGAATCATGTCTATGTTGGCTTGTTCCTTGACCGGTCTGTGACGCAACTCTCTCGTTTTGGGCACCACTCCCCAGATTTTGGCAAGAAGGGTGTTAGAGGGTCCACTTACCTTGAATTGCTAGAGTCTTGTCCTGACCCAATGCCTGAGTCCTTGGCAACAGGTTCTTATTTTGTTTTGTAGTGGTGTTTTGCAACTGAGTGGTTTGTAGGCCACTTTCAAAGAGTATAAAGATGCATATTGTGAGACGAGAATTGCATGTTGGGCGATAGGTTCTTTACCTTGAAGGGCACTCATGAACCAGATTGAGGCTCCCCAGTTTGAACCAGATAGTCTAAGAAATACTTTTTTCAAAAAGCGAGCAGAAGCAAGCCACTTTAAATAACTTATTTTTCAGCTCTGAAAGATCAAACTAAATCCAAAAGATGGGAGTGTCGAATATTTTGCCTTTGTAGGCTGTATTGGTGTATACCATGGAATCCTGCACATAAAGTTCAAATCAAATTGCTGGTATCTTTCATTTCTGATTAAAAGTTATCTAAAATTGAGGCTGCAGCACAAAAAGCAGCACTTTCCAAATCATCAGGCCCTTTGTGGGGACAGATCAAAAGTAAGCTAATCAACTAACAAACTAACTGTGGAGCTGTGGAGCTAATTTATAAAAAATAACAAGCAGAAGCTAACAGGACCGCTGCAGATAGCTTAATAGTAGCCTATTGTTTAATAATCAGCCTAACAGTTCAAGGAGGGAGGATGTGAAACGATTGAAATAAAATGCAAAAATAAAATGCTGGGACGAATGAACCAATCATGCACTGATAACAGAAGTCTGCAAACCACTCAGAACCACACAAAACTAACTAGTTTTGTTTGAATAACTATAGGAAAGGCTTGCTGTAGTGAGCACATGTTCTTTTGTTTTGTTCTTTTGCATGTTCTTTTGTTTTGCTTTTTGTTCTTTTTGTATCCTTGTAATGTAACAATCACGTACTGCAACAAAGTTTCTAAAAGTTATGGTCGGACTTTGTCTCTCTTTGTAACTGATGGGATCCAACAACTTGGCGTAGTCGGCAGGATCGCTGGAGGATAAAGACCGAAGCCCTGGACATCAGACCGATATCGGCCCCCGGAGGTAAGGACTCCTCTTTGCTTTCAAAAGTCCTCGGCCGTTGTCTCGTTTCGGTACTACACCATGTGATCCCGAACTCTTCTGAGGCTTGAGACCCCCTTTATAGACGTCTAAATCGTCGGTGTTCGATGGCAATACACCAGCCACGACACCTGTATAAGAAGCACCACGGCTTGTGGCCCCCTCCCCCACACAAAATTTGTACAATGACTGATGAAGGAAACCAATAGTTGCCAAACACCGTAAAAGGCAGGCGGGCGGGCGCCGCCAGACATTTCCAAAGATGAAATTCTTCAGCAGTTAAAAGGATATACAGAGCAACAGTTTAATTTGGCTAAAACCTGTACTGAAATTGAACAGAAATACGGTGCCTCCAAGGGACAGTGGTCCCTGGAAGATATAAAGAGAGTTTGGGGGAAAACGACCCGTTTAAAGGATAAAGAACGGACCCAATGGTCCTTAGTCGTAATGGGCCACATCCGACAGCGTAATGCTATTATCCAACAAGCTCAGCGCGACTGCGACCTGACTAATGTGAGGACCAACAGAAGGCAGTTTGTGAACAATTAAGAAAGGAAAAGCTTAAATTAGAAAAATTAGAGACTGAAAAACAATCTGAAAAGGAAAGGCTGGAGACTGAAATTAAAGAATTTAAAAAACAATTACAAGACAGACAGGCGACCCAACCGAAGGGACCGGGACCACCCTGCGGACCCCGCCAATCACAACCGTCTTGCCTGTCCCCGAATCTGGAGTCGTTACTAAACGAACTACGAAAAACGCAACAGCGTGAAGCCGGTATCGAGGAAGCTGAGTCCTCCAGTGAAGAAAGTGATACTGATGATGAGTTTCCTTTTGCGCAGCTCGTCCCCCCTTAAACAGAAACGCGTTAAGGTCAAGCAGGAAAGGAAGACTACAGACGGTAATGAGGTGATCGTGTCTGAGCACAACACTTATTGGATGCATGTCCCGGCGGATCCTGAGAAAATTGATAAATGGTCCAAAGAATTGCCTGACCCGAAAAAGGGGAGGGGGGGGGGGGGGGGTCAGAAGACGTGGGAACAGTTGGAACGTCTGAAGGGAATTTACCACCTCCACCCATGGGATGGGGTACAGATTTTGACTGTGATTGTGCCCGGGCGAGCGGGGTGAAGACTGAACAGAGAGGTCCAAACTGCTTTGGGTGAGGATGAGCAACAACTAGATGCCGGATGGTCTGTGATTAGTCAGTGGCTGTGAGCGTTCTGTCGCACAAAGACTGAATGGAATAAAATTACAGCCTGTCCGCAAAAAGGTACCAAAGAGGTGCGGGAGTATGAAGAGAGGTTTAGATTTCTTTGGCTGGAACACTCGGGGATAACGGACATTGCCCCAGAGGATCTAGACAATACCCGTTTTGTGCCTTTGAAGTCTGCCTTTGTTGCGGGGCTAAAACCAGAATTATCCAAGATGCTGAAGGTAACCTTACCAGAGTGGCAAGGCATAGGAGTATCCTACACGCAGTTGATTGATCGATGCAGTCAGCTGGACAGGGACATGGGAGCAAAGCTCCAAGCTCTGCAGGCGGGTTGGACGCCCAAAGGCCCTGATAAGGCGCAAGATAGGCGACCCGGGGCATGTCACTACTGCGGGAAGGAAGGCCATTGGGCTAAGACATGTAGAGCGAAGGGACAGGGAAGAGGACAGCAAGGATACAATCCGGCACCAAGACCAGGTCCCTCCCCTGAGGACAATGACCAAGAAAAATTCAAACAGTTGTCACCCCAGTAACGGAAGGAGGTACTGGCATTACTTGGTGCGGCAAAAAACTAGCAGACCCCTCCCTCGCCCTTTCAGTGCCCCTCCTGGCACTAATAGAACAACAAAGAGATGGATTGTATATAACCGCGAGGGTGGGCGATCAAGATATAGACTGCATGCTGGATACTGGGGCCGAATTAACGTGTCTACCTCAATGATACAGGAACTCTATACCGATGGACGGTAAAGGTAAGACCACCCACAGGGCTGGGGGCCATGGGTTGGTGATCAGGAAAACTCAGCCCATACGCATTGGTCTTGGTCCACACGAATTGATAACACCAGTCTGGATAGGTCTGGTGGACCAGGCCCTTCTGGGTATGGACATTCTTACCCAACTGAATTCCTCGTTGAAATTCGAAGGCGGCCAGGTAACATGGTCTATCAGAAGTCTGAAGAAGGAGGAGCTGAGGGAGCACCCAATATGGGCTCGGGTTAAGAACAATTGTGGGCTACTTCAAATGGAACCGGCAACGTTTACAGGATCCGCTCTGCCCTGTACTAAACAATACCCCATTAGTCCAACATCTATTGCAGGAATCTTACCCGTAATTAGACAACTAGAGGAGTGAGGCGTGCTGGTTAATACACACAGTACCTCCAACAGCCCTGTGTGGCCAGTACGGAAACCAAACGGGACCTGGCGGCTTACTGTTGACTATAGAAGGGCTAACTAGTGTATTGATCAAAAGGCCACTCTGGTAGCTGACCCCTCCATGGTATTCAATGCCCTGAGGCCGGAACATGAATGGTTCTCTGTTATCGACATGGCCAATGGATTTTGGTTGGTGCCACTGGCACCCAAGGTCCAACCGTGGTTCGCCTTTACCGTTCAACAACAACAGTACACCTGGACCCGGCTGCCACAGGGTTTCCACAACAGCCCTACGGTATTTCATACGGCCCTACAAAACCATTTGAGGGAGTTACCTCCCATGCACTCCACGGTCATCCAGTACGTGGACGACATTCTGTTAGCCTCTGAAATGGAAGGACAACACGGACAAGATCTGCGTACCCTGCTGGATCACCTTCATCAGAGAGGACACAAGGCCAGTATCGACAAAGCCCAAATAGCCCAAGAGGAGGTCGTGTACCTGGGACAAAAGATTTCAAAAGGAAAGAGGGAACTTACCCAGGACAGAACCACAGCCATCCGGGCTGCCAAACAGCCCACCGCTATCCAGGAGCTTAGGTCCTTTTTGGGTTTGTGTAACTTCAACAGAAATTAGATCAACTCCGACACACAACTGGTTCAACCATTAAATGATCTCTTGAAAGGGAAGTGGGCCTCGAAGGAAGCGGTCACCTTTACGAGAGACCAACAAGAGGCCTTCAAGAATTTAAAGAGGGCCTTGTGCTCGGCGCCGGCCCTGGGAATCCCCGACAATGGGAAACCGTTTACCCTGTTTGTACATGAAAAAGAGGATACATGACCGCCATATTGACACAGGAACATGGGGACCAACAGAGACCTATTGGATACTATTCAAGAAAACTGGACACTGTGGCCCTAGGATTGGGCAGTTGCCTAAGGGCCATGGAAGCCACATGCCAAGCTGTGATGGCTACTGCAGGTCTGGTATTGGATCAAAAGCTAACAGTCAAGTGTCCTCACATCGTTCACACATTGCTGTCCATGAATAGAGTATCCCAAGTGACAGTAGCCAGATGGACCTGATGGACAATGGTCCTAGAGGCCCCCAACCTCCATATAATCCGAGCCAGCCCGGTAAACACAGTAACTATGCTCCCGTTGCCTGGGGAGCAAGAGGGGGAAGAGCATGACCGCGTGGAGACTATGAGAGAGACAGAGGAAGTAACCTTAGCAGCGGAGGAAGCATTGCACAATCCGGATTTAATCCTTTTTACAGACGGCTCCTCCTTTGTTGACAACGGTACCCAGAAAGCAGGATGGGTGGTGACAACCCTACACAAAGTTGTGGCAATGGGATGTCTGCCCTCAAGGACGTCAGCCCAACAGGCCAAATTACAGGTCCTGTCGGAGGCATGTCGGATAGCAGAGGGAAAGACGGCTAATATTTATACGGACTCACGATACGCCTTTGGAGTTGCTAATGACTTTGGTCAGCTGTGGCGCAAAAGAGGATTTCTCACCACTGCTGGTACACCTATCCGAAACGGGAAAGAGGTCTGAGACTTGCTAGAGGCCATGCAATTACCACACGAGGTGTCCATTCCGAAATGTAAAGCTCATACGAAGGATAATACCATAGAGGCAAAGGGGAATGCTCTAGCCGACTAGGCAGCCAAGGGAGCCGCCTTGCAGGGTGACTCCCCGGATGCACAGATGCAAATGTGGTAAACTGAATGTACCCAGTTTGGCACAAGATCTACAAGTGATGCAGAGCGAGTGCCCCAGAGACGTAAAATGGACCTGGGTAGAAGCAGGGATCAAGCTATGTGAAGACAACATCTGGAGGGTGGTGGTTGATGGCAAATGTTCATCCTGGAGTTTAGTTACTAGTGGTGTACCGCAAGGATCTGTTTTGTGCCACTGCTGTTTGTTATTTTTATAAATGACCTGGATGAGGGTGTAGAAGGGTGGGTTAGTAAATTTGCTCGGTGGAGTTGTGGATAGTGCCGAAGGATGTTGTAGGTTACAGAGGGACATAGATAGGCTGCAGAGCTGGGCTGAGAGATGGCAAATGGAGTTTAATGCGGAAAAGTGTGAGGTGATACACTTTGGAAGGAGTAACAGGAAAGCAGAGTACTGGGCTAATGGGAAGATTCTTGGTAGTGTAGATGAACAGAGAGATCTTGGTGTCCAGGTACATAAATCCCTGAAAGTTGCCACCCAGGTTAATAGGGCTGTTAAGAAGGCATATGGTGTGTTAGCTTTTATTAGTAGGGGGATCGAGTTTCAGAGCCACGGGGTCATGATGCAGCTGTACAAAACTCTGGTGAGGCCGCACCTGGAGTATTGCGTGCAGTTCTGGTCACCGCATTATAGGAAGGATGTGGAAGCTTTGGAAAGGGTGCAGAGGAGATTTACTAGGATGTTGCCTGGTATGGAGGGAAGGTCTTACGAGGAAAGGCTGAGGGACTTGAGGTTGTTTTCGTTAGAGAGAAGGGGAGGAGAGGTGACTTAATAGAGACATATAAGATAATCAGAGGGCTAGATAGGGTGGATAGTGAGAGTCTTTTTCCTCGGATGGTGATGGCAAACACGAGGGGACATAGCTTTAAGTTGAGGGGTGATAGATATAGGACAGATGTCAGAGGTAGTTTCTTTACTCAGAGAGTAGTAGGGGTGTGGAACGCCCTGCCTGCAACAGTAGTAGACTCGCCAACTTTAAGGGCATTTAAGTGGTCATTGGATAGACATATGGATGAAAATGGAATAGTGTAGGTCAGATGGTTTCACAGGTCGGCGCAACATCGAGGGCCGAAGGGCCTGTACTGCGCTGTAATGTTCTATGTTCTATGTTCTATGGAGGCAAAGGGACACCAAGAGACCAGTCGCGCCACAGGCGCTGATGCCCTTTTTAGCCCAACAGATTCACTCCGGGGGGCACCTGGCCCCGCAACAGATGACAGCTCGGGTCCAGAAAAGCTGGTGGGGTCGGGGGTTGAGAAAACACGCCCAGCTGGTGGCTGACTGCTGTGTGGTCTGTCAGAAAAACAATCCAGGACCCACCACGATAATGCCTCAACTAAGAGCTCCTGCTCCAGCTGGCCCATTCCAGTGCTTGCAAGTCGACTATATCATTCTCCCACCTTGCCATGGATACATCGGCATTCCCGTCATTTTCGACAGATTTTCCAGATGGGTAGAGGCCGTCCCAGCCAGAAGAGCCACGGCCAATCACACCGCTAAGGTCTTGTGTAAGGAACTACATCCCCAGATGGGGAGTACCGGTCAGCACTGATTCTGACCAAGGGACTCATTTTACAGGCGCAGTCTGTCAGGAAGTCTGTCGGCTACTGAACATTATGTGGGATTTACAGTGTCCTCACCACCCACAGTCCTCGGGCCAAGTGGAGCGAATGAACCAAACCCTGAAACAACGACTAGCTAAGTATCACCAAAAAGGAATACCTTGGCCCCAGGCACTGCCGATAGTTCTGTGCAGCATTAGGGCGACTCCGAACAGAACTACGTGCCTGAGTCCATTTGAAATAATAACAGGGAGACCCATGTCTCTGCCGGGAACAATTGATTTGCGAAAAGCTGATTGTCACCTGATGAGTGACGCTCTACTAGAATATTGTCAGAACCTAACAAATGCTATCAGTTCTGCTTCCTCACAGGTATCAGCAACTTGGGGTGTCCCACCAGAAGGAGGGCACGACATCGTCCCGGGAGTCTGGGTCTACGTGAAGAAAATACATAAAGAACCATTGGGCGCCAAGTGGGAGGGACCTTTCCAGGTGCTACTGACCACCAAGGCAGCAGTTAAGGTGGAAGGGAAGAAAGCATGGATACACGCCTCTCACATCAAACGAGCGATCCGTGACTAAACATCGACCTGCTATCAGGACAATTACCATTTGCCAATATGTTCAGAATTGTTACTATCCTCTTTGCATGCATTTTAAGTATCTGCTTACTTTTGGCTAACCAAACCTTTCCGCTTTGGGGAACTAATCAAGTGTCCAGGGAAATGCACGTTGATAGAGAAACTCAAACAACCCCCAACTCCCACCTTATGGGGTTGGGCGACTGGGTGGTTGGGCTCAATAGGGACCTCAATGGTACAGGGTTTGATCTTTTTTGTTATAATCATAATTTGGTGTTTTACATTTTTGCTTATTAAGTGCTGTAGTAAACAAGTAACTGAAGCCCCTGCCAAGCTTATGCCCTTACAGAGCTCCCACCGTCCTCTCTTGTGGCACAAGTGGCAACATATTAAGCGCAACCCCTCTGGGTGTTGATGGCTGTTTCTAGACAAGTAGAGACCATTAAAGGCACCCAGGTGGGATTGACGGAATGATTCTTAAAGAAGTTTAAAGAATCAAAGGGGGGGACTGTGGGGACAGATCAAAAGTAAGCTAATCAGCTAACAAACTAACTGTGGAGCTGTGGAGCCAATTTATAAAAAATAACAAGCAGAAACTAACAGGACAGCTGCAGATAGCTTAATAGTAGCCTATTGTTTAATAATCAGCCTAACAGTTCAAGGAGGGAGGATGTGAAACTACTGAAATACAATGCAAAAATAAAATGCTGGGACGAATGAACCAATCATGCACTGATAACAGAAGTCTGCAAACCACTCAGAACCACACAAAACTAACTAGTTTTGTTTGAATAACTATAGGAAAGGCTTGCTGTAGTGAGCACATGTTCTTTTGTTTTGTTCTTTTGCATGTTCTTTTGTTTTGCTTTTTGTTCTTTTTGTATCCTTGTAATGTAACAATCACGTACTGCAACAAAGTTTCTAAAAGTTACGGTCGGACTTTGTCTCTCTTTGTAACTGATGGGATCCAACACCCACAATATTCAAACAGAAAAAACTAGCGAATAAGAAATATGAATGAAAATAGGACTGATTCCATGGACTTTGAGGCCTGGGCTACCAGGGCTCAGGGCCACGCCAGGCCACAGGGCTGCTGGTTGATTCGCCCTGTTAGAGGTTCATTGCATAGAATATACAGCATTAAAAGAGGCTATTTGGTCCAACAGGTCTATGCTGATGTTTATGTTCCAAATGAGCTTTGCTTCACCCTATCAAAATATCCTTTCTCCCTCATATACTTATCCAGCTTCCCCTTAAATGCATCTATGCAATTCACCTCAATTAGTCAGTGTGGTAGGAGGTTCCACATTGTCACCAATTAAGACTGAAAAATATTAGGGGAGTCCATTGAGATTCTTACATGATCCATTTTAGATCATTGCTGTAGTTAAAAAACCTAAAGTTGAAAGACTGCAAAAGTCCAGAGGTTATGTTAGCCTGTTTCTGGGCTGGGTTACACATTATTTACATTTAGATTTACTTTATCACCCCAATTGGAGACTCAGTTCTAATTTTATGTCTTCCTTACCCAAACATTGATGCTTTCTGTGCAAATTTGTGATCATAATACCTAGCAGGCCAAGAGACAAATAGACTCTGGCACCAAAAGTGTGCAACAGGTTATGGAATACAAATGCTTTTGTCCTTCATTGCTAAAGGGATTGAGTTTAAAAGCAGAGAGGTTATGTTGCAGCTGTATAAGGTACTGGTGAGGCCGCACCTGGAGTACTGCGTGCAGTTTTGGTCTCCTTACTTGAGAAAGGATATACTGGCACTGGAGAGGGTGCAGAGGAGGTTCACTAGGTTGATTCCGGAGTTGAGGGGGTTGGTTTATGAGGAGAGACTGAGTAGATTGGGATTATATTCATTGGAATTCAGAAGAATGAGGGGGATCTTATAGAAACATATAAAATCATGAAGGGAATAGATAAGTTATAAGTAGAGAGGATGTTTCCACTGGCAGGTGAAGCTAGGACAAGAGGGCATAGCCTCAAGATTAGAGGGAGCAGATTTAGGACTGAATTAAGAAGGAACTTCTTCACCCAGAGGGTTATTAATCTATGGAATTCCTTGTCCAGTGAAGTAGTTGACGCTTCTTCAGTAAACATTTTTAAAGCTAAGGTAGATATCTTTTTGAACAATAAAGGAATTAAGGGATACGGTGAGAGCGCGGGTAAGTGGATCTGAGTCCACGAAAAGATCAGCCATGATCTTATTGAATCGCGGAGCAGGCTCGTGGGGCCGGTCGGCCTACTCCTGCTCCTAGTTCTTATGATCTTATGATCTTATGGAGTAGTTCAGCTCAAAAAAGTATAAATTATAGCCATAGCCTAAGATGAAGAAGGGAGGTGTCTGGTGGCTGGAGCTCAACTGGCTTTAATATGTGTACCTTCTATGTCTGCATTTTATGTAATCTCAATATTGACAATAAGTACATTCTGGTTCATTTAACATGAAGAGTTTGACTGCATGTTGAATTCATCCTTGGCAAATAGCTTAGTCGATAATATTACAAAATTTACATTGTTAACCATAGGTTGGTCTGAGTTTGAATTAAATGGCTTGGCACCTCCATGGGTAATGACTCTGATGAAGAACAAAATCAAAATAAGCTGGTAAATTTTTTTGTTGGTGAGTGAAGTTGTTTTTTTTTAACCCTTGATGTGCATGACAAAGTTAACAATGCCATTACCGTGATCTTCCACCTTTTGGATTCGATACCAGGAACTACAGCCACACCTCGTTGACAGTGCATCAGCATACCCACCTTTGGGAATCATAGGACTATTGGACAACCTTGCCATGCCCCATGAGGTCAATGCTGCACTATTACAGATCAGTCTTTTTTATTCGTTCAGGGGATGTGGGTGTCGCTGGCTAGGCCAGCATTTATTGCCCATTCCAAATTGCCCTTGTTGGTGGTGAGATGCCCTCTTGAATTGCTGCAGTCCTTGGGGTGTAGGCCACCAACAGCGCTGTTAGGAAGGGAGTTCCAGGATTTTGACCCAGCGACAGTGAAGGAGCAGCGATATAGTTTCAAGTCAGGATGGTGTGTGGCTTGGAGGGGAACTTGCAGGTGGTGGTGTTCCCATGAATCTGCTGCCCTTGTCCTTCTAGGTGGTAAAGGTCGTCAGTTTGGAAGGTGCTGTCAAAGGAGCCTTGGTGCATTGTTGCAGTGCATCTTGTATATGGTACATACTGCTGCCACTGTGTGTCGGTAGTGGAGGGAGTGAATGTTGAATGTGGTGGATGGGGTGCCAATCAAGTGGGCTGCTTTGTCCTGGATGGTGTCGAGCTTCTTGAGTGTTGTTGGAGCTGCACCCATCCAGGCAAGTGGAGAATATTCCATCACACTCCTGACTTCTGCCTTGTAGATGATGGAGAAGCATTGGGGAGACAGCATTTATGTGGTTAGTCCAATTCAGTTCCTGGTCAATGGTGATCCCCAGGATGTTGATAATGGGGGATTCAGCGATGGCAATGCCATTGAATGTCAAGGGGAGATGGTGAGATTCTCTCTTGTTTGAGATGGTCATTTCCTGGCACTTGTGTGGTGCAAATGTTACTTGCCACTTATCAGCTCACGCCTGGATATTGTCCAGGTCTTGCTGCAGCTGGACAGGGGCTGCTTCAGTATATGAGGAGTCGTGAATGGTACTGAACATTGTGCAATCATCAGTGAACATCCCCACTTCTGACCTTATGATGGAGGGACGGTCATTGATGAAGCAGCTGATGATGGTTGGGCCTAGGACACTACCCTGAGGAACTCCAGCAGTGATGTTCTGGGACTGGGATGATTGATCTCCAACAACCACAACCATCTTCCTTTGTGCTAGGTATTACTCTAACCAACAGAGAGTTTTCTCCCTGATTCCCATTGACTTCAGTTTTGCTCAGGCGCCTTGATGCCATACTCGGTCAAATGCTGCTTTGATGTCAAGGGCAGTCACTCTCACCTCACCTCTGGATTTCAGCTCTTTAGTCCATGTATGGACCAAGGCTGTAATGAGGTCAGGAGCTGAGTGACGCTGGCAGAACCCAAACTGAGCATCAGTAAGCAGGTTATTGCTAACCAAGTTCCTCTTGATAGCACTGACGATGACCCCTTCCGTTACTTTGCTGATGATTGGGAGTAGAATGATAGGGCGGTAATTGGTCAGATTGGATTTGCCCTGCTTTTTGTGCACAGGACATACTTGGGCAATTTTCCACATTTCCGGGTAGATGCCAGTCTTGTAATTGTATTGGAACAGCTTGGCTAGGGGTGAAGCTAGTTCTGGAGCACAAGTCTTCAGTACTATTGCCGGAATGTTGTCAGGGCCCATATCCTTTGCAATATCCAGTGCTTGCTCATATCATGGGTATAGAAGATTAAGGCATGATCCAATAAGGGGCTGTATTTTAACAACCCTCTGGTGATGGGCTAGGGGGCGGAGGTCCAATAAAACGGTGAGGGAAGGTGGGGAGGTGACATGCCCGAGGACTACCTGCTGCCATGCCATCTTGCCAGAGCCGGGAAGGTAGTGGATGGCCCTTCTGCCAGATGCCAAATGAACACTTAAGTGGCCAATTAAGGGGCCTCTTCCCACTGCCTCTGGCCTTTTACTAGTGGCAGGGATGTCCTCCACAGTGTAGGGAGACCAGCAGGTAGGGTAAGGGTAGGCGGTGGCGTAGTGGTATTATCACTGGACTAATAACCCAGAGACCCAGGGTATTCCTCTGGGAACATGGGTTCAAATCCCACCACAGCAGAAGGTGGAATTTGAACTTAATAAAAAATCTGGAATTAAAAAACTAGTCTAATGATGGCCATGAAACCATTGTCGATTGTTGTAAAAACCCATCTAGTTCACTAATGTCCTTTAGGGAAGGAAATCTGCTATCCTTACCTGGTCTGGCCTACATGTGACTCCAGACCAACAGCAATGTGGTTGACTCTTACATGCCCTCTGAAATGGCCTAGCAAGCCACTCAGTTGTATCTAACCACTACAAAGACCACCAGGCATCGACCTAGGCACCCGAAACGACAACAGCAAACCAAGCCCTGTCGACCCTGCAAAGTCCTCCTTACTAACATCTGGGGGCTTGTGCCACAGTTGGGAGAGCTGTCCCACAGACTAGTCAAGCAACAGCCTGACATAGTCATACTCACGGAATCATACCTAACAGACAATGTCCCAGACACTGCCATCACCATCCCCGGGTACGTCCTGTCCCACCGGCAGGACAGACCCACCAGAGGTGGCGGCGGCACAGTGGTATATAGTAGGGAAGGAGTTGCCCTGGGAGTCCTCAACATCGACTCTGGACCTCATGAAGTCTCATGGCATCAGGTCAAATATGGGCAAGGTAACCTCCTACTGATTACCACCTACCGCCCTCCCTCAGCTGATGAATCAGTACTCCTCCATGTTGAACACCACTTGGAGGAAGCACTGAGGGTGGCAAGGGCACAAAATGTACTCTGGGTGGGGGACTTCAATGTCCATCACCATGAGTGGCTCGGTAACACCACTACTGACCGAGCTGGCCGAGTCCTAAAGGACATGGCTGCTAGACTGGGTCTGCGGCAGGTGGTGGGGGAACCAACACGAGGGAAGAACATACTCGACCTCGTCCTCACCAATCTGCCTGCCGCGGATGCATCTCTCCATGACAGTATTGGTAGGAGTGACCACCGCACAGTCCTTGTGGAGACAAAGTCCCGCCTTCATATTGAGGATACCCTCCATCGTGTTGTGTGGCACTATCACCGTGCTGAATGGGATAGATTTCGAACGGATCTAGCAATGCAAAACTGGGCATCCATGAGGCGCTGTGGGCCATCAGCAGCAGCAGAATTGTACTCAACCACAATTTGTAACCTCATGGCCCGGCATATCCCCCACTCTACCATTACCATCAAGCCAGGAGACCAACCCTGGTTCAATGAAGAGTGCAGGAGGGCATGCCAGGAGCAGCACCAGGCATACATCAAAATGAGGTGTCAACCTGCTGAAGCTACAACCCAGGACTACTTGCATGCCAAACTGCGTAAGCAGCATGCGATAGACAGAGCTAAGCGATCCCATAACCAACGGATCAGATCTAAGCTCTGCAGTCCTGCCACATCCAGCCGTGAGTGGTGGTGGACAATTAAACAACTAACTGGAGGAGGTAGCTCCACAAATATCCCCATCCTCAATGATGGGGGAGCCCAGCACATCAGTGCGAAAGATAAGGCTGAGGCATTTGCAACAATCTTCAGCCAGAAGTGCCGAGTTGATGATCCATCTCGGCTTCCTCCTGAAGTCCCCAGCATCACAGATGCCAAACTTCAGCCAATTCGATTCACTCCACGTGATATCAAGAAACCACTGAAAGCACTGGATACTGCAAAAGCTATGGGCCCTGACAATATTCCGGCTGTACTGAAGACCTGTGCTCCAGAACTTGCCGCGCCCCTAGCCAAGCTGTTCCAGTACAGCTACAACACTGGCATCTACCCTGCAATGTGGAAAATTGCCCAGGTATGTCCTGTGCACAAAAAGCAGGACAAATCCAACCCGGCCAACTACCGCCCCATTATCCTACTCTCAATCATCAGTAAAGTGATGGAAGGTGTCATCAACAGTGCCATCAAGCGGCACTTGCTTAGCAACAACCTGCTCAGTGATGGAAGGTGTCATCAACAGTGCCATCAAGCGGCACTTGCTTAGCAACAACCTGCTCAGTGATGCTCAGTTTGGGTTCCGCCAGGGCCACTCAGCTCCTGACCTCATTACAGCCTTGGTTCAAACATGGACAAAAGAGCTGAACTCCAGAGGTGAGGTGAGAGTGACTGCCCTTGACATCAAGGCAGCATTTGACCGAGTATGGCATCAAGGAGCCCTAGCAAAACTGAGGTCAATGGGAATCAGGGGGAAAACCCTTCGCTGGCTGGAGTCATACCTAGCGCAAAGGAAGATGGTTGTTGGTTGTTGGAGGTCAATCATCTGAGCGCCAGGACATCACTGCAGGAGTACCTCAGGGTAGTGTCCTAGGCCCAACCATCTTCAGCTGCTTCATCAAAGACCTTCCTTCAATCATAAAGTCAGAAATGCAGCAAGACCTGGACAATATCCAGGCTTGGGCTGATAAGTAACATTCGCGCCACACAAGTGCCAGGCAATGACCATCTTCAACAAAAGAGAATCTAACCATCTCCCCCTGACATTCAATGGCATTACCATCGCTGAATCCCCCACTATCAACATCCTAGGGGCTACCATTGACCGAAAACTGAACTGGAGTAGCCATATAAATACTGTGGCTACAAGAGCAGGTCAGAGGCTAGGAATCCTGAGGCGAGTAACTCACCTCCTGACTCCCCAAAGCCTGTCCACAATCTACAAGGCACAAGTCAGGAGTGTACTCTCCACTTGCCTGGATGGGTGCAGCTCCAACAACACTCAAGAAGCTCGACACCATCCAGGACAAAGCAGCCCGCTTGATTGGCATCCCATCTACAAACATTCACTCCCTCCACCACCGACGCACAGTGGCAGCAGTGTGTACCATCTACAAAATGCACTGCAGCAATGCACCAAGGCTCCTTCGACAGCAACTTCCAAACCCGCGACCTCTACCAACTAGAAGGACAAGGGCAGCAAATACATGGGAACACCACCACCTGCAAGTTCCCCTCCAAGTCACACACCATCCTGACTTGAAACTATATCGCCATTCCTTCACTGTCGCTGGGTCAAAATCATGGAACTCCCTTCCTAACAGCACTGTGGGTGTACCTACCCCAAATGGACTGCAGCGGTTCAAGAAGGCAGCTCACCACCACCTTCTCAAGGGCAATTAGGGATGGGCAATAAATGCTGGCCTGGCCAGCAACGCCCACATCCCGTGAATGAATAAAAAACAAAGGTAAACCCTGGCAGCCTCCTAGTGGGCTTGGGAGCAGGGGGGGCCCTCCTACCGGGGCACTTTTTGGTCCACAGAGGGGCCCCCTGACAATAATGGCCATCTGCCTTTACCAACACCCCCCTCAACCCCTTCTTGGGGTCTGCCTGACTGGCCCCGGTGCCCCCAGACCCTATTTACCTGGTTGTTAGGGTGCTGTCCATCCATTGCGTCCTTTTGTTCCAGGTGCATTCCCAGCACTGGCCATCACTCCCAATGGTACTGCTGAGCTGCTGGTCCTCCGATTGCAAGATCCTGCAAATTCAGTGGCAGGACAGGAGCTCCAATATCAGTGTCCTTTCGCAGGCCAACATTCCCTGGAGGACGAGTTTCTGGAGTGTGTTAAGGATAGTTTTCTAGAGCAGTATGTTGAGGAACTGACCAGAGAACAAGTTATTTTACATCTACTGTAATGAGAAAGGGATAATTAATAATCTTATTTTAAAAGAACCTTGAGGGATGAGTGACCATAATATAGAATTTTACATTATGTTTGAAAGTGAGGTAGTTCGATCTGAAGCCAGGTTGTTAAATTTGAACAAAGGCAATTATGAAGGTATGAAGGACAAATAGACTGAGGTGGATTGGGAAAATACATTAAAAAGTATGACAGTATATAGGCAATGGCTAGTCTTTAAAGAAATATTACATAGTGTACAGCAACTGTACATTCCTTCAAGGAACAAAAACCCCAGAAGTAAAGGCAGTCAACCGTGGATAACAAAGGAAGTTAAGGATTGTATAAGATTAAAAGAAAAGGCCTATAAAGTTGAAAGAAATAGTAGTAAACCTGACGATTGGGAGGATTTTAGAATACATCAAAGGAGAACCAAGAAACCCATAAAGAAAGGGAGAATAGAATATGAATGTAAGCTAGCAAAAAACATAAAAATGGACTGTAAAAGTGTCTACAGGTACATAAAAAGGAAAAGTTTGGCTAAGACGAATGTGGGTCCATTACAGGCAGAGTCAGGAGAATTTATAATGGGGAATAGAAAAATGGCAGAGAGGCTAAATGATTACTTTGTGTCTGTCTTCACTGAGGAAGATACAAGGAATCTCCCAGAATTAGAGATCCAAGGGATTAGGAGGAATGAGGAATTGAAGGAAATTAGTATTAGTAAGAAGGTTGTATTGGAGAAATTAATGGGGTTGAAGGTTGATAAGTCCCTAGGACCTGATATTCTATGTCCCAGAGTGTTGAAAGAGGTAGCTATGGGGATAGTGGATGCATTGGTGATCATATTCCAAAATTCTGTAGATTCTGGAGTGGTTCCTGCAGATTGGGAGGTTGCAAATGTCACCCCACTATTTAAGAAGGGAGGGAGAGCGAAAACAGGGCATTACAGAACTGTTAGCCTTACATCAGTCATTGGGAAAATGTTAGAATCTATTCTAAAGGATGTGATAAACTGACTCTTGGATAATAATGGTCATTGTCAACATGGATTTATGAATGGGAAATCATGTTTGACAAACCTGTTGAAGGTTTTTGAGGATGTTACTAACAGAATTGATAAAGGGGAGTTGGTGGACGTGGTATACTTGGATTTTCAGAAGGCTTTTGATGAAGTCCCCCACAGGAGGGTGGTTAGCAAAATTAAAGCACGTGGGTTAGGAGGTAATATACTGGCATGGATTAAGGATTGGTTGACAGGCAGAAAGCAGAGAGTAGGAATAAATGGGTCATTGTCATGTTGGCAGGCTGTGACTAGTGGGGTACTGCAGGGATCAGTGCTTGGGCCCCAGCTGTTCACAATATATATCAATGATTTGGATGTGGGGATCAAATGTAGTATTTCCAAGTTCACGGATGACATAAAACTAGGTGGGATGTGTGTTGTGAGGAAGATGCAAAGCTGCATCAAGGGGATTTGGACAGACTTAGTGAGTGGGCAAGAACATGGCAGATGGAATATAATATGGAAAAATGTAAGGTTATCCATTTTGATAGGAGGAATAGATGTGCAGAATATTTCTTAAATGGTAAGAGATTAGAAAGTGTAGATATACAAAGGGACCTGGATGTCCTTGTCAATAAGTCACTGAAAGCTAACATGCAGGTGCAGCAAGCAATTAGGAAGGCTATTGGCATGTTCGCTTTTAGCGCAAGAGGATTTGAGTACAGGAGTAGTGAAGTCTTGCTTCAGTTGTATAGAACCTTGGTTAGACCGCACAAAACTGTGTGCAGTTTTGGTCCCCTTAACGTAGGAAGGATATTATTGCCATAGAGGGAGTGCAACGAAGATTCACCAGACTTGTTCCAGGGATAGCGGGACTGTCCTATGAAGAGAAATTGGGGAAACTGGGCCTGTATTCTTTAGAGTTTCGAAGAATGAGAGGTGGTCTCATTGAAACCAGCAAAATACTTGAAGGGATAGACAGGGTAGATGCAGCTAAGATGTTTCCCCTGGCTGTTGAGTCTTGAACCAGGGAACACAATTTCAAAATAAGGGGGAAGCCACAAAGGACAGAGATGAGGAGAAATTTCTTTACTCAGAGGGTTGTGAATCTTTGGAATTCTCTACCCCAGAGGGCTGTGGAAGCTCAGTCATTGAGTATGTTTAAAGCAGAAATTCATTAGATTTCTAAATACAAATGACATAAGGGGATATGGGGATAGTGTGGGAAAAAGGCATTGAGGTGGATGATCAGCCATGATCATATTGAATGATGGGGCTGGCTTGATGGGCTGAATGGCCTACTCCTGCTCCTATGTTCTTATGACATAGATAGGAAGGGGCAGGGCCATGGAGGTTATTTAAAAACAAGGATGAGAATTTAAAAATTAGGACCAGGCTATTCAGGAGTGAAATCAGGAAACATTTCTTTGCCTAGTTGGGTCATGCAAATCTGGAACACACTCCTCCAAAAGGCCATGGATGCTGGGATAGATGGAGCTTTCAAGACTGAGATTTTTGTCAGGTAAGGGTATCAAAGAATCATGGAAAAATGATGGGTCAATGGGGTTGCGATACAGATCAGCCATGATACAATTAAATGGTGGAACAGGTTCAAGGGGGTGAATAACCTACTGTTCTTATCTTCCGAAAAACACAGAGAGAAATAAATGTCTTGAGCAAACAGCTGAAATTAAAATTACTGCCTGTAGGATTCCCAGAAGTAAATAATATTAAAAATCAATTTGGCATTCTCACTGCAATAATCTGCATGACACCTGTGGCGAGAGGTTTATGTTTCCAAAAGTGCCATCTCTCACTCATTTCTCATCCAGTAATCAATGTCTCTATGCTGTCGGTGTTGATGTTTGGTGCCACTTGGGCACTGCGCAATCAACCAATGCATCCCTTTGGGTTGCTAAAGAATGTTGAAGTTATTTACAGAAGTGCACCTACTGAAGAACATTCAAAATCACCTTCTGTGTGGTGTTGCTTTTTCCTTTCAAGGTGGAGCTGGTCGTAAACTGAATGGAATGGCAAATGTGTTTCTTTGTAAAAATATTGCTAATAGCTTTGTAATTTTAAGTTGTCCATGATTAATGCTTTGAAGTTGCCGGTGACTCTATCTGCAGACATGCTGGAAGTGCACAGATTGTGTCAGAGGTTACAGGTCTCCTCAATGGCTAAATACGAGATGAAACTTTTTGGTGGTTCTTTTCACCTGAGATGTTGTTGACTTCCATTTTTCAGGCTACACTTGCCGATGAGCCCAAGCCTCCCTACATTCTCCAAGTGTCTTCACATGTTCTAGGTATGTTGCTTAGCATGTTTGGGATAATAAACAGAGTTTACTATTTAGGTAGCTGCAAATGCTTAGTCTATCCAATGCCTCCACAGGCTAATTGGTCTGCCCTAGGCCAGACTTCAAGCTTTATCTGCCAAAGTACATAATTTAACAGCAAATGAATAGCAAAAAATAATATCAACATAACACTTATATTTACAGTAACTAAACTTTACCAGCTTTTCAAATAATATTCTGTGGTTCACAACTTCTAAACTAAGCTGAATTTTGTTTAACTTTATATCTGCACTTGTTCTTTTTATATTATCACCAGCTACAGAACTTTTTAGTTAATTAACACTTGAAAGAAGTTTTAGTCAGATTCACTTTGAAGATTATTGAAAACTTCTTGCTTATTTTAAAACCCATAGATTCAGATTTGAAAAGCAGCAGACTGATTAAAATTCTTCAAAATGGCATCTTAAGCAAGAAGAATTCATGAGATCTGTTCAATAATAATTATCTTTGGCATGCAGAATAGTTGCCAATCAGACCAATCATCTGAACAAGTGATGCAGTTGTTTGTATTTGAATTGAGTAACTTGGCTTCTTCCTCAAACTGCCTGGCAACCAAATGAAAGATCACTGCAATATTGTACTGTTGTTAAGCTGAGACACCAGCAACATGCCCAGCTGGGAGCGGCAGCAGGCAGACCCGTCTAACTGGGCCTCATTAGCATATCGCTTGCCAACTTCTCAACCAAAGCAGCCAGGAGGTTGATAAGCAGCGTTTACCCTGAAGTTAAAATTGGGCAGCAGGAGGCTGCTGCCATCAGGGACCCGTGAGAATGGTTTCCAGCACCAAGTAGGTAACTGGGAAATTCTGGTTGAGCAAGAGTAGACAAAGCCCAACTCAAGGGAGACCCTAGGATTCCTGATCTTCTTGGTCCACAAGAAAATCTTTAAAAATGTTTTAAAAACATACTTTGCTGGGCCTGGTAGGTTATGCCCTAGGGGGAAGCCAATGCTGCTCCCATGCTCAGGCCTCGGGTTAGAATGGCAGATCAACCTCCGATAATGACATTTGAGACTAATCTGCATATTTAAACAAGACCCTGCCAGCTTGGGGTTTAAAATTACAGTCAACCAGACAGAGGCAGGAAAGCAGTAGTTACGTTTCCCCCATCCCCACTCCATTTTAACTGTTTACGCAATTCCCCCAACTCCCCTCCTGGTTTCCGCCAAGTGGGTGGAGTTTAAACCAAGCCCATGATCTCTGTGAGTGAAGCTGGTTATTAACTCTGCATCATAACAAAATTAAAGGTGCCAATGGAAGATCCCAGGTTAGATTCTGGCACTGGGCTCAGTGAGTTTGTCACAGCAGAGGTAGTGGTCAAGGCAATGTCAGGGCTTCTGAGCCAAGGACAGGAAAATCAGCCATGGTTCTTGCTCCTCTTTCTCATCTAGTGACACCTGCTGGAAGATGCGGTTGCCAGGAGAAGAGAATCGTGGTTGCTGTGCCCTCCAGTGGTCAAATAGGCTACTGATGCTTCTGACCTTATCTTGGACCTGACGGCTGGCTATTTAGCTCCAATCCCAATCTGTAGCCTAACATTTGTCAGTATCTTCAGAAGAGGAGGGAAGAAATGGTGAGAAAATTTGGAGAACAGCTGCACAATCTGAGAGAAGGGGTTACATTTTCACATCAGTGGCGGGAAATGGAAGTCAGGACCGTTTCCGGGTCCTGAACCCGCCCCTGGGGGAAACAGAAATGAGTCCCGAGTTTCACGGGGTTGACCCCTTAATTGATATGGAGACAGGTTTGGCAGCCAATTAACAGCCATGGGGGCGAGAATGGAGGTGGGCCAACTCAAGTGCAGAACCAATTTAAACTCACCACAGCAGCCGTTACTGTGACTGCCACTTGAGTTCTAAAAGTGTTCTGAATGAGTGAGTGCGAACTTGGGGCTGTATTTCTCATTTCAATAATGTCTCAGGAGAGACAGAGGATTGGAACCTGGAGCAGGGTGGCCCCTCATTTTTCGGATGCCGACTTGGAGGCGATGCTAGAGACCATGAGGGAGAGCCTGCAAACCAATGGCATAATCCCAGTTTATCCAGGGGAATCCCAGCCCACAGATTTTCAGGGTCTCTAATTGACTAAAGTGGCTTAGTATTGCCATGTGAAACAGTTAAAAAATGATTTTTTTTAATAAAAAGAAGGATCACTGACCTATTTAAATGGGTAAACAAAGTCTGGATGAACTGTTCATTTGTCGCCATTATAAATAAGTGATGCTCGCAGAAGGAAATTAAGTCAGCATGACATTTGATAGTAAAATAGTGGAAAAAGACGGCCTAATATTTCAACAGTTGAAGTGCCCCTTTTAATAGGAAGTTGATCTCAGTAGGACTGAGTTTAATGCACACCTCTGTTCTAACCCTGTCCATTTATGTTTTTCGTCCTGAAAGATGCCTGTTGTTCTAATTGCGCTTTCTTCACCCGGGGGATTGGGGCTATGGCCATTACCAGTGTTGCTCCATGGGTAGCTGTATTTGTGAGTCGAGTGGAATCAGCCAAATCAGCTATAGTTCTTTTCCTGACCCAATCAGGAGAAAACACTGTGCCAGCATTGGCTGTTGAATGAGCATTGTGACGAAGAAGCAAGTCAAACCATCTTAGTCAAGCCAAACTAAAATCGCAACATTTAAGGGCGAGGCAGTCTGAGGCTTTAAAAAGACAATTCATTCACCGACCAAAGAGCCGTTTCCTTCTGCTAATATGTAGTAGATTTTATGCACTTGTTAATTCTGCCTTCTTTATTTTTTGTTTTGTCCCCCTTTTTTTAGTTCTAGTACAGCACCTCTAATCAAAAGATTAATCTGTCTTGTTTCTGTTTTTCAGGTATTTTCTGATGGGCCTGTATTTCTGGCAATTTTGAACTTTTAGTTCTGACACTTCACCTTGCAAAAGTTTCAGCCTTGATATTGCAGTCTGCTCTTTAATATTTATTTTCGATAAAACATTATTATGTGTGTGTTACTGTTTCATCCATAATAAGTAACCACAAAAAGCAGGACAAATCCAACCTGGCCAATTACCACCCTATCAAACTACTCTCAATCATCAGCAATGTGATGGAAGGGGCTGTCGACAGTGCGATCCAGTGGCACTTGCTTAGCAATAACCTGCTCACTGATGCTCAGTTTGGGTTCTGCCAGGGCCACTCAGCTCCTGACCTCATCACAGCCTTGGTCCAAGCATGGACGAAAGAACTTAACTCCAGAGGTGAGGTGAGAGTGACTGCTTTGACATCAAGGCAGCATTTGACCGAATATGGCATTAAGGAGCCTGAGCAAAACTGGAGTCAATGGGAATCAGGAGAAAACTTTCTGCAGGTTGGAGTTATAGCTAGCACAAAGGAAGATGCTTGTGGTTATTGGAGGTCAATCATGTCAGTCCCACGACATCACTGCAGGAGTTCCTCAGGGTAGTGTCCTAGGCTCAGCCATCTTCAGCTGCTTCATCATTGAGCTTCCCTCCATCATAAGGTCAGATGTGGGGATGTTCGCTGATGATTGCACAATGTTCAGCACCGATTCACAACTCCTCAGATACTGAAGCAGTCCCTGTCCAGATGCAGCAAGACCTGGACAACATCCAGGCTTGGGCTGATAAGTAGCAAGTAACATTCGCACCACACAAGTGCCAGGCAATGACCATCTCAAACAAGAGTGAATCTAACCATCTCCCCTTGACATTCAATGGCATCATTGTCACCTTATGCCCCACTATCAACATCCTGGGGGTCACCATTGACCAGCAACTGAATTGGACCAGCCACATAACTACTGTGGCTACAAGAGCAGGTCAGAGACTAGGAATTCTGCAGTGAGTAACTCACCTCCTGACTCCCCAATGTCTGTCCACCATCTAAAGGCACAAGTCAGGAGTGTGATGGAATGCTCTCCACTTGCCTGGATAGGTGCAGTTCCAAAAACAATCAAGAAGCTCGACACTATCCAGGACAAAGAACCCTGCTTAATTGGAGCCCCATCCACCACATTCAACATTCACTCCCTTCACTACTGACGCACAATGGCAGCAATGTGTACCATCTACAAGATGCACTGCAGAAACCCACCTAGGCTCCTTCGACAACACCTTCCAAACCCTCAATCTCTACCACCTAGAAGGACAAGGGCAGCATATTCATGGGAACACCACCACCTGCAAGTTCCCCTCCAAGCCACACACCATCCTGACTTGGAACTATATCACCGTTCCTTCACTGTCGCTGGGTCAAAATCCTGGAACTCCCTTCCTAACTGCACTATGGGTGTACCTACACCCCAAGGACTGCAGCGGTTCAAGAAGGAAGCTCACCACCACCTTCTCAAGGGCAATTAAGGATGGGCAATAAATGATGGCCTGGCCAATGATGGCCACATTCCAAGAAAGAATCTAAAACATTTACAATAGACAACTTAGAAAAGGCACATGATAATGTTTAGTTAATATGTGTTTATTGGTTTCCTTTCTATTTAGGGTGGTCACACCTTTATGAGGGAGGAACCCTATCCAGAAATAAATTCAATGTAGAAGTTGTTCCCTCCTGTTTTATCATTCCCTCGCTCTGCAAGGGTTGAATTTTTATGGCATTTCACTGGTCAGGAATGGGCTGACAGCATACTGAAAATTGCAGTTAAAGACTTACCGTTCCGTTCCTGCCTTTGTTGCTGCAATTTCTTCCCAGGTAAGAGGCACATGATGAGGCAGACAGGAAGGATAAGGATAAGTGAGGTTCAGGAGAGAGGTGAGGGAAGATGAAAGTCATTTTTTCAGAATATCGCTCTACTGCATCATTCTGGCAGGTCCCACGCCTTTGCTCTTTATGATTCATCAGGTGCTATTGTCCTTTAATCCCAATATGTGATACATTTTTCTGCTGTCTCCTTGTATCCACTATTTAGCTGGGTTACAGTTTCCCAAGCTCCTTTTTCTCTAGACTATTAGAATCATGTAGTGATAGAAACTTACAGCACAGAAGGAGGCCATTTTGGTCCAACATGTCCTTTTGAAAATGTAGTCATGCTTAGTCCCACACACCAGCTTTTTGTCCATGGCTTGTTGCTGTCGTATCCAGCAGTTTAAGAGCTAGGAGTGTACTTCAAAATAAAATTCAACAAAAATTTAATCAGAATTTCATTCTAAAGTACTTTGAAATGTTAGCTTCAAAGTTTGTGCCACCCATGTATAAAGTATTTGTCAGAAGCTTCACTTCTAAAGGCTGAAGGATTGTCGTCATTTGTGGCTGAAATGTTAATTGTGGATGAACATTTCCATTTAAAAGCATTCAATTTTCATTGAAGTGAGATCATAAAGTAAGGCTACAAATTGGTGCATGAGAATTTCCTGGAGAGTAGAGCTGTTGCGATAGTGTCACTGTGTTGCAGGTCTCATTTTACGGTGCAAAAGACTGAGGAAATCATGGCATAGGTGGCTTAGTTATTAGTACACTATACCATTATTTTTGGGGGATTTTGCACTGTTCTGCCTTTTCTCTTGCTGTAAAATAATTACAATGGCCCAGATCTTGTAGGAGCAGTCCATTCTTGGCATATGCCATCAGTTAGACTTTTTCTGTCTCCTATAAATTGTTGAAAGTGTGAACTGATAAAAGCAGCAAAAGCAATAGGGCATTCCTGTGTGAATAACAGGACCAACAGTGTAACTCCTTAACTAATGAAATTTAAGAATTGAGAAAGAAATAGAGGAGCAACACAGGAGGATGGTGTATTAGAGCCAGATCAGGTACAGAAAGAGAAAGAGGGAAAGAAAGAATGGATTAAGAGGGAGAGAAAAGAGAAAGGAAGAGTAAGAATTTTCTTTTAAATTGTTTACAAATCTCTTAATGATTTACCACATTCAGGAATGAGACACAGCAATTTAAATTGTTCCCTTCTGGGCCAGATAGATTCATTATACAAGCAATTAACACGTGGCTGAAAGGGACCTTACACTCTTAGTACCAGCAAAATCTTTCTGCGACAAGTTTAATTCCAAAATCCAGTAAGTTCTTAAGAATAATGCACTTTGGGACATCCTGAGGTTGTGAAACATGCGATATAAATGCAAGTCCTACTTTCTCTGGTTCTTTATACCACTTCTGATATGCCATTTGGCGTTCAGATGGAATATTGCCTTTGCAGGAAATTCAAGTCTGTTAGTTTAGCCTTGACATGAAAATATCACTGTGTATTTGCACTATTTTGGGTCTAAAGGAGATTGGTTCTTCAACCCCTCAGTTGAAATGGACTTTGATTTAGTAGAAACAAGACCTCGGCAGGGTTTCCAAAATGCCGACTGTGTAAAACCATGGATTTCAAACTTTTATCTGTAGGAGATAGCCTGCAAACATTGATGTACTCCAAGGGACTCCCATTCTCACTGCTGAAACACAGCATCATCCAAAGGAAAACTGTGCAATCATTGCAGAGAATGATTTCTTTTATTATTATACAGAAATGGATACAGCATACTAGAAAGTCAACAAATATAGGAAAAATATAGAATACAGAATTCTCAAGACTTTGTGCTCATAGCACACAGTATAACAGTAACTAGATGATTGAAATTCCATGAACTTGCCGGTCTGTTTGGGTCATTACAAACCCCTGAAAGCTCATAGACTTCTGTTTACTAACCTGTATAATGCCCACATTTCATTACTTAAACTTTGCAGTATTTACAATACAACACAAATGCAATTCATGTTCACAAAGTTTGAACTTCCAAACAATTTGCTAAAATATTGAGCTAATGCTGAAATGTGTTGTCCAATTCTTTTATTGAAAATTACAGATGGATCTTTTTACATTACTTTTAAAGACAGATACAAATACCGAAATGTATTTCACTACCAATAATTAGAGTGTCTGCATACTGCAATGAAATGCATGTGTTGGATATACTGAACTTGAAATCTCTGCCTGTCATTTGTGATGCAGTGCTTTTCAAATTTTGCTCTGCAAATATTGACTTGTTCTTGCAGAACCCTTGGTCACAGAACAGGAATTTGTCTTTATTTCATTCACTTTTGTACAAGGCCTCTATCTAGCTATGTCTGAGATGTCTGGGCGATATTTCCTTTGTTTTCCGATAATATTTGTATGTAGATGGGCAGTATATATGTATTGCAATTACAGTCAAACATTTCAATGAGAAAAACTATCCGAAATGGATTTGCTAACTGTTTCCATCTACGACAAGATTGACTGTTTAAACAAGTTCACCCTGAATGATAAATTTGCAAATTCATCTTGGTGATAGCGGTCCAAATGAAAAAGTAATTTAATCTGTTGTCAAATGTCAAAAACTGAATTCTGAATTGATCCCTAGGCCAGGGACTTATTGTTTACTGTGATGTGAGGCTGTTTCTTACCATACAATCTTCCAAAGAGGCTGCTTCTATATCGAAGGAAAATAATTCCTTATAATTAAAGCACCCTCCTGTGGACTTCAGTCTTCTATATGTAGCCTCAATATGTATATAGGGGCAGTAAGAACTTTATTGGAAATAAATATTGTGTTTGCTATTATAGACGATGCTTCAAAGAATTATTAGAGAGCAACTGTAAGAATTACCTTTGCTGTCTTGGTTTTAACCAGTTAAGTTTAACTGTTAAAATGTAATTTGTTCTACATTTGTATTACTTTATCTGTAAATAAATACAGGACAGTGGTTTTAGGCTGTACACATTGTTTAGCAATATACTATTTTACATCTTCTGAAGTGATAGGAAAATATGATGGGTATCCCTCATATTCCCTAGTGAGTAATTCAGAACCTGGCACAAATCTAGAATTCACATTGTGACCTATGGATCGCTGGGCTTTGCCTCAAGCCACCCCCACCCCCACAAAAGATTTGTGGATCCCAATTTGAATCTATACGCTATAACACATCCAAAATCTACACTGCAACAAAAAAATGATCTGTGTAGCTATGTCTTGCTCCAGTGTCAAGTTCCAGTGATACACTATATATACATATAAAATACATTGTATCTTTGAAAATAGCAGATAATGCAACTGTCTCACAAATATTGAGGGCATACTGAACACACAACAAATAGAATATCATGTACTAAAATAAACCAATGTAATATTGGAGGAGGTGGCTCCACAAATATCCCCATCCTCAATGATGGGGAAGCCCAGCACATTAGTGCGAAAGATAAAGCAGAAGCATTTGCAACAATCTTCAGCCAGAGGTGCCGAGTTGATGATCCATCCCAGCATCACAGATGCCAGTCTTCAGCCAATTCGATTCACCCCGCATGGTATCAAGAAATGACTGAAGGCACTGGATACTGCAAAGGCTACAGGCCCTGACAATATTCCAGGAATAGTACTGAAGACCTGTGCTCCAGAACTTGCCGCAACCTTGGCCAAGTTGTTCCAGTACAGCTACAACACTGGCATCTACCCAGCAATGTGGAAAATTGCCCAGGTATGTCCTGTACACAAAAAGCAGGACAAGACCAACCCGGCCAATTACCACCCCATCAGCCTACTCTCAATCATCAGTAAAGTGAGGGAAGGTGTCATCAACAGTGCCATCAAGCGGCACTTGCTTAGCAACAACCTGCTCAGTGATGCTCAGTTTGGGTTCCGCCAGGGCCACTCAGCTCCTGACCTCATCACAGCCTTGGTTCAAACATGGGCAAAAGAGCTGAACTCAAGAGGTGAGGTGAGAGTGACTCCCCTTGACATCAAGGCAGCATTTGACCAAGTATGGCATCAATGGCCCGAGCAAAACTGAAGTCAATGGTAATCAGAGGGAAAACTCTCCGCTGGTTGGAGTCATACCTAACGCAAAGGAAGATGGTTGTGGTTGTTGGAGGTCAATCATTTGAGCTCCAGGACATCACTGCAGGGGTTCCTCAGGGTAGTGTCCTAGGCCCAACCATCTACAGCTGCTTCTTCAATGACCTTCCCTCAATCATAAGGTCAGAAGTGGGGATGCTCGCTGATGATTGCACAATGTTCAGCACCATTTGCAACCTCTCCGGTACTGAAGCAGTCCATGTAGAAATGCAGCAAGACCTGGACAATACCCAGGCTTGGGCTGATAAGTGGCAAGTAACATTCGTGCCACACAAGTGCCAGGCAATGACCATCTTCAACAAGGGAGAATCTAACCATCTCCCCTTGACATTCAAAGGCATTACCATCGCTGAATCCCCCACTATCAACATCCTAGGAGCTACCATTGACCAGAAACTGAGCTGGAGTAACCATATAAATACCATGACTACAAGAGCAGGTCAGAGGCTAGGAATCCTGCAGGGAGTAACTCATCTCCTGACTCCCCAAAGCCTGTCCACCATCTACAAGGCACAAGTCAGGACTGTGATGGAATACTCTCCACTTGCCTGGATGGGTGCAACTCCAACAACATTCAAGAAGCTCGACACCATCCAGGACAAAGCAGCCCGCTTGATTGGCACCGCATCTCAAACATTCACTCCCTCCACCACCGACGCACAATGGCAGCAGTGTGTACCATCTACAAGATGCACTGCAGCAATGCAGCAAGGCTCATTAGACAGCACCTTCCAAACCTCTACCAACTAGAAGGACAAGGGCAGAAAATGCATGGGAACACCACCACCTGCAAGTTCCCCTCCAAGTCACACACCATCCTGACTTGGAACTATATCACCATTCCTTCACTGTCGCTGGGTTAAAATCCTGGAACTCCCTTCCTAACAGCACTGTGGATGTACCTACCCCACATGGACTGCAGTGGTTCAAGAAGGCAGCTCACCGCCACCTTCTCAAAGGCAATTAGGGATGGGCAATAAATGCTGCCATAGCCAGCGATGCCCACATCCCATGAATGAATACAAAAAAAAAATTGCAACTACCATTCCAATATTGCTGACCATTCTATATTTATTAAAGTAAGCTACTTAATCTCCCATAGTCTGCTCATGGTAAATCAGATGATGCATTGTTTTATGATGCCAGGGGTATTATAATAAATAATGCACACTGTATTATTCTGCTGCTAAGTTGGAGCTATGTTTTTGCTGGCCTGTGCTTGAGAGGGCAGAAGGTCTAATAACTATGAGTTAACAGCATTCAGGTTATGCAGTTGAATTGATTTATCAGGACACATTGCAAATTGGAATGTTATCGCCAGTTCCAGATTGCAGCTCAGAAGCACTCATCATTTTAGGGTTGTTCTAGTTAGTTAACGAAGTGTGATGTTTCCACTCTGATATTTGTGTATGTTGGCATGCCATTTTCAATACATCAAATACAGATAATGGGCTAGCATTTACATTAGCTGGTGAATGAATGATGCCTTTCTTGCTTAAATTCCATGAGAATTTGAACTAGAAGTTGCGATTAGTGGGCAATCAAAATGGTTGAGCATCTTCTACAGGACACCTGGGATCTGTGTGGACAGAACAAGCAACTGGGTATCTCCCTAACCAATCAAATTTAAGTGTTATGAAATGAACAGAACAGAGTCTGAATCAAGAGGTTTAAGTTAGAATAATGAATTCATCAAACCAGATACAGAAAGTGAAATAAAGAGAGAGAAAGAAAGATTGGTTTAAGAGAGAGAAAAAAAGAGACAAAGAAAACGTAAAAGAACATATAAAATCTCCAACAATTAAAAGCTGAAGGAATGAGACCCCAAATTTGTAAAAGTTAATTTTCAGTACCAGATAGGTTGTTTGGCAATAATTAAGACTTACTTAAAAAGGGTATTTAAACTGAAATGGACAAGCCCTAACTTTGTTTCAAGTTTAGTTTATATCTACCATGCAAGTATATGCGCTTCAATGCATTTGAACAGTGAGTCAGACAGCAAGGTGCTGTTTTCCTAAAGCTAACAGTGGAGTGGCACATCTTGCACAGCCACCTTCCAATTTTCGCACTCATCCAATCTGCCCTCTTCTGAATTTGCTGTGTGATTTGCACATAAATAATGATGAGCACAGTTAGCCTCACCATTATTTTGACAATAAATTTTGGTCCTCTTTACATATGATAACTGTGAATATCAGAATTTCAGGGACTCAGCTGTGACCTTGAAGCTGAGGCACAATGTTGGGACTGTTTAGAGAGATCTTACTTATTGTTGTATTGCTGTGATTGCTTGAAGGAAAGTGTTGCGCTCAGTACTTAACTTGATGAGGCTAAAACAAGTTTAAAAAAGAGTTAACATTTCTGGATATTGTCCGTATTGATTGAATTATGTGTTAGCTCATGCATGAGGGTAGTGTAGTAGTTTTACGAAGTCCTACTTCTCTGTAAGCGCTTTAAATCCAAATTTAATACAGGTAAATTAAAATTGCCACACTCGGATTCAGTCTCTCAAATCCTCATTCAATTTCTAAATTGTCTCAATATTGCCAAATGATTGAGCACTTCAGGTTCTGATAAATCCTTTCACTGGCACTGTCATTGAGTATTCCCAACCTAATGTTTAGAGCTATAAAACTGGACAACCCTTATTCTTTATACCTGTAAGTATTATGCATGCCTTAATATAACATGTATTGAACCATGACCTAGAATGTGTAGAAATCTACAGGACAAGAAAACATTTGTCATGGCACGTACCTCTCTGCTTAAGGCAAACTTGAGGATATGTTTGTTGGGACAATATTGGTGTAATGTGGCGTAAGAGCTATCATAGACCAAATTTCATCTGGGAGCGATTCATACCTTCATTGGACTAAAATCTAGTTGAATTCTATTATATGTAAGCAATAGGTTATGTTGAAAAGATTGTAGAACAAACTTGTCATACAACATGTTGAATGTACAAGTATTAAATGCAAATTGTTGCTGTTGAAATTCAAAAAAATGCTGGAAATAGACGATAGGTTCCTGAAGGACAGATTTTAACCTTTCAAAACCCATTCATTTACACAGAATTAAAATCAGGCCCTGATCTGTGTCTGAAAGAGAAAATACATTTTAGGTGGGAATAAAGCAGGATTGTCTTAACCTTTTGATTTTTTATGGTTCTTAATTCTGCTTCCTTCAGTGTCTGTGACCCCAGTTTCTGCCTTATTAAACCATTGTGAAGGCATCTGCAGCATCCTTGTCAGCCAAATTGATGCTGGTTGTGACAGCTGACTCTTTGCGAACTGAGCAGTGTGATTGATGTTTAGTGCGACATGGGATTTGCCCGCAGAAATACATGTATATCCAAGGGTTTGCACAACTGTTTAAATTCCCCAGAAGCATGAGGATGGTGAAAACAGCACCTGCGGACAAAGAAGAGAAATGAAATGAACATAGCTGTCACGAAAGAAAATCACGGGGTGAAGTTATATTGCCACTCTGGTGTCATTAGCTAGTCATTTTAGGTCTGCATGGATAGGAAAATGTTAGTATGAGTCAGAACCATGGCTAAATCCTTAGCACATCAAAGCTGAAGATTGTGCAAAACTTTGCAAGAGACTGTCTTTGAATCTGTGCCAATTGCAGTATAACTCCAATCATGCAAAGGTACATTTTGGAAATTTACATATCCAATATTTTTGTTGTTTGGGAACAAAAGTGAACATTGCTGTCCTCCATCTCATTACAAACTAACACTCCAGGGCTGGAGCTTCCTATACACCTACTGAGTTTTTTGTTGTTGACCTTCTAGCTTCCAGAAATACTGATTTCAGACTACTGAGGTCTTGGAGCTGCAGCTAAAATCTTTCTGTCATGCAATGAGGGGGATTCCTCTCCCACACTGTGAATCCAGACAAATAACAATGTTACCACAGTGTATTTCGCTTGGGTCCCTGTTCTCCACAAGCTGGCAGTGCAGAAATGATACTTTCGTGCTCAGGAAGTTCTGTGCCATCACTGGCCACCATGGGAAGAAAGAATTATTCTTTTCAGATACAATTCAGCAACCAATGAAAGAAGCATTCCTTTCCGTTGGGTCCCAATTCAATCTAGTTGCCCTAGCGTGAAGGAATGCCACAGTGTGTTGGCTTTCAGACAATTGCTGTATCTTAACCTCAAGATTCTCGATTAACAATAGATGCATATAGAATTAGCCTTGATGCGGGAAAAGTTCCTGAAGTCCCTATGTGTTTACATCATGGGAAGGTTTCCTGTCTTTTCTGTTCAGTCAAATTATAGAAGGGTTTCAAGGGACTGAACCTTCAAGTCAGGCATCAATCTGACTTGGACAGATATCACTTTTCCTTCATTGTCTCTAAGTCAAAATCCTGGAACTCCCTCCACACAAATTGCAGCAGTTCAAGAAGAAGGTTAACCATCACCTTCTCAAGGGCAACTTTGAGAGGCCAATAAATACTGGCTTTACCAGTGATGGTATTATCCCAAAAATGAATGTTTTACTTGTACACTTGATGATGCCACTAAAAGTAGTGAACAAAGGAAATGCTGCCTTTGCCACCTTGATAGGTGGTGACCAGAAGCAAACATTTTTGCGGGCTCTTTCCCACAAATCAATGGAGAAGATATTTATGTATTATTCTGCATTCTGCACTCAAACTATCTATCTACATAGTAAATTCAAAGCTTTACTATCAAATACTCAATATATTTTGTTAATAATTAATTCTCATGAAGTTAATTTTAAATAGCTACACCAGATCAAAGTGCCAGGCCTGCAGCAGACCAGTCCAGATTTTCCAGGAATTGGAGATAAAAGGAACATCTCCAAGTATTATTATGATGTCTCTGCCCAACTGACTTCATAAGTGCTGAATGTAATTCCTCTATCATGCCATGTTTTGCATGGTTCCATTTTCATCTTTGTGCAAATAAATATCCAAATTAGTACACAGATTTCAAATTAATACAGAATAAATATTCCCGAATGGGACTGGTAAGTTATGAAAGTGCAGGATAGGCGTGAAATAAAGTGATTTATGGACTACCATCATTTGTGGTGTTTTGTCCCAAACAAAAGTAGAGACATGGGGCTGGATTTTACATTGGGTGGATGGGAGCTGGACACCAACGTAAAAGTCTGTGGCGAACCCACTTCTGCTTAGCCTGGCGATCCGTCCTGCATTTTAGGGGTCCCTAGGCTTTAATTGCTCCGAGGCGGGACATCCACCCGCTTGAGGGAAGAAGTCCTGCCTCATTGAACTGTCAGCCAATCGTCGGGCGGCAGCTCTTAGTTCCAGCAGTGCCACCAGGAGCGGTGGCCACTGCTGGGTCTGCAGCCCAGCCGAGGACATGGAGCCAGGAGTGCAAGTAAGTTTGGTCAGGCCCCGGTGAGGCAAGGGTGATTGTTTGGGGGAAGGGGGGGCATCTTGGGTCCTGGGGGTGGTTGGGGAAGTGGGGGCAGCCCTCAATTGGGTGCCCTGTGCCTGTCTTTCTGGGCCCACCCCCAGGGCGCTGAGAGGCCACCATCTTTCACTGGGTGGCCTTTCCCGGCTCCAGAACGCTCGCTTACCATGGGTAAAATCCCCGTGGAGGTGGACAAAGGCCCTTAAGTGGATATTAATTGGCAATTTAAGGGCCTTAATTGGCCTGGAGCAGGCGGCACATTTTTTGCCTCCCACCCTACATAAAGTGGGGCAGATGCGAGAGCGGGTTGGGAAGGCCTATAGGAGCCTTCCACTCCATTTTACGCCACCCCTCTCCCCCCACTCCCCGCCACCATCCGGCTCGCTGGGGTGGCGTAAAATTCTGCCATGAGCACATAATCTATGCTGACACTCCAGCACAGGACTGAGGGGGTGCTGCATTATCAGAGGTGCCATCTTTTGGGTGAGACATTAAACAAAGGGCACCTTTGCCCTATCATATGGATATAAAAGATCCCCCTGGCACAATTGGAAAAAGATCAGGGGAGTTCCCTGCTTGTCCTGATGGATATTTATCCCTCAACTAACTACACTAAAACAAATTATCTGGCCATTATCACACTGTTGTCTGTGGGATCTTGCCGTGTGCAAATTGGCCGCCCCCGTTTCCTACATTACAACCCTTCAAAAGTAATGCATTGGCTATGAAGCGCTTCTGGACGTCCTGAGGTCGTAAAAGGCGCTATATAAATACAGATTATTTTCCTTTTAATCGTAAATCTGTGTGCCTTTGCGCCAACTCTCCAACAAATTCGTCAAAAGCTCAGTTTGTGACAACTATAGCCCGAGGATCATTGTTTATCGCATTGAATAATCCAGTGACCTTCCTCCGTCGCTATTTTAACTGAGGATTTATGATAAATGCTTCTCTCTTAAAGTCATACAGAAGACTAACACTACTGAGCACACCAATGTCGCCAAGCCATTTTTGGATTTGGATTCGTTTATTTTCACTGCAGAAGGGAAAGTTTGGGAATCATTTGAAGGGAAGCACTTGGGAAATATAACCAAGAACACTCATGCAGAAAGATGTGTGTCAAGTCAAGTTTTTTTTTAAGGGAGGAAGCTATTTGAGAAAATGATGACAGACTCACCCTGACTGATGTCACTGGGGTACCAGGCACTGTACAACTGTACTGTAAAGTAAGGCGCCCAACACAACACATAGGCGAGCACTGTGACCACTGCCATTTTCACCGTCTTGTTCATTGCCTTTGAGATGCAGTTAACGTTACTGGCTCTGGAGTGCACCGTCTGTGTCTCGGTCAGCTCGGAGCCCTGGTGCGTCTTGGTGTAAATATTCAGTCGAATTACCCTATAGATTTTGACCTGGCACATGGTCAGAACGACGGTGGGGATGAAGAAAATGACCAGGAAGATCCAAGTCACGTAAGCCTTGAGACCCCAGGGCTGGATGAACTCCGCCCAGCATTGAACTAGCCCCGGGGCGACCTCGGTCTTGGAGAAGATGAAGACCTGAGGAATGCTCAGGATCAGAGACAAGGCCCAACTTGTGCAGATGGCTGTATTCCAATATGCCTTTTTCTTCTGAAAAGTCACCATGGGGTAACAGACGGCTTGAAACCTGTCCACCGTCATCACCACCATCATGTAGGTGGAGGCGAACATTCCCACCAGCTGCAGATAGGCCACCGCCCTGCAGAGGACATCTGGCCCCAGGAAGATCTCGGTGATGTCCCAGATGAGCTGGGGGAGGACCTGAAAGACGGCGACCACCAGATCGGCAATGCTGAGGTGCATCACGAAGACATACATGCGGGACATCCTCTTCTTCCTCCACAGGACCCTGATCAGCACGCTATTGCCCACCGTGGCCGCCACGAAGATGATGCCCAGCACTGCAACCTCGGCTTTGGCCAACTGCTCGTCCCTCTCAGGGATGCCCAGGGTTTCCCAAGTACCTGTGCCATTCAGTAGGACGTGCCACCTGCTACGCCCGCTGGAAATATCACTCTCATTCAATGACACCGACAGGTTCTTCATTGCTTCTTGGGATAACTTATTACCCTACTGTTTGAGCTCTATATGTTACTGCGGAGTGACAGCGCTCGCCTCCTCAGTTCGCCTGGAACCCGTCGAAAACGTCCCTTCAGCATCGGCTTATTCTGCTGGCTGGACAGCTCTGGTGCTCTCGCTTGGATCTTTCCCCTTACTCAAACAAAACGCAGCTTGCGAGCTCTGTGAAGGCCAGCAGGTTTGATGCCTTCCCCCAGTCTATATCTGCGATCCAGAGGGGTTTTTATAGCCTTAGACCGGGACACAGCATTCTTGCGAAATGTCATAGCCACATGTACCAATCGGCGCACAGAATGGAGCAGCTAATTTAGACCCTAGGAACCCCAGACATCTGAGAAGGAGCGGGGAGGGGGGAGCAGATCGCGGATTAAGAAGGAAGGGGGGAAAAGTGATATGTTTGGCTTTAATGAATGTTTCATTTTAATCGAATTCGATTGTTGATTAATTTCACTGCGCGATCTTATCCTCCCAGGTCTGGTCCTCAGTATATGATAGCCATCCTTTTAAACCAGGAAAGCAGATTTTAAAGTGCAGCCACGATGATAGCGGGTAAGCAAAGATTAAAATATTTACTTTGAATCATTAAAAACATGGATTGTAAATTTTCTACTCCATATAAAAATAGGGTTCTACTGCACTTTACATCTTGCCGCACATGTCCAGTTCTTTTCTGTGAAAACTACCCAGGTAAATGAAACACATATATAATCTCAAAAAGTGTGACTGCTTTCTGAACGAAAGACACTGCTTGCTTCTGTAAATATTGGAAAGCAAAATAAAATACTGACACAGGAGACTGCATTCCATCCGTGCGAATAGAATAATCCTTCTGCTTTGGTCTATTATATGGTTCCATAATATAATGATTTCTCTTTACTAATGCCTTTCGATTATTACTGAGCAGTCTGAACGGAAAGGACAGGGATATGTTGAAGTGACAGCGGGCACAATAAATTCGTATAGGGTGGGTGAGAAGCGAGAGCAAGTGGGAGGTGGTTCGAGGATGACCGAGGAAGAACTTGCAAAGCTGGAAGCAAACAGATGCAGATTAAAATGGAAAGGGCGAAAAGATTAGGTGGATGTATGTGAGCCAGAATTTACAGCCGGTTTGATTCCAGTACAGGTTTTTGTGCTAATGTGCACATTTGGAAGGATTGCTTTTTTAACGTCACCAAAATAAAAATGTGATCTCATTGACGTCTTGGTCGATTTCTTATTCCGACCTCGTCTGCAGCAAACAAGGATAAAGCGCAATGGGTCTTCCAGATCGACTAGACTCCGCAGATCTGTATAATTGTTAAGTATTCTGTTTATTTTTGATCAAGCGCTGTCTGACAGGTGAAACCCATCACTGTGTTCTCGAAATTCCAAACCAAAAATATTGAGAAATTCCCCATAATTAGATTTCCAAGAGGGAGACTCCCCATAGGTAAACCCAGCCAAAGGAGGCATAGTTTGTCCAAAGTTAACGCTATTCCTAAAGTGCACTTTAATAAGAGGGCTCAGATCAGTCGTTCGTTTCAGCTTACCTGGGCTTTATATGCAAGGGAAGTTTAAAAAGTTCCCACACCATCCACGGAGCTCGCTGTGAACTTTTTCAACTTCGACTGTGGTTCCATACTTCCATAGACTGGTTCACGTCATTGTGAGCAGAAACGAGGACCTATCAATTCAGAAATGGGCAAATGCCAACTGACTTGTTAGTGCACGAAAGCTGGGAGTTTTACGACCCTCTCCAGTAGATCAGAAAGCCTCTGCTTCCCCTCACTCTACCCTACCTCACTCAACCCACCACTATCTCCGAGTGTTAAAAATAAGCATTCTGCAACACTGGGTTCTGTGCATACACCCAATAACGTGTGTCCAGGACCTGTTTGTTACAAAGTGGGCAGTCTACATTCTGCTGTTAATTTGAAGTTGGTTTTTTTGCCAAAAAAATTAAATGATCCAATAGTTTGAATTAAGCAATTTAAGTAAAACGGCACAGAAAGCTATCTGTATGAGAAAAATTGAATTAATGGTTAATTCAAACTAATTGACTTCAAATTATTGTGATTAGACCATATCACTAGCATAAACCAATTTATTTAACCAAGATTTGAATATAAGTGGGCAGAGTGCATACAGACACAAATGTACGGAGCCTCTTTCTCCTTGGCCAGAGAGTTACTTGGAAACCAGCAGTGTAGTGTGGGTATACTAGCCCTGTGTTGCTCTACATCAATGCTCTTGGGCCAACCATCAAGAAGATCGCCCCCCTCAAATCTAAATCGGGGGACATAATCACTGACCAACGCAAACAGATGGACCGCTGGGTTGAGCACTACCTAGAACTGTACTCCAGGGAGAATGCTGTCACTGAGACTGCCCTCAATGCAGCCCAGCCTCTACCAGTCATGGATGAGCTGGACATACAGCCAACCAAATCGGAACTCAGTGATGCCATTGATTCTCTAGCCAGCGGAAAAGCCCCTGGGAAGGACAGCATTACCCCTGAAATAATCAAGAGTGCCAAGCCTGCTATACTCTCAGCACTACATGAACTGCTATGCCTGTGCTGGGACGAGGGAGCAGTACCCCAGGACATGCGCGATGCCAACATCATCACCCTCTATAAAAACAAAGGTGACCGCGGTGACTGCAACAACTACCGTGGAATCTCCCTGCTCAGCATAGTGGGGAAAGTCTTTGCTCGAGTCGCTCTGAACAGGCTCCAGAAGCTGGCCGAGCGCGTCTACCCTGAGGCACAGTGTGGCTTTCGTGCAGAGAGATCGACCATTGACATGCTGTTCTCCCTTCGTCAGATACAGGAGAAATGCCGTGAACAACAGATGGCCCTCTACATTGCTTTCATTGATCTCACCAAAGCCTTTGACCTCGTCAGCAGACGTGGTCTCTTCAGACTACTAGAAAAGATCGGATGTCCACCAAAGCTACTAAGTATCATCACCTCATTCCATGACAATATGAAAGGCACAATTCAACATGGTGGCTCCTATCCTGAGTGGTGTGAAACAGGGCTGTGTTCTCGCACCCACACTTTTTGGGATTTTCTTCTCCCTGCTGCTTTCACATGCGTTCAAATCCTCTGACTTTTCCTCCACACAAGATCAGGGGGCAGGTTGTTCAACCTTGCCCGTCTAAGAGCGAAGTCCAAAGTACAGAAAGTCCTCATCAGAGAACTCCTCTTTGCTGACGATGCTGCTTTAACATCTCACACTGAAGAGTGCCTGCAGAGTCTCATCGACAGGTTTGCGTCTGCCTGCAATGAATTTGGCCTAACCATCAGCCTCAAGAAAACGAACATCATGGGGCAGGACGTCAGAAATGCTCCATCCATCAATATTGGCGACCACGCTCTGGAAGTGGTTCAAGAGTTCACCTACCTAGGCTCAACTATCACCAGTAACCTGTCTCTAGGTGCAGAAATCAACAAGCGCATGGGTAAGGCTTCCACTGCTATGTCCAGAGTGGCCAAGAGAATGTGGGAAAATGGCGCACTGACACGGAACACAAAAGTCCGAGTGTATCAGGCCTGTGTCCTCAGTACCTTGCTCTACGGCAGCGAGGCCTGGACAACGTATGCCAGCCAAGAGCGACGTCTCAATTCATTCCATCTTCGCTGCCTTCGGAGAATACTTGGCATCAGGTGGCAGGACTATATCTCCAACACAGAAGTCCTTGAAGCGGCCAACACCCCCAGCTTATACACACTACTGAGTCAGCGGCGCTTGAGATGGCTTGGCCATGTGAGCCACATGGAAGATGGCAGGATCCCCAAAGACACATTGTACAGCGAGCTCGCCACTGGTATCAGACCCACCGGCCGTCCATGTCTCCGCTATAAAGACGTCTGCAAACGCGACATGAAATCGTGTGACATTGATTAAAGACAGGGCTAAATTGTGGCGAGTCGAAGAGACTTAGTAGTTGGCAGGAAAAAAGACAGAGGCGCAAGGGGAGAGCCAACTGTGCAACAGCCCCGACAAACACATTTCTCTGCAGCACCTGTGGAAGAGCCTGTCACTCCAGAATTGGCCTTTATAGCCACTCCAGGCACTGCTTCACAAACCACTGACCACCTCCAGGCACATATCCATTGTCTCTCGAGATAAGGAGGCCCAATGAAAGAGTGTGGGTATACTAGCCCTGTGTTGCTCTACATCAATGCAGATCAGAGACCTGTAGAATAACAACACTGTTAATGCCCCAATCAAGTCAACCAATAGTATAATATGGTGGAGTGTAGCCAGGTGACAAAACACATATGGGTCATTTAATTTTTGTCCTTTCTACAACAGCTCTCATAGTCTGTTACTGTCCTATTATCCTCTCATAGTTTTTCATGACTATTTATTTCAACTAGGCCATCATGATCTATTCCAGTAACCTTATCAATCTTGCTCTTCCTGTCTAATCTTAAACACTTTCCCCAACTATACACTTTCCCCAACCAACCCCCCCCCCCCCCCCCCCACATTATTTTAAATCCTTCCCTACTGCTCCATTTACCCTTTCTCGGCGCTGTCCTTTTGGTATAGACTTCCCTTAATCAAGAAATAATTTCAATGCCCCAAGAATTTGAACCTTTCCCCCCTGCACTAGCCTTACAGAAACATGCTGATCCTTTACATTTTCCTCTCCTTAGCATACCTGTGGGGCGGGAAGCAGTCTGGAGACTACCACCCTTGAACTTTTGTTTTTCAATCTGGGGTGTCTGACTGCTTAAACACCCTCTACAAGATCTCAAATATACTTCTATTATGGTCATAAGTTCCAATGTGGACTGCAACATTTAGCTGATCCGGCTCTCTTTTCAGAAAGTTTTCTCCCCCCAGAAAGTTGCATGATGCCCTGCACTCTGGCATCAGGGAGGCAACACACCATCTGGGACTCCCAGTCATGCCTATGACCTAGGGCTATGATAATTGTAGGTGCTACACATTTGATAAGATGCTAAACCAGGTTCCTGTCTGCTATTCAGGTGGATGCTAAAGATTCCATTATTTGCTTCAAAGAAGAGCGGAAAGTTCTGGACAATATTCCTCTATCAACTGATATCACCAAGAAAATGATTAACCAGCCATCCATTCAATGCTGTCTGTGGGATGAGGTTGATGCAGAATGGTTGCTGTGTTTGCCTGTTTGATAACAATTACTGCACTCTAAAACCTTTGAGATTATTACGTGAGGAATTATATTCAAGCATTTTTTCTTGCTAAAACAGACCTCTGAAGTAAATATTTGGTCAGTAATTTGTAATCTCTTCCTGCTCCATTGCCATTTGTCTACTTTCTCCAGGATCCAGCTAGCACCTTGTACATGCTTATAGCTTTATACTGTACTTTCTGATACTTTCAATAATTAACTGAAACTCAGTAAAACATGTATTTCTAAACTACCAGGAAATAAACCAAAGCTGTTGAAGTGCTGAACTGAACTTCTTATATTATTTTAAATAATTAAATTATTAAATTTAATTAAATATTAAATATCCCTAAGTTATCAAAACTAAAGCATTGCTTCTGGCCATCTAATCAGTCACTTCTCCCCAATGCTGGAAATCCCACCAAAACTGTACAAACTGTACAAACACTGAGCTAAATTTTATCAGTCCAATAATACCATGGGATCTTTTACATCTACCTGAGAGGGCAGTTGGGGCCTTGGTTTAATATGTCATCCAAAAGATGGCACCTCCAACAGTGCAACGCTCTCTTGGTATTGCATTGGAGTGCCAGCCTAGACTTTGTGCTGAAGTCCTCAGAGTGGGACTTGTACCCACAACTTTCTGAGTCAGAGTCAAGAGTACTACCACTGAGCCACAGTTGACACAGAAGCATGTATCCGAATCCTGTGCCAATTCCCACTCACCCATCACACATTGACCTATATTGGCTCCAGTCCACCAAAAGCTCAAATTTAAAATTCTAATTGTTGTGTTCATATTCATTGGGGGGGGGGGGGGGGTGCTTTAATTGAAGGGTAAATTTGGCTAGGACACCAGGAAAGCTTCCTTCTCTTCTTTGAGATGTGGGATTTTTACAACCATTTGAACATGTAGACAGAGCCTTGGTTTCACATCTTATCCTAAAAACAGCTTCATAGTTCCTCAGTATTGCACTGCAATGTCAGCCTGGATTATGTTCTCAAACCATGGAATATAGCTTGAACCCACAATCTTCTCTTTCAGAGATGAAAGCACTGCCAATGAATCAGGAATATAATTAACTGGTAGCAATGGAATAAAGTTTTGGCTTTCCAATTTATACCATGAACCTGTACAAACATCACATTAAAGCATAGGTCTGAGCTGAATCGCAACCTATTGAAATAGATTACCAAGTGTTACGACCAAGGTGGGAGGAGTGCACTGTTAATTCAGTCCCACTTCTCCATGGGTCACAGCATATTAATATATTTTCCCACTTACCAAAGAACAGCCAATTAGATACTCTATTTTTGCCCTCAGAATAAAGCACACCAACCAGGTTATTTTAATCCACAATAAAATTAACTATATATTATTAAAAACCAAGTCTTAATCAATAATGAAGTAAATTTATATGCGAAAAGCTCCTATTTCCCTAGCCCTCATGCACACACATATACATCCAAAAAAAAGTTGACCAGGGAAAAAAAGGATTTTGGTTTACAGCTGTTTCATAGGAATAAAAGGAATAATAAAATAACTTAGTATGTCATGTTCTGGTAGGAAGTTCTTCAGTTTGGTGAGGTGTTCCAAAGTCAGTTAGTTGGATGCCACTCAAAGTCTTTCCAGGCGAGGTGGATGAACAGTCTGTGATTTCTTTTATTTATTTAGAGATACAGCACTGAAACACGCCCTTCAGCCCACCGAGTCTGTGCTGATCAACAACCACCCATTTATAATAATCCTACATTAACCCCATATTCTCTACCACAACCCTACCATTCTTCTACCACCTACCGACATTAGGGTCAATTTACAATGGCCAATTTACTTATCAACCTGCAAGTCTTTGGTTGCGGGAGGAAACCAGAGCACCCGGTGGAAATCCACGCAGACACAGGGAGAACTTGCAAAGTCTGCACAGGCAGTACCCAGAACTGAACCCAGGTTGCTGGAGCTGTGAGGTTGCAGTGCTAACCACTGCGCCACTGTGCCACCCCAAGGCTTTCAAGGAAATGAGTAGACTTTCAAGGAAATTTAACTGCAAAGGTCTTCACATCAGGTCTTCCATCAGAGATGTGGCAAGAAGTCTGCTTAGGTCTTAAGCAGCAGTAAAGCAGTAGAAGCTTTCTTCAAATTTCAGGATTTCTTAAAACACAGGAGGCAACAGGAACCATACTTGATGCAGGGATTCTTGAGAGACAGGAGATATAGGAATTTGCCACCTTTGAAATACAGGGTTTTTTCTCGAGAGATGCAAGATTCCTTTACAGAGAGGTAACACTTTTTTCTGGGTCTTCCTCTCTGATCTTCAGGCAGGTCAAAAACCACATTTCAAATGCCTGCTCTTTGTTCAACACACTGGCTTTTTAAAAGGTCCAAAGTGAAACTGAAATTTCCAGAACTAAGTCACATGCTGAGTCATAAAGTTTTTCTAGTCACTCAGAGAGTAGTCAAGAGGTCAAACCCCTTGCTGGTTTCCTTGAAATTACCTGCTTTCATGTTCTTGTGTACAAGTTCAGCTTCCTTTCAAAACATTTATAAATTTCAACTATTTGCAGATGTCTCAATGTCCACTGAAAATGCATTTCAGTTTTCTTTTAAAAAACACACAGCATCCTAAGTTTTTAATACAAAACAAAACCTTGTAACACAAAGTCATTATTCTCTTTTTCTGAGATAAATTCTTCACCTTGCTTTCGGTCCTCTTCTGCCATGATGAGATGGAAGTCAGGTGACTGGGTCCCATGTTTCTTGAGGTGAGTATAAGGTGCATGAAATAACTGGGAGTGACTTGTCTAGGTGATTTTTTCTTAATCGCTTTGTGAAAAGGGGAAACGTTAAGCTCCCATAGTGAATCTGTTGGTAAAGGCAACCCTAGAATCAAGCCATACAAATGGAAGGGGCCAGCTTTCGATCCTTTTATGTGCTGACTTAGCTAATCATAGTCAGGGCGACAGCAGGACTGCGAAAATTAGCCTTAGCATCTCTGACTAGGGAGTGGAATAATGGATCATTATTATCACTATGCACTTGTTCATAACTGATAGCAGTTGTGTGGATCTTTGATAAGGATTGGACCCTACTGTTATGTCCTCTACAGTCGAATAGCCAGCTAACACACGTGAAAAAAAATCACTTGGGTGAGGTGTAAAATATTACCAGTGACATTTGATAAAGATAAAGTTGGTGGAGACTTGAAGTTCTGAACAGGGGTCCCAAGCTGAAATAAAAGCAAAATACTGCAGATGCTGGAAATCTGAAATAAAAACAAGAAATGCTGGAACCACTTAGCAGGTCTGGCAGCATCTGTGGAAAGAGAAGCAGAGTTAATGTTTCAGGTCAGTGACTGTCCTTCGGAACTGGCAAATATTAGAAATGTCAAAGGTTATAAGCAAGTGAGGCGGGGGTGGGGCAAGAGATAACAAAGGGGAAGGTGTAGATTGGACAAGGCCACATAGCTGACCAAAAGGTCATGGAGCAAAGGCAAACAATATGTTAATGGTGCATTGAAAGACAAAGAATTAGTACAGATAGGGTGTTAACGGACTGAAGATTGAACAGCAGCAAGTACAAACATAAAAAAAACACGAGTACATGTTTGTACTTGCTGCTGTTCAATCTTCAGTCCGTTAACACCCTATCTGTACTAATTCTTTGTCTTTCAATGCACCATTAACATATTGTTTGCCTTTGCTCCATGACCTTTTGGTCAGCTATGTGGCCTTGTCCAAGGCTACACCTCCTTTGTTATCTCTTGACCCACCCCCGCTTCACTTGCTTATAACCTTTGACATTTCTAATATTTGCCAGGGTCACTGACCCGAAACGTTAACTCTGCTTCTCTTTTCACAGATGCTGCCAGACCTGCTGAGTGTTTCCAGCATTTCTTGTTTTTATCCCAAACTGAAATATTGGGCTCTTTTTTTTCACATGCTGACAAAGCTGCTGTCACTTCGTGTTTTTATTTTCCTCCATTCAGTAAGATTCGAAAAAAGAGGGTGAATTTTCCGCTTTCTGTGTGTATTTTTTATCAATTATCCACCCAGTCGCTATTGAAGCGTCCCCCACGCCTCTGACCGCCAGTCACCCCAGCGCTGACATCATAGACAGCCGTGGGGCGGAGACTGTCTCACCTCCCGTTCTCCCATTGGAGCAGATCGACGGTGGCCTGTTGGACGTAGCCAATCGGAGGCACAGCTTTCGTGTGATGGACAGGCGGCCCAGCCCCGCCTAGCTCAGCGCCCGGGTGGTGGTGTTTCCTTGCAGAGGTCTGTGCGAGGAAGTCGTTTCTTCGGATGGTAATTTCTGGGCGGTTGGATAGCTGCGAAAGGCCGCTTTGTTCTGGGTGGAAGGAGCGGGCCGGGGACGGTCAGGATGTCCGATGCGGACCATCCGGCGGGTAAGCCTTTCTCTTCGGCCTTATTACTCGGGTTTGCCCGCAGGCCCGGGATGGGGTGAACCCCTACGCAGAGCTGTCCCAGAGGTGGGCCCAGCTCCCTCTCCTTGCCAGTGTCCTCAGCCCCAGCTACACCTTTGTCGTCTCCCATCCCAGTCATTCCCTCCAGTATGACCTGCACCTTTATTGCTTCATTTACAAGGGCTACAGACCTGGTGCCCAACTGGTTTGGTCATCCATCATTTAGATCTAGCTGGGCTATATCAAGCGTTATCGAGCCTCAGTCTGCTCTGCTAAAACGACCTACTCTTCTAGGACTATCCCCAAGAGCAAAGATAACTTCCTGGCTTCACCACGACTCGCCTTCACCTTAAACTCTACCTCTCTGCCCTGACACCCAAAACATGTGTAGGGGACTCATGGACTCACTTGTCATTAAGGTTGAGACCATCCATTCACTGTTCTCTGTTGCATCTCCATCCCCTTTCAACTGCCCACCAAGCCAGACTTTCCCGTGCTCTAGCCCTTAGTCTTTCTCTCTGATATCACTGTGTCCACCTCTCCAAGCTCATCGTGTCCATGAAATCCACCTTGGATTCTCTCGACACTAAACGGCAAACACAAAACTCCTTTTTTTGGCCCGCTTGTTGACATTGTTCAAAAAAAATCCCCCCTCTTCAGACACTATCCACTGGCCTTTCCAAACTGCTGTTATGAACCGCTGCCCCTTCCCTCCCAACCCCCCCCCCCCCCCAACAACTCTTCTCCCCCCCCCCCCAACAACTCTTCTCCCCCCCCCCCCCCCAACAACTCTTCTCCCCCCCCCCCAACAACTCTTCTCCCCCCCCCCCCCAACAACTCTTCTCCCCCCCCCCCCCCAACAACTCTTCTCCCCCCCCCCAACAACTCTTCTCCCCCCCCCCAACAACTCTTCTCCCCCCCCCCAACAACTCTTCTCCCCCCCCCCAACAACTCTTCTCCCCCCCCCCAACAACTCTTCTCCCCCCCCCCCAACAACTCTTCTCCCCCCCCCCCAACAACTCTTCTCCCCCCCCCCCAACAACTCTTCTCCCCCCCCCCCCCAACTACTCTTCTCCCCCCCCCCCCAACAACTCTTCTCCCCCCCCCCCCCCAACAACTCTTCTCCCCCCCCCCCCCCCAACAACTCTTCTCCCCCCCCCCAACAACTCTTCTCCCCCCCCCCCAACAACTCTTCTCCCCCCCCCCCAACAACTCTTCTCCCCCCCCCCCAACAACTCTTCTCCCCCCCCCCTCCACAACTCTTCTCCCCCCCCCCCCTCCACAACTCTTCTCCCCCCCCCCCTCCACAACTCTTCTCCCCCCCCCCCCTCCACAACTCTTCTCCCCCCCCCCCTCCACAACTCTTCTCCCCCCCCCCCTCCACAACTCTTCTCCCCCCCGCCCCCCCTCCACAACTCTTCTCCCCCCCGCCCCCCCTCCACAACTCTTCTCCCCCCCGCCCCCCCTCCACAACTCTTCTCCCCCCCGCCCCCCCTCCACAACTCTTCTCCCCCCCGCCCCCCCTCCACAACTCTTCTCCCCCCCGCCCCCCCTCCACAACTCTTCTCCCCCCCGCCCCCCCCTCCACAACTCTTCTCCCCCCCTCCACAACTCTTCTCCCCCCCTCCACAACTCTTCTCCCCCCCTCCACAACTCTTCTCCCCCCCTCCACAACTCTTCTCCCCCCCTCCACAACTCTTCTCCCCCCCCCGCCCCAACTCTTCTCCCCCCCCCCGCCCCAGCTCTTCTCCCCCCCCCGCCCCAGCTCTTCTCCCCCCCCCGCCCCAGCTCTTCTCCCCCCCCCGCCCCAGCTCTTCTCCCCCCCCCGCCCCAGCTCTTCTCCCCCCCCCGCCCCAGCTCTTCTCCCCCCCCCCGCCCCAGCTCTTCTCCCCCCCCCGCCCCAGCTCTTCTCCCCCCCCCGCCCCAGCTCTTCTCCCCCCCCCGCCCCAGCTCTTCTCCCCCCCCCGCCCCAGCTCTTCTCCCCCCCCCGCCCCAGCTCTTCTCCCCCCCCCCCGCCCCAGCTCTTCTCCCCCCCCCGCCCCAGCTCTTCTCCCCCCCCCGCCCCAGCTCTTCTCCCCCCCCCGCCCCAGCTCTTCTCCCCCCCCCGCCCCAGCTCTTCTCCCCCCCCCGCCCCAGCTCTTCTCCCCCCCCCGCCCCAGCTCTTCTCCCCCCCCCGCCCCAGCTCTTCTCCCCCCCCCGCCCCAGCTCTTCTCCCCCCCCCGCCCCAGCTCTTCTCCCCCCCCCGCCCCAGCTCTTCTCCCCCCCCCGCCCCAGCTCTTCTCCCCCCCCCCGCCCCAGCTCTTCTCCCCCCCCCGCCCCAGCTCTTCTCCCCCCCCCGCCCCAGCTCTTCTCCCCCCCCCGCCCCAGCTCTTCTCCCCCCCCCCGCCCCAGCTCTTCTCCCCCCCCCGCCCCAGCTCTTCTCCCCCCCCCGCCCCAGCTCTTCTCCCCCCCCCGCCCCAGCTCTTCTCCCCCCCCCCGCCCCAGCTCTTCTCCCCCCCCCGCCCCAGCTCTTCTCCCCCCCCCGCCCCAGCTCTTCTCCCCCCCCCGCCCCAGCTCTTCTCCCCCCCCCGCCCCAGCTCTTCTCCCCCCCCCGCCCCAGCTCTTCTCCCCCCCCCGCCCCAGCTCTTCTCCCCCCCCCGCCCCAGCTCTTCTCCCCCCCCCGCCCCAGCTCTTCTCCCCCCCCCGCCCCAGCTCTTCTCCCCCCCCCGCCCCAGCTCTTCTCCCCCCCCCGCCCCAGCTCTTCTCCCCCCCCCGCCCCAGCTCTTCTCCCCCCCCCGCCCCAGCTCTTCTCCCCCCCCCGCCCCAGCTCTTCTCCCCCCCCCGCCCCAGCTCTTCTCCCCCCCCCCCCTCCACCGCTCTTCTCCCCCCCCCCCCTCCACCGCTCTTCTCCCCCCCCCCCCCTCCACCGCTCTTCTCCCCCCCCCCCCTCCACCGCTCTTCTCCCCCCCCCCCCTCCACCGCTCTTCTCCCCCCCCCCCCTCCACCGCTCTTCTCCCCCCCCCCCCCTCCACCGCTCTTCTCCCCCCCCCCCCTCCACCGCTCTTCTCCCCCCCCCCCCTCCACCGCTCTTCTCCCCCCCCCCCCTCCACCGCTCTTCTCCCCCCCCCCCCCTCCACCGCTCTTCTCCCCCCAGGACATATGTGATTGACCCTGCAGTCCTTGCAAACTACTGCCCCATCTCCAATCTTCCTTTCCAAAGTATTGAAAAGCTTTGTTGTCTCTCACATTTATGCACTTCTTTGCTGCAACTCCTTATTTAGTTCAGCTTTTTGCCCCTGCTCCAGCATGGATTGGCTTTAATTGAAGTCACAAATGATATCCCCTGTGAATGTGATGCATTCTCCATCTTTGTCAACCTCATCTTCTCTAGTCTTTGACACAGTTGACCACACAATTCTGTCCTCATCTAACTTCTGTGCATGCATGCATGCCACGACCCAAGACTGCTGATAGTAACACCAGTGGGTTCCCTTCCTGATTTCCCACCCCCACCAACCCATCCCCCTTTTGATTTGAAGAGCTCTGAGGTTGATTGCAGTGTCCTCACAGCCACACTAGCAGAATAAAAACTGGGACTTATCTTGTTAGTGTAATTTGGCTAACTCATTGCATTTCTAAGTAATTAAGGAAGGTGTATTTTGCTTTCTGTAAATGTTTTTAAAGTTACTCATTTTTAGTATTATATTTCAGAGGTGTGTTATATGTATTTCTGGTGACATTGAAGAACTAGTTACCTGTGAGAATTAGTACAGCTTTGCTTATGGATCATTTGATGCAAACCATACGTTTCACACATTTACTCATTTATATGCAGACAAATGTATTGGAGGTCCTGGGTTTTGTAGTTTTACACTGTTAACTTGCAGTTATTTACTTACACTATATTAAATCAGAGGTGGCTGCTTATCTGTACAAGGATATCGGTGGCAGGAGCTGAAGGTGATGGCTTTGGTCTTCCCAATGTTTAGCTACATTAATTTTAGTGGAAATTATTTCAGGCTAGATATCAGGGAAGCAGTCTGAAATCACAGACCTTAGGGATTAAGCGAAGTGGTGGCGAGGTAGAGTTGGCTGCCATTGGCATATGCAGAAGCTAACATTGTGTCTGTGCATGATGTATAGATGGAGAACAGTAGGAAGCGAATGATCGATCCTTGGACGATTCCCAAAGTAATGGGGAGGTGCTTTGGGTATGATCTGACAGTGAAGCCAGTTATATTCTGAATTTGTTCTGCCTCCTACATGCGGTAAAACTTTTCAATTTATTTGACTAATAGTCATACATGCGAGCATTTTCCATTTGAAAATCTTTTATATTCACGAAGCAGTTAATGTCCTCCTGTGGACATCAGAACTGATGTTGGAAATCTGTTTGTAATTTTAAGATGAATTCCAATTTTAATTTCATTGCTAATGTAAGTAGATTTGAGATTAATCTCCTGAAATGTCAGCATTTTGGTTGACCTTTATAAACCATTTCAGCTTTGCTCTCATAGTTTACTGTTTACAGTTTTATGATAACATAGCTTGTTCAAGGACTAACATTAGATGAAACATCGGTGTAAATTCCTCATACTTCTGCTGATGCCCTAGTGGGTAATGCAGAATCTTGTGTGGTCCTGAGCCATCCAGCTTTAGTGAGCAGGTGCTTGCTTGAGTCGGGTAGCAGTTGGAGTGCAATTGGTCACCGTTCCCCTCAGCTGGGAGTGGTGGAGAGGCTAGCCAGGGTTTCTATGCCTGATTGCTTTCCAAGGGCACCATTTGATTGTATAACTAGACTGAATTTTTCGAGGCGGTGACTGGATGTGTATTTGAGGGTAAAGCAGTTGATGTAGTCTACATGGACTTCAGTAAGGCTTTTGATAAGGTCCTGCATGGGAGATTGGTTAAGAAGGTAAGAGCCCATGGGATCTAGGGCAATTTGCAAAGTGGATCCAAAATTGGCTAAGTGGCAGGAGGCAGACAGAGGGTGATAGTCGAGGGTTGTTTGTGCAAGTGGAAGCCTGTGACCAGTGGTGTACTGCTGTTTGTAGTGTACATTAATGATTTAGATGTGAATGTAGGAGGTATGATAAGGAAGTTCGCAGATGACACGAACATTGGTGGTGTCGTAAATAGTGAGGAGCTTTAGATTACAGGATAATATAGATGGGCTGGTAAGATGGGCGGAGCAGTGGCAAATGGAATTTAATCCTGAGAAGTGTGAGGTGATGCATTTTGAGAGGACTAACAAGACAAAGGAATATACAATGGATGGTAGGACCCTGGGAAGTACAGAAGGTCAGAGGGATCTTGGTGTACTTATCCATAGATCACTGAAGGCAGCAGCACTGGTAGATAAGATGATTAGGAAGGCATATGGGATACTTGCCTGTATCAGCTGAGGCATAAAATATAAGGGCAGGGAGATTATGATGGAGCTGTATAAAATGCTAGTTCAGCCACAGCTGGAGTACTGTGTACAGTTCTGGTGACCACACATTAGGAAGGATGTGAATGCACTGGAGAGGGTGCAGAGGAGATTCATCAGGATGTTGCCTGGGCTGGAGCATTTCAGCTATGAAGAGAGATTGAAAAGGCTAGGGTTGTTTTCCTTAGAGCAGAGAAGGCTGAGGGGGGACCTGATTGAGAGATACAAAATTATGAGGGGCATTGATAGGTGAGATGGGAAGAAACTTTTTCCCTGAGCGAAGGGTCAGTAACCAGAGGGCATAGATTTAAGGTAAGGGGCAGGAGGTTTAGAGGAGATTTGAGGGAAAATGTTTTCACCCAGAGGGTGGTTGGAATCTGGAATACACTGCCTGAAGAGGTGGTAGAGGCAGGAACCCTCACAACATTTAAGAAGTATTTAGATGAGCACTTGAAACGCCATAGCATACAAGGCTACGGGCCAAGTTCTGGAAAAAGGGATTAGAATAGTTGGGTGCTTGATGGCTGACACAGACACGTTGGGCCAAAGGGCCTGTTTCTGTGCTGTATAACTCTATGACTCTATGTGTGGATTTTCAGGATGGTATCAGGCTTGGCTGTGGTACCCATTGTGGCCAGGTAGTCTGCGATCACTCAGTAAGTAGGATCACTCATGAAGGGAAGGACCACTATTTGGGAGAGTTTTCTGAGGGTGACTGGTGCTCATGGCGCCATAGCTGAGTAGCAGTCAAAAGTGAGAAAACTCGAACTGGGGGAAGGAGGAAAGGTAAAGCTTTTTTCACTCATCCCTAAACATTTAATATTTTACAGACATTACTGCAGTTCTGTTTCCTCCAGAAATCATTTAAAGTCACGGTGCTGTTTCCCATGTTTGAGGATTGTAAGATTAATGCCTCAAACATGATCAAAACATGCTGGAAATGGTCCGTCCATATGTGAAAAGACAAACGCTGGTTTACGTTTGGGCCTGTCATCATTAGGACTTCCAAACTGTACAGCTGACTGACCTGCTCTGCATTGCCAGCATTTTCTGTTCTCGTTATATTCAGATTTTGGTCATTTGCAGTTTATCTTGTGTACTTGCCATTCTGTTGTCATTGCATCCAATACCAGGGTATGGAGAACAAAACACATGATCTCATTGCATACATGAAAAGGGCTCAGACTGCTGTCACTAGGTTTATTTAGTGCATTGGTAGAAATATGCTTAAATGATTATGGTACTCTTAATTTGTCACCAAGCTTCTCTCACTATTATTCCTATCAGTGAAAAGTTTGTAACATTTGTCTCATTGCGTACATTGTCCTTCACCAGTAAAGACTGCTCAAAGTGCTATCTCTAAACAAACTAAGCAGTCTTAGGTCACAAAATCTATAATTGTACTGCTGGATGATATTCGCAGTTGGAGTGAAGGTATAGTTTAGAAATTTTGCACATGCAGCATATGCTGACTGAAATCCTATTGGCAGTGCTGATTACATCTTGGACACTCTGCTACGGTATAAAATGAAGGTTTGTACCTTGAATATGGAAGTCAGGCTTAGGATGGTTTTCTATATTTTGTAAGTTCTCAAGAATTGCTATCTTGAATTACATTCTTCCACACACAAGGACATCACCAGTCCTCCACTTGTAAGACATCATTGGCTTTTGTAATTATACCACGTACCTCAAGAGTTGAGGACAAACACTGATGCTGACGGGAAAGGGATGGCCAGCAACCACTTTTAATCTAATGCACCAGCAAGTAAGGAAATACCTGCACTGTCAATACAATTTCAGTGAAGCAGAATAATGAGTATGTCATTCTCATATAATTGTGAATGAAATCAGACAGTAAAGTTACAGATATTGTCTTCTCAATCTTGAGTTGTGTCTGGAGAATATACTTTGAGTTTCAAATATGTGGCACAAAGTTCAAGTATTTCTGGTTACAGACCTTGGCACTAATGGTGACTGAAGTGTCTTTACAGTATGAAAATGTATGGACTTGTGTGATTGTTTTTCTCGCTTTATTGGTCCCACACGCTAAGTAGGTCTAGTAATAACAGTGAAATATAAACTCGCACATTATATTCCCTGTAACAATGTAACCTGAAAGCAGCGATCCATGGCTTTTAAATCTTTCGATAATTTACATTTGTCTCAGTAACAAAACACATTTATACTTTAAAACAATTCTATGGAAGTCAGTTTAGCCTTTTATTTTTTTTAAAAAAAAAGCAAATCCACAGTTGATTTTTGTTTTATTTTTCAGAACAGAGGAAAACCAGGTGACGTACAAAGCAGAGGATCATTGTGGAGTCTGTGAAGCACTGCAGCCCTTCCAGTTATGTCTGAGTTTGAATCTTAATGCCTTTCTGTATATTCGAAACAGTGCAAAAAGTTTTAATTAAGTTATCATCCAAGAGGACTGCGCCTTTGGGAATTACTTTACAAGTAGATAATTTCAGTCATTCTAGACCACTTTATTGAAACAGAAACTGTCCATAAGAAGACCCAAGAAATCCTCATGCACATTCACTGAAAATGGACCCGAAGAAAAGTAGTACTTACTGGTGATGCAGCTTAATTAAAAAAGCACTGATTTATTTTGTATATCTACATTGTGCAACAGAGTACCTCCTCTCCAAAGGGAATAACACCCCTGAGGCATCGCATGTCGCGAATCAAGAGCACTTTAGACTCTGTGTCGAAAGCTGTCAGCAGCACACACACCGAGCTAATTGGAAAACTTGTACGATTGAAGCCTAGTCTAAGTATTTCGGCAAAAGTTTCAGAAACTCAGATAGGGCTGCCGTGTGAAAACTCTAGGAAACTAACCATCTCTAACCCTGATAAAGTTCAGGATGGTTCAAATCTGAACCAGCCGATAGAGAATACCGTCCACTCAGTTTCCACCTCGGCTATTGACTTAGAACCTGAAGATAATCTGAAGGAACCATCCAGTAATAGTGCAATTAATAAAGAGAGTGATGGAAGAACAAATCTTTTCCATGTCAGCTATATTACTACAAATTTTGGAGAAACATATAACTTTGTGGCAAAGCATATCAACAGTTATTTTGGGAACACCGGGCAAATGGATATAGAAAAGTGTGATAAATTACCTTCATGTGACCCTGGGGCTGAGACGGATTCCTCATGGACAGAATCTTTTAAATCAAAAGTTAACGGAGTAGGTGAGCAAAGAATTGATGATTTAAATACATGCAGTGCTCACACGGCTGCACCTGGCAAATCTTCTCCAACTCCATCTAAAAAGAGTTTTGCTAACTTGCTTTCATACCCAACAAACAGTGTTCAAGCGTTTGTGGATACCTGCTTTGGCAGTTTTGCCCCCAAGCTGCGGATTGAAATAAAAGAGAATGCCGAAGTCAAGAATAAAAAGCAGAAGAGTGTAAGTGCAGGTAAAGATGTCGAGCGAGCTAATGACAAAGAGACCAAGCAGGTGGATGAGAAAGTCAAGCATCTGAATCTTCAGCGAGAAAAGGTAATGCTGTGAAGATGTTTCATTTCATCCATACAAAAGGATCTATTTTCTCTTGGACAAATTGATGAAGAGGAAGGGCTGTCCTCTCTCTGCTGTCTGTCTTCTGCCCTTTCTGTAATTTTGATTTTCAGTTTTCCTGCTATCCTTTTTAATAGTTATATTTTTAAACTTGAATATTTAATTTTGTCATCCACTGACACTAGAATTACTTTTTCATGATTTGTGAGGTAGAGTAGGAAGACTTCATCACTCTGACATGTTTTTTTTTGGTCAATCGGATGTCTGAGGTATTTGGCGCATGCGTGCACAGAGACACGCACACGCACACACGCGCGCGCGCACACACACACACACACACACACACACACACACACACACACACACACACACACACACGGAGATAGACACGGAGACACATGGCGATAGAGACGTGCGTGCTAGCATGTTTGAGTCTCCAAATCAAAATATTGAAATATTCACACAGCTCAAGTTTCTGCTTATTCCACATGAAATGTTGACACTCTTCTTGTAGAGACAGAACACAACCCCCTTATCTAACACTGAATGAGCTCAGAGACTTGCTATCAGAAGGAAATAAGAGCCAGGTTGGCTGATTAGTCATGAGTCACACTCTGGTGGACCATATACCTATTTGGTTTGATTGTTGAATTACTTAGTTCTGAACTTGCAACGTGAGTCGCCTCAACTGCTTACCTGCCACTGCTCCCTCATGTTAACCCCCACCCCATGAGCCTTGGATATTCTGATATTCTGAGCTTTGTTCAGTAGGCGGCGGTACACTCTGAATTAGGAGGTTGCAGGCTTGAGCACCTTACCAAAGGTATGAGCTTGTAATCTCATTTAATAATGAAGTGCAGTTAAGAGCGAGCACTACACTTTTGGAGAAGCCGTCCTTTGTAGAGAAGTTAAACCGATGACCTGCCTATTTTTTTCAATGGTTTAGGTGCATGTTGAAGAATCCAGGGAAGAAAAGCACTGGGTTCTGAAGGTATAATAAAAACAAGAAATGCTGGAATCACTCAGCAGGTCTGGCAGCATCTGTGGAAAGAGAAGCAGAGTTAACGTTTCGGGTCAGTGACCCTTCTTCGTTCCAATGAAGGGTCACTGACCCGAAACGTTAACTCTGCTTCTCTTTCCACAGATGCTGCCAGACCTGCTGAGTGATTCCAGCATTTCTTATTTTTATTTCAGATTTCCAGCATCCGCAGTATTTTGCTTTTATTTTAGAGTTCTGAAGGTATCCTGGCTTCAAACAATACCACCAAATTTATACTTAACTGGTCATTTAGCCATGACTAATTATAGGACCTGGTTGGCTTGAATGACTCTTGCTTTTGCTGAGATATCGATCTCACACTCCTGTTGATTTGCTTTCATTATTGGTATGCTTTCTGTTTGTCAAGTTTTCATCTCTTTTTTCTGCTTTTTTCCTTTTTTTTGATTTTTGAAGTGGAATTGAAAACTGGCACTTAGTCGTAGTCATTTATGGCACAGAAAGAGGCCATTCAGCCTATCGAGTCCATGCTGGTTCTTCACGGAGCTATGCTGTCAGTCCCACACCCCGGCTCAATCCCCATAGCCCAGCAAGTCTATTTTTCTCAGGTGGCCATCCAACTTCCTGTTGAAGTCATTGATCGTCTCTGTTTCCACGACCCTTGTGGGCAGCGAGTTCCAGGTCATTATCATCTGCTGCGTAAAAAAAAAAAGTGCTTCCTCATATTCCCCCTGGATCTCTTGCTCTAAATTTTAAATCTATGTCCCCTAGTCCTTGCACCATTTGTTAATGGGAACAGCTTTTTCTTGTCTAACTTATCTAGCCTGTCATAATCTTGTACAATTCGAGGAAATCTCCCCTCAATCTCCTTTGTTCAAACTTATGAAAGTTTTGAGGCTATTCATCATAAATGAACACTATGGATAAGTCATTCAGCAAGATGAGTAATCTGTTAACTGGTGGTGTTGGTTGAGGGATCAATGTTAGAATCCTAGAATTTATAACACTCAAGGAGACCATTAGCCCCATCATGCTTATGCCGGCTCTCTAAAGAGTAATCCAGTGAGTTCCAATTCCCCCCTCTCTCCCCAAGCGCTGCAGATATTTCCTTTACAAATATTTATCCAATTTGCTTTCTGAAAGTTACTATTGAATCTGTTTCCACCACCCTTTCAGGCAGTGCATTCCAGTCAACATGCTGTGTAATAATTTTTCTTCATCTCCCCTTTGATTCTTTTGCCAGTTGTCTTAAATTTGTGTCCTCTGATTACCGACCCAGCTGCCAGTAGAATCAATTTCTCCTCTTTAATCTATCAAAACCCCCCCATGGGTTTGAACATCTCTATTAAATCTCCTCTTAACCTTCTCTGCTCTAAGGAGAATGATCCCAGCTTCTCTAGTCTGTCCATGTAAATTAAGCCCCTCATTGCTGGAGCCATTTTAGTAAATCTCCTCTGTGCTCTCTCCAACGCTATTCCCTTTAAGTGCAACAACACGTTGTCCAGACATTGGGAGATGAATTATTAGTTCCAGGTTTCTTTTTAAAATCCTTCTGCCAGTTTAATCCCATGCATTGTATACTTGGGTAACGTACAGCAATACCTTACAGTTAGCATAGAATTATACTTTGTCATGGCACGGCCACTCAAGACAAAGCCCCCAGTCAAAATATATGATTCTGATTGCAGTGAGAGCAACGCACTGTCCTTTCAGTCCCGCCACTGCACAGATCGCAAAACATATCACTTTAAACTTTCCAAATTAAAGAAAGCCACAGCCAAATTGAACAATCTATTTATCCTGAATGACGCAAACCAAACCAGGTAGCTTTAGATATCAACAAATTAACTGTTTATTAGAAAAAAACTAAAAATCTTGAACATTACTATTTTTAAATGTTGCTTTATCTTAGTAATAACAATATCAATAACAAGTCCGTTTAGATTTACACTTTCTGACGATCAGTCCTCTGATTCAAGGTCCACTCGTAATCTTCCAGGGTCCAATGAGGTAAGGAAATCCAGTTCGACATCCAAGCTTCAAACTCCTCTTCCTTCCAGCGATGACCACAGAAGGTCATCAACTCGTAACCACTTTCAAAAGAATCAGTCTGGTTTAACTTTTAGAATTTTGAGAGGTAGAAAATAGTCTAAATTTACTTCCTTCAGTTTATATTGACAGAGATCTCTCTTCAGTTCATGCTGGCCCAGTTGTGTCTGTCTCAATAAAAAGCCAGTCAATCGCAACGTTGTATATCCTGTTCTTGGTCTCCAGCTGTATCCAGGGCAACCAAGATGCACTTTCCTTGGTAACTTCTGAGGCTGTCTTGTTCTCCCTCTCTGTATGATTGTATCCAAGGCAACCGAGATGCACCTTCTGAAGCTGGCTGTCTTAAAGCAGTACTGATTCTTTGCTGTCTTAAAGACACGCCACATGTTTCCCAAAAAGAACAGGATCATAACAACTTACCAAGTGGCCCAATTCCATATCTGACCCAAATCTGTTCAATCTTCTGTTGTCTCATGTCTGATTTTAATCACTCCATGGTTGGTGGCTGTATCGCCAGTTGCCTAGGCCCCAAGCTCTGGAATATCCTCCATACACCTCTCTGCCTCGCCACCTCGCTTTCTTGCTTTAAGACCCTCCTTATACAGCCCACCTCTTTGACCAAGCTCTTATGTGGCTCGTTGTCCTACCTTATTTTATAATGCTCCTGTAACGTGCCTTAGGACATTTCATTATGTTAAAGATGCTATATAAATGTTGTTGTTTACTCCTTTAGAGCAAATTTAACCAATTCATGTTTGACTCTTGTATGTCGTTCATTGATATGGAATGGAAAATGGGTTCTAGTGACTCTGGCTTCTGTGGCATTTTACCTTTTTAGTTTCATTTAGCCTTATCAGTACAGTTTTAAAAAAAAATCTATCTCCCATTCATTCTCATGTTCTGCCCTGCATTTGTACTTAGTCAAAGCTTTCTAACCAAGTAAAACTACATCATGGTGAATTCCATTAGCTAGGATATACAACATCCTCAAGGAGTCAGGGAGAATGATCACATAAGACCCCTCCAAGATGCATGCTAACCATTTTTCTTACTGCTATATAGGTACTTCTCCAGTTTGCCGCCTGAAAGCAGATGTCATTATTTTATTCACTATTGAGGATAGGTTGATGGGCCTGTAGGTGCCAGGACATTGGGAGAACTGCCCTGGTCATCTGCCAGTAGTGCTGTGGGATTCTTGGGTCTGATTAAATCTCATAAAGCAATCCGATTACACTAGAGATCTGTGACTTTCCCTTTGTAACCCCTCCATAGTTTTGACTTTCTAGTGCCTGGTGAATTATACTCTACTGTTCTGTCTTTATGTTTCAGCACTCAATTTACTTACTGTGTCTACTACTATCCCTATCTTATTCATTTTCACCCTAAGCTATTTCGACACTGTTCATGGAGAGTATCTATGATACCTATGTTTTTTTTTTCATCTAATATGGAAATCTTTATGCTTTTCTGTATTTAGTCCAATAGCAGATAGAACTTTCCACTTGCCAGACTCATTTTGTAGGACCCTGGTTACATCTTCAGCTGTCATTCTAGTTTGATATTGGCTACAAATTTAATCTATTTACATTAATTCCTCTCCTTTCCTAGATTATGCCTTGAATCCCCAACATTTTAACTTGGCTAACAATATGGAACTTGGTCAAATTGTTTTTGGAACTCTTGGTTAGTCTCCAAAAACATTGAGCCAGCAGAGAGAAGCTACATTTGTCCAAATCCAGAAGAATTACTATGACAATGCAAAGGTTATATTTCTTGTATCACCGAATTATCACTTTGGTTTGCCTAGATCATCGCTAAGTTCAGTGTGGATAACCGGACAAGAGCTTTGGTACAGGCACTACACAGAGCTTCTGATGTCAGGGTGTATATTAATCGAGTAGAAGAGCTGAGTTACCACCTTCTGGAATTTCCTGAAACCCGGGCTGTGGCTGTCAAGGTACATGAGAGACTGAGGTTCTTATCTATTTTTTTCCAAGAGTAAATTGGTTGAAATTGCAATGTGTTTGTAACTCCCCGCCACTCTCCCCACCGCCCCCCCCCCCCCCTTGCTCTGCTGTACCACACACCAAACAAGGATAGAATTATTTAACCTCCAGTGGCATTGCACATGAGATGTCAAGGCCAAGTATGAGTATGATATTGGCTCAAGCACGACTAGAGAGTATAGTGGGACAATTGGATCCAGTAAAGAGGGGTGGGGTGGGATGGGATGCGATGCAGGGGCACAAGAAAATGGAGATTTAGTGAGAGAGGATGGAAGCAACCTCATCTTGAAGACCCTGATATCCTTTCATTCCGTTGAGGTTGCAGGGGATGAGTGAGGGATGGAAGCAATCCCATCTCCAGGACCCAGATATATTTTCAATGGGTGGGGATTTCAGGGAGTGGCTGGGCTCAAATGTGGTATCAGTAGTTTGAGCCCTCACTAGGGCCAGAATGAGTGTGGGAGGTTACAGATTTCCCATCTTCAGGGCCTGAAAGCTCTTTCAGCATGTCCCTCCAAGTGATGGGATACATGTTTAATTCCAGCAATTAGTAGTGGTTCAGTGAATTGGGCTTTAGAGGGAGCAGGGTGACCATTCAGTTACAAAGGCAGAGGTTTGAAGCAGGCAGCTTTGCAGGGCTCCAAGAAAGAGAGTAAGTGTTGGTGTGGGAGCATGGAGCTGTGTGGGGCCACGACAGATGGAGAATGTTTTATTTAACAACTGTAGTGGCAAGCGAATCTTGGCCACCGAATTGGTGTTGCTGTGCCTTGAATGGGCCACCAAAGAGTTGACCAGGGGATGGGGGAGGGGATGGCAGGCAGGAAAGAAGGCCAGAATTGGTGGTGGTGGTTGGGCCATCAAAATCTAAAATTATTTAAATATAAAATATTGATATGACATGGATATAGTCATTGAAATGTAAAAAGCGTATTATCTGAATTGAAGTTAAAAATCAAATTGATGTGAGTAATCTCAAGCTGGGATTGAGAGTGAGAAAGCTGACAGGAGGCCACGCAGAAGAGCGATGAAATTACTTGGGTTGGGGAAAATGAACAAAGTTAATAATTTTATTTCAAAATATAGTTTGAAATTTAACTTAAGGTTTCACCTATTGACTCAGCTCATGCAAAAACCATTCAGGCAATGAGATTTAGTACGTAGAAGAGGCCTCCCGAGTGCTTTAGAGTGTCACTCAGTGGCTAGAATGTGAAACTGCAGGTAGACCAAAATCTGTTCTCAGGTTGTCACACCATGGAGTAGTCACATTATAATGGGAAAATCCTATTAAAAATGTGAACAGGCAGGCATTGTTGAGGTGTAGACATAGTTAGTATGGGAAAGTCCATAGACACAGTTGATGTAGATTTTTTTGAATGGAATGATGATTGCACATATTATTCTTAACAGTGTTTGCATACCTTGATTTATAACTGTTGTCACGAAGACTCTGATAAAGAATAATGGTGGGTTTTTAGATCTATTGTTCAGTTGAATTGAAAACACCCAGCAATACAATTAAGCGTAGATTTTTGTCCTTCCAAAATTGAATCTTATTTTGAGAAAACATTTAAGCTAGAGTGAAGTGCTGATGGCTGCACAATCTGCCACTGGTACTGGTTCAGTTGTCCAAATAATTAGGAGCAGAAGTAGGCCATTTGGCCCTTCGAGCCTGCTCTGCCATTCAATAAGATCATGGCTGATCTGTTTGTGTCTCAAATTCCACACTCCCATCTACCCCCAATAATCTTTGATTCTCTTGCCTAAAAAGAATCTGTCTACCTCAGCCTTAAATATATTCAATGACCCCGCCTCCATCACCTTTTTAGGCAGAAAGTTCCAAAATCGTACAACCCTCTCAGAAACAATTTCTCCTCTTCTCTGTCCTAAAAGGGTGACCCTTAATTTTGAAACAGTGCTCCCTAGTTCTGGACTCACCCACAAGAGGAAACATGCTTTCCACATCCACCTTGTTAAGACTGTTCAGGATCTTTTATACTTCAATCAAGTTTCCCCTCACTCTTCTAACCTCCAGTGAAAGCAAACCCAGTCTGTCCAACCTTTCCTAATAAGACAACCCACTCATTCCAGGTGTCCATCTGGTGAACCGCCTCCAACACATTCACATCCTTCCTTAAATAAGGAGACCAAAACTCCACGCATTATTCGACGTGGTCTCACTGATGCCCGATATAACGGAAGCATAACTTCTTTACTTTTATTTTCAATTCCTCTTGTAATAAACGATAGCATTCCATTAGCCTTCTTTATTACTTGCTGTACCTGCATACTAACTTATTGTGATGCATGTACTAGAACACCTAGATCCCTCTGCACCTCGGAATTCTGCAGTCGTTCTCCGTTTAAGTAATACTCTGCTTTTTTTTAATTCTTCCTATCTATCTATATCAGTCTGCAACCTCCTTATGTCCTCTTCACAACATACTTTCCTACCTATCTTTGTGTCATCTGCAACTTTAGCTACCAAACCATCGCTCCCCTCATCTAAGTCATTGATATAAACTAAAATGTTGAGGCTCAGCACAGACCCCTGTGGGACTCCATTCGTCACATTCTGCCAATCAGACAGGGACCCATTTATGTATACTCTGTTTTCTGCCAGCCAGCCAATCATCATCCCATGCTCATAAGTTGCCCCCTATACCATGAGCTCTTAATTTGCGCAATAACCTTTTATGTGGCACCTTGTCAAATGTATCTGGAAATCCAAGTACAGTACATCAACGGGCTCCCCTTTATCCACAACGCATGTTAGTCCTTCAAAGAACTCCAATAAATTGGTTGTACATGATTTCCCTTTCACAAAACCATGCTGACTATTCCCTATTACCTTGAATTCTTCTAAGTGCCCAGCTATAGCCTCCTTAATCGATTCTAACACCTTCCCCACCGTCAGACGTCACTTTAACTTGCCTATAGTTACCTGTTTTTTGCCTCCCCCCCACCACCTCCTTCAATAGAGGGGTTATTTTTGGGAGGCGATGGTGTCGTGATATTGTCACTGGATTAGTAACCCAGAGACCCAGGGTATTGTCTGGGGACATGGGTTCAAATGCCACCACAGCAGAAGGTGGAATTTGAATTCAATTAATAAAAAAATCTAGAATTAAAAAGCTAGTCTAATGATGGCCATGAAACCATTGTCGATTGTTGTAAAAACCCATCTAGTTCACTAATGTCCTTTCGGGAAGGAAATCTGCTGTTCTTACCTGGTCTGGCCTACATGTGACTCCAGACGCACAGCAATGTGGTTGACTCTTCCATGCCCTCTGAAATGGCCTAGCAAGCCACTCAGCTGTATCTAACCGCTACGAAGTCAATAAAAAGAAATGAAACCGGGCGGACTACCCGGCATCGACCTAGGCACCGGAAACGACAATGGCAAACCCAGCCCTGTCGACCCTGCAAAGTCCTCCTTACTAACATCTGGGGGGCTTGTGCCAAAGTTGGGAGAGCTGTCCCACAGACTAGTCAAGCAATAGCCTGACATAGTCATACTCATGGAATCATACCTGACAGACAATGTACCAGACACTCCCATCACCATCCTCGGGTATGTCCTGTCCCACCAGCAGGATAGACCCACCAGAGGTGGCGGCGGCACAGTGGTATACAGTAGGGAAGGAGTTGCCCTGGGAGTCCTCAACATCGACTGTGGACCCCATGAAGTCTCATGGCATCAGATCAAACATGGACAAGGAAACCTACTGCTGATTACTACCTACTGCCCTCCTTCAGCTGATGAGTCAGTAGTCGTCCATGTTGAACAGCACTTGGAGGAAGCACTGAGGGTGGCGAGGGCACAGAATGTACTCTGGGTGGGGGACTTGGATGCCCATCACCAAGAGTGGCTCGGTAGCACCACTACTGACTGAGCTGGCCGAGTCCGAAAGGACATAGCTGCTAGACTGGGTATGCGGCAGGTGGTGAGGGAACCAACAAGAGGGGAAAACATACTTGACCTCGTCCTCACCAATCTGCATGCCGCAGATGCATCTGTCCATGACAGTATTGGTAGGAGTGACCACCGCACAGTCCTTGTGGAGATGAAGTCCCGCCTTCACATTGAGGTTACCCTCCATCGTGTTGTATGGCGCTACCACCATGCTAAATGGGATAGATTTCGAACAGATCTAGCAATGCAAAACTGGGCATCCATGAGGCGCTATGGGCCATCAGCAGCAGAATTATACTCAACCACAATCTGTAACCTCACGGCCCAGCATATCCCCCCCCCTCTACCATTACCATCAAGCCAGGAAACCAACCCTGGTTCAATGAAGAGTGCAGGAGGGCATACCACAAAATGAGGTGTCAACCTGGTGAAGCTACAACACAGGACTATCTGCGTGCAAAACTACGTAAGCAGCATGCGATAGACAGACCTAAGCGATCCCATAACCAACGGATCAGATCTAAGCTCTGCAGTCCTGCCACATCCAGCCGTGAATGGTAGTGGACAATTAAACAACTAACTGGAGGAGGTGGCTCCACAAATATTCCCATCCTCAATGATGGGGGAGCCCAGCACATCAGTGCGAAAGATAAGACTGAAGCATTTGCAACAATCTTCAGTCAGAAGTGCCGATTTGATGATCCATCTCGGCCTCCTCCTGAAGTCCCCAGCATCACACATGCCAGATTTCAGCCAATTCGATTCACTCCACGTGATATCAAGAAACGACTGAAGGCACTGGATACTGCAAAGGCTATTGGCCCTGACAATATTCCGGCAATAGTACTGAAGACCTGTGCTCCAGAACTTGCCGTGCCCCTAGCCAAGCTGTTCCAGTACAGTTACCCTGCAATGGGGAAAATTGCCCAAATATGTCCTCTCCACAAAAATCAGGACATTGTCCAACCCGGCCAATTACCGCCCCATCAGCCTACTCTCAATCATCAGTAAAGTGATGGAAGATGTCATCAACAGTGCCATCAAGCAGCACTTGCTTAGCAATAACCTACTCAGTGACGCTCAGTTTGGGTTCTGCTAGGGCCACTCAGCTCCTGACCTCATTACAGCATTGGTTCAAACATGGACAAAAGAGCTGAACTCAAGAGGTGAGGGTAACTGCCCTTGACATCAAGGCAGCATTTGACCGAGTATGGCATCAAGGAGCCCTAGCAAAACTGAGGTCAATGGGAATCGGGGAAAACCCTCCGCTGGCTGGAGTCATACCTAACGCAAAGGAAGATGGTTGTGGTTGTTGGAGGTCAATCATCTGAGCTCCAGGACATCACTGCAGGAGTAGCTCAGGGTAGTGTCCTAGGCCCAACCATCTTCAGCTGCTTCATCAATGACCTTCCTTCAATCATAAGGTCAGAAGTGGGGATGTTCGCTGATGACTGCATTCAGCACCATTCGTGACTCCTCAGATACTGAAGCAGTCCATGTAGAAATGCAGCAAGACCTGGACAATATCCAGGCTTGGGCTGATAAGTGGCAAGTAACATTCGTGCCACACAAGTGCCAGGCAATGACCATCTCCAACAAGAGAGAATCTAACCATCTCCCCATGACATTCAATGGCATTACCATCGCTGAATCCCCTGCTATCAACATCTTGGGTTACCATTGACCAGAAACTGAATTGGAGTAGCCATATAAATACCATGGCTACAAGAGCAGGTCAGAGGCTAGGAATCCTGCAGGGAGTAACTCATCTCCTGACTCCCCAAAGCCTGTCCACCATCTACAAGGCACAAGTCAGGAGTGTGATGGAGTACACTCCACTTGCCTGGATGGGTGCAGCTCCAACAACACTCAAAAAGCTCGACACCATCCAGGACAAAGCAGCCCGCTTGATTGGCACCCCATCTACAAACATTCACTCCCTCCACTACCGACGCACAGTGGCAGCAGTGTGTACTACGAGATGCACTGCGACAATGCACCAAGGCTCCTTAGACAGCAACTTCCAAACCCACGACCTCTACCAACTAGAAGGATAAGGGCAGCAAATGCATGGGAGCACCACCACCTGCAAGTTCCCCTCCAAGTCACACACCTTCCTGACTTGGAACTATATCACCGTTCCTTCACTGTCGCTGGGTCAAAATCCTGGAACTCCCTTCCTAACAGCACTGTGGGTGTACCTACCCCACGTGGACTGCAGCGGTTCAAGAAGGCAGCCCACCACCACCTTCTCAAGGGCAATTGGGGATGGGCAATAAATGCTGGCCTGGCCAGCGACGCCCACATCCCATGAATGAATAAAAAAAAAACTTTCCAGTCTGATGGGACCCTTCCAGAATCTAGCGAATTTTGAAAAATTAATACCAGTGCATCTACCTCATTAGCCACCACTTTTAAGACCCTAGGATGAAGCCCATCAGGACCCAGGGACTTGTCAACCCACAGCTTCATCATTTTGGTCAGTTCCCTGGTGATTGTAATTTCACCAAATACCTTTCTTCCTTCCACCTCCTGATTTACAGCTATTGTCGGAATGTTTTCTGTATCCTCTATAGTGAAGACAGAAGCAAAATATTTGTTAATTGCATCCATCATTTCCTTCTTATCTACTATTAACTCCCCATTCTCACTCTGTAAAGGACCAACACTCACTTTACTTTTTTTCTATAGGTATTTAAAAAGGAACTCTTCCTGTCCATTGTTACATATCTAGCTAGCTTCCTCTCATGCTCTAATTTCTTTCTCCTGATTAACTTTTTAGTCATTCTCTGCCATTCTTTAAATGGCACAGTGGCGCAGTGGTTAGCACCGCAGCCTCACAGCTCCAGCGACCCGGGTTCGGTTCTGGGTACTGCCTGTGTGGAGTTTGCAAGTTCTCCCTGTGACAGCGTAGGTTTCCGCCGGGTGCTCCAGTTTCCTCCCACAGCCAAAGACTTGCAGGTTGGTAGGTAAATTGGCTATTGTAAATTGCCCCTAGTGTAGGTAGGTGGTAGGAGAATGGTGGGGATGTGGTAGGGAACATGGATTAAGGTAGGATTAGTATAAATGGGTGGTTGTTGGTCAGCACAGACTCGGTGGGCCGAAGGGCCTGTTTCAGTGCTGTATCACTCTATGACTCAGACCAATCATCTGAACTGCCACTCATCTTTGTGCAATATCCCCTTAGATGTCTGCCACTGCTTCTCTATTGATCTATCTGCAAGTCTAGTGCACCAGTTCACTTCAGCCAGCTCAGCTTTCATGCCCGCATAGTTCCCCTTATTCAAGTTTAAAATACTTGTCTTAGACATAATCTTCTCTCCTTCAAACTGGATGTATTGTTGTCACTGCTACGTAGAGGTGCCTTTACTCTGAGGTCATTAATTAATCCTGTCACATTACACAATACCAAGTCTAATATAACCTGCTCTCTGGTTCCTGAACGTAGTGTTCTAAGAAACTATCTCAAAAGCATTCTATGAACTCCTCATCCAGGCTATTATTGCCAATCTGATTTTTCCAGTTTATATGTAGATTAAAATCACCCATTATTACTGCTGTCCCTTTATCACAAGCACCCAATATTTCTTCTTGTATACTTCATCCTCCATTATGGTTCCTGTTAGGGGGCCTGTAAACCACTCCTACTAGTGATTTATTTCCCCTACTATTCCACATCTCCACTTAAACCGATTCTACATCTTTATCTCCTGAACCAAGGTCATTTCTAGCTATTGCACAGTGGCGCAGTGGTTAGCACCGCAGCCTCACAGCTCCAGGGACCCGGGTTCGATTCCGGGTACTGCCTGTGTGGAGTTTGCAAGTTCTCCCTGTGTCTGCGTGGGTTTTCTCCGGGTGCTCCGGTTTCCTCCCACAAGCCAAAAGACTTGCAGGTTGATGGGTAAATTGGCCATTATAAATTGTCACTAGTATAGGTAGGTGGTAGGGAAATATAGGGACAGGTGGGGATGTTTGGTAGGAATATGGGATTAGTGTAGGATTAGTATAAATGGGTGGTTGATGTTCGGCACAGACTCGGTGGGCCGAAGGGCCTGTTTCAGTGCTGTATCTCTAATCTAAAATCTAATCTAATCTAATCTAACCATCCTTGATTGACAGTGCTACCCCTCCACCTTTACTTAGCTTCCTATTCTTCTTGAATGTCACATACCCCTCAATATTCAGGACCCAGCCCTTGTCATTCTGCAGCCACATCTCTAATGGCTATCAGCTCATATTTATTTACTTCAATGTGCGCTATCAGTTCATCTACTTTGTTATGAATGCTACGTGCAATCAGATACAAAGCCTTTAGTTTTGCCTTTTTTCTATCTTTGTAACATCTAGTCTCAACTGTTGGTGTGTTTTTAGGTTTTTTATCTCTGTCCCTTCCTGTTATTCTTTATTCGTTTTCCATTATTACTATTCTGCTCTCCTGCCTTGACTCTACCCCTTGATTTGCTACATCTATTCAAGCTTGATCCCTCACCCCCTTGTTTAGTTTAAAGCCCTCTCTACTTCCCTAGTTATATGTCCCATGCCATCTCCCTGTGTCCCATGCCAACTGTTGGTAGCCATACGTGTGCCCTGCACTCTAGTCCTCCATGCATCTCATGTGCCTCTGCGTGTGCCAGGCTCCGCCCACCAAATCAACCCATCAACCAATCACAAAACTACAGACAAAAACTGTATTATTATAGATTGCAGTTAGCAATCACTTCCCTGAAACACACACATCTCAAAACTTAATTGAATGCAATAAATGCGATTGGGCTTAAAAAATGCATTCCAGTTCACTGCATTCCCCAGTTGAAGTAGTATTTTGCAACAGCACTTCTTTAAATACAGGATTTCGGAAAGTAAATGTGGACAACGCTATCATTTCTCAAAGTTTACTTGATTGCAATAAATGAAATTGAGTTTAAAAAAAATTGCAAACACTTCATTGAAACAACATTTTTCACCTGTCAGTTTAGCATATTACTCTCAAGCAATTCTACAGCTCTTGCGTTCAGCTGGCCAGTCACTGCCTTCCTGATAGGATTCTTAGCTGCATGAAAAAATATATAAGTAAAGGCCATTTGTAGTTTGCTGACTCCCTAAAGCCAAAAAAGATTTGCATCTATTTAGCACACACTCTTGTATCTTCCGAATGCCCCAAACCAATTTGCATAGAATTAATTATCTGATGCAGTTTTGTGAGTTAAAGTGGCAACCATTTCGTCAAACTGCAATGAGGAGTTTTTAAATATTGCAGTTAGCAACCACTCCCTGAAAGAACTTGCATGGCAGAGATTAGAACGGCCACACCTGGTTGTAAACAGAGGACCTGATGCCTTACTCCAGGTGCCTTCCAAAAGATAGAACAAAACATTGTTATACTTGGTACATTCAGTACCAGAATGTTACAGTAAAGTTTTAAAATGTCTATTAACCAATCATTATCCCACAGGTGCTAGGCATTGCCCATCAAATAAACCCATCAATCCAGACAGACAAAGACCGCGTATTATTATTATTATTATAAGATTGCCTTTCCACGGAGTTTTTCCAAGGATGTTTCATTTCAATTTAGACAAGAATAACTAGCTGTACTAACTTTATTCCATTAAACATGCATTACAAACCCTATGATGAGCACTTAAAACTTTAAAAATGATCTTGTTTTTCTTTAAAACAGGAGAAGTTAATTCCTTGTTTGTTACGTCTGAGGCAAGCAACTGATGAAACCCTTCAGAATGCAGTAAGAGAGACCTTGGCTTTGATTGGATATACAGACCCAATCAAAGGCCGTGGGATTAGAGTCTTGACTATTGATGGAGGAGGAACGAGGTAATTGAATTTCTGATTTTAATAAATGTTTCAAGTGAGGCTTTTAATATTGCATGGAAGTAGCCCTCCCTCTTCATATCTTCATCAAACAACATACCATCTGACCAACAGATTGAGCCAATAGTTCTTGAGGTTTTTGCTGCTTTTTGGTTGGTTGCTTGGAGGCCCATCTGTGACTTTGATTTTGCACCTGCCTTTTTAGGAGGGTTGGTTGGGTGCGGCTTAGCTTTTGTTTGGCTCTTTCCAAAGCAAAATAATTTTGATTTTAACCTAATTTTGTGTAATAACATTGCAAATACATTGGGAGAAGGAAGGTTTGTTAGTGCATTGCACTTATTACTGGAACCTAGATACAAATCCTTCTCACAATGCTGGAAAAATAGTTTCATACTGTAAGGGTCCTGCATTGAAAGAGTCTGGACATGCTCAACACACTTACCATTTGGTGTGCTTTGGTAGTTTCAAGTGTCTGCAATTGAGTGCAAACAGGCAGTCATTCTCAAAAAAAACATATGGAGTGCTGGTACGGAGAGTATAAAAAACACACTGGTACATTAGGAGAGCTGCATTTGGAGTGCTGAAGTCACATTCCTGGGAAAGAGTATAAGGGATTCTTAATTGGTAGGAATAGAATTAGGGCCAGTTTCATCCAAAGTCCAGAATTTTAGTTGATGCAAAACAATTAACACCAATCATCATGAGCTTTTGTTCGAGAAACTAAACAAAGTTTATTCACAATGACATGAGTATTTCCTTCCCTTTGGAAAGAACTGAAAGACTCACTACATTCTTTGGTTTAAGGACCAACACTTCATCCTGGCTTTGTTCTGTGGGTCAAATCCAGCAGATATTTATGAGAAGGATTTCATACTCTTCAGCTTAAACAATGCAAGGACTCAAGACTGTTGCAAGAGAGGGATTTGTTTATTCTGCCCCCTGAGACAGTGGAAGAATTACACTGCTTTGAGCCCTGAAGGTGACTTCACCTAGAATCTGTTTAGTAGTAGCTCTTCCACTCTTTAGCCCCGCCTTTATGGCTGTCCGCCAGCTCTGGCGATCACTGGCAACTGACTCCCACGACTTGTGGTCAGTGTCACAGGACTTCATGTCGAGTTTGCAGACGTCTTTAAAGCGGAGACAGGGACGGCCGGTTGGTCTGATACCAGTGACGAGCTCGCTGTACAATGCGTCCTTGGGGATCCTGCCATCTTCCATGCGGCTCACAAGGCCAAGCCATCTCAAGCACCGCTGGCTCAGTAGGGTGTATATGCTGGGGATGTTGGCTGCCTCGAGGACTTCTGCATTGGAGATACGGTCCTGCCACCAGATGCCAAGGATTCTCCGGAGGCAGCGAAGGTGGAATGAATTGAGACGTCACTCTTGGCTGACATATGTTATCAAGGCCTCGCTGCCGTAGAGCAAGGTACTGAGGACACAGGCTTGATACACTCGGACTTTCGTGTTCCGTGTCAGTGTGCCATTTTCCCACACACTCTTGGCCAGTCTGGACATAGCAGCAGACGCCTTTCCCATGCGCTTGTTGATTTCTGCATCGAGAGACAGATTACTGGTGATAGTTGAGCCTAGGTAGGTGAACTCTTGAACCACTTCCAGAGCGTGATCGCCGATATTGATAGATGGAGCATTTCTGACGTCCTGTCCCATGATGTCCGTTTTCTTGAGGCTGATGGTTAGGCCAAATTCGTTGCCGGCAGCCACAATCCTGTCGATGAGTCTCTGCAGACATTCTTCAGTGTGAGATGTTAAAGCAGCATCGTCAGCAAAGAGGAGTTCCCTGATGAGGACTTTCCGTACTTTGGTCTTTGCTCTAAGACGGGCAAGTTTGAGCAACCTGCCATCTGATCTTGTGTGGAGGAAAATTCCTTCTTCTGAAGACTTGAACCCATGTGGGAGCAGCAGGGAGAAGAAAATCCCAAACAGTGTAGGTGCGAGAACACAGCCCTGTTTCACGCCACTCAGGACAGGAAAGGGGTCTGATGAGGCACCGCAATGCTGAATTGTGCCTTTCATATCCTCATGGAATGAGGTGATGATACTTAGTAGCTTTGGTGGACATCCAATCTTTGCTAGTAGTCTGAAGAGACTACTCATCTGCTGACTAGGTCAAAAGGCTTTGGTGAGATCAGTGAAAGCAAAGTAGAGGGGCACCTGTTGTTTGCGGCTTTTTTCCTGGAGCTGGCGAAGGGAGAACAGCATGTCAGTGGTGGGATCTCTCTGCTCGAAAGCCACACTGTGCCTCAGGGTAGACACACTTAGCATGCTTCTGGAGCCTGTTTAAAATGACTTGAGCGAAGACTTTCCCCACTATGCTGAGCAGGGAGATTCCACGGCAGTTGTTGCAGTCACTGCGGTCACTCTTGTTCTTATAGAGGGTGATGATATTGGCATCGCGCATATCCTGTGGTACTGCTCCCTCATCCCAGCACAGGCAAATCAGTTCATGGAGTGCTGAGAGTATAGCAGGCTTGGCGCTCTTGATTGTTTCAGGGGTAATGCCGTCCTTCCCGGGGGCTTTTCCACTGGCTAGAGAATCAATTGTATTACTGAGTTCCGATTTTGTTAGCTGCACGTCCAGCTCATCCATGACTGGCAGAGACTGGGCTGCATTTAGGACGGTGTCAGTGACAACATTTTCCCTGGAGTACAGTTCTAGGTAGTGCTCCACCCAGTGGTCCATTTGCTTGCGTTGGTCAGTGATGTGTCCCCTGATTTAGACGAAGGGGGGTAATCTTCTTGATTGGCCCAAAAGCTCTCTTAATGCCATCATACATTCCTCTGATGTTTCCGGTGTCGGAGGCCAGCTGAATACAACTGCATAGATTTTTTTTTAGAATTAGAACATTACAGCGCAGTACAGGCCCTTCGGCCCTCGATGTTGCACCGACCTGTGAAACCATCTGACCTACACTATTCCATTTTCATCCATATGTCTATCCAATGACCACTTAAATGCCCTTAAAGTTGGCGAGTCTACTGCTGCAGGCAGGGCGTTCCACGCCCCTACTACTCTCTGAGTAAAGAAACTACCTCTGACATCTGTCCTATATCTATCACCCCTCAACTTAAAGCTATGTCCCCTCGTGTTTGCCATCACCATCCGAGGAAAAAGACTCTCACTATCCACCCTATCTAACCCTCTGATTATCTTATATGTCTGTATTAAGTCACCTCTCCTCCTCCTTCTCTCCAACGAAAACAACCTCAAGTCCCTCAGCCTTTCCTCGTAAGACCTTCCCTCCATACCAGGCAACATCCTAGTAAATCTCCTCTGCACCCTTTCCAAAGCTTCCACATCCTTCCTATAATGCGGTGACCAGAACTGCACGCAATACTCCAGGTACGGTCTCACCAGAGTTTTGTACAGCTGCAGCATGACCTCGTGGCTCCGAAACCCGATCCCCCTACTAATAAAAGCTAACACACCATATGCCTTCTTAACAGCCCTATTAACCTGGGTAGCAACCTTCAGGGATTTATGTACCTGGACACCAAGATCTCTCTGTTCATCTACACTACCAAGAATCTTCCCATTAGCCCAGTACTCTGCATTCCTGTTACTCCTTCCAAAGTGAATCACCTCGCACTTTCCCGCATTAAACTCCATTTGCCATCTCTCAGCCCAGCTCTGCAGCCTATCTATGTCCCTCTGAACCCTACAACATCCTTCGGCACTATCCACAACTCCACCGACCTTCGTGTCATCCGCAAATTTACTAACCCACCCTTCTCCACCCTCTTCCAGGTCATTTATAAAAATGACAAACAGCAGTGGCCCCAAAACAGATCCTTGCGGTACACCACTAGTAACTAAACTCCAGGATGAACATTTGCCAGTAGTCATTTGCACAGCACCTGGCTATTCTTTGTGCAGCGCTTCTGGCTACTTTTGAGTGCTACGGATGTTAACTCGCTGGGGGCTTTCTTGTAGTTCAACAGTGCAATGCGCTTAGCGGCTATGACAGGTTCCAGCTGTTCAAAGTGAGATTGGAACCAGTCTGCATTCTGCTTCTCACGTTTGCCATAGGTGGTCCTTGCTGAGTCATAGATGGCATCTCTGATGTGGGCCCACTTGGTCTCTGCATCCCCTGTAGGAGTGTTTTGAAGGGCTTTTTCAAGTGAATTTAGAAACTTATGTAACAGCTGTGGATAAGAAATTCTGTTAGTGTTGATGTGCGGGCGGCCCTTCTGCTTGGAGTGATGTAGCTTCTTTGGTTTGAGTCTAACTTTGCTGCACACCAGGGAGTGGTCAGTGTCGCAGTCCGCACTGTGGAAGCTGCGTGTGATTTGGACACTGTTTATAGAGGCTCGCCTTGTGACGATGAGGTCCAGCAGGTGCCAACGACGTGATCTTGGGTGTCTCCATGAAACCTGGTTGACAGGGTTTAGTATGAAAGAACGAGTTGGTGATGCAGAGACTGTGCCACGTACACAACTCCAGCAGTCTCTGTCCATTCTCATTCATCCTTCCAATGCCATAGTGTCCAAGGCAGGAGGGCCATGAGTCATGGTCGACCCCAACCCTGGCAGTAAAGTCCCCCAGCAGGAACAAATGTTCGGTATTAGGAATGCTACTGATGATATTATGGAGTTCCTCGTAGAACTGGTCTTTAACTTCAGGTGGGGAGCAGAGTGTTGAAGCATAGATGAGTAGGTGTACTGGACCTGGGGCGGTGAACAGTCGAATGGACCGTATGCGTTCTGAGTCATCTATCATGCTGAGCAAAGAGTTTCTGATGGCGAAGCCCACTCCATGCTGTCTTGGTTCTTCAGGATCCTACCCTGCCAGAAGAAGGTGTAGTCTTGCTCTCTTAGAGATCCGCTTGCAGGGAGGCGTGTCTCCTGAAGTGCTGCAATGTCCACATTTTGTCTACTGAGCTCGTTGTTAATGATGGCGGTCTTCCAAGAATCGTTGATTTGTGTAAGGTCTTCCAACATGCCAGGACACACAGTTCTGATGTTCAGCTGGCAAAACGAAGGGCTGGGACCTTCTTTCCTTTTTTTGTTGTGCTGTTTGGTGCGGTGTTACAGTCTACTTGTCAGGCAATGACCACTGAGATCCAAGCACCCATTGAAGCAGGTGGACTGTGGCGGGACAGAACCTTACTGACCAGGGGCTGCCCGGTTTGAGGTGAGCGGTAGCTGTCCAGTGAGATGCGATGACCTCTCCCACCGACAGTCTCTACGCCAATTGAGCTGGACTTATAAGCCGTAACTGCTGCCTTCCGTGTTGTTTTGGTCGCTGCGAGGCGACTATGGAGTGACCTCTCCATGGCGCATGCCTGGACGGCTGTATGGAGGTTGTGAGTTGCCCAAGCGTCAAAACCCCCTTCTCGGCCTTCCTAGTGGGGTCCAAGGACGTGTAGAGCACGACGTATAGCACCGGTATGGCTGCAGGAACTGCCGGAAACATGGCAAAGGTGACACATGACCACCTTCGGGGTTCCGCTCCGGATTTTCTGTTAGCCCTTAACCTTGGTCTCTCCCGAGATGCCCACAAGGCAGTGGGGTTGTTAGCTCCTATCCCTGAGCAGGGGCCATAACAAGTAAGCTGTAAGTAACAGGGGTCCTAACAAGTAAGCTAAAGACACATAATTAAGGTGGATATATTACCCCTATTTGACAAGAACAGAAGGACCTTTCAGTCTGTACATGGTTGTACTTGGTACTGACTCTGTAGCCCTCAAATAAAATTGCATTTTCTGATGAGCATACAAGTGGGGGAGAGACAGAAGACTTGTTTGTTGTTGAAGGGGAAGAACAAAACCGTTGTTGGCTGTATTTAAAACAATACAAACCAGTCCAAAAAAATCGTTGAAAAGCGGTTCATTGCAATTGAGTTCAGTTAAACAACAGGAAGAATCTTGAGAGCAGCAGCCCCTCATAATATATCATGACATTTATGAGCATTACCAATGCCAAAACCCCCACCTTGAACATCCTGCAGGATAACATTGAAATTCACTTGAACCAGCCACTATTGTGGCTACCAGAACAAGTCAGAGGCTAGGAATTATGAGGTGAGTAGTGCACCTTCTGACCCCTCGAAACCTTTCTGCCGCCTACAAGGCATAAGTCAGGACTGTGATAGATTACTTCTCCACTTGCCTCGATGGGTGCAGCCGCAACATTCAAGAAACTCCACGCCACACAGGACAAAGTAGTTGCCTGATCAGCCCTCCATTCACCAGCTTAAATGTGCACTCCCTCTACCAGAATGCACTGTCCATAGGATGCAGTGTAGCAAGTCTTCAAGGCACCTTTGAAAACAGCTCCCAAATCTGTAATCTCCAACACAGAGAAGGATGGGGCAGCAGGTGCATCGGAACACCATCACTTCCAGGTCCCACACCATCCTTACTTGGAGCTGTTACTACTTTGTCACTCAGTCAAAATTCAGGAACTCCCTAGTTAACAGCATTGTGAGAGCACCTTCACATTTACTGTAGCAATTTAAGAAGGTGGCTCACCTCAAAGACAGCTAGGGATGGGAAATAAATGTCAACCTTGCCAGAGGCACCATATCCCAAGAATAAAAAAAAAATGTCTGGCATGGTCAAGTGACGATTTACTGCTTATGTACTCGTGGATTGGTTCTCTGAGATTATGAAGGTTAAGCAGTCTAGTTATGCTTTCTTTTCACTTGCATTTGAAAAAGTCTGTCTGTGAATTGCTAGGATTCAGACCCTGTCCCAACAGTATTGTTTGTTACAAAAGGCAGCTTCTATAGGCAAGTCTGTACTCCTATGAGCTTTATGCATCTCGTGAAGGAGTTGTAGCGTATCTCTAGGCTAATCATCTAGTTTTTTGTTCTTGAATTATACAGAATCTGCCCTATACGTAATATTGATCTCTCCAAAAGGCTGAGAAGCACTGTAACAATAAATCGACCATTCAGTCTAAAGTTAATAACCCACATGTATTGGCAGTAAATAAAATTATATGACAAAACCCAAGTAGCAGTTATAGTACTTGACTTTCTGATGCTTTAAGCTCTGTGGCCAAAATAATTAAACAATTGTAATTCTATTAAGTCCCTTTTCAGTGTCTTAACAGCTTTCTTAAAACCTGTAACATGGGCACGTCTAGCTCCATGGGGTTCATTCTTGCTGTAATCATTCGGATTGACAATACAAACAAGTGAATTAGAAAATAAATCTGAGGCCTTTATACCTAAACATAGCCTTTTGAGGTCATAGGTGGTAATTTTGAAATATCAGTTTTCCTAGCAGGGCCCTTGCTGATGGGACTGCCATTATAGTTAGTTGCTCTGTCTCAACTTTTCCTACTTGGTCTGAGGAATTCATGAAACCTGCTTTGGTCTTTTGCTAAATAACTTGGCTTCAAAGGATAGCCCATAATTTATACTACTACCCAGATTCGAGACAAGGTCTTTGCATTTCACTCATTCTCCCACCCTGCCATTTGTTACACCCAGAAAGACAATCTTATTTTCCAGAGAACAGTCAAGAAAAGCCATTTTAAATTTGTATTTTATATATACTATCTACAGACAGTGTTATTATTGTGCAACCTACAGGTCATTGGGCTGAAAGGCCAAATACAAATTTGACAGATAGTGGGCATGGCTTCCATTTAAAAACACATCCAGAGCTTTGACCTTTTTATAATTTAAGTAGAAGAAACACATATGTTCTATAATTTGTAACCTTATGGGTTCCTGTTTCCATCTCAAATGGCTTCTCTGATCTTTCCTGGGTATGTGTCATCTGTTGAGAAGCCTGATTAAGGGTATGGAGATGCTTGAAGTTTGTTTTCCACGGGAGCTTAAGGAAATAAATTAGTGTTCTATAAAGTAGAGGAGCAATTAGGTGGTGTGGGAGTGAAATCCACAATGAAATAATTATCCATGGGTTCTAGATGGAGCAGGCTTGATGGGCTGGTTGTCCTCTTCATGTGTTGACTTCTCTTATGCAGTCACTTTTCTGTCTCAAGTTTGCCAGGAAGTTTTGCATTCCTGTGAGCTGATCTTGCAGAACTTTGTCACTGCACTCAACCCAGGGAGCTGATGGGTAAATTTCTGATGTCTGACTTACCACTGGGGTACCAGACCCATTTGAGGCCAAGTGGATTCTATGTGGTCTTTCAGTTCCTTTATTGCATCTCCTGCTCTGTTCACCTTGGATGTTTTACCTCTTGATTAAAGCTCTGTATCTCCAAGTAGCACTTTTCTAGCACTGTTGATACATACTGGGTATTTGCACAAGTCTATAATAGAAATAATTCTTCATAACTTAAACAGATGCAAAAAGAATTTTCCAATTAGCTGCATTGATTTGTGGTTAGCCATTATATATTAAGTGCTTCATTCCAAGCATGACTTCCACCAATGGCAAGTAATCTGCCATTATAGCAGGTGGATTTATAGAATTTGTACGTGGCTTGAGTTGAAAGCATTAAAAAGAAATGCTTATTTGCAATGAATAGAATATAACATTTTGATATAAGCAACAATATTTGTTGCACCATTTAGTTTAGAAATTGTTTTACTTTTACTGAAAAGGCATGAACTTGGATATGCAAGAAATTTGAGAGAAATGTGTTATTTGTTGCAGGGGACTAGTTGCTCTTCAGGCTCTTCGTAAACTTGAAGAACTGACAGGAAAACAAGTCTTTCAGCTCTTTGACTATATCTGTGGGGTCAGCACAGGTAGGTTATGTGGTGGTGGTAGTGGGGGGGAGGGGGGGTGTGCGGAATCTAAGTAGGCCTCAATATAGATATGATTGAGTCATTTAGCCCATTCTAGCCTGTTTCCACTTCTGTTCCCGTAAGAGCATCTTATTGTTCCTTGCATGATGTTGATTCCAAGGAATTTACTTCTACTGCACCCAAAGCTTCACTGCACTGAACATTCTTTGTCAAACAAGAACTTATTGGCATCAATCCTAAATTTGTCTTCTGACAGTTTGGACCTGTGACTAGTGAATCTGGTAATTATGTTCTGATAAACTAGCTGGATGGATTTTGGTGACAAAGCATATTCTCTGGAGTTGAAACACTGCAAAGTTCATCACTATTGGCAGCCATGCCTTCAGCTGCCAAGGCCCGATGCTCTGGAATTCCCTCCACCTCTCTTTCCTCCTCGAAGACATTCCTTTTTTGGCCAAGCTCTGTCATCTGCCTTTAATATCTTCTTGCGCGGCTTGATGTCAAAGTTTGTTTGATAATGCTCATGTGAAGCACCTTGGGACATTTTTCTGTGTAAAAGTGCTATATAAATACAGATTACAGTAGTTGTTAACTGGGGAATTTATAGCAGTTGCTTTTTATGAACACTAGAGGGCACTGGTTGTTAACAATTCAAATCCATCTGGGATAATGCAATAAGATTAAAGCAGTAGTTCTAGGCCCTATACAAGTAAAATGAAACAAGAGAAGATGGACATAATTCGTAGTTGTACACTCCAAGGAGAAGAATCCTGATTCATAGTGAACAATGGCTTAGATGTACCTCAGACTATCCAGGCTTCAGCTTAGGCAAGGTCATTGGGGTATGGAAGCTAATTTATTAAGATGAATATTTCCTCTGCTGCCTGTAAGGGTCCTACCTAAAATTAATGATGGGCATATAACGTCTTTTAGTTCCCAATTTTTACAAAGTAAAAGTAAATGTTGCAGCGACCTGTTTTCTACAGTGACAAATAAAACAAAGAAAACATATAGCAAGAAAAGGTGCTCATCAACTCTGCTCAATCCAAATCTGTATGATTATTCTTTCATGGATATCCCTCCCACATCACTAGTTGATGCTTTAGGGACATTGAGTTTATTCCCCTATCTCCTCCCCCCAAAAGAAAATCAAGCAGTGCTGTTAGTATCTCAATTTCTCCCCACAGGCCAAACCACCGCCACCACACCCGCCCGCCCCCCAACAGTTATTGATCCAGCTCCATTTTAAAGGTACTAATTCATTCGACATCAGCTGTCATTTCTGTGAGTCTGTTTCACAGATCCATTATCGAGAAAGGGGTTGGGGGAGGATTGGGCTCATGAGGAAGTAAGTTTTTCCTGATGTAACACAAGGTCCAGATTTGTGGATTTTGTCCTTGTGTCTGTTTGTCCTGTGCTCGTCAGTTAAATAGCATGCTTATTTCAACCTCTAAATCTTTCATTACTTTGACAACTTAAGTCATGTCTGTCCTAAGTCATGTTCCAATCAAGATAAAGTTTGTTGCTGAAGTCTTTTTTGGTTTTAATTTCTTTAGCCTGCAGACATTCTGGTCACTCTTTAACGAATCCTTTTCGATCTGTTTGCCATACTCCAGACTTGGCCTCAAACTCTGTGTAAGGTCACTATTTATCAGAAACAGTGGTGGTATTTTACAGATGAGTTTGAAGCCAATTCTGATTCCAAAGAACAAAGAACAAGAACAAAAACAAAGAACAGTACAGCACAGGAACAGGCCATTTGGCCCTCCAAGCCTGTGCCGATCTTGATGCCTGCCTAAACTAACACCTTCTGCACTTCCGGGGCCCATATCCCTCTATTCCCTTCCTATTCATGTATTTGTCAAGATGTCTCTTAAGCGTCGCTATCGTATCTGCTTCTACCACCTCCACTGGCAGCAAGTTCCAGGCACTCACCACCCTCTGTGTAAAGAACTTGCCTCGCACATCCCCTCTAAACTTTGCCCCTCGCACCTTAAACCTATGTCCCCTAGTAACTGACTCTTCCACCCTGGGAAAAAGCTTCTGACTATCCACTCAGCTGATACAGACGAAAACTGGTTTCGCGTTTAAACCCTTCCACTTGACAGACAGGCAAGACCTTCATCCCCTTTACTTAGGCTGGATTCAAATGCAGGGACCAGACATGAAAGTCGTCTTAAAGTGGGACTTTTTGGTTTTATACATGTTCACTACTATTTTTTTCATATATGCACTACACAATATAAACCTGCATAAATGGTCTACAGTATCTTACCCCCTCTACATAATTAACTATCTTCAGAGTCAGAATGGACCATTTTGCTTCATCCTCATTATCTAGTCAGAGCTCACATCATTAAAAAAAAAGTATGACTGTCATTCACAGGTATAGTAAATAGCTGGATCTTAGAACACATCCCCACATATTGGTTAGTGGTCTCCATTACAGAACATTTTGTATTTTTATTAATGTTTTCTAGTTTCGGTTGCCAGCCAATCCTCAATTTGCCAAATTTTTGATTAGCTTTAAGCATTCTTATCAGGCTTGCATGAGGAACTTTGTCAAACATCTTTTGGAAATTGAAGTAAACTCCATCTGTTGAATTACCTAGTTCACAAGCTTGAAAATGTATTAGTTACCTGTTTCTTCTAATACCATGCTGGCTGGTTCCCATGACATCTTTGTTCTTTAAGAGAATCCTGTGAAATGCCAGTTGTCGCTCAGTGGGTAGCACTCTTGATTTGGAGTCAAAAGGTTCTGGGTTCAAGTCCCACTCCAGAGATTTGAGCACATAGTTTAGGTTAATAGTTGAGTGCAGTACTGAGAGCGTGCAGCACTGTCAGATGTGCTATCTTTCAGATGAGACATTAAACTGAGTCCCCATCTACCTTCTCAGATGGCTGTAAAATATCGCATGGCACTATTCGAAGAAGAGCAGAGGCGTTCTCTCTGGTATTCTGATCAATAATTATCCCTTAACAGTCATCACTAAAGCAGATTATCTGGTCATTTTCACATTGCTGTTTGTGGGACCTTGCTGTGTTTTGGGATGTTCTGAGGTCCTGAAGGGTGCTATATAAATGCAGGCAGTTTCTTCAAGAACTATTCACGCTATGGATTTTTTTTATTCTTTCATGGGGTGTGGGCATCGCTCGCAAGGCTAGCATTTGTTGCCCCATCCCTAATTGCCTTTGAACTGAGTGGCTTCTTAGGCCATTTCCGAGGGCAGTTAAGAGTCAACCACATTGCTGTGGGTCTGTTGTCACATGTAGGCCAGACCAGGTAAGGACAGCAGATTTCCTTCCCTGAAGGACATTCGTGAACCTGAAGAGTTTTTACAACAATCGACAATGTTTTCATGATCACCACTAGACTAGCTTTTATTTAATTCCAGATTTTATTAATTGAATTCAAATTCCACCATCTGCCGTAGTGGGATTCGAACCCATGTCCCCAGAGCATTAGCCTGGGGCTCTGGGTTACTAGTCTTTTGACATGACCAATACGCCACTGCCCCCCCCCAACCCCATTATGTTCTGTTAACAGACCTGTAATCACTAGGTCGATGCCTCACTTCGATTTTGTTGCAGTATATTGGAAATATATTTGTCATTCTCTAGTCACAAGATAATTACTCAAGGAAGGCCATTCTGCCAGCTTAGCTCATCTGCCCAGAAAGACCTGACATTTTCGCCCTTGCAGTATCGAATTGTAAATAATTTCAGAAAAAGTTGGCAGGAATGCCTGCTCATTGTAATAATGAGCTCCAATTTGTCAGTAAGCTCATTTAGCAGTATGGTGCCAGTATGTAGTACAAGTCACACTTAAGCCAATAAGCTGTCAAGTGCCAATGTACGACTTGTGCGCTAATCTTGATTCCCTCAAATTGCTGTCAACACCAATTATCTCATCCTTGCATTGTACAGCTCAAAATGCTCTCCAGATTCAACTGGTTGGACAGGTCAAAGTCTGTAAATGTACTGTTACGTACTTTTTATGGTTAAAGCGGACGGATTGTGTTGATTTGCAACAATTATTTTCAGGTGCCATACTGGCCTTCATGTTGGGGCTTTTCCAGATTTCACTGGATGATTGTGAGGAAATGTACCGGAAGCTAGGGTCTGATGTATTCAAACAGAATGTGATAGTTGGAACTATGAAAATGGGCTGGAACCATGCCTTTTATGAGAGCGAGCCCTGGGAAAAAATACTGAAGTAAGTTTTGAATTTTCTTTCTTATAACTTTCTAAAACCAGGAGCCTCAACAGTCAGCTGTGGTTGAGCATAGGTAGGTATTTAGGGTGCCACCCATGGCACAAGTGCTAGTTTAATTTAAAAAAATAGTGGTTCAAAGGGAGGCTGATTTTCTGCTAGCATCAGTCTTTTTGCAAGAAGGAGTCTAGGACATCCCATGCTGAAATTATACTATTTGGGTAAACGGCAACCCAAGACTCCTCTTCCTGAGGTAAAATGGGAGCATCACTAATACTGTGCCCTGGCCTGTTAAAATAGGCTGCTTAATTTTAGTTCACCTTTCCCAAAATTAACTGGGAGCGTGTGTGTTTATTTTGGTTTAAAAAAAAATTGATAGTTAATTGTATTTAGCCTCTTGCAGTTCCCCGTTATAACATGTTGTTTAGCATACTCTTGTAAAAGTGACAATAGTCCTTTAAGAGCTGTTGAATCAAGTATCCCCTCCCCCAGCCAGCTTTCAGTGGCCGTTTTCTAATTACAATTAGTAGCAGGCTTACCTAGTCTCACAGTTGCAGTCTAGGCCAGCCTCCTTGCTGCCAGCAAGGGTAAGCCCACATCGTGACATGCCTATGAAATCGGTGATGCAATTTAAGGGCTTAACACTTGACAAATAAGGATGTGCCCTGTTGCTATTATTTTCAGAATGCCTACAATTGTAACTTAAAATGAAAAGAACAAACAGATGGAAGTTTTCTAATCCCACTTCATGACATCTGGTATTATACTGTGCCATGCAGAACAGGGCTATCTTCAGTTAGATCCAAACCAGGATGTGTGCTGAGTCAGTTAATCTCTTGTGGGCAAAACTACAATTGGATTTAGTGCATTGGATTCAGTTCCCCTTGGCTGAGGAGGAGTTAAAAAGAAAAAATCAGGTGAAGTTCCTGCTCCTGATTGCCCTGTACTGTAAATGAATGCATGCTGGTTGAGGACAAAATTTGGAGAGCTGTCGCACAGACCAGTTGCGCAACAGCCAGACAGTCATACTCGCAGAACCATGACGTACAAACAATGTCCTGGACACCTCCATCAGCATCCCTGGGGATGCCCTGTCCCATCGGCAAGACAGACCCACCAGAGGTGACGGCACAGTGGTATACTGTCAGGAGGGAGTTGCATTGACTCTGAACCGCTCGAGTTTCATGGCATCAGGTCAAACATGGGTATGGAAACCTCCTGCTGATTACCACCAGTTGCCCTCGGTCAGCTGATGAGTCAGTATTCCTCCATGTTGAACACCAATTGGAAGAAGCACTGAGGGTAGCCAGGGCACAGAATGTACTCTGGGTGGGGGACTTGGATGCCCATCACCAAGAGTGGGTCGGTCGTACCACTACTGACTGAGCTGGTTGAGGCCTGAAGGACATAAGCTGCCAGACTGGGCCTGTGGCAGGTGGTGACGGAACCAACAAGAGGAAAAAACCTGCTTTATCTCACCCTCACCAATGTACCTGGCGCAGATGCATCTGTCCAAGACAGTATTGGTAGGAGTGACCACCACACAGTCCTTGAGAAAAGTCCTGTCTTCAAACTGAGGATGCTGTCCATCGTGTTGTGTGGCACTACCACTGTGCTAAATGGGATAGATTAAGAACAGATCTAGCAGCTCAAAACTGGGCATCCATGAGGCACTGTGTATCATCATCAGCAGAATCGTATTCAACCACAATCTGAAACCCCATGGCCCGGCATATCCCCCATTCTACCATTACCATCAAGCCAAAAGATCAACCCTGGTTCAATGAGGAGTGCAGGAGGGCTTACCTATCTAGTGAAGCTATAACACAAGACCATATGCATGCTAAATAGCAGAAGCAGCATGGGATAGACAGAGCTGAGCGATCCCACAACCAACAGATCAGATCAAGGTTTAACAGTCATGCCGTATCCAGTCGTGAATGGTGGTGGACAATTAAACAACTAACCGAAGCAGGAGGCTCCACAAACATCCCCATCCTCAATGATGTGAGAGCCCAGCATGTCGGTGCAAAAGACAAGGCTGAAGCATCTGGATGATCCATATCAGCCTCCATCTGATGTCCCCAGCATTACAAATGCCAGTCTTCAGCCAATTTGATTCACTCAATGTAATATCGAGAAATGGCTGAAGGTGCTGGATACAGCAAAGGGTCTAAGTCCTGACAACATCCTGGCAGTAGTACTGAAGATTTGTGCTCCAGAACTAGCCACACCTCTAGCCAAGCTGTTCCAATACAGCTACAAACACTGGCATCTACCCAGCAATGTGGAAAATTGGCCAAGTATGTCCTGGCCACAAAAAGCAACACAAATCCAATCTTGCCAATTCTCGCCCCATCAGTCTGCTCTCGATCATCAGCAAAGTGATGGAAGGTGTCATCGACAGTGCTGTCAAGCAACACTTACGCAGTAATAACCTGCTCACCAGAGCTCCGTTTCTGCCAGGAACACTCGTCTCCAGAGCTCATTACAACCTTGGTCCAAACATGGACAAAATAACTGAATTCCAGAAGTGAGGTGAGAGACTGCGCTTGACACAGTATGGCATCATACCGAGTATGGCATCAAGGAGCCCTAGTAAAATTGAAGTCAGTGGGAATCGGGGAAAACGCTATATTGGTTGGAGTCGTATCTAGTACAAAGGCAGATGGTTGTGGTTGTTGGAGGCCAAACATCAAAGCCCCAGGACATCACTGCAGGAGTTCCTCAGGGTAGTGTCCTCGGCCCAGTCATCTTCAGCTGCTTCATCTATAACCTTCCCTCCATCATAAGGCCAGAAGTGGAGATGTTCACGGATGGCACAGTGTTCAGTACCATTCACGACGACTTAGATACTGAAGCCGTCCGTGTCCACATGCAGCAAGACCTGGCCAACATTCAGGCTTGGGCTGATAAGTGGCAAGTAACATTCGTGCCACACAAGTGCCAGGAAATGACCATCTCCAACAAGAAAGCATCTAACCATCTCACCTTGACATCCAAAAGCATTACCATCACTAAATCTCCCACCATCGAGATCCTTAGGGTTGCCATTGATCAGGAATCTAACTGGAGCAGCCACATAAATACTGTGGCTATAAGAGCAGGTCAGAGGCTGGAAATTCTACAGCGAGTAACTCTCCTCCTGACTGCCCAAAGTCTGTCCACCATCTACAAGGCACAAGTCAGGAGTGTGATAGAAAAGTCTCCACTGGCCTGGATGAGTGCAGCTCCAACAATACTCAAGAAGCAACAACAAAGCAGCCCGCTTGATCAGCACCCCATCCACCACCTTAAGCATTCACTCCCTCCACCACCGAACACGCAGTGGCAGCAGTATGTACCATATACAAGATGCATTACAGCAACTCGCCAAACCTCCTTCAGCAGCACCTTTGAAACCTGCAACCTCTACCACTTAGCAGGAGAAGAGCATGGGAACAGCACCAGCTGCAAATTCCTCTCCAAGTCGCACATCATCCTGACTTGGAACTACATCACCATTCATTCACTGCCGCTGGATCAAAATCCTGGAACTTCTTTCCTAACAGCACTGTGGGCATACCTACACCAGATGGTTTGCAGCGGCTCAAGAAGGTGGCTCACTACCACCTTGTCCAGGGCAATTAGGGATGGGCAACAAATGCAAGCCATGCCAGCGATCTCGCATCCCATGAAAGAATAAAGAAAAAAAAATAGCCTCTGGGTTACTAACTCTTAATATCTAAGCTTTTGTGTGAAAAACAGTAACTTGGATGAAGTACAGTGAGCTGGCACTTGTAGAACAATACCCCCATCATGGGTCAGCACCATTGGGAGATGATTGGGTGATTTTAATGACAATTTTAATTGTCTTACAATGCAGTCCAGAGGTTGCAATTATAATGTAGCCAAAACATTTAAACATTAAGCTGCCTCACTTGATTTTTTTTTAAGCAAAGAAGAAACTTTTGCTCAACTGGACAAAAGACTCGATCACTTTCACTCTGCTGTATTTATAGTAAAGGATGCAGTGCACTGGGTGCGCGATCCCACATGAGAAAAGGTTTACACCAGCAATTCAATCATTGCTGAAAGCTAGTTTCAGAAGGTTCTTATGGCGCTGGATTTTAACTTTAAGCGATTGGGTTAAAAATCAGGTCCTTGGGGTCTGGAAGTAGGTCTTTACCCATTGCTTTCAGCAGGGGGATGGTGCTTGATGAGTAAGGACCCAGGTTTCAAATGTGGAGCTATCCATTTATAGAATTTGTAGTCTTTTTTGGCAGTTGAATGAGCAAACCCACTGAATTTTTTGGATGGAGCGCAGTCCAAGATCACCAATACAATTTGCTTTTATTACCAATACAATTGGGTTGGGTTGACATGTTCCATACCAGTGTTCACCTTGTTAATTTCTAGTAATCTGTAAGATTCTGATCAGAATCCTATCATGACAGTTGGCAGTACTGAACCTTCATCTTCATGTTTAGGATGAGAATGCAAGAGTTTCTATCCCTTCACGTCAACATTCTGTAGTTGTCTAAAATGCCAATGCAAATTAACAGTGGATACAATTTACATCAGACTTCTCCAGCCTATGAAACTTTCTTGCAGAGATTGTTGTTGCCTGTTGAAGTTCACTTAAAAATGTAACCATTGTCCACTGGACCGGAGTTGCTTAACCATGCAGTAGGTGATGGAAAAGTGCAGATCAAGAGACTTTTGGTAGTGGATTTTCAGGGGCAAGTTGTAGCTTCCAGCCGTGACCATTACCTTGTGTGGAATCCTTGTTTAGCAATTTTGGGGATGGAGGGAAAAGATAGCAATTAGAGGGTAGCTGACCTCTTATCTCACTAATTGACCCAGGAGCTTGTGCATTACAAGGAAACGAAAACCCAAATGACTGGTGAAGCTATAAATTCTTCAGTTAAACAAATGTCCTTGGGGTTTCTGCTGGTTAATAATTTGAGCTGCTCTTGTGAAGCATGGTGTATACTTTGTTTTAAGAGCAAGGAACTTTCTAAATATTTTGGGCAAAGCACGCCCATAGAAAATTTCCCAGTTTCTTCAATATCCACAACAGGCTTAACACATGCTATTGATTTTAGAAAGTGTGAAGCATGTAAAAGCTTTAAAAATTGAAGTTGACTGAACTTCGTTTAGCAGCTTTAAAACATGTAGTGTTTGCAATAGTCAATACATTAATGCCAATGCTTGAATTCAGAAATATTTTCATGACAATTCATTCTTTATAATATAATACTGATTTTTAATAAAATGAAGAGGCTCCCCCTGAGCTGCATTTCTTTTACTCAAAGACCACTGTAGAAATAGGCTAATTTTAGTTATTATGTCACATTACAATTTTATCACTCCATCCTAATTTATCAGCAAGACCTCAATGAATAAATTGATGCAATCTGGGACTTACATACTGATACTAGTTACTTAACTCCTTGCAGTTATATCTTTTGTTGAGGTTTATCTTGGAGTTCAGCTCTTTTTAAACTGTGATTAATGTTTTCTATTGTAGAGAAAGAATGGGTGAAGAACTTTTGATTCAAACTGCAAGGAACCCTAAAAGTCCTAAGGTGAGTTATTTTTGTGTAAATTTATGTAATGCGCATGCTTGGCATACTGACTTAATACAGTGTGTACTTTTATCATTATCATCAGTCTTTCAATGCAAAGATTATACTGTAGTCCTTTGACCCTGAATCTCATTAGTTACTGGATGGAAGTGTTACTATATTTTGCCTTAGCAGAGATAATTTTGGTAAATGCTTCCTGAGTAGAATTTTGAGTACAGTTTGCGATTATCAATTTTGCTGGAGAAAATATAGATAGAAAATTGGCTGTGATAATGGAAGCTTGGCAGCAAACCAGTTACTTCAAGTATATGAATATAATGAGAGATCGTGGAATGACTGTCCATTTTCAAATTCAGTGACCGGTAAAAATAAGCAGTAATGCATATTGAACGTACAATTTATAAATTTGACTATGGTTAAATTTATACAGTTGAGCCAGGTACTGATGTAAGCAATAAAGAATGTCATTTTTTCTTTAGTACTTGAGTTCCTGTAGTTCTTTGGATGAAAATTGTAACTAGTGGAAGAATTGAAATACTAACGTTCTAGTCTAAAGAGTGAGGTCCAGACTGAGGGATAGAAGGAAAGAACTGCTGTATACAGTTTGCAATGGCTGGAGAAGCGGGACTAGAAGAGAATTAAGGATTAGACTTTGAAGATTAATGTTTCAGCATTGATCCCATATAGCTTGCTTTCTGCAATAAGAGCATTGAAATATAATCTTTTATGTTTTCTTTATTTTGTGGCTATAAATGCTATTCTGAGAGGCAGGACAATTGATATTAAATGCAGTATTAAAATATTACATTGTATGCATGCACACAAAATCAAAAATTGATCTTCCCGTTTAGAGATAAACGAAGTCAGTATCCTCTGTAGGCAGTTCATATTCTTTCTTGAGCTTCCCACCTGGCAGTTCTTCCTGCTACTGGAGCATTTTGTCTTCGGACAGTGAACACAGCTGCAGTGTTATACTGTATAGCATCTTGACTGAGATGGTAGCCCTCTCTCTTTTCTGGGTTCACAGGTTGTAACCCTCATTATGTCACCATGGCCATTACCCCTGGTATGGCCGTCATTTCTGCTCCCTTAAGTCTAAGTAACGTGGACTTGTAATGATATGGCAGGCAACTAGTTTAACCATTCACCGCCAGATTTGGTTGGATCACATAAAGCTTTATCAGGTCCTGCTCTCGTCTGCGAAATTTGTTTACTGTTCCAGGATCATTCTGGAATGCCCCTGGTAACCTGGTAACCCCCAGTTTCATTTCTCTACTGCAAGCCACCTTTCTAAACCCCTCTCCCCTGTCTCCTCGAACTTCACCTCCAACAGCTCATGGATTTCTTTGTCACCATTATTGAGACCACCGATCAGCTACCTCTGCCACTCCCCCCGCCCCTTTCCCCTATCCCACTGGGCCAAACATCCTCTAAGATTCCACCTTGCTCTAGCCCTGAACTTGTTTCTTTATCTCTCTTCGTGTCCTCCAACCTCATCATGTCCATGAGACCCACCTCCTGCTCTCTTATTCCCACTAAACTACTGACGACCCAATTTCCTTTCCTGGCTCCCATGTTAGTTGATTTTATTAGCTGTTCTCACTCCCCTGGTTCACCTTCAAATCTGCCATCATCGTCCCGCTCCTCAAAAAACCCATTTTCTAAATGCAAGCTTATTTCTATACAAATATATATTCAGCGATATTGTAAAATGATCCCGTTATTGCAGAAATTACCCAAAGGTTGCAACAGTGTATAATCTCTGATTTATCATTATTCTAAAATTTAATAATGGTTTGAGAAGTTTTTAAATTAAAATGGGACAGAAAATAAGAATGCTAGGAATTCTGTAACTGAAGAATTGCATTATCGGATTCTACGACTTAACACAGAGCAATAGCAAACAAAATCATGTAGGTGAGCAGAAAGATTCTACGGAAGCTGAAGAATACCATAAAAGGTTCCTGTAAACTATTGGGAACTTTGAGGTTTGGTCCTGAACTGTATGATATGTATTGAGTCTTATAATTTGCACTGCATGAAATGCATCATAGTTACTGTACCACACTGCATGAATATGGGAAGGAATTAGACATGTTAAACACAGGAAGGTAGTGGATCAAAATCACAAACAATTGCAATATAATATTGTGAGTAACTGCTCGTAATCAACTGCAATTTGTCACTTGCTAAATTTCGTAACAACATTGTGATGATTTCTGATTCAGTGAAGTTTCAGAGAGCCCTGATGATTGTTGTTGGCCATGACAATTGCTAACAGCAAAGAAAGAAAAGTACAGTCCTGTTAGGAATATGGGAACGGGAATACACCACTCTTAAGTCTGTTTAATCACTCTAGTCGATCATGGCTGATCCATACCTCCACTTTGTTTACCTGCCTTTTCTCCAAAACCCTTGATGCTATGCCTAGCAAAAGTCTAATGACCTCAATCTTGAAAATACCAGTTAACACAACATTCTCGCAGTCTTTTGAGGGAGAGGGTTCCAGATCTCTACTATCGTGTATGTGGAAAAATGCTTCCTGATTTCACTATCTGGCTTAGCTCTAATTTTAAGATGACCCCTTGTTTTGAATTCCCCCACCAGAGAAAATAGCTTCTATATATCTACCCTATCCAATCCTTTTATAAATTTTAAACACCTCAATTTGATTAATTCCGCAACCTTCTGAACTCCAGGGTATACCAGCCAAGTTTATGCAGCAGGTCCTCATACTTTACCCCTTTTATTATTATGGTAAATTTTCACCGTACCCCATCAAGGCCAATATATCTATCCTGAGGTGTGTTTCCCAAACTGAATACAGTACTCCAGTTTGAGAATGACCAAGGCTCTGTACAGTTGAAGCATAACTTACTCTCCTTTGTATTCAGTCCCTTTTGAAAGAAAGGCCAGTATTCCATTAGCGTTTGTGATTATTTTTTGCAGCTCTACACCAGCTTTTAGTATTTGTATACAAGGATAAATTCCTTTTCTCCTCCACAGCTCTAATCTCTCCCAATTAAAATATTGTTATTTGTCATTCTTGGATCCAAAGTAGATGACCTCTCAGTTTCCCCTGGTGGAATACCAGCTACCACAGTTTTGTTCATTCATTTAGTCTGTCCCCTTTTTTCAACTTACTGCTCCTGTCTACACAACTCATTGTGCTTCTTAATTTAGCGTTATCTGCAAACTTGGGTATACAACTCTCTACTTATGCTTCATAGTGTATATGAGGTTATGTGGGAGGAATTTCCAGTCAGTAAGCTTATTTCATTAAATCACATGGTGGTTTTATGTGATCACCTGAATCCCTTGCTGTGGTTGTTTTCCATCACTCCTGAACATCTGTCCCATAATTTATTTTATTAAATGGCGTGTATTCTGGAAAAAAATGTATTTGATCTTTCAAGACCTGAATTTGATGTTTCATTGAGTAAATGTACTGTGTAGTGCAGACCAAGGGTGTGGGCTCTATCTCTGATCTACATATTAAAATTCAACTCACATGGGGCTGTTGCATTGGCCTTTGTGCTCCTAAGCTAGAGAAGGGAAAAATAAACCAGTGCTCTTGTCCCTGTTAGCTATTCCTCAGCCTCTGTCGTAAACTGCATATATGTGGATGTCATAGGAACAGAAGAAAACTCTGGGGTGAGAAAAGGCCATTTGGCCCATGGCAGCTTATCCGCTTTGTGATCTCATTGTAGCGTGCAGCTAAATTTTGTACATTCCTAATATTTTTGGCCCTGCTACCTTGCTGGCTCATTATTCCAAATATTTAGAACTTTTTCAGTACATAAGTATCTTCTAACATATGTTTTAAGCGAACATTTTTTTAACTGATTTAAATTTCTCTTGCCCTACTTAACATGAGTAATGTTTTGGGTTTACTTCATCAATGCACGCATTTAATATTCCTCAATGAGCCCTCCCTAATGGTCTTCGTTCTAGATTGTAATAAACTAACGTATTTATAAAACGCCTTTAGCATAGCAAAATGTCCCACAGCACTTAACACAGTCGTAATCGGATTAAAATTGTAGAGCTTGAACTTCAGTCTTTGCTCATAGCTATTTGCCATTGCACTTGAGATCTGCTGAGTTGGTGTCTCCTACCCCCTACCCCCCCCCCCCCCTGCCCAATGATTTGTTTTCTGGCATGATCAGAACTGCAACACTACCTGCAATGACTAGTGCATTTTATAGTGCCAATGTAATCTCTGGAGACTACAGCCTTACTGTTCTGGCAATATTCCAGTATTCTATCTGCTTGTTTTGATTGCCTTTTCACATAGCTATTGAATCTGTTAAGTCTATCATCGTCCTCTAATTCCTGTCTGACACTATGTCAGGCACTTGATACTTTTAACCAGTGTGTAATACTTTATCGCTGTTAGAATTAATGTGTCGTTTGGCTGTCCAAAATTAAATCACTAATGTAAATCCTTGTGTGTTTTTTTAACTACCTCTGGCTACTGCTTTTATAGTTTAGTGTCCTGATCAGATTTATAAGTTTGCATTTGATTTTGATATCGAGCTCATTAGGGCAGTTGTTTTCCTCCCACCGCCAAAGACTTTCAGGTGATGGGTAAATTGGCCATTGTAAATTGCCCCTAGTGTAGGTCGGTGGTAGGGAATATGAGATTACTGTAGGGTTAGTATAAATGGGTGGTTGTTGGTCGGCACAGACTTGGTGGGCCGAAGGGCCTGTTTCAGTGCTGTATCTATAAATAAATAAATAAATAAATTAGAAGTGATAGTGGCCCAAGCACTGACCCTTGCAGAACTCCACTCAGCACCATCAGGTGTGAAGTTGCACCCTATTGTGAGTTACCAATGAGAATTAAGACAACATAATTTGGTAGGTGGGGACAAAAGGGAACTTGTCAATAAGTCATGATATCCAGAACCAATTTTACAAGGATTGATTTTTCCTCTTGTCCACAAAATTACTAAATGCAATCTGGAACAAATTAAACCCAAAGAACAGCTTCAGAATGCCTAAAAGTATGAAGCTTGTTCCATCACAGAATTCTCTGTACCCTATGTTGTGCTCCCCCATGTTGTCTCTAATTCTTGTTATCTAATCACAGGGATGAGTCATATTGGCACTCTCAGCTGAAAACTGTGTAGTTTGCAGCTGACAGGTTTTTTTTAAACTAAAATATCAAATGTTTAAACTTGATCCTAGTTTGACAGTATGGTTAGAATTGTTGCTCCCAATGCTTCCTTGTAACTGCATTGTTTTATAATCCAAATTAGCTGAATTCCAAATAATTTTTTTTTTTTAAAAGGATACAAACCCAAGATTAGGCTGTACAGTAGCTCAGTGGGTAAAAGTACTATCACGCCACTAGATTATACAGGTGAAGAAAGTCGTAAGTTCAATCTTCCTGTTCTTTGTTAAATTAGCTTATCTGAAGCAGGGCAGCAGTGAAGATGTACAATTGGCCTCAGTCTCTGAGGAAACCATTGAGGGGAAAGCAATGTGCTTAAAACCAGAGTATCTAAAGCTGTTAACTTGGCCACTGAATGGTGATAGAAAGGTGGAAAGGGAGAAGTTAGTGTTCATCAGCATCCTCGAGAGCTTTCTTAGTTCATAATTTGCTTGACTTGCTGTGAGGTACAGGTACAGATTGCCATGTGAAAATATGATGATGTGGCTATAACAGAGACCTGGCTCAAAGAAGGGCAGGACTGAATACAAGGTATTCAGGAAAGATAGGAAAGGGGGGAAAAAAAGGGGAGTGGTGGCAGTATTGATTAAGGAGAGCATTGCAGTGCTGGAGAAAAAGGATGTCCCAGAGGCGTCAAAGACAATTAATTTGGCTAGAGCTAAGGAACAAAAAAGATGCAGTTACGTTCCTCAATGTTGTCTATAGGCCACCAACTGGTGGGAAGGATGTAGCGGGAACAAATTTGCAAGGAAATCGCAGAAAGGTGCAAAAATTATCGGGTAGTAATAATGGGGGACTTGAATTATCCAAACATAGACTGGGATAGTAGTAGTGTAAAGGGCAGTGAGGGGCAAGCGTTCCTCGAGTGCATTCAGGAAAATTTTCTACTGTATATTTCTGGTCCAATGCAAAAGGATGTACTGATAGACCTGGTTCTTGGGAATGAAATGGGCCAAGTGGATCAAGTGTCAGTAGAGATCACTTAGGAGACGGTGATCATTGTATCATTAGGTTTAGGCTGACTATGGAAAAGGACAAAGAACAATGCAGAGTAAGAATAATTAACTGGGGGAAAGCCAGCTTCAATGGGGTAAGAATGGAGCTGGGATGAATAAATGGAGTCAAAGATTGGTAGTAAAAACAGTAGCTGAACAATGGGCTACCTTCAAAGAAAAGTTAGTTTGGGCACTATCAAGGCACGTTCCCTTGAAGGGGAAAGGTAGGGCAAACAAATCCAGAGCTCCCTGCATGGCAAAAGAGGTAGAGTTTAAGATAAAGAAGAAAAAGTGTGCTTATGACAGATGCTGGGTAGAAAATACTATTGAGAACCAAGCTGGATATAGAAGGTACAGAGGAGAAGTGAAAAAGCAAATGAGAGAAACAAAGCAAGAACATGAAAAGCAACTGGCAGCTAGCATTAAAGGGAATCCCAAAAGTTTCTATAGTATTATAAATAGTAAAAACGTGGTAAAAGGAGGAGTGGGGCCGATTACGGGCCATAAAGAAGATTAACGCATGGAGGCAGAGGGCATAGATGAGGTCTTAATTGAATATTTTGCATCTTTCTTTATCAAGGAAGAAAATGCAACCCAGGCAATGGTGAAAGAAGAGGTAATTCAGACACTAGAAGGGTTTAAAATTGATAGAGGACATATTAGATAGGCTGTCTGTACTTAAAGTGGATAAAGCACTAGGATCGGATGAGATGCATCCAAAGATACTGAGGGAAGTGAGGGCCATCATTTTTCAGTCTTCCTTAGACTCGGGTAGTGCCAGAGGACTGGAGAATTTCAAACTTGTTCGCAAAGGTTGTAAAGATAAGCCCAGCAACACAGGCCAGTCAGTTTAACTTTGGTGGGGAAACTTCTAGAAATAATAATTTGGGACAAAATTAATAGTCACATGGACAAACGTGGGTTAATTAAAGAAAGCCAGCTTGGATTTCTTGAGGGAAAATCATGTTTAACTAACTTGCTGAAGTTTTTTTTTAAGGAAGTAACAGAGTTGATGAGGGCTATGCAGCTGATGTGGTGTACATGGACTTTCAAAAGGTGTTTGATACAGTGCCACATAACAGATTTGTGAGCAAAGTTATAGCTCATGGAATGAAAGGGACAGTAGCAATATGGATACGGAATTGGCTGAGTGACAGGAAACAAAGAGTAGTGGTTAATGGATATTTTTCGGGCTGGAAGAAGGTTTGTAGTGGAATTCCCCAGGGGTCAGTGTTGGGATCCTTGCTTTTCCTGATGTATATTAATGACCTAGGACCCAATTTCAAAGTTTGCAGATGCTATGAAACTTGGAAGCATTGTGAACTGTGAGGAGGATCGTGTAGAACTCCAAAAGGAGATAGACAAGTTGGTGTAATGGGCAGATAGGTGGCAGATGAAGTTCAATGCAGAGAAATGTGAAGTGATTGATTTTGGTAGTACGAACATGGCAAGACAATATAAAATAAAGGGGGTGCATGAGCAGAGGGACCTGGGTATATATGTGCATAAGTCATTGAAGGTGGCAGGACAGGTTGAGAGTGCAGTTAATAAAGCATACAATATCCTGGGCTTTATTAATGGGGGCCTGGAGTACAAGAGCAGCGAAGTTATGTTGAACTTGTATAAGACACTAGTTCAGCCTCTGCTGGAGTATTGCTGCACTTGAACGACGTGAGGGCATTGCAGAGAGTTGAGAGGTGATTTGCTAAGAGATATTCAAAATCATGAGAGGTCTAGACAGAGTAGATAGAGCAAAACTGTTCCCACTTGTGAAAGGATCAAGAATGAGAAGGCACAGATTTAAAGTATTTGGTAAGAGAAACAAAAGTGACCTGAGGAAAAACCTTTTCATGCGGCAAGTAGTTAAGGTATGGAGTGCTGCCTGAGAGTACGGTGGAGGCAGGTTCAATTGAAGCATTCAAAAGGGAATTAAACTGTTATATGAAAAAGAAGAACGTGCAGGGTTACGGGGAGAAGGCAGGGGAATGGAACTGGGTGAATTTCCCTTTCGGAGAGCCAGTGCAGACACAATGGGCCGAATGGCTGCCTCATGCACTGTAACAATTCTGTGCTAATATTTATGCTGAACAAGGCAAAGGTCAAGTAGATGGATTTCCCATTTAGGATAGACAGACTATGTTGTGTGCTCTTAAGTCAGTATGGGGCACTGTTCACAGACCCAATTGCAAAATCCACAAGATCCTCTGAAGTTGAAATTTGCATGGATAAATCATGCCATAAATTTTCACTGCTGTACCAGAAATACATCTGGCCTCTGGTCCTTCAACTTGTGTCAAACAATGTTGCATATAGTTCCAAACAAAATAATTTATAACAATTTACTTAACATATTTGTAAAAAATGAACCAAAAAATGTAACTCCTCACTGCAAAAAGTGCTTTGAGAAAGACATTGAATAAAAATATTGCTCAGGTACTGCATTGCAGTGTGTTGTGACAATGAAGTTGAGAGATGAAAATGCGGTAGTTTGTTTCTTTATTTCCCTTAATCCTTTGAGTTTCGAATTTCAAATAGCCATTTTGCTGTGGTGTGTTGCCTGGTTCCTGTTTGCCACTGCCTTATTTGAAAGCCAGAGTTAGGACAGGACAAGTGCCTTGCATACCTGGCAACTGCAAAGAGTAGCACAGGTGTATTATATTGAAAATGAATCTTCTACCGGTTTGACTGCAGATGGCACATGGTCCAATGAGACCGATGTCTGAAGGGAAGGGGATCAGCTACCAGCTTTTGAGTAATGTATTGATAAACTGAACATCATCTGATCTTTTTTTCAACCAAGTAAGTTTATAAAGTTTATTTTATGTAGAATGCTTAACATTTAGTAAAACAGCTGTTGAAATGTTTTGAGTAAAGTGGCCCATTAGAATTTTTTGATAGTAATCTTTGAAAATTTGGAGTCTGAATCTGAATGCAAAAGTAAATGATGTATTGTTCGAATGCAATTTTTAAAAAACTCAACTTTTGAGCTGCAGGTTACTGTATTGCGGACAGGGATCGATGTCGAAGTCAATATACTGACATATAAAAATAGACGCTTACATTTTCTTCTTTTAAATCATGCTGTTGAATGTTTATCACGTTTTACTTTCCAGGTGGCAGCTGTAAGTACCATAGTAAACAAAGGGACGCCACTGAAAGCATTCGTCTTCAGGAACTACAATCACCTTCCCAGTGTAAGATCGCACTATATGGGTGGATGTCAGTATAAGCTGTGGCAGGCAATTCGAGCATCCTCGGCAGCACCTGGCTATTTCCAAGAATATGCGATTGGCAATGACCTTCATCAGGTATGGCTAACTGCAATATACCACTTGCATGAATCTCGGCCTGTACATTATTCTACTTTTTTTTTTGATAATTAACAAACTTGTACATCTGTTGCACCTTTATGTCCTCTGGAAGTTCCAAAGCAGTTTGCAACTAGTTGATTACTTTTAAAGTGTAGGCAATTTACATAGTACAAGGTCCCACTAATAGCAAATATTTTGGTGGAATTGGCTGAAGTATAAATATTGACCAGGACATGAGGTCGCCCTGTTTCTCATCGAATAGTGGCACAGGATCAATCAAATTTAAATGTGGAATATAGTAACTCTTTAGCCAGTTTGGATGTCATTCTCTTGAAAAATATGAGTGGAATGCCCTCCAAGTTTGCATTCAACAGAAGGCTGGGTGGGAGTGCGAGCTGTGAGGAGGATGCAGAGAAGCTCCAGTGTGATTTGGACAGGTTGAGTGAGGGGCCAGATACATGGCAGATACAGTATGATGTGGATAAATGTGAGGTTATCCACTTTGGTGGCAAAAACAGAAAGGCAGATTACTATCTGCACGGCGACATATTAGGAAAGGGGGAGGTGCAGTGAGACCTGGGTGTCCTTGTGCAACCAGTCGCTGAAAGTAAGCATGCAGGTGCGGCAGGCAGTTAAGAAGGCAAATGATATGTTGGCCTTCATAGTGAGAGGATTCGATTACAGGAGCAAGGATGTCTTGCTGCGTTATACAAGGCCTTGGTGAGACCACATCTGGAGTATTGTGTGCCGTTTTGGTCTCCTTATCTGAGGAAGGATGTTCTTACTATGGAGGGAGTGCAGCGAAGGTTCACCAGACTGATTCCTGGGATGGCAGGACTGACGTATGAAGAGAGATTGGGTTGATTAGTCTTATATTCGCTCGAGTTTAGAAGAATGAGAGGGGATCTCCTAGAAACCTACAAAATTCTAACAGTACTGGACAGACTACTTGCTGGAAGGATGTTCCCAGTGGCTGGGGAGTCCAGGACCAGGGGTCACAGTCTAAGGATAAGGGGTAAGCCATTTAAGACTGAGATGAGGAGGGATTTCTTCACCCAGATAGTGGTGAACCTGTGGAATTCTCTACCACAGAAATCAGTTGTGGCCAAATCATTAAATATATTCAAGAAAGAGTTAGATATAGTTCTTGGGGCTAAAGGAATCAAGGGATACGGGGAGAAAGCAGGAACAGGGTACTGAGTTTGGACTAAAATAAAGACAAGAAATGCTGGAAATACTCGGCAGGTCTGGCAGCATCTGTGGACAGCATGGCGATCTGAGAGTTTGGACGATTAGCCATGATTGTATTGAATGGCGGTGCCATTTTAACGTATTTGAAGTGTAACACGAAACAAACAGAATTCGAAAACTGCTGTTCATCTTGGATATTTGTTGGAAGATATTTTTAAGAATTGTGCATTATTTCACAATTTATAGGCTGTGTCTGTCATGTTCTGGGTATGGCAGTTGTATTTTTTTGATGTTGGTGAAACATTGATGGAGTGAAGGTGGCTAAAAACTATAATAGATGCAGTGTTAAATGTGCTATACATTACAATTGAATAAATTCAAATGGGTGAAAACAGTTAACAGAAACTCTGACTGGATATAATCAGGCAAAAATAATGAAATTTTAACAAGTACTAGAACTGTTTTTGTCCCAAATTACCAGGGATTCTCCCTCCATGGCCCAGTGGGTAAAGGTGTTGCCTGATGTAACACGATACCGTGCAGAGAAGAAAGTTCCAGATTTTAGGTTCCATTACTGGTCTGAGCAGATTTGATGTCATTTGAAGCAGAACTTGGCATGCCACAATGGGCATCAGTAGCCCAAGGCTATTTGAGAAAAAGCCAGGTTTTCCAGTCTTGATTGCTATTCTCTAACTCCTCTCACACAATTATGGAAGGACAAGACTGTCCACAAACAGGACTATCCCGGCAGATCCATTGTTTCAGCCTGTTCCTGCCCCACTGAACTTATTTCTTCCTATCTTGACTCTAGCTTTTCTCCCCTGGTCCAGTCTCTTTCCCCCCCCCTACATCCGTGACTCTTCTAATGCCCTCCATCATTTTGACAATTTCCTGGCCCTGATCGCCGCCTCCTTCGCTATGGACGTCCAATCTCTCTACACCTCCATCCCCCACCAGGACAGTATAGGTGCCGTTTCTTGCTCCCGCCCGGAACTAGAAAACTTTATCAATTTTGCTTCTAATTTTCACCCTTCTCTCACCTTTTACATGGTCCATCTCCGACACTGCCCTTCCTTCCCTCCATCTCTGGGGATAGGCTGTCTACTAATATTCATTATAAGCCCACCGACTTCTACAGCTACCTCGACTCTGTGATGCAACCTTCCACGACAGCGCTTCTGATATGTCTTCCTTTTTCCTCAACCGAAGATTCCCCTCCACTGTGGTTGACAGGACCCTCAACAGTGTTCGGCCCATTTCCCCTACCTCTACCCTCACCCCTTCCCCTCCCTCCCAGAACCGCGACAGGGTTCCACTTATCCTCACTTTCCACCCCACCATCCTCCACATCCAAAGATCATCCTCTGCCATTTTCGCCACGTCCAGAGTGATGCCAAAACCAAACGCATCTTCCCTTCCCTTCTCCTGTCAGCTTTCCGAAGGGATCGTTTCCTCCGTGACACCCTCGTCCACTCCTCCATTAGCCCCACCACCTCGGCACCTTGCCCTGCAATCGCAGGAGGTGTAATACCTGCCCATTTACCTCCTCTCTCCTCACTATCCCAGGCCCCAAACACTCCTTTCAGGTGAAGCAGCGATTTACTTGTACTTCTTTCAATTTAGTATACTGTATTCGCTGCTCACAATGTGGTCTCCTCTACATTGGGGAGACCAAACGCATACTGGGTGACCGCTTTGCGGAACACCTCCGCTCAGCCCGAAACGATGACCCTGAGCTTCCAGTTCCAGTTTCAACACTTCCCCCCGCCCCCCCCTGCCCCGCCCCTGCTCTCATGCCCACATCTTTGTCCTGGGATTGTTGCAGTGTTCCAGTGAACATCAGTGCAAGCTTGAGGAACAGCATCTCATTTACCGATTAGCCACACTGCAGCCTGCCGGACTGAACATTGAGTTCAGTAATTTCAGAGCATGATGGGCTCTCCCTTTTTATTTTTATTTTAAATTTTTTCTTTTTTACTTGTTTTTATTTTTAGTTTGTTTCTACTGTGTCTACCCACTTTTTGTTCGTGTTCGTGTTCGGGGCCAGGGCTGTTTATTTTTCTGTCAATTAACACCCTCCCTGTACTAACGCTTTGTCTTTCAGTGCACCATTAACGTACCGTTTGCCTTTGCTCCATGACCATCTGGTCAGTTATTCTCTGTGACCTTGTCCTATCCACATCTCTTCTGTTATCTCTTTCCCCACCCCCACTTGCTTTAAACCTTTTACATTTCTAATATTTGCCAGTTCTGATGAAGGGTCACTGACCTGAAACATTAGCTCTGCTTCTGTCTCCACAGATGCTGCTCGACCTGCTGAGTATTTCCAGCATTTCTTGTTTTTATTTCAGAGTTCCAGCATCTGCAGTATTTTGCTTTTATTATGGAAGGACATTGCTGGGCTTTACTAGGTTACCCTCTATGGTCAAATAGCTTGGTGAGACTGACCTTTACACTGGTTGTTGCTGGAATAGGATTTGTCTTTTTTTCAGATCATTGGCTCTGCCTCATCTGCGAAAAAGATTTGCATGCGGATGATGAGTTTCCTAATGACCCAATGGTAAAGACAGCAATACAGTGCAAAAAGTGGCTGCTTCAGTTCCTGGTATCTTTTGAATTCGCTGATCTTCATTAATCTTCAAATTCCTCCTTAGCCTTGTCCCCACCATCTCAAACCTCCAGCCCAACAACTTTCTGGGAACTCTACTTTCCTCCAATGTTGACAACTGTGCAACCCCACTTCCTTCATCCCATCATTGTCTTCAGCCGTCTGGGCCCTAAGCTCTGGAATCCATCCCCTCCCTAAATCTCTCTGCCTCTCCTCCTTAAATCCTGTCTCTTTGATCAAGCATCACCTGTCCTAATGTCTCCTCCTTTGGCTCAATGCCAATTTTTCTTTGACGACACTACCTGTGAAGTGAGTTGGGCCTTTGCTATGTTAAAGCCACTATATGATTACAAGTTGTTGCTGTTATAGGCAGTCACAGGAGCTTCAGCACTCCTGACCTACATAGAGTAGCAATCAGCCAGATTTCAGACTCCTCACCCCTTGCAGAAAGTCAGCTTGTGTAGTCAAAGTGGGAGATCAGAGTTGGATTTAGCTTTGTTGCCCACTGTGCTTACAGTCTACCAATACTTTGCTGTCTAGAGTCATGAATGAGGGCTGCCAACTTGGGTGAGGTATTAAACCAACATTAGTCAGCATCCTGAAGAGAGAAGGGAACATCGAGCAAAAAATGCTTGAGGGGGAAATGTATCACAAACCAAAATTCTCCATTATTTTCAATTAGTACTTTCAATATAAATGCTAGTCTCTCTTTATTAATGCTGTTGTATTAAATAACTCTTCTTTCAAAACTTCAGAAAAAAAAGACGTGGCTGCATCTTATGGTAATTCTCAGCTATCTTGGTATATTATATTGATTAGAGTGAGTGTACAGTGAAAGCTGATGCCTTGGATTTTTAATGGTTGATATTTTTCTGTTAATTTCATACTGAAAATCATGTGTTGAATTTTCTGAATGTTCCATTTTGTAATTTGGTTACAAGCTTTTGTTTTTACAAAAAAGGGAAGTTGAAAAGTCATAATTTAAGCTGTCTGTCACAGTCCAGATTATATGGGTTTTCACACAAAGCATGTGATGAAATGATATTACACATGATTAAAAATATTTTAATAGTTTTTGGTAACCTATTTGAAACTTTTGAATTCACCATATAGAGAACTGAACAAAAGCAGAATAGAGCAGAACTATTCCTAGTCACAAGTAACCACTGTGAAGGTCATTGAAATCTTTTCTATCATCTGGAAATGCCAAGTGTGTTCTTACAGCTGTTATTACAGAAAAGTTGTTATTGATTCGACAGTTTATTTTCTGAGCTTTGCAGTCAGCTCCACTATAATATAGTCTCCTCATAGTTTTCACAGCCTACCGTCATGTGAAGAATGCCTGTTCTCCCAAACAGCACAATATGAAATAAACACAAACATCTTGTTCATTTTCTTAAAACTTGGTCATTGCAGAAGCTAGTTTCTCTAATTGCCGCAACATGATTACATTTTCCACTTATTCTCATTTGATAAAATTTCCCCCAACAGTATTTTTTAACGTCTCCAGGTGGGTGGGTTTCTGTGCAGGCAGCAGGTTGAAACACTTGAACTGTTGGCAAATTGGCAGGAACCTGCTGACTTCCGCTTTCAACCCGAGCACGTTCTTCAGCGTGCGAGGAAATGCCTGTGGGACAGACTGGTCTGCTATTTAAACATGCAAATTGTCCATTAGTTGCTATTTTAACCCAGGATTCTGACTTTAACTCTGTGCACACAAGTTTCCCAGTCTTCCTGGAACTCGCTAAGTTTAAAAAAAAAAGGCAAGAGGATAGTGGGGATTGATGGGGCTGAGCAATTGACAGGCAAGAAAGGCTTTAAATACTGAGATCTGACACCTACTTTTTTGCCTAAGTAAAAAGGCTTTTGCTTACGAAGGTTGAGTGTATGCTTTCAATTCTTTGGAGGGAATTTCCAATATTTGTCATTTCTTGGGAGTTTTCTGCCATTGATATGCACTTCCCAGCTCTCAACCTTCACAGCAGCATGAGAGCCTCTTTCTGCACCTCAATCTTGGACATCAGATGAGGAACAAGAAGACTAACATCAGCAGAAGCCTTTTTCTCAACCACCTGCTGCTCCACACAACAGAGGTGATGAGCGCAGACCTCCATCTCACAGGAGGCGATACCCCCAATGCACAGTATACAGGCAGAAGATCAGTTTTCTGGACATGTTTGAGCACCAGTGCCTCAGGAGACACAGCAATCACCTGACAGGAAAGTCTAACATTTTGCAGCTTCCTGGAAGAAGACCTCCTGCTAAATGAGCCAGGTGAGTATGCATTACCAGCGGTGGTCAAGGTCACCACAGTCCTTCATTTCTTTACCTCCGGCTTCAGGGATGTGCTGGTGACATTTGTAGAATCTCTCAATCTGCTGTCCGCAAATGCACCTCGGGTGGCGGACACCATGTTTGTCAGGGCCATCACTTAATTGTGTTTCACTACTGACGAGGCCAGTCAGAATGAGCAGGCACTCGGATTTGCTGTTCTGACTGGATTCCCACAGGTCCCAGGAGCCATTGTTACACAAATGCAATCTAACAGGGCGCCCCAGATCACCCAGGATTGATCATCAACCGAAAAGAATTCCACTCTATCAATGTTCAGCTAGTTCTGATGAGCATTCTGCATCTTTTGGAGGAGCAGAAGGAGCCTGATGCAGCAAGGACGCATGTAGCCACACACTTAGCTGCCAGAGACACACTTGACAGACTAATTCAGGCACATTTCAGTTATTCTAAGGCAGTACAACCATTTGGCACACCAATACTGAACCCACCATGATCCTCCCCAACCCCCAGCACAAAGCAGTTCCACAAGCAATGATTCATCCCTCTTACAGACACCCGTTCCTCAGGGGTTGTTGATGAAGAGGGCTATTCTGAGCAGTGGTGGAAAAAGCATTGTCAGTCTTTCCAGAGCACTGTGCGTGATTGGAGGAGGACATTTCTAACATCAGCGCCTTCCCGTTGACATCTGCAAGGAAAGAATGGCCACCTGCATGAAGCATCAGGCTTGGCAGGCAGTAAAGTGCTTGCTGGCCTTCGCCTGTGGCCTGCAAACTCATGCTGCCACCGTAAGCAGGATTGAGGAAACTCTTCTTGGTTAGCAGGGAAGTGTGGGTGGACCATGAAAGGGAAGATGGTGAAAGGGCACTTGGAAATGGATACTCTGCTCAAAGTGCTTCCTCTCTTGGCCCCTTGCGACACCCCTCTTAATTCCCGCCATCATCAGACCCCTGCAATCTGCCTCCTGTCCGAGTCTGTCCCTGTGCAGGGGCGGGGGGTGTGGTGGGAGTCTTTGGTGCTCAGAGGGCATCAGCCAAGAGAATCTGAGCAGTCAGAACCATGGACAGTGGTTAATGAGACATATGGGATCTTGGGCTTCATAAATAGAGGCATAGAATACAAAAGCAAGGTGAACCTTTATAAAAACATTGGCACAGCCTCAGCTGACGTGTTGTGTCCAATTTTAGGCACCACACTTTAGGAAGGATGTGAAGGCATTAGAGAGGGTTCAGAAATTATTCACATGATTGGTTCTAGGGATGAGGGACTTTAGTTAAGAGGTGAGATTGGAGAAGCTGGGGTTATTCTCATGAGAATAGAAGTTTGAGTGGAGGTTTAATGGAGATGTTCAAGATCATGAGGGGTCAGGGACAGAGTAGATGGGGAGAAACTATTCCTGCTGGCGGAAGGTTGAGAATCACAGGACATGACTTAAGGTGAATGGCAAAAGCACCAAAGGCATCGTGAGGGCAAACTTTCTTATGTGGCGAATGGTTAGGATCTGGAAGGCACTATCTGAAAGTGTGGTGGATGCAGATTCAGTTATGGCTTTCAAAAGAGTATTGAATAATTATTTAAAAAGAAAAATTTGCAGGGTTACGGAGAGAAAGTGGAGCAGTGGGACTAGCTGCGTTGCTCTTGGAGAGAGCCGGCACAGACACGATGTGCTGAAAAGCCTACTTCTGTGTTGTAATCATTCTATGATTGAATAGGCTAAATTTTCCCAGTCCATTGGGGTTGGGTTGGGAGGCGGGAGGGGTCGGATTACCAGCGTAGAAGGCGTTGCGATGGAAACCTGAAGTCTTCCTGTCGCAACATGGTATTCTGAAGGGCAGTTGATATGACAGTTAAACAGGCAATTAACTTCAATTTTACCAGGGTTTTCTGATTTTTCCAGAAGTGTGCAGGAAAACAGGACTTCAGAGCCTCACCATGTATAGGGAGTAGGTGAGCTAGTGGGAGGTCAGTTCTGGCTGCAGATGGCAGCCATTGTGAATCGTAGCATGGCTTGGCAGGAAGCATGGAACAATGTGGAGATTGGCACTGCCAGTCAGAAGAAGGGGAAAAATTGCCAGAACTGTGGGGTATACTAACAGAGTACCATCTTAGAGCTGGCACTTTGTGGGTAAAGCAGGGAGGTAAGAAGCCTCGGAGACTGAGTGAAGCTACATGCCACAGGCCTCATTCACTCAGGTTTTGGTTTCTCCAGTGAGAAGGAGTATCAGAGAGGGAATGCGCTGCAACCACAGGGAGTAGGGCAGCAGGAGCATCAGCCTCAGAGTGGGGTAAGCACCCAGCCTCCTGTGGCAGGAAGAGGTTACCCGACTCAGCTACCATCAAATATCGTAGTAGCTATGTCGCCGAAGACTCCGCCTCTCCAAGGAGGCCGTCACAGAGCTTTTCAGAACCCGTTCCCCACTTCCCCCATGCACTTTCAAGGATGAATACTGAGTGACGAGGGCTACCCATAGAAGACATGGCTAATGACCCCTGTGAGGAACCCTCACACTGATGCAGTAGAGATACACAACACCTGCCATGGCACAACTCAAATGACCATCGAGCAGGCCATAGGGCTTCTGAAAATGTGGTTCAGATGCCCAGAACAAATGTGTTGCATATCGTTGTGGTGTGCTGTGGAGAGCAATTGAATAGTGAGGATATCATGGAGCGCGATGTCTCCTCTGATGACGAGGAGATGGAGGAAGATGATGACTAAGTGCAGGATGCTATAGAACCTCAGGGACTACAGGTATGGTGCCATGAGATATGCGCAAGAGAAGCTCAGGGACACATTGATACATGCACGTTTCGCATGATCCTTAGTGACAGATACATACAATTCAATGAAACTTCAGCTTCCTGCAGCTCTGTTGCCACCTGCTTCATTGACCATGCCATTTCCCTTCACCCAGTAAGACATGACCTGCAGCATGGGAAATGCCTTGACCTTGCGCGGTGAGGTCTCAACCATCACATCCTTGACAGAGCTAGGTGCTCCTGAAGTCTCAGCAGCCCACACAAAATGCAAGGAAACCTCGTGCCTTGTCTCAAAACTCATTTATTGGCGAAGAAAAAAATTGCAAGACTGCATGCTTCAAAAGAATATTAACTCGTGAACCCTGAGCTGGTAGGCGGAAATGTGGATTCGAGGTTACAAACACATCAGTCATGATCTTATTGAATGGCGGAGCAGGCTCAAGGAGCTGAGCGGTCTATTCCTGCCGCATGTTCGTATGAGGGCAGCTGGGTGCTCTTCTTATATCGCTAAGTGTGCTTCTATGTTGTGCACCCCCTGCACTGTCTGCTGAGGTGGAGGCAGGCACCTGACCTTGCTGCCCCTGAGGCTTGGAGTACCTCTTGCACAAGTGCAGGAGCTTCTTCTGTTGTCACAGCTATGTTATGACCGAGGCGGGATGAGTGCACTGTTAATTCAGTCCCACTTCTCCACGGGTCACAGATCAATAAATTTTCCCACTTACCGAAAACAGCCAATTAGATACTCTACTTTTGCCCCCAGAATACAGTACACCAACCAGGTTTCTTTAATCAACAACAAAATTAACTATTTATTATAAATGCAAATCTTAACCAATAACAAAGTAAATCTATATACAAATTCAGATATTAAAGCTCCTTATTTCCCTAGCCCTCGTGGACACACACATCCAAAAAAAGGGTTAACTGGGGAAAAAAAAGATTTTGGTTTACAGCTGTTTCATAGGAATGCAAGGAGTTATAAAATAAATTCGTCTGTCATGATCTTGAAGGAAGTTCTTCAGTTTAGTGAGGTGTTCCAAAGTCAAATAGTTGGATGCCACTTGAAGACTTTCCAGGGAGGTTGATGAACAGTCCGTGATGGGTATGCATTCAAGGAAATTCAACTGCAGCAGTCTTCACATAAGTCTCCCATCAGGGGTGTAGCAACAGGTGTCCATTCTCTGTTACACATTCAATGTGAAAGTCCTTTGTAAAGAGACAATATTTCTGCAAACGTTCAGGGTTTCTTAAAAATGCAGGAGGCAACAGTACCACTTTTGATGCAGGGATTCTTTACAGAGAGGTAACACTTTTTCAGGATCTTCTGATCTCCAGGCAGGTCAAAATCAAATTTTTGTCCAAACTCACTGGCTTTTAAAAGTTCAAAACTGAAACATCCAGAAACAAGTCACATGCCCAATCATAAAGTGTCTCTTGTCACTCAGTAGCTCTGAGGTTAAACCCCTTGCTGGTTTCCTAGAAATTACCTGCTTTCTTGTTTACGAGTTCAGCTTTTTGTTGAACTTCCTTTCAAAACATCCATTAAGTTCAATTATTTGCAGGTGTCTCAATGTGCACTGAAATCCTTTTTCAGTTTTTTAAAACATAGAATCCTAAGTTTTTTTTTTAATACCAAAACAAAATCCTTGTAACAGCTATGTGATGGGCTGGTGTCACCGATAGAAGAGTTGAGGAGCCGCTGTCAATGGCAGGAGCACTGACAGGAGTCTCAGATCCAGGAGGCAACCGCTACTCTGCCCTCCTAGCACACTTGAGGATTGCAAGGACCTGGCAGTGGAGTCCATGCACTTCGCATCCCCGCCCACCCATTGCTACACAAAGCTTATGGAGTTGGCAGTGGCATGCTGGTCCGCGTGCATCTTCACCATACACTGGGTGGTTTGTTGGATATGGCTCTCCATGAGGGTCGCCAGTCTCTCAATGGAGGAAGCCAAGCGTGTACACACCAGAGACATGGCATCATTCATGGCCTGGGTGGGCTTCTCCATCGTCCGTGCCAGGGTGCACATAGGCTCTGGCAGATGTTCCCTCACCTCATACTGTAGCTCCAGCATCTGGCACCTTACTGATTACTCCAGAGGCATGTCATCAGCTTGAGGCTCAGCCGGGAGATTCCACAGTCCTCCGAGTGTCATTGGCCTCAGCTGGCATGGCCTCTGTCAGCTGCTCGCATGCCTGTGGTATGCTGACAAGATTGTGATTCCCAGATCTAGTCGAGAACAGTTACCCACCGATGAGAGTATCTGTGCTGGTGGAGGGTGCAGGGGAATGATGTGACTGTGCATCCTTTGAGGCTCCCTCCTCCTCATAGGTGGATAGCTGTTTTTCCCCCCCCACCCACCCCTTGCTCTTGCCTTTGACCTGCTTGAGAGAGAAGATTAATTGGAGGGTGATGTGTATTCCATCACTCCCTTCAGACTACTTCTAATGTGGAGCTCCAGGTGACCTGTGGTGGATACCTGAACACTATGCCTTGTGTTCGACAGAGGCTTTGTTGTGCCTATCCATTCAGCTACTCACTCTCCACTCCTGTCTCTCCATCAGCGATGGAATGGCCCCCATGTTGTCCAAGTTTCAGAGCTTCCTCCTCCATAGGGGTCAGGATTGTGAGCAATGGGATGTCACTGTCGGGCTTTGCCCTTTCCTTGGCATTGTGAGCTGTCTTCTCCTGCAAGCGCATAGATGGGTATTGTTAGTTGCCTGACAAAGGCAATGCACAACTTCAAGCTGGTGGCCACTTGACTGTCCATAATGTGCTGCTGGAATGGCTCCTACATGTGGTCACAGAGTAGCAGTAGTGCAAGTTAGTTCTGATGGACTGGGGCCGTTCACTAAGATGCCGCCATGCCTGTGACAGGCAATGCTGCTGACTAGCCCCATTGCCAGTGACTAGGTTGGCATTTCTTTTCTAGAAAGCTCAACCTCATGCATAGCCACACGTCAGCCCCTAAGGAAAGCAATGTGTGCTGCACTCACTTTGGCACATTACATGAGGTCATTCACCTACTTGTGGAACTACAGCCAGGTTCTTGGGACAACCCCACAGCTGCTGACCTCCTCTGCAATCTCCGTCCAGGCTAGCTTGCTCTGGCGGGCAGGTTTCCTCCTCCCGTCTTGCCTGAAGGAGACCCTGCAGGGAGGCATCGCTAAGCTGTGGGGCCACCTGGGATCTTGCCTCTGCCATTCTTTGTTTGACAAATCTACTTTTGCTGCTCTTCCTCTTAAGCTTCTTTGTAGCAGGATTGATTTAAAGGAGTGCTGGTAGCTCTTTAAGTATGTCGGCAGCAGATCCAGCAGTGTGACCTTACACTGCCACTGATGCCTTACTGGATGCCTCCTCCACCGGTTGGCAGTTAATTGGCCAGCCAACACCAAATACTGGTCCCCAGCCCATCATAGCACCCCCCTGGTGGCGGGGACTCGAGCTCTGCCAAGAAATTCAGTCCTATGATTCTATGTGCAGGAGTAGGCTGGGGAGTGCCAAGTGAAGGGGTTTGTATTTGAATGTGCCATGTCACTCACCTTTGCTGCCCTTGTCAGGTGGTTAAACCTCCTGCAGTACTGTATCGTATTGACGTGCCGAGGCACCATATTCCTGCTCATTTTTTCCCCTGCCACTTCAGCCATGCCTACATGCTTTCTGAAATAAAAACAAAGTGCTGGAAATACTCAGCAGGTCTGGTAGCATCTGTGGAGAGAGAAACAAAGTTAACATTTCAGGTCTGTGACCTGTAATGTCATAAAACTTATTTTCTGAGGCTGCTTTCCTTCTCCCATCCGTGGTGAACAGAATTTCCCTGTCGGCTGTTACAGCCCACAGCATTATCTTCAGAGACGTCTCAGAAAGGTGTGGTGTTGTCTTTCCATGTTGAGCCTACACCTGTGGAGTTCTGGGTCTGTCAGATCACATCTCCTGTCCTTCAGTTATGACCCTGGCAGAGTCCCTTTAAGTAGTGGCACTGATTCAGTCTGATGCAGGTCAGCATCACACCCACATGCCTAATTGGTCAGGAAAGCTGGAAGTCAGATGCAAATGCAGTGGCTGGGTTAAAAAGGCACTGACAAACACACTGCTGATATCTCCAGGATCCCAATGTGCTGCCAGCCTCCCCCACTGCGAGCAGGTCTGAAGATTAAAATTCAGTCATTAATCTCTGATCTTCCAAATAACTGAAAGGCTTAAGATCCATGTAGAAGAGCAAAGTACTGCGGATGCTGGAAATCTGAAATAAAGACAAAAAATGCTAGAAGATCTGGCTGCATCTGCAGAGAGAGAACCAGACTTAACAATCTTTCAGCTTGACAATCTTTGTAAGAACAACTTCTGAAAAAGGTCATTGACCTGAAAGATTCTCTCTCCACAGATGCTGGCGCACATTCTGGATATTTCTAGCATTTTCTGATTTTAATTAAAACCCATGTACTTGTGCATGTTTTTTTTTAATAGCTTTTGAATTCTTTAATAAACTGCAAACAGGTAGCATTGCTCTCATTCAGTGATTAATGATTCAATTTGACATTCAAACATGCAGAATTAATCTGTACAATAATACCTAAGCAGTTGCATATCTACAAAAATATTTTTCAGCTACCCAGATGCATTGATAAATTTTTCACCTGGCACTACAAGAAGAATCCCCCAACCCCCCCCCCCCCCCCCCCCTCCCAACCCATCAACTGGTATATACATAGACTTGGACAGGTAGGGCAGTTTGCCAATATAACTTCTTGGGTGGGCAAGTGAAATGATGATGAATTTGCTGCCCCAGCTCTCATTTACTTGTGTTATGGACTTTAACCATTCCATGATCTTGACAGCTGCCTGGTCGGGTTCCTGTGGGTAGGTAAACAGCTGCAAATATGTCTAAAATGCCTACAACTCCCCAAGCTCAAGGGAGGTCTTAGACATCATCCAGCTTGGGTATTGTTGCTTGGAATAAATTTTCCCAGCAGAAACCATGTCTTGAGGTACTTGATATAAGTACACCACTTGTTCTGGTGTTTTTTTTTCAGCAACAAAACTCATAAATGCAGTTTTTGAGCCAACATCATTAAAGTTTGCCATCCAGTCATAGAAAAATTGAAGCCTCACCTCTGCTTTGTTATCCAGATAGGAATCTGTGGACTCCGATAATGTAGCTCCCATCCAGTGTGTCTTCAGCAAAAAACTGAGATTCAAGTTTGGTGGGTCACCCAAAATGACAGAAGTAGCTTGCTACTAAGCCAATAAATACAGGGGATAAGTAGAAGAAAGAATTCTTGTAACATACTCACGGCATGTGTTTTTTCTCAGCCCCAGAAGTCCAACCTGATCTCACAGATCCCTCTGAGGACCGTTTTGTACATAAAGGACATAGATGTTCATGAGTAATTGAACTGTGATTTTCAAAGGTGAAGCGCGAGCGTTTTAAAAGCTTGATTAAACTATGGTTAGTTCTATCCATGTTTTGTCAGCAATATTCGTTTCATAAAAGAGAGTGGAGGACCAGTCTGACCAGCTTTCTTCATGAAGCTGTCATAGCGCTGGACATGGTCTCCCACTCGTCAATTATTTTAACCAAAAGTTGATGTTAGTAGCTGGGAGCAAGTAAAAGCTCAAAAAGGAAAGGCGAAATAGGGATTAAAATTTAAATAAGAAAGCCTTAAGTGGCTTACATTACTAAACAAATGTTCTCTATTTGAGTGCCATTTGGAAGCTGCTCACAAACTGAACAGAGTGGTTTCTCTTCCACCCCTACCCACCCCCCCCCCCCCCACACTAACCTCCAGAAATTAACATTATTGTAATGCAGCTCCATTTTTGAAAGATTAGCCATCATTGAATGATTAATCTTCTAAATAATTTAATTGGGAAGCATGTAATAATTTATTCTGTGATTGGCAAGTTCCATTAATGAGCATTCTCAAGTAGTAGGAACTTTTAACAGAGAAAACTAACCATGTATTTGTGATATCAAGTACACGCTTCCATTCTGACTTTGCTACATTGTTGATTCTGTTTCTCTAGTGACGTTTGATGACATTGGAAGCAATTATACATAGAAAACAGTAGATTCAATAAAAACAGCAGATTTGAAAATGTAACTGCATCTATTTTTGCAAAATGATTTTTGAATGAAAACAGAAAATGCTGAAATTACCCAGTGAGACTGGTGGTATCTAAAATGCAAAAACAAATGTTTTGGGTGGAATAATTGTATCTCAAAATTAGGTAACTTTTTTCAGATGAAGACCCATCCTGTCTTTACAGATGCATATAGGTTTATTGGATTTTTTTGCTTCTTAACCTGTCTGTTTTTAAACTAGAGTCTCCCTACATTGTGCACCTTCATCTTGATTTAAAATGCTTTCAACACAAAGGGGATTGGTAGTTCTGCTATCAGGGTTAATATTGCAGTATTAAGAGGTTTGGCATCTGAGACAGGTCATAAAACTCTATTTATGTAGGAGGTCTGCAGATTCATAACCCTGCTTTACACACTACAAGTTAGTCACTTATTTATAGTTTGGCCAGAAGAGATTTAAAATTTATGCCCTTGGAGAAAGAAAGTGGTATGAGAACATAAATATGTTGGGCTAATTCTATTGTGGTTTTTCAATATTTGTCCTGTCGGTAAAGGATATATTTTAAATTATACAAAATATAAACAATGGTTTCCATTCTTTATGCAGTAATACTTTACACCTGATTGAAAATCATTTAGGCTTTTTCTTTTGTAATTTGTCACAACTGGCATTTTTCTTATTAGATTAGATCATTCATTCTCTCTCTTTATATTTATTGTATGCATGCTGTTAGTGAGCGCCAAAAACATTCTTTGGAATCATTAATCACTCCATGTTACAGTTCATTTGCTAGAGTTGTGAGCACTTTATAATCTGTTACATTTAAATGAAGTCCTGCATTCACCTTTGTCATATTTTTGGCCTTTCCATTCCCTTGTACCTTAATTAGCTGTAGGTAACTGTTAATTGGCATATAAACCGTACGTACATAATATAAAAATGTATAGGTAGAAGTCTGTAGGTACTTCAGAGCGATAATAAACTTGATCTGCCAAATTAATTGTTAATTCAATGAAAAGATAAATTGATCATAAGGCTGCTTTAATGTATTGTAAATAGGTCTTATGGTTAAAGAAACTTTTGATGAGTGAAGTCATTCACCATTGCTTTTGTGATAGGATTTTACTTTATTTAAAATCCTATTAATCACTTGAAGTACTCCAGCATATTTCCAACTACCACAATCTGTATTGAGGTTTTGAGGTGCTTGGCAGGCTCTCCAGCAACCTTTGACTATGAATTCTCAGAATGCTGGTAATATTATGGGTACACATAAATTGTCATACGCACACTAATAAAAACAAGCTACAGTGAAACTTGTACGAAAGGGCACATCCAAAAAATGGACACTTACTGACAAGTACCAAATAACTTGCATTATAATGGATACAAACTGCACTTGAAACTGCAGACACTTGTAAGTTATGGATGACATCATGTGATCCAACATCGCATGGTCAGAACTTCACATGAGCAAACTTCCAGGACTGTCTCCAACCAGAGTTGACAACCCTAATCCACCAGAACATTAAGTATTGATAGCAGTTATCAATGCAGCACCCACCTCAAAACACTTCAAACATAAGTAGCTGCACCACAGGGAGGGAGTGGGTCCTGAATAGGGATCTGCAGGGCTTTAATCACTCTTCCCTCCTCCCCCAACCTCCAATTTGCCTGGGATCTGCCAGGTACTCCAGCCCTACGGCAGTCATCTTGCTCTGTACTGATCCCAGAATCAGGATATCCTTCCCGAAATGGAAAAGGATGACAATGAACTAGGAAACGCAACAATCAGAAATAAACTGAAATTCATTCCCACTGACAGGGCTCCAGAATTAGGCACAATTCCAGGTGAGACTGAAAAAAAGGATGCTAGAAGTCTGTTTTAATATCTTATTCCTCAGTACTGAAATGTTAGCCTAGATTACTGGTTTCAACTCACAACATTTTGACTCTGAGGTGAGTATGCTACCCATTGAACCATGCTGACAGCCTGCAAAAAATAAGCTTATTGGGCAAATTGACTACAGGTTTTTTTTGCATTCCTTTGGGGTGATGTGGAAGTTGTTAATGGGTTTTGTCCATTTAACATCTGAGACCTGAAAGCCCATGCATATCTGCTCAATTATAGAAAGAATTAACTGGGATCAATTTTGGTTCTTTTTCTTCTCAGGAAGTGGGGTATAGAAAAGGAAAATTATGAAGGAGATAATTGATTTTGTTTTTAAATGGTTAAGTTTGGCATTATAGCCACACTTGAAGTGCACTTTGTCAACAAAACAAAGCAACTGAATAAATATTTAAAGAAAAATCCTTAAAATATCAGGAACTGACTGTCTGAGAGTTCTGTTGCATTGAAGTCATTTATCAGTGATTGCTAAAACCTTCACTGGAAAGGTGAATTTAATTGAGATCATATTTATCGTATTTTGTGGAGATTATTTCAAGAAGGAAATGAAGCAATGTGATCACATACTGTATGTGACAGAAACTCTATATACTTTTATAAAGTATTCATTTTGTTTGAAATTGGCAAGTGGGAGAATATTGTGTTGTAGATAGTTGTGTGATTTATATTTGGTAGGGAATGTTTCATCTTGGTCTATTCTCAACAAAGATAATTTAATGGACCTCTTGAGGTCATTGAGTAACAATATTGTCTTTGGTTTCCACACCACCGATTCCATCCCTCTGTGTGTCTGAGGCTGAACCAAACAGTTTGTAATCTTGGCATCCTGTTTGAACCTGAGATGATCTTCTGGCCAAGTCCACCTACTTCAATCTCCATAACATTACCTATTTCTGCTCCTGCTTCAGCCCATCTACTGAAACCCTCATGCAAGCCTAGCCATTGTTACTTCTAGACTTGACTATTCCAATGCTCTTCTGGCTGGCCTCACATCTTTCCACCTTCCATAAACTTGAAGACTGCGTTTGCTGACAATGCAACCACTAGGTGGCGCAGTACTTGCACATGCACAAATGCAGGCTCTTCAACTGGAACGTCAGTGTCTGCGACGTTCAGGCAGCTGTCAAGATTAAAGATGGCGCTGCTCAATTTATCAAAGAAAATGTTTATGGCTAGATCGTTATAGCAAACTAAACTTACATTCAGTTGGATGGAAGCCCAGTAATATGCTACTATGTAGTTACAGGATACTAACTGGATTCTTCAGATCCATTTAATATTCCAGTAATCCTATTAAATACAAAAGGAATTTTATGATTGAATTTCCATTGGACGATAGTAAATTGGCACCCCGATTGATGGAAAAGAAAATCGGGGAGAATATAAAATGTACTCCCAATTGGTTATTGTGATTCGTTTATATGACTGACCAGGACTGATTTCACCTGAACGCAGCTACTAGCTCCTGCCCCACTGGCTGCTGTTCTTCCCCCGGCAACTCGCTTATTCCCCCCTCCTCCCTACCGGCTGCTTCCTCCCCTCAGCCGTTCGCTGCGGACCTCAGCTCCACCAACCCCCACCCCCCCCCACCCCGAAACATCCCTGGTCAATTGTTCCCTACTCACGCCGCCCCACTCTCTGGTCACTTGCTCGCTCCCCGCCCCACCCAGCTACCATTTGCACATTTCCCTCCTCTTGGCCGCTTGCTCCCATGTTTGATCAGTCACCAGGCGCTACCCGAAGAAGCAAGGCGGGCTGCCAGGGGTGAAGGGGCAACGTAGGAGCGAGTGGCTGAGAGGAGGGAAGCAGCGCGGCTGGACGGGGGGAAGTGGCGAGCGAGCGGCCGGAGAGCTGGGTGGCGCAAAGCGAGGAACAATCGGCCGGGGTGGGGGAGGAGCAGTGGGGTCCGGAGTGAGCTGCTGAGGGGAGGAAGAGTCGAGGCCTGGAGTGAGTTGCCGACAGGGGAGAGCGGCTAGTGGGGCGGGAGCGTGTGACCGCGATCGAGTTCCAGCCTCGGTCACCCATTCAGCCGCTTCCTCCAGCCGAGTGGGGGGCTGGATGCTCGATGACATTTTATCGCGCATGCCCAAAGATGGACCTGTTGCGGATACGCGAGGGCGTCGTCCTGTGCATGCGCCACTGAGTCCTGGCAAGATGTAGCTGTACATGTGCATAGATTGGTGTATCCTTATGATGTCAACATGCTGGTGAGTTGTCTGGAATCACTTTGAAACTTGAATCTCTGTTGCCCATATTCAGACTTGCACCAAATCCTGTTCACCCATGACTTCTGTACTCACTAACCTTCCAATCCAGAAACAGCTCGATCTTAAAATTCTCATCCTTGTTTACAAATCCCTCCATGACTGCACCCCTCTCCCCACAATTTCTGCAATTTCCTCCAGCCTTACAAATCTGAGATTTCTGCGCTCCTCAATTTCTGGCCTTGTGTGTATCTCCAATTTTAAACGTTCCTTCTTTGGTCTTGAGTTGTCTGGGCCCTAGGCAGTGGAATTGCCTCCCTTAGCCTCTCAACCTCTTTAGCCTCTTTATCTCTCTCTCCTCCTTTTAAAATGCCCCACAAGATGTACCTCTCTTCACCTGTACTACTATCTCCTCATGTGACTTGGTGTCAAATTTTGTTTGATATTGCTCCTGTGAAGTACCTTGGGTTGTTTTATTACATTAAAGGTTGTATGTAAATTCATGTTGTTTTTGTTGTATTATCAATGTGTCTTGCGCGACTATAATTCTAAAGCTTAATTGTTCTGTGCTGTATCATTCTATGATTCTATTCTGCAAAAAGATCCTTTAATACCGGTGTTTCAGAATAAGGCAGGCTTCAACCATAAACATATTAGAAGTCATTTACAATCCAAGTTTAACATTACAATATCATAACTATATGATGTATCATATCTTTCTCAGTCTTGGTTTCTTACACTATGGGCTTTACGCTCTCACCTTGGCTTTTCAGTTGCCAGAATGTTTTTTTTTAAAGTCAAGTACATTTTTGGTAATATTTATTTGAAAATGTGGCTTAATTGATATAGGCAACCCAAAACTGAACCTTAGGAATGACAAGTCCCAAGTTTGGTTCCAATTATACTGAGTCAGTTAATCTCAACCGGCATGGTAGTAGAGGCTACAGTTGTCCTAGGGTCCCTGAACAAGGTGCAGATGGAGAGAAAGATGGGAAACAGCCAGAGTTTCCTTCTCTGGTGGCTATCCAATGACTGCCACTGGAAAGTGTCCACGTATGGAAGTAGGGTGAGGATGATTGGACTTGGCTCTGAATACTTCACAATCTACCAGTGTTCACTAGCAAAGAATAGCTGTTTCAGCACGTTACAAGAGGATAACTGGCACTGGTGGAATTGTACCCCAACATAGGTTTGCAGCTTCAGAAGAGGAGAAATTGGTAAATATCCAGTATAGTATTTAAGTGGTTGTGTTGTTGCCAATATATTTAAATCTGCTTTTCTCCCCTATAGGATGGTGGCTTGCTCATTAACAACCCTTGTGCATTGGCCATACATGAGTGCAAACGTCTGTGGCCAAACACACCCTTTCAGTGTGTAATCTCTCTTGGAACAGGGCGTTACGAAACGCTGGGGAAAAATAATGTGACCTACACAAGCCTCAAAGTAAAACTGACGAACATAATCAGCAGTGCCACAGATACAGAAGGTTAGTACTTGTAAGAATGACATCGAAAGGTATTTTTACGATAACTGCAATAGCAGGTTTTCTTGGCCATCAGCTGAGCTCCCATATGCTGAAGTTATACTGTCCTAATGTAGAAAATGTGTTGCAGATCTTGCTATGAAAGGTCAGATCAAACAAAATGGATGAGTTTTAAAACCGCTCAAAAATAAAATAATAGATTTGGTGATTATTACTGACGAAAATTGAAAATGAGAGATACTAAAATGTGTGTGATTACTGAAAAACTGTGCGCGTGCGCAAGAATACACCCAAGATGTGAACCATTGCCATGATTTAAATCCAATCTGTTGGACCTTCAAACTGCAGACCTCACTTGGGCCTTTCTACATATGACTCAGCCAGAGATGATTGATGAGAACATTAGTGACTAACATGGACACACTGAAATTGTGGTAAATATGCATCGAATGCAACCTATGATGCACACAGCTATTCTTGATGAAAGGCCCACCATCAATCGATTTTTAATGTTGGCAAGCTTTATAAGCTATGTACCTCTTTCAGACATATTTAAAGCTTGACCTTCAATGGAATAAATTCGAACAGTTTTACATTTTAAAAAATCCTTTCAAGTACAGTGTCCACCCCCTGTCTCCTTGTGTTGTTATTTTTGAGCCTGATAAATGCTGTACTCTACCAGAGGCCCTTATATTTTTTTAGAAGGAAAAGTCTCTCTTTAATTCCATATATTGTACTATAAACCGTAATATCACGGGGGCACTTCTGTGTCGGAGCACAGCACGCTGATAAAATTCAGCCCTATAACTTACGTTAGTGTTCTAATTTAGAATTAATCCACCCATGAGGCAACACTGGCATGAATAGCCCTTTCAAAACCTCCAGAGAAAAACAACCACTTAGAAATATAAGCACAAATAAGTATAAGGTAATTGGGTTTTGAGGGCCAGTTTGTTGGTGCAGCAGGTTGAATACCCCTGCCTTGAACCAATGCCTGCCTCCATTTATTTTTGACTATTTCTGAGAGCTGAATACTATCTTATCTTTTTCAAAGGCTACAGTTATATGATGAGCTGTCCAAAACAGGTACTATTTGTTCATAAATTATCTTATAACATTAGGTCTTAAATAGCAGTTGATGGATACACCTTTGAGATTGGATTTACAGTAGCTAAAGGTAGTGAAAAACAATCACATCTTTATCACTGGAATTTGAATGTCCAGTGAGAGCCATTCAGTGAGCTTTAATAATGAATATTTTGTGATATTTTCAATTCATTTTTCCCAGGCTTCAAATAAAATACATATGACACTGTAAATGGCCCATAGTGCAGCACAAGTACAATCAATAATCACAGACTCAATATTGACAGCTGGCTGTTGAAGTGATAGAAATGTCAGCTGCTTGCAGGGGGTGGTATTAACTTCGAAGTTGTTTGCAAGAACAGTGCTGCAAATTGCAATCTGCTTTCTCCTGATACTAGTGATCATTGAAGTTTCTAATTTCCTCAGCAAAGTGGATTTTCCAATTGTGTTCTTTCATCAGTGTTTTGTAGTAATGTCATTCACTGGCAACAAGATAATCTGCCTAATGCAATTCAGTTGAGATCATGCATTCATCAAAGCAGAGTCCCAATGACCTATCTTGTATCACTTTACCACATACACAGCTCTTGATAAAATGATTCAGATGGAAGAGTATTCTTGGTAATCAACAAATATATCTTCCACAATAATGCAATTTGCAGAACATAATTTATAATTTCAGTGATCATTTGTAGGTCATTTTGAATTGATAGCCTAGTGTTCAAGACCTGATGATTCAAGTTGGAACAGAAGGATCAGTCCATTAAAATCTATTAGCCCTCATCTATTGAATGAGTGTTGCATTGATTTGATAGTACTATGCATAAGCAGCATAAAAATGGAAGATACCTGTAATAGAGTTAATGCACTCTGTTGCATTTTTCATTTATTGCTAGCAAATCTTTCTCTTTCCATTGCTCATGGGCAGTTTGCATTTGCTTGTTAATTTTACACTTCAGGACAGTGATTGACTTTTATTTTACATCTGTATCAGTGATACAAGACTTTCACATATATGGTTAATTTTTAAATACAGTAGAGTCTCCCACTTGCCATAATAGATCACTGGTGAATAATTTGAGACTTTCCAAATTGCTACGTACTAACTGCTTTGCCTCTCCACATCTGCCTGCCTCTCCAGCAGCACTCACCTGTAACTCCTGCAGACCAGATCAGCTGGCACTGCAAGATTCAATAAATCAACTAATCTGATTTCCCATGCACTCAGATGCATCTGTGGTTATTGTCTCTGCCATAGGCCCAAGGATATCAGCCAGAAACATATTTTTTTCTATCTCTCTTCCCTGCTCACCAGCCCAAAGTCCTCTACTGAGATGAGTGATAAATTGCAAAAGCAGTTAACTCCAGCTGCCCCATCAGAAGTCTCAGAAGCACTAATTTCAACCGAGTTGCCAGCTTGAAAATCAATACAGGACTTGCCATTTTAACATGATGCCCTTTGACAGTAAGCTGCAACTGTGATGTAAACAGGAGATGGTGCCACAGTGGGTTAAAACCCTGTTCTTTTACCTCTGGAAACTGTTTTGAATTCAATCCAGAATGAAGGAGTAAGAAGTTCTGACAATTGCAAAGGCTTTCTGTGTAATTAGCCTTGGCAGTTTCAACCCACTTCATAGTGGGTGTAGGTTCAGAGCATGCTGTAAACTTGGCACTAAACTCACACTTGGATGTCACGAGAGCTGTTGTAGGAAATAGGAATGTTGCAGTGTTGCAGCAAGATATTAGTGATGCTGAGGTTAGAGTGTGCTGGTTGAAACAATTAAAAATAGCCTTTGACCTGTGCTAGGCATGACCCAGGAGGCATTCATTCTGACAAAGTGCTTGCAGTGTAAAATATTCTTTCATAAAGCCTGAAGCGAGAAAAATTCATTTGGCTCATCAAGCCCATCCATCCAGTGTGTAGATTCTACCATCGACTTGCCTCCCTCACTTTGAACCCCAACTCAAAACATTGAAAAGTGACGTACATGAAATAATAAAATGTGCACAACCTCCTTCAACTTTCCCATATATACCATCTGCCTCATTTATATTCACCAATTCTTGAACTCTCCTAAGCAGTTTTCTTTTTCTTTTAAACATTTATTTCAGAAGTTCATACCATGCTTGATGCACTTCTGCCTCCTGACACCTACTTCAGGTTCAATCCCTTCCTGAGTGAGGATGTAGTGTTGGATGAAAATCGTAAGGAGAAGCTGAATCAGTTGCAAATGGATGGGACCCGGTACCTTGAACGGAACGAACCCAAGCTCAAGAAGGCTGCTCAGATACTTAGTCAGGAGAAGGGCATGTTTCAGAAAGTATCCAATTGGTTTAAATTAAAAGCTGATATGTATGATGGCCTCCCTCTTATTTCCAAGTTGTAAAATAAAAATGCACATTTCTCAATCTAATTAGCAACCGTATCCGTGTAATTTCATCATACTGATCAAATCAAACAGAAATGCTTCAAAACCTGAGAAGCAATATTGAATTTCATTTAATACTTGAACCAACTGTGTTTTTAAAGAAGTACCAATGCTGCTTATTTTACACATTACTCATCAAGCTCCATTCTCATCATGCTTGTAAATTGCTGCTTCCTTTGTCTTCGATATCCGGGCGATGCTCAGTATATTTCTGTGGATATAGCGTGTCTATTCTGTGCTGAACTTTGGTTTGCATTATTTATTCCTCCTGCAATCAGATGTTTCTTTGTGCAAAATAAGATATTTATAGATTTGAAAATATCAATATGATTTAAATATTTACATGATCATGCTAGTTGAAGATGTAATTAGTTTATTTGCCCCTAAAAAAAAAAAATTGTCCAACCACGCCATACAATTTTCAGTCTTCAAGATATTTCTACGACCAGGATTGTTTGAAAGCTGTTCATGTTCTTAATGTAGCCACTGGAACATGCTCCATTTATACAATGAATAATGTAGAATTTATGTCTGTTGTTTAAGTGCACACTTTATCCAATTTCCTCATCAACTGTAACATACTACGTTTCCATTTTTTCTTGCATATCAATAAACTTTGTAGTTTAAAACTAGCACAGTGTTTATTTTTTCTTAGCAAGTGGTTGTACTCTGCCAGTGTTATTTTCTTCTCTCCTGAAGGTGTTGGGTCCTTGATTCCAAAGGTGCTGCATGCCCTCTGAGGCCTCACCCAAATTTCGAATATTCAGGTCTGTTAGCCTTGACAGTGTCTGCAACTATCCAACTAGAAGAGGCATCAGAATCTCATTATCCATATTTGCACACTTCTGTGTAGGTCTGCCAGTAGTGCTAAGGCAAGGTGCAGCACCCTCCTGCAGCTGAAACTGAGATCAGCTAACAGCCCAGATCGGCAAACAAGCCCGAGAATATTCCTGGTCTACACAGCTTAGTTGTTTAGCAGAAAATTGATTGGGAAAATGTAACAATTATTTTTATCAATATAGGCACTTATACAGAAGGACATGCTTGCCTGGGAGGGAATACAATGAAGGTTCACTAGACTGGTTCCTGGTATGAGGGGATTATATTTTGAGGAATGATTAAGTAGGTTAGGCCTATATTCCCTGGAGTTTAGAAGAATGAGAGGTGATCTCATTGAAACATATAAACATTTTTAAAGGGCTTGACAGGGTAGATGCTGAGAAAATGTTTCTCCTAGCTGTGGAATCTAGAACATGGGGTCACAGTCTCAGAATAAGGGGATGGCCATTTAGGACCGCGATGAGAAATTTCTTCACACAAAGGGTGGTGAACCTTTGGAATTCTCTATCCGAGACCGCTTTGGATGCTCAGTTGATTATATTGAAGACGGAGGTTGAAACATTTTTGAAGGACTAGGGGAATTAATGGATATGGGGATACTGCAGGAAGTTGGAGCTTATCTTCCATGATCTTGTAGAATGATGAAACAGGCTTAAAGGGCCAAATGACCTACTCCAGCTCCTATTTCTTATGTACTTGGGTATGGCATCTTCATAAATAAACACAGAAAATGCTGGAAATAACTCAGCAGGTCTGGAAGCATCTGTGGAGAAAGGCAGAGTTAACGTTTCAGGTCAATAACTTATAATATCATCTCTTCATGCCTCGCTACTCAGACCTAGGCATTCCTCAAGATTATCCACTTGCACTTCCTCCAAGATGAACAAGCCCTGCCTTATTGCACCTTATCTCATCAAAATAAAAGCTCCTGTTTTTTTCTGTTGAAAGACACCATGTGATCTGGCTGCCCTGTACAACTCCCAACCCTGCAGACTAGCATTCAACACCTGGCAATGGATCCTGCTGCCAGTGTCCTAGACCACCCTGATATCCACCCATGAATTATATACTAAAACCAGTGAGTGGTCTCAAAATCCACAATAACATACCTATAGATGGTGCAGTGCTGTGTGACTCATAATAGAATAGACCTCTGCCTAACGCAGCGTGATGGGCTGTTGCACTCCCCTTCCAGCCTCCAGATACTTGAAAATAACATTTATCCTGATTTTGTAGTTCTCCAAAAGAACTCTGAAACCTAACCTTCCGTTAAAACTTTGCCTTATGAGGAAAATGGTTTAAAAAGAACACCAGTTATCCACAAGATTTCTAAGGTAATGAAGAGAATAGATTATACTTGTCTAGACAGTTTGTTTAAATTGAATAGGATAGGTAGAACTCTCACAAATCATAAGTAGCAATGTACATAAACAAAATCCTGGAACTCCCTCTATAACAGCACCGTGGATGTACCTACACCACGTGGACTGCAGTGGCTCATCACCACCTTCTTCAAGGGTAATTAGCGATGGGCAATAAATATTGGCCTTGCCAGAAACTGTCAGATCCCATGAATGAATAATTTTTAAAAACACTTTTAAAAATGCAAACAAAGCACTGGGATGCATTTCTGGAGGAATAGAATTGAAAAAGCAGGGAAGTAATGCTGATCTTGGAAGGAACCTTGCTAAGACCACACTTGGAGTGCTGTGTAAAGGTCTCGTCTCCATATTCCAAAAAGGATCTAGAGGCACTAGTGAAAGTGCATAAAAAAGACCATGATTATACCAGAGCTCTCAGATTATAACTATCAAGAAAGACTGAACAGGCTGGGGCTCTTTTCTCTGGAAAAGAGAAGGCGAGGAGTGACTGAATAGAGGTCTTTAAAATTATGAAGGGGTTAGATGGGGTAGACATGAGGATAATTTTTTCCCTTGTGGAGAAGTCCAGAATTAGAGGCCAAAAACGTAGATTGTCCAATAAGGAATTCAGCAGGAACTTCTTTACCCAGGGATTGTTTAGAATGTGGAACTCACAACTACATGGAGTAGTTGAGTTGAACAGCATAGATGCCTTTAAGGGGAAGTTAAATAAGTGTAAGAGGGAGAAAGGAATAGAAGGATATGCAGATGGGTGAGATGAAATAGGGTGGAGAATAAACACTGGCACAGACAAACTGGGCTGAATGATATGTTTCTGTGTTGTAAATTGTTTGTGTAAGCGAAAACTAGATTAGATGTTAAGAGGCTCTTATCCTAGAAAGCAGTGGACCCTGTGGAACAGGCTGCCAGCTCATGCGGTGAATGCTGTTTGTTGAATTCCTTCAAGTGAGAGCTGTGTCCTTTTCTGGCTAAGGTGAAGATCAGCTCGTACAAAAGGTAGGGACTATATAACATTAATCAGAGTGATAATCTGGACTAGTTAGGAACATAGGAAATAGGAGCAGGAGTAGGCCATTTGGCCCCTCGAGCCAGCTCCGCCATTCAATTAGATCGTGGCTGATCATTTCCTTCTACACCATTTTTCCGCAGTATCCCTATATCCCTTGATGTCATTAGTCTCCAGAAATCTATCAATTTCTGTCTTGAACATGTTCAATGATTGAGCTGACACAGCTTTCTGGGGTAGAGAATTCCAAAGATTCACCACCCTCTGAGTAAATAAATTCCTCCTCATCTCAGTCTTAAATGTCCTGCCTCTTATCTTGAGACTGTGTGCCCTGGTTCTGGACTCACCAGCCAGGGAAAACATCTTATCCACATCTACCCTGTCATGCCCTGTAAGAATTTTGTAAGTTTCAATGCAATCACCTCTCAATCTTTGAAACTCTAGAGAATACAGGCCCAGTTTCTGCAATCTCTCCTCATCAGACAATCCCACCATCCTAGGGATTAGTCTTGTTATGACCAGGTGAGGAAAGGGTCTCAGACTCCCCCTTTCGCCCCTTCTCTGGTTTGACCGCAACAAGGTTTATCCTTTTTACACAATGATTGAACTTACCACCTCAGTGAGTACTTGCTCCTGTTCCTCTAATATAATTCCCAAAGAACTAATCAGACAGGTTTTCCTGAGTTTAAACAAGAAAGATGCAAGTTTATTATTCTTAACACTCTAAACCAGTTAAAATTACTAAAATACGCTACACCTTCACGTCCACATTCACACGAGAGTCTCAGGCACACACAAATAGATTACAGAGGGAAAACAGAGTTGAGTGGTTGGAGTAGAGTCTGGAATAAATGGAATTTAAATACTGAATATCAGTCCCAGATTCCTCAGTTGAAATTGTAGTCCTGAAGTTCTCACTGGGTCATGTGCATGGTTGCCGGCTTCTCAGGTTCCGAAAGGCAGAAAAGGGGTTTCAATCCTTGTCCCCCTAGTTGTTGCTTGTGGTGGTCTGTAGGCTGGAGCCTTTACCAGTCACAACTGGACTTCTCTGGATCTTTACTGGAGAGAGAGAGAGCGCTGCCTCCTTGGTGGCTTTCAGTTACTGTTCTCTGCTTTCTGAGTGAGAAAGCTTAGTCTCTCCAGAGCTGCACAAGCAGTCACATGACATTCTCAACCTTCTTTGTGTTTTAATGAGGTCCTTCTGGTAGCTTCTCGGATATTCAAGGCTTTACCCCTCAAGCTGTCCAGTCACACTTGGTGTGGGTTGGCTCTTTCAAAGTCAATGGGTGTGGATGGCGACTGTACTGATAAGGCCATTTCAGGTAATTTAATCAGAGAGCACCCCATTGGTTTGGCTAGGTTGAGTCAATCATGTTGTCTCCTGTCTGGTCTTTTGGTGTTTCAAATGTAAATTGCAGTGGCCATCTTGTCTGCCAGTTTGCTTTTTAAAAGAAGTTATTTGTAAGAATTTCCAGTAAAAGTCTGAGGCAAGGTTCCAACTGATGAAATTAATATTTCCCATTTGGCATGTAGGGTTTTCATGACAGTCTGGTAAACCTCCATTGCCCTCCCTCTATGGCAAGTATATCCTTCCCTAGATAAGGAGACCAAAACTGTACACAATACTCCAGGCGCAGTCTCACCAAGGCTACACAATTGCAGCAAGACATCTTTACTCCTGTACTGAAATCCCCTTGCAATGAAGGCCAACATACCATTTGCCTTTCTAATTGCTTGCTGCACCTGCATGCTAGCTTTTAGTGACTCATGAACAAGGACACTCAGGTCCCTTTGGACATCAACACTTCCCAATCTCTCACCATTTAAGAAATACACTGCCTTTCTGTTTTTTCTATCAAAGTGGATAACTTCACACTTATTCACATTATATTCCATCTGCCATGTTCTAGCCCATTCACTTAGCCTCTCCAAATCCCTTGAAGCCTCCTTGCATCCTCTTCACAACTTACATTCCCACGTAGTTATGTCATCAACAAATTTGGAAATATTACATTTGGTCCCCACATCCAAATCATTTATATAGATTGTGAACAGCTGTGGCCCCAGCACTGATTCTTGCAGTACCCCACTAGTAACCACCTGCCATCCTGAGAATGATCTGTTTATTCCGACTGTCTGCTTTCTATCTGTTAACCAATTCTCAATCCGTAACAGTATATTACCCCCAATCCCATGTGCTGTAATTTTGTTTACTAACCTCCTATATGGGACCTTATCAAAAGCCTTCAGAAAATCCAAATATACCACATCCACTAGTAACATTCTTAAAAAACTCCCGTTTGTCAAATATGATTTCTCTTGCATAAATCCATGATGACTCGTCCCAATCATATTGTTATTTTCCAAGTGTCCAATTATTTCATCCTTTATAATAGGAGTTTACTTACCTTTGTAATATTCCAGCAGCAACTTAATTTTGGACCCTTCTGCAATCCTTTAGACAGATATGAAGTGTAAGCAAGGAAAGGAACGTTTTTGTTTTTTTTTAAAAAAAGCTACACTTTGCTCAGAAGTTTGTTGAAGTTAGAACCATGGACATACACCACAGGAGAAGGCTATTCAACCAGTTCTGGTTCTCTGCTAGAGTAATGCAAAACCAATGTCATGTCTGGTTCTCTCCCCATAGATCTGCCTCTTCCTCTGTTTCAAATATCTGTCCAATTTTCATTTGAAAAATGCAATGCCCTCTGTCTCCGCCATTCCACTCGCAAATTATTCCATGCTCCAAGAGGCCAGTGCATAAACAGATTCCGACTAACATCGCTCCTCATTCCCTTAGTGATCATTTTAAGAGAATAAAACCGGACCTAGCAGTCAACCCTGGGGTACACCACTTCAAACCCTTCTGCATATCTGAGCCATAGGGATTTACTTTAACTCTGTTTCTGGTTTACAAACTAACTTTCAAACCAAGCTATTACATTTCCTCTTATATGCCTGAATTTTATAAGAAGCCAAATTAATTTATGGATTCTAAAAGTTTACCCACAAATGTTATAGGAACTGATCTATATTACCCACTTTATCCTTCTGTACCTCCTTGAACAAAAGGTATTCGATCAGCTACAGAGGTGTTATATTGACTATTCTCCAGTTCCACGGCACAATTTTCATATTGAAGGTGAATGAAAAATTGTGATCAGAGTCTCTTTCGATAACCTAGGGTTCACGCCATCAGCATCCAGTGACTTACCCATCTTGAGTTCTAATTGCCTCAGGAAGTTGGCCCTTATTGGTCTGCGTATTTATCTGGTATTTTGACTTTCCCAGGCGATCACATGATTTTTGGGTGAGGTAAGGAGTGTATATATTGTGGTTGTGTGGAACAAGCTGGATGGACCTAAGAGTTTTCTTGTCTGTTCATGTTCGTTCATAACTCTTTCTTTTTGGTAAAAAGACAATAGCAGCAGCAAAACTGTACTTAAATAGCTCCGAAGTGAATGGGAAGCTTGAAATAAAACTTCCCAATTCTCCTTCAGTAAATTATCCACTTCCTCCAATATCACCCTTTCAGCAATGTCATGGAATCATAGACTAGGGCAGTTAGCAAGCATAGTCTATTGGTGTGGAAAGTTAATATGGTTTTACAATGTGATCTCAAGCTGTTCAGCAGAAACCCAAGAATGGACACTAAGTAAAACTAACAAACACTTCCACCCACAGCAATTGTGATCTGAAACCACACGATTACAGTGACTGCACCTCCCCCACTTACATCCCGCCGCCCCCCCCCCCCCCCACCCCCGACACTCTCCAATCCACGAAGAAAATAAGACCTCCTTCATTACTAAAGTAATGCAAAGAACTTGCCACTAACTCATCCCTGCTGATAATGGACTTGACCAACTCATCTTCCTGGGAATCTAGAACGCGGGGGCACAGTCTCAGGATAAGGGGCCGATTATTCAGGACTGAGATGAGGAGAAATTACTTCACTCAAAGGATTGTGAATCTTTGGAATTCTCTACCCCAGAGGGTTGTGGATGCACCATCGATGAATACATTTAAGGCTGGGATAGATAGATTTTTGGTCTCACAGGAAATCAAGGGATATGGGGAGCAGGCAGGAAAGTGGAATTGAACCCCAAGATCAGCCATGATATTGAACGGCGGAGCAGGCTCGATGGGCCATATAGTCTACTTCTGCTCCTACTTCTTGTGTTCCATCCTGCTCCACCCACCACCCACACCCCCCTCCCCCGCCCCCCCCCCCCAACTCCTGGGAATTAGGAGAATGTCCTGTGGCGCAATTCTCTAACCCTCCCTGTATGGAGAACACATCTGGGCCTGTGTTCTCCCCAACACACTGCACTAAATAAAACACCACTGAAAAGAAAGGCAGTGCCCTACACCTCTGCCCCTTTCATTTACTATGTGTTTCTATCGCCCTGCTAGTTGCACTGTGAAGAATTAAAACATCAAAGAAAAAGATCAGTCCTAACCCAGTAGTACACATCCCTTCCCTATTGTGCGTCCCCTGTCCCTTTCTGCATATTCTTCCCCATACTCACTTCTTTGCCTGGGTTCAGTTATCCTCCCACTTGCACCTTTTAACTCCACAACATGAACACCGTACTTGGTCTCAACTTCCTGCGTGTAACACAGCAGGAGATTGACTGCTAATATATTGAAAGTTCAGCCTATGAGCACACTTCCGATAAGTGCCACTATCAACTTCCTCCAAACATCCTGATAGCCTTGTGTTCATGGGAAATGGCTTTAAGTGAATTGACAGCACTTTCTGCGCTGGATTTTATGAGCCCCTTGAGATGGAGGTGGAGGCGGGTGGGGGGTGGGGAAGGAAAATCATGAAGGGTGGCGGGGACAGAGGGCCTGTTGCCTTCCAGTCGCCAAGCAATCTTATCAGGGGCGGTATAGGCTGACGATAGCCTTCCCGCCCAGAGGCCAATTGAGACCCTTGTGACGAAACCTGCCAAATGGAAACATATCAATTATCAATTTTGTCATATGGAACACTATTTGAACTTTTACTGGACATTGAACATAACTTGTTAAAAAAGACCACAGAGCTGAATGACTGAAAACATGGCTGCACATTTGCAATCTGAGAGACAGTTGAATAGAGAGACAACGGAAGTGCTCCCTGATTCAATTAGCAAGATTGGGCTGGGCAACAGTGATGACCCACATCTTGTCTGTGAAAGATTCAGCACTCCACTCCCACCCCCACCGAGTGTGACTAGTCAGCTTTGAAGAATCATCAACCCTCACAGGCGATGCTGTTTCAAACAAAGAGATGGTCACATGACTAACCGGCTGGCCAACCTGGGAATTGATTGGATTGTGCCTCACAGAAAGGTTTGGGGCACACTGCAATTGAACTTCAAGAAAAAAACACCCCTCTCTCCCTGTCTCTCTCTCTAGCAAAGTTCCAGGGACCCACGGAAGCAACTTTAGCCTAAAGACAGAAGACCTCTGCAGCCTTCTGGAACCAGCGAAACAAGTTTGAAAGTGTGCACTGAGCCCCAACGAGAACTGCAAGACTTAACTCCAATCAAGGTCTTTACACCCAAACGAAAACCAGTAATTGAATTCCATCTACTACTCCAAATCTCCCCCTTTAATTATTTCTCCTCCTCTGTATCTATTTGTGTGTGTTTATCGCGTATGCATACTACCATGGTTGCGTCACATATTTTTAGTAGCTTTAAGTAAGTTATAGTGTTAAGGTTAATAAACTTACACGATTCTTGTTTAAACCTGAGAAAGCCTCTCTGATTGGTTACTTTACAATTACAATTAGAGAGTAGTGAGCAAAGACTCACTGAGGTGAAGCTAAAAACACAGTGTTTTAAAGGTTAAACCGTGTTACAGCCAAACCAGGAAAGGGGCCAGAGGGGAGCCTGAGATCTCTTCCTCACCCAGTTGTAACACCTTGACTGCCATCTTACCACTGAGGACCTCCATTGGGAACCACTTCACAAACCAGGACCCCCCTCCAGTGGACTGCATGACCACCCCTTCGTACCCCCTGCCCCTCCACACCCCCCCCCCTCAACCCACCAGGGCCTTCTGGTCTGGCCCCACCGACCCCCCCCCCCCCACCACCGCTCATCGCGGTGCTGCCGATACAGCTGAACTGCCAGCTCTCTGATTGGCCGGCAGTCATGGAGGCGGGATCCCCATCTTTAAAGGGACAGGGATCCCACCTCTTGAAACTTTGATGGAAAAAGACCGGTGGATCGCTCTGGGGTGGGTGGCAGGAAAAGGCAAAGGTGGGGTTTTCCCCACCTTTTTGGCCCAGCGCCAGGAGCCTAGCCTTCTACACAAAATCCAGCCCTCTGTGTCAGCAACTAGCTTAACTCATTGAAAATCACTACCAGCTGAAGCCAGAGATTGAGCCATTTCTCGGTCTGTGATTTGTCAGGTGGGAAGATTTAATATCCCAATCATAGACTGGAAAGGCTGAAGGAGCTTAAACTTCTGGGAGGTCAGGCTATCTTCTCTCAGGCTCCCATTCCCTCAGTCCCTTAATACTGCTTTGCTCTAAACCTCTAAGACATTTCCCCCTCATTTTTGGGAACGCCATTCCCCACTGCTTCTGAACCAAGGGCTCCCATTCAGCTCTGCCAGATCCCACAACACTACTATCACTCCTTCCCACACTCTGAAGATGCTTTACCCCATTCTTTTCACATTTAAGACTTCTTCTTAATATTTGAGTTATTGGTATCGTCTTCATACCTTCCTATCTTCTCCTAGACCTTGAACATCCTTCCACCACTGCCAGACCCCTAAAATGCCACTCCCAAACACCACCTTTCCCTAATATTCTTCAGCACTGGCCCACTCTCCACACCCCACAATACTCCAGGACTACAATCCCATCACCGCTAAACCACTAGAATATCAGACCCACTGTCTCAAACAATCACCCTTCCACCAGTTCCTTCCTGCTTGATTACCCTCCTGTGATCTTCAGACCTCCAGTGTGAACTACAGTTGCCCTATCACTGATCCTTCTGCCACTCTGAATAACTACCCTTTTACCTTACACTTTTTTTCCCTTTCAGCCTGCTGCTACTTGTTTGCTGACTCTGTTAGCTCTGACCTTATTCATTAGTCACATTATGTGGTGCCTTATTGAAGGCCTTTTGGAAATCTAGATATATTACATCTACTGAATTACCCTTGTCTATTCTGTTACCTCTTTGAAGAATTCAGTGGGGTTGATGAGCAAAACTTTTCCTTTTAGAATCCATATTGATTATCCATTATTATATTTTTGACTTCCAGTTGTTTTGCTATTTTCTGTTTTATTAGGGATTCTATTATTTTTCCTACCACTGATGTTACATTGACTGGTCTTAGTTTCCTGGATGTGTACTATCTCCCTTCTTAAATATAAGTATAACATTAGCTATCTACCAGTCGTCCATCACTACACCTTTTTCCAATGAATTATTAAATATCTGTAATAGTGCCTCTGCTGTCTCTTCTCTAAATTCTTTGCGGTGGGGGAGGGAAATAAATCTATTGTGTGGTCATGGGCGGGGTGGAAGCACTTTTATGTGAAATTTACTGTTTTTATTAGAAATTAAATTCCTGATCCCGTTAAAAATTAAGATTTCTGCTCAGGGCTTAAAGCCCTTTGAAAATGGTGCTGCACCTGCGCAGTGGCGCCGGACACCCTTTCCCTCATCAGGGGCGGCCACTCCATCCCCACTACTTAAATGAGCCCCCACGCAAAATATCACGAGGCTCCTCGGTGGCACTTCCGTGTCGCAAGACTCGGCGCGCTGCCGAGTAGTGCCGCGCATAAATAAAGTTCAGGCCATAGTCTACCCTGTCATCTCTAGTCTTTTTATTCACCTTTTTATTGATAGCCTGAATTAATATTTGATCAATATCCTTTGTTAAATTAAAAACCAAATTACTTACTGCTTAGTTGATTTACTCACCCCAAGAGCTCCTCTGTGCTTGCTAAGATGTCACTTTTTTAGATTCACCCTTGCGTTAGTTTAACTCTTTTTAAACTACGTTTTCTATTAGTTATTAATTCTGAAAATTATAAATAATTTGTTAAATAAATAAACTAAGTTATAAAACGTGTAGAATAAATTAAGTACTTAGATACTCAATTTCCTCCAATCTGTCATTCCACAATTGTACTGATGATAGCTCCACTTTATGATTTTTCTTTGGGTTTGTTTCACTGCTGGGCTGGGCTGCCACAGGTCTGCCTTTTCAACTGTTCCAGTGCCTGCTCTTTCACTCAACCCTGAAACAGACTATCTGGTCATTTATCTTGTTGCTGTTTGTGGGAGCTTACTGTGCACACATTGGTTTTCCTATGCAACAGTGATTAGATATCAAAAATACTTCATTGGCTGTCAAGAGTTTTGGGACATTCTTAAGTGCTAATTTAATGCAAGTCCTTGCCTACATTTTCTAACTTGCCATGAGCAATGTCAGCAGAACTTCACTATTGTGCAGTTTAGCCATATACCTGTCACATAGCAAAATAATAGAAGTATTTTAAAAGAAAGCCAGTGATTTCCTATTGGTTTTTCTGACCTTCGGAACTCTGAATAGGGAGCTATGGATTTGCAAGCACCTGCCCATTTAAGAATCCATTGTCAACAATTATTCTACACCCGGGTTGCTACTTACTTTGGTTCCTTCATCCCCCTCCACAGCAAACATCTGAAAAACGGCCTGAAAGAGATAGGACAGTTTCACATTGCTCCATCTTTGTAGCAATAACATCACAACCATGGTTCAGACCCCAGACTCTCCATGAATAAGGTCTCAGCAGATCAGCCAATATCATTAAAGAGCAGTGTTTCAACAGTGATCCAGTCATAGTGATTGAATTTCAGAATGGTTGAATGTTCTGGTTTTCTAGACCTTTTTCGTCCCCAATAAAATTCTAAATGTTTTTACTCAACCAGTTTTCAAATTTCTTCACATCTTGTGCCCTCCACACACAGGTGTAGCCTTGCATGTCTTTGAAGCAAAGTTTTTGTCTGCAGCATTCTACTTTTCAATTCAGGTATGTATATGACCTGTCCGTAATGTAAATACGCTACATCACCCAGCATCAATTGCATTATGGTGCTCCTAATTAATGTAGCCAAATTTAGCTAATCCCTAGGTAAAATGTCCAAAAGGAAGAGTATGGTGTACCATATGTTCTACTCCAGAAAGCTTATTGTTGAAGGATGATGCTGGAGCCAATCTTTACTCAGTCTTACATTTATTTTACAAAGTAAAGCGATTACCAACATGCAGCTACTCACTCAAACCTTTACCCAGCTTCAGTAAATGTCCCCTTATATATATAAGACCCTAATTAACACTCTCCACCTGCATATGATTAAACACAATTAACACCATTTGTCTTTTCAAACCTGTAACTTTTGTATATGGTGGCCTCCTCATTGCTGTGGAGAGGCAAGGCATTTATGGATTTAGTGATGCCTCTGTTCTGTTTGGTTTAAAAGGGGGAAAAGCGAACTTTAAAAACTTGTGTAAATATGGAGGACATTTTGTCCTAAAATAAAACTGAGTTTCTCTCCTGCTCACACCCCCTACCATGGTGCCAAATTATGTCCCTTTCACAGTTGATATTGTTCTTTGCTGCCTATTAATTTTCAATATTTGACATGTGTTATCGTACTATCTCTGCCTATTTTTTGTTGCTTGACATCAGTTTGTCAGGGTTTTCTTTATTGTTCCCAGTGTTCACTATTAGCTTGTTTTAGCTATCATTCATTCTGCTTGTTCTCCTGCTACTGAGCCTCAATTTCTCCTCCCTATCAGCACTAAAAACATTCCTGTTACTAAAAGTCTACAGATATGGCTTAGAGCAACATTAATGTCTAGCTACCAACGATGATAAATGGGCACTAACATTGAAGACCAATATTGGTGACATTGCATTTTGAGTTGCATGTTGACTTACTCCATCATTGTTTAAAAAGCCTCCTGTTGTGAATAACAGATTTCTTGTCAGCCATGTAACCTTGAGGTGTCATTGATTCTAAATAGGTTTTAGGCCCTTCACTGCAGCCTTTGTTCCCGCCGAGACTTGCATGACCCTTGAGGAGACGTGAAGACCAATGGGAAATTGGTTAATGGGGCTTCAGGTTAGGAAGTGATTGGAGAAGGGGAGATGTCACCCTGGCTGGGAACGGTGGCAATGAGGGTGAGTGATGGTAGTCTTGAAGTGTGTGAAAAAATCAACAGGAGTCATCTGGGTGGTAGACAGAATGATAAGATTGATGTGATCAAAGTTGTTGGCAGAAAGGTAAGATTCATTCCCTATGTTTTGTAGCATTTCTACATGAATTAGTTTAGTAGGTCAATTTTATTCAGCCACAGTGTGCAAATTGGCTGCCGTGTTTCCTACTTTACAACAGTGACTACCCTTCAAAAGTACTTCATTGGCCGTAAAGAGCTTTAGGACATCCTCAGGCTATGAAATGCGATATATATGCAAATTTGTTCTTCCTATTTAATAGGAAAAGTTTATTCTTAAGTTTCCTTTCCTGTGAATCTTTGTTTTTATTGTTATTAATTTATATGTGCACGTGTGAAACATTCCTGTTAAAAGACTAAAATAGCAATGCTAGAAAAAGTTTTGGCAAAATTAAAACATTAATTGTCATGAAAAACTGGAAAGCATTAGTCCGTGTAACATAAAAGACACAAGACGGATATAAGGTGTAATGCAGTAAGGTATATCATGGTAAAGTGTAATGTGGTAAAACGTTGACACTGTTGTTCTGTACATTGAGTGGGTTGGAAATATATTTAAGTGCATTGAAAAAATGAATGTCAGTAATAATACTGTCATTTAAAATGAGAACTGGTAAATTCATTAAACAGCAAGAGCAAGTGAAATGGATTCAAAAGTGGAGAAGGATATGAGGATAAATCCAAAGGAACTCCAGGGAAAATATTTCACAACTCATTAAAGCAGACGTCTGGAAGATAGTTACTGTAATATTAAACTTTGTTTAAGTCCGCTGTAATTTTTGGAAGGCATGGGAACTGAAGGACGCCTTTAAAAAAGTGATTGGCACCTATGAAATGTTCCCGTCTGAAATGAGTTATCCACTCCCAGCTTGGACAGCAATCGATTGCTATCCTTGGCCTCAGTGCCTCTTGGTCAGAGAAGGGATGGAGCTAGAGTACCTGCTCCTGATAACTGTCCAGTGATCCCCAGTGGAAATTGTGTGGCTGTCGGCTGAGAATAGGATTGGGCAAGACTGTGATGCCTTCTGAAGTCAAATAGTCTCCTCACACATACACCATTTAGGCTCATACATGATAACTGGTCTGTCGGTCAAGGTACCAGAATAAGGTACCATGAAACCATGGGCTGAATTTTCCCCATGGAGGCAGAAAACAGGAATCAGGACTGTTTTCCGTTCCCGAAGCCTCCTCTGGTGGGTCAAAGATTTTCACGTCGGTGAGCCCTTAATTGGCATGGAGACAGATTCCCTGTCTAATTAAGGGTGATGGCGGGCTCTTCAAGCTGGAGGGCTTCCAGCTTCAGAGAAACACCCAGCTCCAGTATAAGGTAAGTAACTGGGAGGGCACTTCAACATGAAGGTGCCCTCTCAGCCACTTTAAAAAAAAATTAATTGAAAACCACAAAAAGCAGCCAGGCCACCATCGTGGGTGCCAGAGTCCCTCCAGTTTGCAGTCTTTCCCTGTATCCTCACTCAGGCTGGCAGGGAGGCTCTGTAGGCCTGTCAAGAATACTAATACCCCGGCCTGCCACTGGGTGCCCGTCTCCGGGCTGTCGATCTGCCCCGGTGGCACCAGGAAACTATTCAACAAGACTCTTAACGAGCTTAACTGCCTGCCCGCCCTGTGGGCTATGAAGAATCATAGCCTAAGGCTTGCAGAAAAAGTGAAAGGTAATGGAGTTGCAGAGGAGCTTGTATGTTATAATAATGAATTTCCAAGAAATTAGCAATCCAATAGTGTTATCAATATTAATCACGTCAATTGGACAGTTGTGAGTAATGTCATCCCCTTGCTATCCCTGCTGTGAATTATTGGTGCTATTGATGGAAATATTGTAAAATTAGGTCAAAATTTGAGCAGAGCGTCAGCAAACCATAATAGATTGTACAGAATTACCTTTCAGAGCCTGGTAGCTGCACAGTCAGTTGGGCAGCTGGCAATAGTGGTGTATAGTGGGCTGTGCCTGGAGTAAGCCATTCTCTACCCATCAAGAGAGAGATCTGTGCTCACATGTTTTATCCCAAGGTGGTTATTTTTTAAGAGATGATCTTGACTCTTAACCTTAGCGGAACTCTGCGGTAAGTTTACAAAGTGCCCAAGAGATTCAATGTGGCATCTGATCACTTTGAAGCCAGTTTCACACTGGACTGCAGTTGCCTCCACACTCTGTCATGCCCAACTATTGGAAGATGGCCTCCTGGAATGGGCAGGGTTTGAGGGGAGGGGCTGGTGGCCTGTTAACACTTGGCTCTTAAGTGTTTTGAGAGTCCAGCCGGAACCTGACTTCAGAGGTGACCCAAAGAGGCTTCACATCAGCACAAAAGTGGCATCGTAAGATTGGGAGGTCACAATTTATTTTACCAACTGTTACTATTTACATCCATACCTCATTGACAAATGACTTATTGAGGATCGATTTTTCTGAAATAACCTCTTTGCTAACTAAATTACATGTATCCCCAAATTTTCACATGATGTGTTATGCCTACACATACGTGCAGACACACACATTTCTACGCACAGGCACACATGCATAGACACACACATGTACGCACACATGTGCACATACAAACATGCACACACACGTGTGTACACCTTGGCCTGGGTTTATAATCTCGCTGCCGATCTGCAATCTTATGTGCGGTGACTCATTTAAATAGCCGGGATGGGCTGCCACAGCCCTCCCCACAATCACGTGGAGGGGGCGGGCAGTCCGTCCCCAGCAACGGCATCAGCTGCCTGTGTGCAGGCGCTGACATCAGTTTTAAAGGGCTGTCAGCCCTACCAGCTAATTTAAATATTTAAAGGTAAACTGAATTAAAATTAATAAATACATCACTTTTGCCCCTCTCCCATCCCCCAATAACAATTAAATTTATTATTTACCCTTCCCCCCCAAAAAACACTTACCTTTACCATCTGACCTTGCCCCCCCCACCAACTGCACAAACTTTTAACCATGGCCTTTCCCACCATCCCCTGCACCCATGACGCAAATTTGACGCCATTCCCCCCCCCACCGCCACACCGATAAACTTACCTCCTCCCCCTCTCCAGCAGTGTTGCACCTCATTTCCCCGGAAGGGGATCCAAAGGTGTGGAAGTGCCGGCCGCTGGGCAGCAGATCACTGCGAGCCATGAGGCAGCAACATAAGCATCATTATTTCAATCATTTTAATTTATGTAAACATTCAAATTGGGGTCCCATCACCATGTGGCGGTGGGCTGGGTGGGGGGGAAGGGCAGCTGCCACAAGACCTTGCTTCCGCAGGTTATATCAAGCCGGGCCCTTCCCTGGAGGCATTTTCCAGCCCTCCCTGTCACGAGACCCGATGTCGGAGGGTCGGTAAAATCCAGCCCCTTATTTCCTTAACTGATGCAGCTCACAGAAGTAAACATGAAGCATCCCAATCAAGGTAATTCTGAAACAGTGTACCTTTCCATTGGGTTTCCTTCAACCTTTGTGAGGAGATATTTTCATCTTTGTAAAAAGCTCTATGAAAGTGAATTTGTGCTTTGGGTCTTCTCTTCCTGCAGTCCTGCTTAAAGCTGATCTTTTTGTTTCAATAATTACTAAGCAGCTCAAATTCATCAAAATTATTTCTCTACAATACTAAAAAAGTCGGCCCTCTCAAACAATCGATGGGTTTATTACCCCAGGGCCTTCCAGCACGACCATAATAATCCTTTCCAATCTGTATGTTCCTTGGCAAGCCTTATAGGCAAAAATTGAATCTACAGTTGTAATCATCATCCTGATCAAAACAGAAACCTTATCTGATTTATTGTGAAAGAATGCATTTATTAATCCATCAATATACAATTTCATCTGTGAAAGAAGATTTAATTCCTAAATACTTTATTGTGCTATCAAATCATTCTCCAGATTACTCCATGAATTCAAAGTTTATTGATTAATTTTGTCCACTGTGTTTTGTTTTTTATGATCTGTGCAACCATGTAACAGGATAAAAAGTGAATTTGGAAACAAAATGTGACAGTTCTTGTTAAAATGAAAACAACTGCAGTGTAAAATAAAATTTTCATTTTGGCAGAATCAAATTCTATCCTACAGCCTAAAAAACAAGGCACCAACACTCTGACATCCTGTTGAATATTTCTGTATGCTATAGAGAGATACAGCACTGAAACAGGCCCTTCGGCCCACTGAGTCTGTGCCAACCAACAACCACCCATTTATACTAATCCTACATTAATCCCATATTCCCTACCACATCCCCACCATCTACCTACAGTAGGGGCAATTTACAACGGCCAATTTACCTATCAACCCACAAGTCTTTGGCTGTGGGAGGAAACCAGAGTACCTGGCAGAAACCCACGCAGTCACAGGGAGAACTTGCAAACTCCACACAGGTAGTACCTAGAACTGAACCTGGGTCGCTGGAGCTTTGGTGCTAACCACTGCGCCACTGTATGGTTAAGACTTTCAAATAATTTGGGTCAACATCTGAATCACAGTGTGTGATAGCTAAGAGAACACTGGGGAAAGTGGATGGTTGCTGGGTCAGGTAATCTATGAGGGAGAAGAAAGTCTGACTGAGCCCCAGATTTGAAACAAGCCATTTGATTTAACACCTTAACACTCCATTTTGTAGCTATTATTGTAAGATTTAGGTTCAGGAGTCACAGATTACCCAAAAAGGGCAGTCGAGAACGCATAAGTAATTTTCAAGTAGTTTATTAAGAAGCAACAGGTTAGCTAGGATGTATATTAAGAAGTATTCTCCGAAGGCTGCCTTCGGAGAATACTTGGCATCAGGTGGCAGGACTATATCTCCAACACAGAAGTCCTTGAAGCGGCCAACACCCCCAGCTTATACACACTACTGAGTCAGCGGCGCTTGAGATGGCTTGGCCATGTGAGCCGCATGGAAGATGGCAGGATCCCCAAAGACACATTGTACAGCGAGCTCGCCACTGGTATCAGACCCACCGGCCGTCCATGTCTCCGTTATAAAGACGTCTGCAAACGCGACATGAAATCGTGTGACATTGATCACAAGTCGTGGGAGTCAGTTGCCAGCATTCGCCAGAGCTGGCGGGCAGCCATAAAGACAGGGCTAAATTGTGGCGAGTCGAAGAGACTTAGTAGTTGGCAGGAAAAAAGACAGAGGCGCAAGGGGAGAGCCAACTGTGCAACAGCCCCAACAAACAAATTTCTCTGCAGCACCTGTGGAAGAGCCTGTCACTCCAGAATTGGCCTTTATAGCCACTCCAGGCGCTGCTTCACAAACCACTGACCACCTCCAGGCGTTTACCCATTGTCTCTCGAGATAAGGAGGCCCAAAAGAAAAAGAAAAAAGAAAAGAATATTAAGAAGTAACAGTCTAAATATTATGATGGATAAGCTAAATAGGCAGAAAAGACATATGACCTGCAACAGATTGAACGGATTACCAATCCCAGGCGAGGTGTAGGTGGTCTCTTCGATCCTCGGGGTCCTCAGTCTTCTTGAGCCAACCAAAGTGTTAGGCCGAAGCCTAACACTCGGCCAAAGCCAAGCTTTGGGAAGCTCTTCTTCTGTCTGACAAAGACTATTTCCCTCCCAAGCACCTGTTTATATATTTCATTTCTAGGGGCTGATGGTTTACCCTCTGTTAGTCACTCGTTCAAACCTTCTAACCAATGAATACAGGACAGGCACCCTGAGGTGTCAGGGATGGTCATTTCCCCCTTGTCCATCTCTTCAGCCTGAGGTCATCTTCACTTTACCTCATGCTGGGGCCATTTGTTAGCTTTCACTAGACACTTGTACAGATAAGAAGGTACACAAGGCACTAGAAGACTCCCTGTATCAGTGCAGGAATGTCTATAGAGTCTTTCTTTGTGGCTTTTATCTCTGTCTTGAGCCCTGACTGCTTGGGATTGTTTATCTGTTTTTCCAGAGAGAGAGAATAACTTTTCTGCGGGTGGTCTCATACTATGGCTACTTATTCCATAAGAAATCTATAATATTATGAGAAGTATTACTTATTCAAGGCCCCATTTCTTACATCATCAATCTAAACAAGTGTCATGCCACGCAATCTGAACTTATAAACTATAAAATAAACATGTGAAATAAACCTGAAATGGACACTTTTCTTGTAAACAAAATGGAGTAAAAGGTCGAGTGACCTTTCCTTTCCTGCCAATACACATAGAATGACAAGAACCCTGAGCTAATTTGAGCTAATTTTCATTTCTGGACACATCCCTGAGAAATCATTAAAATGCAAATGACCCTCTCTGTGGTAATGGCTGCTTCTCCTCAATTGATGGGTTAACAATAATGTCACAGATTTTTGGATTCCAAACTCAAATTCCAAAGAATGGGTGTGAAAATCCGTCCTTCATCAAATTGAGATGGGGATGATGACACCCGGACTCCATTGTCTAACAATGGCTTCACCATCAGAAACCATTTATGAAGGCAATGAAAAGAGAATCTCTGGTCACATGACAGAAACTAGCATTCTGATAAGCAGCTTTAATAAAGGTATATTGTGGGCAGGCAAAGGAGATCCAACGATGTGATCGAAAAAAAAAGACCCTGCCTAAATTCACCAGCTTTGATCTATATGCAGGCAGAGACTGGAAATTGGCCTTGAACTCCCCACATGAGAAATCGTACCAGGACTTTGCCATTGACTTTTGGCTGGAATATAACAAGAGCAGTGTGCAACAGCGCATCCATCTTTCTGAACCTCTCAAGTCTTTCTTCAGTGAAAAGGGGAAAGGATTACGGGCCTGCACCGTTTGAAGTCTTCACCCTGGGGAAAAGCAGGTTCAACAGCGAATGCTGTAAAAATCATCAGACTGAACACTTTATCTTGATAATCTCTACCTTTTCTTGCATGTCTGTGTGTATCTGTATGAGTGTGAGAGTGGGTGTTGTATAGATTTTGAGTGTTGTCTTATCAACATTTATCTTTCTTTTTAAACTTACAAGAAAACCTGTCGTTTGTCTGTTCTTGACAATTAAAGCACTCAGGGGTTAAAAAAACACCATTTAAAAAAAAACGGATCTTCGGTCAGTCAAGAGGTGAAAAAGGGGAACCATCCATATCATCTCTCACCTGTCTGTAACACAGGACAGTGCAAAATGATATTTGAGGGGTATTTTAACCAAAGAAAATGGGCGGATTTGGGTTAGGTGGGGCGTTACGTATTAAAAATCAGATTTCTGACCCAAATACCCCTCCAACCCATTGGCTGGAATTTTACATTGGGCTGGAGACCCTGCCCACTGGCCAGAAAAGTCAGGGCTGAGCCCGCTTCTGCCAGGCCTATAAGGCATGCTATGATTTTACATGGCCCAGGCCCTTAATTGGCCTCAGGCAGGACTTACGCCCCTCTGAGGCAGGAAGTTCTGCCTCCAAGAGCTGCCAGCCAATCAGTGGGCCGGCAGCTCTGAGTCCCAGCAGCGCCACTGGGAGCAGTGGCCACTTCTGGGACTGTAGCCAGGGAGAGGAGCAAGCGGGGCACCGGCTCTGGAATGACAGTAAGTGTGCGGGGCCTCGCCGGGGACAATCGGCTGGGCCCCAGTGAGGCAAGGGAGCGGGGTGGTCAGTTATGGGGGGGGGGAGCTAATGTAGTGCAGTGGGGCAGCTTGTGCCATGGGGGGCCCGCTGTGGGACACAGTGCCCGATCAGGAACGTCCCCCCAACCCGCAAGGAGGGCGCCAGGCTTTACTGAGCGGCTTCCTGAGGCCTTGAACCACCCGCCCGCTGCTGGTAATGTACCAGCGCCAGCAGGAGGAGGCCGTTAAGTGGCAATTAATTGGCCACTTAAGGGCCTTAATTAGCCTGGGGCAGGTGGGGCGCTTCTCGCTGCTGCTGCCATTCATAAAATCACAGCGGGAGCGGGAAGACAACAGGAATGGCACCCTCCGCCTCCCATTCAATTTTACGCACCCCCCCGCCCCCGCCCTGCTCCCGCGGGGGCATAAAACTCCAGCTATCATTTTCAGCTTTAACTATGGCGAGAAGGTGGGTGGGTGACCAAGGAGGTGGGTTGATACTTTCAATATGAGTCATTAATGTCATCATTTCAATTTTAACTGTTGTTAGTTGGGTTTGCTGAGCCTCAGGAAATGTAACAGCTACATCCAGGTGAGGACTTGGTGGATCCAGGAGGTGAGTGCTTTTATACCTACCTTCTGGATCCAGCATGCCTGCCTGAGGAACCCCGGGATTTGGACACAACCCCCCCTGACCTTCCCCACAAGGCCTCCAATCTCCCCCCACCCCACACACCCACCGCCCTCCAGGGCTCCAACCTGCCCCATAGGCCTTAAACCTCATTCCCAGGCCTCCAATTCCACTCCCCAGCTTCTGCTTCCCCACTCCCCCCTGGTCTTCTCGTCCTCAGGCATCTGATTCCTCCCGCAGGCCTCACCCTCCCCCCATCCCCTCCCAGGCCTCCAATACCCTCCTCCCCCAGGTCCCTGATCTCTCCCACCAGGCCTCCAATCCCCCCATGCAGGCCTCTGATTCCTCCCACCCAAAGTCCAGGATCAGTAGCCTGCCTCTCCTGGGATCGACCCTCTCCGCTCCCTGCCTTGGCACGGATTTACCTGCACTGACCAGTTCCCCATCCCACTGGAAGCCAAGCGTCAATCAGCCTGGCTATTGGGCCGGGAGCTGATCATCATCACGTGCACTCTGTGGAGTTAAAGCTTTAACAGCGTGCAGGAGAATCCCGACTTCCAGGTTCCCTCTAGCTTTCTAATAAGCCCACTCCCGGCGAGTCAGGTAAGTAAAAATCCAGACCTTAGTGTTCCTTGGAACTGAGAAGAGATCAGTCAGCATTATGTTCCGTGTTATTTTCAACATGTTTCCTAACTTCTCTTTTCATTTTGTTTTCTTTTGAATCTTTCCACCAGTGACTTTGTCAACCTCTAGTACACTAGGAACAGAGTAATGTGAAGAGTGGTAATGAGGAGCTGCTAGCGCTGAGCATTGGCTGTGCCCACACCCAATGTGCTGACAATGCTCCACGATGCAAGGTCACTTCATTCACATGATGGGACAAGGAATAGCGTACAATGCACCAGGAGTGTCCCATGTGTTGCGGGTGGTGGTGGGGTGTTTGTTAGGTGTCTGCATTCAGTTGAGGGTTGCTCAGTCCCACTGTAGCACTGCCACAAAGTGTCGTCCATTGAAGAGCTGAAGGTTGGAGGCATGCAGCGAGGTGGAGCACTATATAAGGAGATACTATATTAAAGAAAGATCCACCAAGAGCAACCCTTCACTCTCCCATTCCCCCCGCCCACAAGCCTCCTACTCCATCAGTCCCTCTGAATGAACACTTAGCAGCTGACTTTCCCAAGGATTCTTCCATGCAACAGCTGGAACTTTTGAAGATGAGCCGCAGAAAACTCGGGCAAACATTTTCTGCAGCTCTTCCGTTGAAGTTACAGCGAATGAGTGAAATACCATCCACAGATAGTCTGAAGCTCATTTTATGGGGACTCCCCCAGTTTAAAAAGCTTCTAAACAAAAGAAAGCACTTGCATTTCTATAGGGCATTTCACAACCTCAGGACATCCCAAAGCACATTGCAGTCAATTAAGTGCAAATATGGTTGTAATGTAGGAAATGTGGCAGCCAATTTGTGCATAGCAAGCTCCCACAACAGTAATGGGATAATGACCAGAGAATCTGTTTTTGTGATGTTGACTTATGGATAAATATTGGCCAGAGCACAAGAAGAACTCTGTCGTAAAGGCCTACTACCCGACCCAAACCCAATGGGACTCGACGACATGTCGGGTTCGGGTCGGGTCGGGTTGCACTTCCGGGTCCGGCATTCGGGCTCAGGTCGGGCCGGGTCGGACACACTCTATCACAGGTAAGTGGCTCCACTGTTAATTTAATTTTTGGACTAGAAAGGTGGTTTTGTTACAGTTATTTTAAGCTTGTGAAGATCAGCAACAAAGTGAAAAACGGAAGGTAAGCTAACTGATGGTCGGGTCGGGCGCGGGAAAAAATGGAAGGACTCGGGCCGGGCTTGGGCTCGGGTTCGGATGTGCTTCTGTTGGGCTTGGGTCGCGTTTTTTTTTTTGCAGACCTGAGTAGGCCTTTACTCTGCTGCTGCTGTTCGAAATAGTATGCAATTTTTTATGTTCACCTGAGAGAGAAGATGATACCTCAATTTAACGTCTCATCTGAAAGACGTCACCTCTGACAGCGCATCACTCTCATCAATACTACACTGGAATGTCAGGATGATGTGGTCAAGTCTCTGGAGTGGGACACTGGACCTTAGTGAGCCTTGCACATATTCCATAAACAGGCTTTAACAGCAGTGTTGAATAGGCTGCCTTGTGTCAGGAGGATTATGCATGCATTGGGCCTCGTGTCTTCATGCTTAATAATACAGGGAGCTGGAACCTTGTGTGCATCAGTACTATAGGCATCGGACTTAGCATTATCAGCCCAGTGGACGCATAACAGCCGAGGCAGCTTCTCTTTACAAGGCAGTTGTTAGCTTTCAGTTTGAGTTTGTTGAGCCCTGCCTCCAATGAAAGAGAGCAGTGCATATTTTGACCTGTCTTGTCCAACTATTCCCATAAAGTAATGTGGAAGCGGAATCATAAGATTCTTTTCAATGTACAAAGCACATTTTCGATGCTGAAGAAAGCAGTTTGTCTTGGATCAGCTAAATCTGACCAAAAGTTCTTAAAATGCTCCCTTCTTTGAGGTATTACTGTCAAGGTCAATGCGATTCTGGAGGGTGAGCTGGATGAATTGCCAGTATTTGTCCAGTTGTTTCATCTCCATTCCAATGTGTTAATCTCTACATTCAGTAAAGATCACCTGACAGTGCTCTCTAAATCCCATCAAAAGAAGAACAAGGCTTTGTGCTTGCATTACAGGACCTCCTCAGCATGTGCTCAACATAGGTTCCAGTGCCATGCAATGTTGTGTTTTAAAATGGGCCAGTTGTATTCCCTGTACATAATGGAGATATTCCATTTAGAACATAGAGCTTTTGCCTTCATATTATTTGTAAAATTCAGCTTTCAAAACTTCCAGCTGCAATACTTTTGAGCTCCCTTGGAAAAAGCATGCGAATTCTACCCACTACTTAATCTTTGACTATTCTTGTAACTTTAAATAGCCTACACTCCACATCTAGGGCAGAAGTTAGTGTGGCTATTGGAGAGGGAATGGAGGTGTTGGGGGCTGCAGAATAGCGATGGACATGTCAGCCCGGAAATCTGACATCGTGACATTGGTTTTGGATTCAGTCAGCGGCGGCAAAGCACCAAGGCGGCATTGCCACCACGACATGACAGGACTGAATGGCTGAACAGTTAGTTTTAACACATTCGCATGCAATTGATGGCAATTCAAAGGGGGGCTTGGAATGAAGTGGATGATGGGCAGCCCTCATGTGCCTTTGGATTTCAGCCATTGAAAGCTGGTGGCACGAGGCGAGGCCTCAGTGTCATGGTGGGAAGGCAGCCATGAATATCACAGCATAGGGGAGCAGAGGCCATTGTTGGCCTGCAGTGCTGTGCGCTCTGCATGGGTGGGTTTTGTCTTGGGTGGTTGGCATGGGTGGTTTTGGTCTCAGGTGGTTGAGTGGGCCATACTGCTCGATGAAAGGGTTGACTATCAGCAATGGTGGGCACTGAGGGCCATCAGCGCATAAGCCAAGAGGAGTCGCAAAAGCAAAGATGCCAGGGCAACTTTGCCTTAGCAAGGACAGCACTCTTGAGGCCTACTGATCACCTGGCATGGGTTTCATTCACCCTGTCGTGTGGACCACCATGGCATGATGCAGTGCCTCCGATGGAGCAAGAGACAGACTCATACTTACCCACTTCCAGCAACCATGCTTGACTCTCAGAGTGAAAACGATAAAAACTTACCTAAAAGCACTCAGTCTGTCAGCTCCTTTCTATTCGGGTTCCGTGCCTAGTGCCCAGATCACCCATGTGCCCTAGCACATCAGGGACGCTGACCAAAGGAGGGCTGAGCCTAGACTGGCAGCCCACTATGGGAGAAGGGTGAAATCAGCATCTCACAATTAAGGCATGAAGGAATAGGCATTTTCCAAAATGAACACCAGCACCAAAAGCAAAGAAACTTTATAGCAGAAAACAAATGGCAAATTTTAAGCACCCATGAAACTACAAGCGTGGCTAAGTTATTTTTTAATACATTTATGAGTGTTTATGGGGTGTGACCCCTGCACTAGCAGCTGGGCTGGAGGCAGGCTGCTTGGCCTAGGATGCCTTCGGCAAGTGTCCTCTGGCTGCCTGAGGCCTGGAGGGCCCCGGCTTCTTAAGGGTTTCCCGCATAGGTGCAGGACTCTCCTCAGGCATTGTAGCTGCTGGAGCTGGGCTCACTGGCAGAGAGGCTGAGGAGCTGCTGCCCACATGCAGAGTGCCCTGACAGGAGTCCCTACCTGTGGTGGTCAGCCTCTCCTCCTCCCTTTCAAGGTTCACTTGAACCTCCCTGCTGACCAGAGAAGGATGAGGAGCTGGAGAAGATTCCAGGCGCCTAGTCCTTCTCTTACCTTGCCACTGCTGCGTTGAGCTTATGGCCAAGGCGATGGTTTGCAGGTCTGTGCACATTTCTGGGATCTGGCTCTCCATGAGGGTCATCAACCACTCAATGGGGGAATCCATGTGCTCACATACCTGAGACATGGCAGCATTCATGGCATGGATGGACTCCTCCATTGTCCGCTCATGGCCTGCGACATGTCCGCCAGATGTTGCCTTATCCCTCTCTGCAACTCCAGCATTCCTTGTGCTGTCGCCACCAGAGTCTCGTCATCAGCCTGGGGTATTGGCAAGAAGAGCTTCTCCTGCCTGACCAAGCAAGTCTCCAACTATCAGAGGCGTCGGCTGTCTTAGCCTCAGCCAGCTGCTTGGGCATGTGTGTGGCATCCTCACTAGCTTGTGACCCTGATTCTAAAGCCGAGCACAAGCCCACCGAGGTGAAAGTCTCTGCACTGGTCAAAGGTGCAGGAGAGTCATGGGATGGTGCATCCTCTGACTGCTCCTCCTCAGAGGTTGATGGCTAGCCCCCTTTAGCTTGGGTCTCCTGCAGATGCTGACCTGCATGAGAGAACATCAACCTGTGTAGTTTAGGCATTGCAGATCTTGTCATGATATTCATGCATGGATCTCCAGAAGTGTGTTGGATGTATGGAAGACACTCTTCACTCTCTTGCGTGGAGACTCCAGTCTCACCATCCACGATTGAGTGTCCATCCTAGGTCCCCATTAACTCCAGTGCTTCACTCTCAGCTGCTGAGGGAGGCCACATGTCAGCAATTCCTCTGCCAGTCCATGAGGTCTCCCTGTTATTATGGGCCCGATTGTCCTGCAAGTGGAAAGAGGGAGATAAGTATACTTCACAGGAAGAGCTACAAGGCAGGTGTGCTATTGGCAGCCTCTTGCCCTCTGCAGGGCTTTCCTATATGGTTCATCCACACATCAGCTCTCAGGGGAGGTAATGAGGGTGAGCTGTGAAAGAAGGTGGCCTGTGGCCGAGATGCTGCCATGCACCTGGTGTGATGAAACATAGGTATAATAGGTTTAATTAGGTAGAATTTAGATAGGATTAATACATTATACCTTTTAGAATTAAAGATTAAATAAATGGTCAGTTTTCAAGACTCACTGAAATTTCCTTTTCAGAATAAAGTTAAAAATCTATAAACATCCCTGTTATAATAGAATGTGAACCAGAAACACATTTTAAGTTAACAAAATCCATTCCAAGTCTTCCAAGGTCTTTGCTACAATGAAATTAGAAGATATCCTATGTGAGGTCTGTACTGATAACTATAAACTTAATCAGTTGATAATGTTAGTGATATAGACAGACTGACTCAAGAGAATGGTACAAGGTACCATAAAAAGACAATTACAGCTGGTAAATTACAAAATGAAATGGTACTTACAAAAACAGATGCCAAGTAAACCCATTTACAAACATTTCAACTAGATAAAAGCTCACAATTTCAAGAGAAGGGAATGTCTAGCAAATACATTTAGTGGGAATGATAGCTAATGATATTACCATATATGGATCTCAAAAGCAGGGAAAACACACACAGAAAGGTAAAACCTACATTCTAAAAGATGAGCTGATATATTAAAAACGGTATAAACATGAGACTTTTGAATCAAAAAACCAGAAGTATTGAATTCCCCGTCAATACTTCTCAACCTATGGTACTCGAGGAATTTAAGGTAAAAGTTTACTTTAAATTTTGATGGATATTCTAAGATATTTTGCTGTAACATTGTCAAAGTTAAACTTTTGGATTCTATTTTAGAAATAAGATTATGTTTTATATGTCTTAGTAATCTTTGATATTGTAGTATACTTAGCCACTTAAAGTGTATTGCATGTTCAACTCTTTAATAAATATATAAAAGTTAATAAATCATCTCATGTAGCATTCTGTATACAACTACAAGAACCCCCTCACTGTATCTCCTTAAGTGAGGAGATACTTATTGAAGAGAGTTTCCCAAACCCTTATAATATCTGGGATATTTATGACTTAGCTATAATTATTTTAAAAAAATAGACTATCCAAAAAATAGTAATATTCTCTGTTGGTTTTCGTTCTTTGAGGGAAGACTAGTTCAGTTCTTCGACCCAAACAAGTCTCTGTAGGAATCTGTCTGGTCTGAACTTAATTAAAGGAGACTTATAGGGATGTACGCTTGATTTGCTTTAGTCCCTGTAAGGGGTTAAAGTCATAAATCACTTCACTGGCAGGATATGTTGATGCATAACCCCCTTTGCCAGTGCTTTTGTGGTGCCTCCCTCTCCATGTCGTGCAGCTTCCCTTGTAGCCCCATGCAAACCCCAAAAAGGAGAGTAGTATATAGCACTCACCTTGGCAGACCAAATGTAGTAATTGACTCTCTTACTGCACCGGAACCATGGGGGTGTCCCCACAGCTGCTTTCCCTCTCTGTGATCTCCGTACAGTCTTGCTTGGTCAGGTGAGAGGACCTCTTCTTGCCAACCCTGGGGAAGAGGACCTTTCACCTTTTCCTTTCAGCCTGGAGAAGAATCTCCAGGGAGGCATTGCTAAACTGTGGGACCACCTCGTGTCTTGCCTGAGCCATCCTGCAGTTTCTTTGACAGAGAGCTCATTGAGGGTGGGGGGTGGGGTGGGTGGGGGCGTTTCCACGAGTCACTCCAGCACTAGTCTCAGCAGCAAAAAACAAATGACTCAAAGGCAGCAATGAAAACAGGGCTGGCAGGTCTTTAAATATGGCACCAGCACCTGCTCTGGAACCATCCAGTGCTGCATTTGGCACCTTGAATCCCACCCCCATCGATAATTGGCCAGGCCCTGTGCTTCCATTATTATAATTGGCCACCCGCCATGTGATTGCGGTGGGCTGGCCACACACGTGATGAGTGTCAGCAATGCCCACTTCTGGCTCTGGCACTGGAAGCCACAATGCAAAGACTAAATCAAGCCCCTCATTTCAAAAGTCAGCAAATATTCCAGGACACTTGAATTTTAGAAAAGTTGGCAAAATAGAAAAGGAGGAGGGGGTTGCCCTGATAAAATGGATTAAGTCAGTAGGGAGAAAGGATCTTAACTCAAAACATCAAGATGTAGGATCAGTTTGGGTGAAGCTAAGAAACAACGTGGGGGAGAAAACATGGGTTGTAGTAGGTTATAGACCCCCTAACAGTAGTTGTATAGTCATCCAGAGTATAAATAAAGACATTAGAGCTGCATGTAACAAGTGTAAGACAACAATCATGGGGGACTTTAATCTTCATTTGGACTGAGCAAACCAAATTTGCAGTAATAGTGTCAAGAACAAGTTCATGGAATGCATTCAAGATTGTTTTCTAGATCTGTATGTCAAGGAATCAACTAAGGAACAGGTTATTTTAGGCCTATATTATGCAATGTGACAGGATTAATTAATAACCTTGTCGTAAAGGAGCCTCTGGGAAGAGTGATCTTAATATGATAGAATTTTATATTGTGTTTGAGAGGGATTTAGTTCAGACTGAAACTGGGGTCTTAAATCCGAACAAAGCAAACTACATTGGTACCAGGGATAAATTGGCTAAAATAGATTGGGAAACTAGATTGAAAGATATGATGGTAGATAAGCAATGGCTAACATTTAAATAATTAATTCATAATTCACAACAAATATACATTCCCTTAAGGAATAAAAAATCCTCAGAAAATGTGGTCCAACCATGGCTAACAAGAGAAGTTAAAGATAGTATTCGATTTAAGGTAGAGGCTTATAATGCTTTCAACAACAGCAATAAGCCTGAGGATTGGGAGGACTGTAGAATTCATCAAAGGATGATCAATAAATTGATAAAGAAAGAGAAAATAGGATATGAGGGTAAACTAGCAAGAGACACAAAAACAGATTGTAAAAGCTTCTATAAGTATGTAAAAAGGAAGAGATTAGTCAAAGTAAACATGAGTCTCTTAGAGACAGAGAAGGGAAAAAATATAATGGGGAATAAGGAAATGGCAGAGACATTAAACGAATACTTTGTATTTGGCTTCATGGTAAAAGACACAAAAAACATTCCAAGAGTAGAGGGGGACCAGGCATCGAGTAAGAATTAAATAAATAAATATTAGAAAAGAAATAGATGTGGAGAAATTAATGATGCTGAAATTTGGCAAACCCCTAGCCCTGATGGCCTGAATTGGTTTTGATCTTCCAGAATTTCCTAGATTCTAAAATAGTTCCCAATGATTGGAAGGTAGCAAATGTAACAACACTATTCAAAGAAGGAGGGAGAGAGAAAACAGGGAACTATAGGCCAGTTAGCCTGACATCAGTTGTAGGGATAATGCTAGAATCTATTGTTAGGAACATGATAACAGAGCCTTTAGAAAATTATAATATGATTGGCAGAGTCAATTCATAAAAGGAAAACCATGTTTGACAAATCTGCTCAAATTTTTTGAGGTTGGGACTAGTTAGCTGGATATGGGGGAACCAATGGATTTAGTGTATTCAAATTTTCAGAAAGCATTCAATAAGGTGCCACACAATAGGTTATCATACAACAGTAGGGCTCATGAGATTGGGGATAATGTATCAGCAAGGATTTAAGATTGGTTAATGGACAGAAAACAGAAAGTAGGAATAAACGTGTTATTTTGGGATTGGCAGAATATAACTAGTAGGGGGGTACTACAAGAAGCAGTGCTTAGGACTCAGCTATTTACAATCTATATCAGTGACTTAGGTGAGGGGACTGCATTTAATATCCATGTTTGCTGATGGCTAGGTGGTAAGGTAAGCGGTGAGGAGAACACAAAGAGGTGCAGAAGGATATAGACAGATTAAGTGACTGGGAAAGATCTTGGCAGCTAAAATATAATGTGACAAAGTGTATAGTTAGCCACTTTGGTAGGAAAAATAAAAAAAAAACATTCTTTAAATAGTGCAAGACTGGGAAATGTTAATATTCAAGGGACCTGGGTGTTCTTGTACATCACAGAAAGTTAACATGCAGGTACAGCAAGTAATTAGGAAAGGAAATGGTGAGTTAGCCTTTATTACAAAGTGATTGGATGTAAGAGTTAAGAAGTCTTACTATTATTGTATAGGGCCTTGGTGAGACCACATCTGTGGTCACTGTGTGCAATTTTGGTTTCCTTAGCTAAAGATAGATATACTTGTCTTAGATGGAGTGTAACAAAGGTTCACTAGACTGGTTCCTGGGATTGATTTATGAGGAGATATTGAGTAAACTAGGTCTATATTCCATAGAGCTTAGAAAAATATGAGGCAATCTCATACAAAATTCTTAAGTGGTTTTACATGGTAGATGCTGGGAGGATGTTTCTCCTGGCCTGGGGAATCTAGACCTATGGAACCTAGTCTCAGAATAAGGGGTTAGAAATTTAAGACTGAGATCAGAAGAAATTCCTTCACGAAGAGGATTGTGAATCTTTGGAATTGCCTACCCCAGAGAGCGGTGGATTCTCAGTTATTGAGTATATTCAAGAGATTGACAGATTTTTGGGCACTAAGGGAATCAAGGGATATGGGGATAGTGCAGGACGGTGTAGCTGAGCTGGAAGAGCAGCCATGATCTTATTGAATGGCAGAGCAGGCTCGAAGGGCCGAATGGCCTACTCTGGCTCCTATTTCTTATGCTCTTATATGATACTAGGGGGTAGTTTCTCACCTCCCTAAGATCTTCTTAACCATATGTGAACTTATGATCGATTATACTTGCAAAGGTTTTTATTAATATAGAAGGTAGCATGAAAGTGTGAAGAGTAAAGGTACAGTTGCTGTCCTGCCACATCATAGAAACATAGGAACATCAGCTCTATGATAGGACATTGAATGATGGGGTAGGCTGAATGGTCTCTTCTTACATCTACATTGTTATGTTCCTTGAAGAAAGAATAAATTACAGAGACATGTGTAAATGAATTGTACCTCAGAGAAACGAAAGGTGAAAGATACAGCCGCTGTATAATTCTGAGACAGATTTAATATGAGTGGATGAATTCCTTGCTGACTGTTTCATCCGCTGAATATCTTCTCATCAACTCATAGGTGGAGCCAGAGAATAAAGGATGGAGTTGGTCTGAGGACATGCAGAAACGCAAGGGCAATTAGTCAATTCTTTTGGGGTCTTCTCAAGTTTAGTTTCAGATGATTATCCCTGTCCAAGAGAAAGCCTTAATTAGTGCGTTTGTCTTGACATATATGGAGTGTGCAGTTCATTGTTATACTTACTTATGTAAACCAGTCACAATGATGCATCTCTTCACCACTGTTCTATAACTGGCCACTATAAGCTATTCAATTTAAGGCACAGTTGTGCAGTTGACACTCAGTTGAACTCATGAATAATCACTTGGAAGTGGTAATAATTACTGTTCGTAACCAAGTGATTAGTCATGGGAATTTAGGCAGCAACAATGTAAGGTGAAAGAGAGAAACTGATTTGAATTCATCCTTCATCCAGAGCCCCACAGAACATGGCAGCACATGCATCAAACTAGTACTTTGATGCCTTCACTGGTTGAGGTAAATGTGGACAGAGTGTCACATGGAACCATTGAACTGGCACAGTTTGAATTGAGTATGCATATTTTTGTAGAAATGGAGCAGGGATCCAGTGGTGTGAAGTATGGGATGACGAGGGGAGAGAAGGGAATTGTTTGTATTCTCCTCTCCTTTTATACCCCAAACCTGACTATAGTGGGGGCAGAAATGAGAACAAAATATCAGATCCAAAACTGCATTCACTATCTAATGGCTTTATTTAAAGTTCTTTGAACAGCAACATAATTATACTATTTCTACACACTATGAGTTTCTAACTGACTGCGCCCATTCCCAGCCTGACAACTGAAATTCATTGATGACTAAACTTGTACTGATTAAAGCCCCAATCATTGCTCCTTTTGCATCTCTGTAATTTTGGCTGCCGCCAGAAAATATTAAGATGCAGGAAAGAAAATTGAATAAATCTCGCCCCTTTCTTGTGATCTTTGCAAAAAAAAACAATTAAAAAAAAGATACAGGGGAATGATTTCAAATCTGTAATCTTAGCGTAGGACTTAGGTGACAGTTGTAAGCACTCAAGGAAAACCAACGCATCAATGTCAAGGAGCTTGATGACTTGAGTTTCAGAACTGGCAACAAGTGTCAGTTCGACAACTGACTGGAGACCGCAAGAAAAATACCATCGAAAATGAATACATTATTCACAAAGAAGGAAGACCAAAATAGATAGCAGTCTGATTTCAAAACTTAAGCTAATCAGTTTCAACTCATTTTTATAAATGTACCTGAGTGTTGCTCGCAGTTGAACACATCAATTAAATTGTTGCATTGTAATCATTCCAAATACTTGTTATTCTCTGAGGCAGATAAATTGCTTCATGTGTCCATCTGAAATTTTCATCTCTGCCATCTTATCAGAGGCATTTAATTGGAGGCTGTTTAAAACAAACAGGTTGTTGTCTCTGCTAAAGTGATGGAGAGGAGGGTTTTAGATGAAGTTATTTTTATTCTTTATTCCAGATGTGGGCATCACCAGCAAAACTGGCATTTGCTACCCATCCATAGTTGCTCTGACTGAGTGGCTTGTTACACCACTTCAAAGGGCAGTTAAGAATCAACCCTGATGTTGTGGGTCTGGAGTCACATGTAGGCTACATGTAGGATGATAGATAAGGACTAGTTGCATTTTTATGATAATCCAACAGCTTCATCACTTTTACTGATAACAGATTTTTATTTCAAATTTTTTTTCACCGAATTCAACTTCAGGACCTGAGTTATTGTAGTTGCAGAACTGATCATTTATTATAGATCAGTACCTTAGCAAAGTTAATATAAATGAAACAAGAGCATAGGTTTAGTATTCAACTTGGAATAGCACTGAGGTAAAAGTGTTTTATATAATCATGGACAATGTTCAGATCAGGGGAAGATCAAACACCAGCCTGACTTGGATATATACTGCTGTTCCTTTAGCGTCACTGGGTCAAAATCCTGGAACTCCAGCGACCCATGTGCGTACCTTCACCATAAGGCTCATCACCATCTTCTCAAGGGCAACAAATGCCAGCCTTGCCTGCGACTCCCATGTCCTGAGAATTTTTTTTTAAGTAGAAACGCATTTGGAGTGGGGGAAAATACAGGTCTACTGGATGATTCTTTTAATTCATTTACAGGATATGGGTGTCACTGGCAAGGTCAGCACTTACTATGCATCCCTAATTTCCCTAACTGACTGGCCTGCTAAACCATTTCAGATTGGTATGGATCTGGAGTCACATTTAGGCCAAACCAGGTCAGGATGAATAGGATGGGTTTTTTTACTACAATCTGGTTGTTTCGTGGCCACCATTATTGATAGTAGTCTATTAATGCCAGATTTATTTAATTAATTAAATTCCCTAGCTGCTGTGCTGAGTTTTGAATTTATAGCTCTGGATCTGGATGGGTGGTTAATGGTCAGCCCAGACTCGGTGGGCCGATGGGCCTGTTTCAGCGCTGTATCTCTAAATCAAAAATCTAAATCAAATCATTAATCCAGGCCTTTGGATTACTAGTCTAGTGACATAACCACTATGCTACTAAACCACAAACTGAATCCCTTGATTCCCTTTGTGCCCAAAAATCTACTTAACTCAGTCTTGAATATACTCATTGACAGAGCATCCACAGTCCCCTGGGGTAGACAATTCCCAAATAGCGAGGCAGTGGGAGTAGTTTTCGATTATTCTAGTGAAAAACTGGTACAGACAGGAAGGGCCAAATGGCCTTCTTTTATGTTATAAACTTCTAGGAAATCAGAGAGCTTCCCAGAAATTCTTTATATTTTAACTGGACAACAAAATTATGTTCTTTATGAAAAGTCTTCACACATTCTTTCATTCCTAAGACTGCATTTATACTGCCACTGTTTCACAGTGACCCAAAAATGAGAGAATGACTCCAGACTGAGATCCCAATCAGTCTTTGGAGTGCAGCAGTGTCAGTCCCCTGTCAGAGAGGCCAGCTTGCTCTGCTTGTTTATGGTACGGCATGCAGTATAATTCTGCTGTGTTGTCAAACTGGGTTTAATTCCTACTCATGCTGGTCCTCCTAGGCATTTTATAAACTGAAGCTGAGGAAGGTTTACTTCTTATGCTTTTGAGCAACCAGTGACTCCCACTGGCATTCTCTAAACCTTTAAAATTCATCTGCAGGAGCGGAGTTCTCTCCTGACTCACAACCCACAGTATAACTCAAATATTGCGCTCTGCAGCAATAGTGTCCAATTCATTGCCCATTCTGACAGCAGAATTATTCTACATGTGGAGTTAATAATGGGATGAAATTCATTTTTTGCATCAGCAACAACTTGCTTTTATATAAGAACATAAGAAACAACAATGTGTTAATAACTAGATAATCCATCTTGTGATGTTGATTGAGGGATGAATATTGGCCAGGACACCCCAGATAACACAGTGGCACAGTGGTTAGCACCGCAGCCTCACAGCACCAGGGACTTGGGTTCAATTCTGGGTACTGCCTGTGCGGAGTTTGCAAGTTTTCCCTGTGACCGCGTGGGTTTTTGCTGGGTGTTCCAATTTCCCCCCACAGCCAAAGACTTGCAGGTGGTAGGTAAATTGGCCATTGTAAATTGCCCCTAGTGTAGGTAGATGGTAGGAAATATGGGATTACTGTAGGGTTAGTATAAATGGGTGGTTGTTGGTCGGCACAGACTCGGTGGGCCGAAGGGCCTGTTTCAGTGCTGTATCTCTAAATAAAATAAAATAACACCCCTGCTCTTCTTCCAAATAATGCCACGGGATCTTTTACAACCACCTGAGCAGGCAGATGGGGCTTCAGTTTAATGTCTCATCTGAAAGACGACACCTCTGACAGTGCAGCACTCCCTTAGTGGTTTGCTTGCTCCTTTCTTGAACAATGGGGTTACATTTGCTTCCTTCCAGTCCATGGGGAACGTTCTAGAATCTAGAGAACTCTGGAAGATCAAAACCACTATCTGCAGCCACTTCTTCTAAAACCCTAAAATGTGAGCCATGAAGCTCAGGGGATTTATTGGCTTATAGTCAAATTAATTTCTTCAGTACTTGGTTCCCCATACTTTCTGGCATCTTCTTCGAATCTTCTACTGTGAAGACAGACACAAAATATTTGTTTAACATGTCAGCCATTCCCTTATTTCCCATTATAATTTCTCCTGTCTCTGCCTCGAAGTGATTCACATTTACTTTTGCTACTCTCTTCCTTTTTACATTTTTGCAAAAGCTCTTACAATCTGTTTTACATGTCTTGCTGGTTTACTCTCATATTCTATGTTCTCCCTATCACTTTCTTGGTCACCCTTCGCTGATTTTTAAAATCTTCCCAATCCTCGAGCTTACCACTCTTTTTTTTTGCTATGTTCTACACCTTTTCTTTTAACCTAAAACTATCCATAACTTCTCTAGTCAGCCATGACCGTACCAATTTTCCAGTGGAGGTTTTTTTCTCAAGGGTGTGTATATTCATTAGAATGTATGTATATAATTGCATTTACTGTAGTAAAAGGAGCATAATCAGGTAGAAATTGACACCAAGCCACATAAGGCGATATTAGGACAAGTGATGAAAAGCCTAATTGAAGGAGCGTCTTAAAGAAGGAAAGAGAGGTAGAGAGAGGAATTCCAGAGCTTAGGGCCGAGGCAGCTGAAGGTACAGCCACCAATGGTGGAATGAAGGAAGTGGGACATTCACAAGAAGTCAATTTGCTTTAATTTCCCTCCAGCACTCATCACCATCCCTAAAACTTCATCCAATCCTTTTCCTAGCAGAAAAAGAACCAATGGGAGATGAGAAGTTTTTTTTTTAAGCAGCCAGGTTATGATCTGGAATCTACTGGCTGAAAGGGTGGGAAAAACAGATTCAGTAGTAACTTTCAAAAGAGAATTGGATAAATTCTTGAAAAGGAAACATTGGCAGGTCTATGGGGAAAGAGCGGGGCAGTGGAGTTAACTTGATAGCTGTTTCAAAGACCGGGCACGGGCAGGACAGACCAAATAGCCTGCTCCTGGTGCTCTATAATTTTATGATGTTGTGTATCAGAGGATATCCTGCATTGTTATGTTTAATTTAATATTTCATTATTATTAACGTTTCATCACAACCCCTTTCCTCTTTTCAGTCTCTTCATTTATATAATGGGGGGAGGGGGGATCTTATAGATGAGAATAAAGTCCAGTCAGACTGCTTACCAGTGACTATCAGCTCCTGAACAGACAGGAGAGGAACAGCCGCTGGTGTCGCTGCGCTCTAACTGTAGCAGCGCAGTTTGCGATGCGGTAAACGAGCCGGCAGTGTGAAGAAGGCTGTTTTAACAGGGGGGCTGCTGAGTCCGGGAGGCTGATACAGCCGCTGCTATCGCAGCACCGGTCCAATTGGAGTTGCGGGCAACGGCACCAGGCGCTTCCAATCTCTGCTTTTTGCATCGAGCCTTTTTTATTTTAAACCCCTCTCGTGTCTCCTTTTTTTCCGCTTAGAAATTGATGGTCAGAATTTGTTTCTGCCCCTTATCTCCTCCCCACTCTCTCTCCAAGAAGACAGCTGCTCTTTCACCTACTCACATCTGGTAAGTGTATTTATATTTTGTTGCTTTTATGTTTAAGCGTTTTGCAATTACTCTCGTTTTTTTTGGGTGAAAATTGGAGAGGTGGGTGGGAAAGGTAATTCTGCAGACAGCTGTAAGGGTGAGAACACAGACCGAATCCCGTAGCAACCGCTGATATTGTCATTTTGCGATGGAAATCTCGGGGAGAGAGAATAAAACAGATTTGCCGTGTTGATTTGGGTGGAAATGCGACATTTTCTTGGTGAATTCAGAACAGGCGGCCCCGGGAGAGGGAAGGGGAGGGTTGCTGACATATTTCTGACTGTAAACGGTGTTAGGTACTTAACACATAAAAATAGCGCCGCAGTCTTCAGTCATAACGCTGCTCTGTATGTCTGCTGTTTTTTTTTATAAAAGCGTCGCAGAATAAAACAGATCAAAGGGATGTCATTTATTTTTAAATGCCTACGCTGTGTTTAGGTTATGATTTGGATAAATCAGAATTCCCTGATTTTCTGCTGGAACCCTGTTTATTTGTACACATGTAGGCGAATCAGTGCTGGAAGCGGTTCTCAGCGTGTCATTTTGTTAAAGGTGCGGTGAAAACTGTGTCAGATGGCAAATATTGGACAGCTGTGGCAGACACTGGGGAAATACCAGGTTTCTTTTCCCCTCTGGTGAAATGGGGAATGGGCAATGCGTGAGCTGCAGTTCTCCACATTGCACATTTCAGCGTCAATTTCAAGCTCTTAACTACCTCCATCACACCAAAAATAATCAAGGGGCAACTACGTGTTTGCCCAACCACTTTCATTTTAGTTGGTGGGGCTGTCCACTCATCCAGTCGAACTTTTAAAAAAAAAATGTGTTAATGACTCGCAATCCAATCAGGCATCCGGGTCTTTGGTAAATCAGCCCATTTTGAAGCTGACATAAATTAGTCTTCTGTTTCCAGGAAGAAAAGTTAACGTTGCTTTGTTCAATGTATCTGTTTTTAAAATCCTCCTCTTAGTTATAATCAGGGCCACTGATTTATTCCCCAAAATCCTGGTCAGAATCCCATGTAAAATTGATTGGTTCAGCTATGGTGAACCAGTGGCCTATTCGTTATCAATGGGGCAGTCAACCATTGCCAACACCTTGGTTCTGGAATGCTATGTAATACAAAATAGAATTTGACTGCACATTACCAACTGAGCTGTGTTTCTTTGCATGGAAACACTATAACAGGTGGAATGTTCTGGAGGATGTGTGTGAAATGATCAGCTGACATTTTCTGACAAAGGGGGGAGAATTATTGTTTTTCCTGTGTAGCTAAATTGTAAACAGGTTCTTTATCATGTCACTGCAAAGTCCGATCCTAGTAATTCTTTCTCTCTATGTCTGCCCTGCAGTATGTCCATGTTAAAATTGCTTTTGTTTGTATGTATTTTCTTTTTGATGTATTCATATATTAATTGTATTTTTGATGGATGAAATTTGACCAATTTAAATACTTTTTTGAAAAGGCAGTTGATTGTTCAGTGGTTGGCGAACAGAAGGTTTTGCTCTTCTGACCTTGACCCATTTTGGAAGTTTTCCAATTTCTTCAGCCTGCTTGCATTGAATGGTTAGATCTTAGCAACTCACTTAAAGGATCAGGAAGGTTTGAGAAAGGTCCTTGCACCTTGAGCATGGTTTGTGTGCTGAAAACCTTGACCTTTGTTCTTTGCACTTTGGTCTTGTCCCTGTACTTGGCCAGTGCTGTACTGGAATGTGCAGAATGACACAGATTTCAAAAACCTGCATAATTTTGTAAGAAAGCATGGAATTGTGCAGCATGAGGCCATTCAGGCCATTGTGCCTGTGATAGCTCTTTGAAAGAGCCACCCAATTAGTCCCACTCCCTTGCTCTGTCCCCTTAACCTTGCAAATATTTCCTTTTCCAATGCCCTTTTGTAAGCTACTATTGAATCTGCTTCCAATACCCTTTCAGGCAGTGCATTCTAGATCATAACTGTATAATAGGTCTCATAAATTTATAGGAGACCTGAAGGCACAGCTCATCGGACAGGTGGATATGTGATTGCACTGCACACTTTTAGGATGCATCTTGCACTCAATTTTGGGAGTTCCTGGTCTCTCAGGAATCTGAAGGAATCATCAGTTGAGGGGTCTGCCTGTGCACCTCCCAGTGTCTGATGTAAGCTGCACGAATAGCAACCTGCGAGTGGGCTGCCTGTCTGACAAGTTTTTTTTTAAATGGACTGTGGATCACTGGCTTCGATTTGTTTTTTAGTGGTTAGCCTGTATTTGTTCTACATGAGCTGTTGTAAGTCTGAAATTTGAAACAGTTATTTTTCTAAAGACCTATTATGTGGATCCAGTTTGATTTCTCAGTTTCATTTTTAATGGATCAATGGCTTCAGAAAAAATATAATAGTACTGTAGGAAATGTCTTCATTTCCATGATGAGGATGTCATGTTGAAGTGTTAGGGCATCATTTGATGTTGCATCGTGTATTTAGTGAAGATTTATTTACCTGGGGAATGCAAATGAAACCAAAAACCCATGGTATGGGGTATTACTAGCATCGAAGTTTCGAAGAGGAGTTGAGGTAAATTGGAAGGTAGTGAGTTTTAAAAGTCAGATGTTTGCAGGAGGAAGGGGAGATTGAGGATGGTCAATAGTTGCATAGTCATGGTGTCCTGAGAGAGAATGAATCAAATAGGATACAATGCAACAAGTTATGTTTGCAACAAGTGAGTATGTCGGATGGAAGGAGAGGGTATAGAGGAACATGTTTGCAGCTCTGGAATCCTACAGTCTTACTCCACAGAAACAGTCCATCAAGTTAATGCTGGTGGCTTTCTTCATGTGTATCTTGTGGTGCAATCCCTCTCTCCTGCTCACTCCCCAAATCCTTCAATATTCCTCTCTTTCAAGCAACAATCTAATTTTTCTTTAGAAGAATGCCCGGACTTGGCTTCAACAACAGTTTGTGATGTAGAATTCAATGTTGTAACCATCTTCAGTGTAAAGAGGGTTTTATTTTCTAATCTCCTCTCAATTTTTTTTTAGTGTAACTACCTTATGTTTATGCCCCCTCATTATCTTGTCAGCAACCAATGGAAACAGTCTTCTTATAACTTACCCTATCAAAACCCTTCATAATCTTGAAGATATAATCTCAATCAGGTTAACCACTTGCCCTTCTCAGGTTTAGTGAAATCTTTAATAACTGTAACACCCTGGGGAGTCTATTGAGTATTTTGCATTGTTTTTACATTCTTCATAACAAGGAGCCCAAAACTCTAAACAGAGAGCAACAAGAGAATATTCAGAAGAGCACAAATATCTCAATAAAGTAAATCAAACGTGTGTAGAAAATAATGCAGAAATGCAAAGCAGTGAGGACAGAAAAAATATTAATATTTGCGATGCAAAAATTGTTGTTTGTGATGGGACTGAAATTAATTTATAGCATCTACAGACATATGCCGATTCATTGCATGTAATGCAAATTTGCATAGACTGGAATTCAAATATGTGAACATCTGCCGATGACTACTAACATTCATATACCTCATTAATAATTGATTGAAAATGTATTTTTTTGCATTTTCATCGGGGAGTTTATTCAGTAAAGACAACAAACCCCTAATTGCAATTAAATTATGTTAACAAAACAGTATTTTGATAGATTTTGTATTGCATCTTTCCTTTTGTATTGTACTGAAATTTATACCATTTGCATTAAGCACTTATTTTTAGAAAGGGCTATGACACTCAAGTTCCATTAAAGGATTATTTATGATCCACATTGATCCCTTCCCCCAAGGGATCTTCGATGTCAAGCAGTTACTGATTGGAGTAATCTTAAATAATGTTAACAACTTGACATAAAGGCATGCACAACCTAAAATGAAAGTGGGACAGTTCCTGCAGTATAGTCTAAGAAAGTCCTCTAAAGAACAAACAAAGAACAAAGAAAATTACAGCACAGGAACAGGCCCTTCGGCCCTCCAAGCCTGCGCCGATCCAGATTCTCTATCTAAACCTGTCACCTATTTTCTAAGGGTCTGTATCTCTTTGCTTCCTGCCCATTCATGTATCTGTCTAGATACATCTTAAAAGACGCTATCGTGCCCGCGTCTACCACCTCCGCTGGCAACGCGTTCCAGGCACCCACCACCCTCTGCGTAAAGAACTTTCCACGCATATCCCCCCTAAACTTTTCCCCTCTCACTTTGAACTCGTGACCCCTAGTAATTGAATCCCCCACTCTGGGGGGGAAAAAGCTTCTTGCTATCCACCCTGTCTATACCTCTCATGATTTTGTACACCTCAATCAGGTCCCCCCTCAACCTCCGTCTTTCTAATGAAAATAATCCTAATCTACTCAACCTCTCTTCATAGCTGGTGCCCTCCATACCAGGCAACATCCTGGTGAACCTCCTCTGCACCCTCTCCAAAGCATCTACATCCTTTTGGTAATGTGGCGACCAGAACTGCACGCAGTATTCCAAATGTGGCCAAACCAAAAGTCTTATACAACTGTAACATGACCTGCCAACTCTTGTACTCAATACCCCGTCCGATGAAGGAAAGCATGCCATATGCCTTCTTGACCACTCTATTGACCTGCGCTGCCACCTTCAGGGAACAACGGACCTGAACACCCAAATCTCTCTGGACATCAATTTTCCCCAGGACTTTTCCATTTATTGTATAGTTCACTCTTGAATTGGATCTTCCAAAATGCATCACCTCGCATTTGCCCGGATTGAACTCCATCTGCCATTTCTCTGCCCAACTCTCCAATCTATCTATATTCTGCTGTATTCTCTGACAGTCCCCTTCACTATCTGCTACTCCACCAATCTTAGTGTCGTCTGCAAACTTGCTAATCAGACTACCTATACTTTCCTCCAAATCATTTATGTATATCACAAACAACAATGGTCCCAGCACGGATCCCTGTGGAACACCACTGGTCACACGTCTCCATTTTGAGAAACTCCCTTCCACTGCTACTCTCTGTCTCCTGTTGCCCAGCCAGTTCTTTATCCATCTAGCTAGTACACCCTGGACCTCATGCGACTTCACTTTCTCCATCAACCTACCATGGGGAACCTTATCAAACGCCTTACTGAAGTCCATGTATATGACATCTACAGCCCTTCCCTCATCAATCAACTTTGTCACTTCCTCAAAGAATTCTATTAAGTTGGTAAGACATGACCTTCCCTGCACAAAACCATGTTGCCTATCACTGATAAGCCCATTTTCTTCCAAATGGGAATAGATCCTATCCCTCCGTATCTTCTCCAGCAGCTTCCCTACCACTGACGTCAGGCTCACCGGTCTATAATTACCTGGATTATCCCTGCTACCCTTCTTAAACAAGGGGACAACATTAGCAATTCTCCAGTCCTCCGGGACCTCACCTGTGTTTAAGGATGCTGCAAAGATATCTGTTAAGGCCCCAGCTATTTCCTCTCTCGCTTCCCTCAGAAACCTGGGATAGATCCCATCCGGACCTGGGGACTTGTCCACCTTAATGCCTTTTAGAATACCCAACCCTTCCTCCCTCCTTATGCCGACTTAACCTAGAGTAATCAAACATCTATCCCTAACCTCAACATCCGTCATGTCCCTCTCCTCGGTGAATACCGATGCAAAGTACTCGTTTAGAATCTCGCCCATTTTCTCTGACTCCACGCATAATTTTCCTCCTTTGTCCTTGAGTGGGCCAATCCTTTCTCTAGTTACCCTCTTGCTCCTTATATATGAATAAAAGGCTTTGGGATTTTCCTTAACCCTGTTTGCTAAAGATATTTCATGACCCCTTTTAGCCCTCTTAATTCCTCGTTTCAGATTGGTCCTACATTCCTGATATTCTTCCAAAGCTTCGTCTTTCTTCAGCCGCCTAGACCTTATGTATGCTTCCTTTTTCCTCTTAGCTAGTCTCACAATTTCACCTGTCATCCATGGTTCCCTAATCTTGCCATTTCTATCCCTCATTTTCACAGGAACATGTCTCTCCTGCACGCTAATCAACCTCTCTTTAAAAGCCTCCCACATATCAAATGTGGATTTACCTTCAAACAGCTGCTCCCAATCTACATTCCCCAGCTCCTGCCGAATTTTGGTATAGTTGGCCTTCCCCCAATTTAGCACTCTTCCTTTAGGACCACTCTCGTCTTTGGCCATGAGTATTCTAAAACTTACGGAATTGTGATCATTATTCCCAAAGTAGTCCTCTACTGAAACTTCAACCACCTGGCCGGGCTCATTCCCCAACACCAGGTCCAGTATGGACCCTTCCCGAGTTGGACTATTTACATACTGCTCCAGAAAACCCTCCTGGATGCTCCTTACAAATACTGCTCCATCTAGACCTCTGACACTAAGTGAATCCCAGTCAATGTTGGGAAAATTAAAATCTCCTATCACCACCACCCTGTTGCTCCTACATCTTTCCATAATCTGTTTACATATTTGTACCTCTATCTCACGCTCGCTGTTGGGAGGCCTGTAGTACAGCCCTAACATTGTTACCGCACCCTTCCTATTTCTGAGTTCTGCCCATATTGCCTCACTGCTCGAGTCCTCCATAGTGCCCTCCTTCAGCACAGCTGTGATATCCTCTTTGACCAGTAATGCAACTCCTCCACCCCTTTTACCTCCCTCTCTATCCCGCCTGAAGCATCGATATCCTGGGATATTTAGTTGCCAATCGTGCCCTTCCTTCAACCAAGTCTCAGTAATAGCAAGAATATCATACTCCCTGGTACTAATCCAAGCCCTAAGTTCATCTGCCTTACCTATTACACTTCTTGCATTAAAACAAATGCACCTCAGACCACCAGTCCCTTTGCGTTCATCATCTGCTCCCTGCCTACTCTTCCCCTTAGTCACGCTGACTTCATTATCTAGTTCCTTACAGGCTTTATTTACTATCTCCTTACTGTCCACTGACCTCCTCATTTGGTTCCCATCCCCCTGCCACATTAGTTTAAACCCTCCCCAACAGCGTTAGCAAAAGCACCCCCAAGGACATTGGTTCCAGTCCGGCCCAGGTGTAGACCATCCAATTTGTAATAGTCCCACCTCCCCCAGAACCGGTCCCAATGTCCCAAAAATCTGAACCCCTCCCTCCTGCACCATCTCTCAAGCCACGCATTCATCCTGACTATTTTTTCATTTCTACTCTGACTAGCATGTGGCACTGGTAGCAATCCTGAGATTACTACCTCTGAGGTCCTACTTTTTAACTTGGCTCCTAACTCCCTAAATTCTGCTTGTAGGACCTCATCCCATTTTTTTACCTATATCATTGGTGCCTATGTGTACAACGACAACTGGCTGTTCACCCTCCCCCTTCAGAATGTTCTGCAGCTGATCTGAGACATCCCTGACCCGTGCACCTGGGAGGCAACATACCATTCGGGAGTCTCGTTTTCGACCACAGAACCGCCTATCTACTCCCCTTACAATCGAATCCCCTATGACTATAGCCCTTCCACTCTTTTTTCCCGCCCTTCTGAACAGCAGAGCCAGCCACGGTGCCATGAACCTGGCTACTGCTGCCTTCCCCTGGTGAGCCATCTCCCCCAACAGTATCCAAAACGGTATACCTGTTTTGGAGGGAGATGACCGCAGGGGATACCTGCGCTGCCTTCCTGCTCTTTCTCTGCCTTTTGGTCACCCATTTCCTTTCTCCCTCAGCAATCCTAATCTGCGGTGTGACCAATTCGCTAAACGTGCTATTCACGACCTCCTCAGCATCGCGGATGCTCCAAAGTGAGTCCATCCGCAGCTCCAGAGCCATCATGCGGTCTAACAAGAGCTGCAGCTGGACACACTTCCAGCACGTGAAGGAGTCAGGGACATCAGCCGTGTCCCTGAGCTCCCACATTGAGCAAGAGGAGCATAACACGGGTCTGAGATCTCCTGCCATTTTTAATCTTAAGCTTAACTTAGTCTTAACTTAGATAAATGAAAAAGGAACGAAAAGTTTTTACCAATCACACGGAAAAAAAAAAGAAATAGAAAAAGCCTTACCTTATCTGCACACCACCGAGTCCTTTTTTTTTTGGTTAGAGGAGGAGGGCGGGTGGGAGACACTACAAGTGTCGTGTCTCGGGTTCAGCCGCTGCCCAAATATATAGGACTTACTTACCCAGCTGCCACCCCTCTCTCCCTGTCGCCGCACTGCATAATTTTTTAAAAATTCATTCCTGGGATGTGGGTGTCACTGACTAGGCCAGCATTTATTGTCCATCCCTAGTTGCCCTTGGGAAGTTGGTGGTGAGCTGCCTTCTTGAACCACTTCAGTCCATATGGGGTAGGTACATCTACAGTGCTTTTCGGGAGGGAGTTCCAGGATTTTGACCCAGCGACAGTGAAGGAACAACGATATAGTTCCAAGTCAGGATGGTGTGTGACTTGGAGGGGAACTTGCAGGTTCCCATGCATCTGCTGCCCTTGTCCTTCTAGGTGGTGGAGGACCTGGGTTTGGAAAGTGCTGTCTAAGGATGATATGTTGACTTTTACTGTTGCACTCTGGATAGAAGACCTCACATGTACAATTATAAGCATTGTGTGATTTCTTCAAAATATCAAATTAAAGCTAGCATTTGAAATGAAGCAGTGGGTCGTGGAATTGGTCAGACTCCAACCTTTCATCTCTTGGACCTGGATTCAAATCTAGGCAAGACTGAAGGGGTGGAAGTTTCCTCCGCTAAAAGGCATGAACTTGCAGCATAAAAGTCCTTGTAAAGTGGCAGTCTGGTTCAGAAAGGCCACAGGATGGCTTGTGTGGGAGTGGGAAAATGCCCTACTGGTGGAGTAGGGGGTTATTGTTCTCTTGAAGTAAGAACTGAGGCAAGTTATCGGGGCAGAGCAAGGGGACCTTTATTTTGCATCAAATCTGTGATGTATCAGACAGGCTGAGTGCTTGAATGTTGATACTGGGGACCAGGTTTTAACTCATTCGCAACCCACTCACTCATTTAAAAGTTAAAATTCGGCCCTGGGTATCTGAAAAGCAAAATCCTCCAATTGCCCAGTGCTAGCATCCTTTGATGAACACAGTGTTTTTGTTTAAGCATTTGTTATATTGAGTGGTCCCTATATCTATATTTAAATCTTGTGACTGGGAAGAAATACAGCTTTCCTGACAGCTCAGAGGTGAACCAGCAATGCCCTGGTTCGCTATCTAGCAAACCCTGCTTGACGTTGCAGTTGCAGCTTTAAGATGCCAAGTGTGCGTCAAATTGGGTCTCAGCTGTGACATCCTCAGCCAGAAGGCCTGCTAAACAGGACTGTCGAAGATGACATAATGGCTCTTAGCAATGCATTCAGCAATGATCAGGAAATAAATAAGAAAGGAAACAAAAAAAAAAGTATGTTTAATTTTGTATAAATCATTTAAAATTTGACCAGGTATCAAAAAAAAACTCCAACAAATTTCATAACTTAAGCTTGGGTTAATTCCAAAATGGCTACACTTAGAATTGTACCCAAGGAGGCTGGAGTGTGCCTTGGTTTGACAACAGTGCTGGTAGAATCATGAATAATGACATTCTATCGCATGCAATCTGCCAAATAAAAATAAGTCCAGCAGGTACACTATTACCTGCACCAGTCAGTGGAACAAGTCCCAATGCTGTTTCCAGCCTAATAGTGTGGTGCACAAATAGACGCTATGGTCTATGTCTGCCAGAATTTTTTACTGTGGGGAGAAGAAAACCAAATTTCATTTACATGATAAAGCAGAGTTTGCATTATGTTCTAAGTGGTAACTTGCCATGCAGTTGGTTTAATTAATGAACTACTCGGGCTTTGCTCTTGCACTTTATGATTGTGCAGCTTTTGTAACAATGCCGGATTGTTGTTGGGCTTTTATGGAAAAATGAAATAGGCCTTGTTGAACTGCAGCTATCAGAGAAAGAAAGAACTTGTATTTATCTAGTGCTTTTCATGACCTCAGTACACCCCAAAGCACTTTTTATAAATACTGGAAAACGTTTGAAGCTTAATCACTGTTTTCATATTGTTACGACCGCGGCAGGAGCATCACACTGTCAATTCAGTCTCGTCACTCCACAGGTCACAGCATATTATTAAGCTTTCACACCCAATCAGAAAACAGCCAAATTAAACACACTAGTAACCCCCGGAATAAAACCGACCAAGCCAGGTATCTTTAGACAACAACAAATTAACAATTTATTAAAACTAAATCTTAAACACTATTAAAGTTATAAGGTCTTTAAACATAGGTTTATCTTGTGTTTTAATCTAACTTCCCCATTCTCACACATACACTCAAAAATAACAGTAGTTAACCAGTTTTAAAAGTAGTTTAAAAAACAATTAGCTGTCTCAAGAATAAATGAAATAAGTGAGTCTTTGTGGATTACGTTCCTGGTGAATGAGGTATTCTAATGTGGAAATAATCAGAGGCCACTCGAAGTCTTCACCTGGATTTGTTGCAGTAGTTGGTTCTTAATAGGCATTCAACTCTTTGGCTGCAGTAGGCATCAATAGTTCCTTCAGCAATACAAATGGTTTCTTGAAAAAAGAAGGCTTGTCTTATTTCTTCAGGGAATTAACTTTGGTCTGTAGCTCCTTGTAGAACTTCTGATGAGAGAATAAACAGCTCCTTTTGCTTCAGTATGCATTGCTGGTGAGTCTGATTTCAGACGGTTTTTGCCAGTTTTACACAGTTAAGTGGAAACATTGTACCATGTGACCTATCTCCTGTCACCTAGGTAACAAAATGCAGCTGCTGGCACATTGCGCCTTAGAAATTCCACAACTTTCTCTACCTTAAAGGTGCACTGTTTTTAAGAGTCTTAAAGGCACACACTTTTTTTTAATTGGAGGAGAAAAATGATTACAAGTCTGTGACAATATAGGGAAACACAGCAGCCAATTTGCACATGATGGGTTCCCACAAACAGCAATGAAATAATGACTAGATAAATCTTTTACTGATGTTGGTTGAGGAATAAATATTGAATAAGGCACTGGAACAGCTATTTAAATTATGCTGTAGGATCTTTTTCGTCTGCCTGAGCAGACAGAGCCTCGGATTAATGTCTGATTGGAAAAACAGCACCTCTGACAGTGCAGCGCGCCCTCAGTACTGCACTGGAGTGTCAGCCTAGATTATGTAGTTCTCCCTTGAGTGGGACTTGAAACCTCAATGTTCTGATTCAGATACGAGAGATCAGCTATCTTGCGTGGTGGTGGGTCATGCAGAAGACAGGTGTGTGTTTTCTCTCCAACCCCCACCCAGTACTACCCAGACACAATACTGTATGTGTGATGACTGGAGTAACCTCGTCTCTCTCCAGCTAATGAGGAGCAAACTAGTTTTCCATTTAAAATGGCCATATTGATGCCCCTTTTAACATAGCAGAGTGAAATTTGGTTTTGAGCGTGTTAAGTGTTTTGGTGAGGACATTACCAACTGCAGATTCCAAGTTATTTTCTCAGTGGAGTGTGCTGCAAGATGCAGTCGAGTGTTTCTCTGTGCTCAGCCTCTCCTGGCATCAAGTGCAGGTTCATCAACAACAGACTGACTGCTCATTCATCTCATGACTGTTTGTAGGATTTTGTTGATGCATAATGGCTGATGTGTTTGTCTGCTTAAAACAGTCACTGTATTCCAAAAGGAATTCATGTATCAAGGGCTTTGAGTTGATAAAATGTTATCGCACTGTTTGCATTTATATATGTATGTTCTACAGTACTGTTATAAAACCTGAACATTTTGATACATTTTAGATGTTACAACTCCATCAACCATATAAGTAAATGTGTTACTCTGGGATTTTTCTAAGTCTATAGGAGGTGCATCATCCAACATTCTATGCTGCGTTACCTGGTCTCAGCTGGGTTTGGAGTACTGATCTTCAGCAGTCCAAGACTGCCAAGAGGGTAACAATCAGGCAAGGTTCCTCCGTCTATCCAGGAAGAATTGTAATTGAGTGAGATACGGGTGCCTGTGGAACCGAGTCCCAGAAAGATCAGAGCTTTCAGAAGATGGGGAGGGGCGGATAAATAAGTGCACGGAAGAGGTTGACACCTCAGCAAGAAGCAGCCACCATGAAATCGTTGGTTGTTTACGTATCTCCATGCTCGTCCCTTGGTGAGCAGTATAAAGTAGTGGAAGGATTCGCTGGCTGATTAATGATCTGACTGTCGTAATGTGACCACTCCTTCCATGGCTGTAACTACCTTTCTACCAGTTGATGGGGTGGTTAGGCTTATAAGCTGGGAGGGTTTTATGGGCGACTAGGGCAAGAAGGGGGCATGCATGCCCGCACTTAATGACCGCGAGTATCTCACTGGATGCCAACACAAAATTCAGAGCCAGAGCTCTGGTCTCCACTCATGGGACAGTGACTCAGGTGGGAATCCTGCCATCAAGTCAAAGACTCATCTGTCACTGCTGGTGCATAATCGAAAGCAAAATGGCAGATGGGGAAGTATTTGTGACAGTGTGGACCTCTCCTCCAGAGTCTTCCATTCAGCCCTCCTTGAGTTTCCTTTATATCCTAGCTCATCCAAAGCCAGCAAATGCTTGAAAAGTACACAGCAGTTCAGTTAGCATCTGTGGAGAGAGCAGATGGTTAAATGTGCTGTCAGTTCTGAGGAAGTGCTGAACCTGTCTATTCTCTCTGCAGATGCTGGCAGCATTTTGTCCATGGTTCACATTTCCAATATTCCACTTTTCGCACTCAAATGATGGCTAGCACAATGCGACTAAACTATCAAGTCTCCTGCATGAAAGGTTCCCTTTCCTTGATAAATAACTGGATTGTATCCATGGAATGATTGTTGGACAGATTAAATTTCGTGTACAATTTGTGTGAAAAATAACTGATAATTTTACAGGAGAGTGAGATTAGATAGAATCTCTCGTGCCATTAATAACATGGAGGGGAGAACACACAAACTGTCGCCTTTGTGTAACCTCATTCCAATAAGTAATTTGTTCTGCCCTCAGGATAATAGAAGTGGTCAATGATTGTAATTTCTGCCTCTGTGGCTACACTGTTTGCAGACAGCAGAATGCACATAATTTAGTATTGATCCTCCTTGATGTTATTTATAGACCCTGTATTTTTTTTTAGATTAGAGATACAGCACTGAAACAGGCCCTTCGGCCCACCGAGTCTGTGCCGAACATCAACCACCCATTTATACTAATCCTACACTAATCCCATATTCCTACCAAACATCCCCACCTGTCCCTATATTTCCCTACCACCTACCTATACTAGTGACAATTTATAATGGCCAATTTACCTATCAACCTGCAAGTCTTTTGGCTTGTGGGAGGAAACCGGAGCACCCGGAGAAAACCCACGCAGACACAGGGAGAACTTGCAAACTCCACACAGGCAGTACCCGGAATCGAACCCGGGTCCCTGGAGCTGTGAGGCTGCGGTGCTAACCACTGCGCCACTGTGCCGCCCTGGAGTATTGGAGTGCTGTCGACAAAGGAGAATAGATTGGTAGTGAATTCCAAGACTAGTTCACCCGAGAAGTTCTGATTGCCATTATACAGCATGAAAGTAGTCTTTCCAGTGCCTGGTCTGAGTGACACCTCTTAGTGCATTAGCCAAAGGCAAGTTGTTCGACCGTGGTTATCATCCAGCGCCTATTCGCTTGCTCCTTCCAGCAAGAGTAGTAGGTTAGTAGCTGGGACCAGGAACCATGGATGATGATTTGACTTTCTCCAAGCTGTTATCCTGGGATGCTGAGGCCAGTTGTAGCACCATGATTATTGCCCCAATCTGAGAGTGCTATCTCAATAGTTTTAAACTCCTAAATTGGAAGATATTTTGTTGGGGTGTGAATATATTTTGAATGGATTCATTCATAGAATTTTAAATCTTGCTTTCTTTGGTATTATGCACTGGATTTACTTGCGTAATCAAATTTGTCTAGCATAGATGTAATAATCAGTTAACATAAGTATTTGTATAAATGGTACCATAGGTCGGAGCATTAACAATACATTCAGCACTCTGATGTCACAGTTTATGGCATCACCTAAGGTTACGTGCTCCCTGAACATGACTTCAGTCCCAAGATATACTTTTGTAATGTGCTCGAGTGACGGCCGTGATATTAGATGGAGTTTGGGGGGGGAGGGGGGAGAAGAAGAGGGGAGGTCACATTTTATTAAGGGATCTTCCAGCAATTTTCACCTCCTCAGCAAGTCTCTTTTTTTTTTCTCTCTCTCGGGACTGAAAGCGAGGTCCTTCCCATTTGCTTCTACATGGCTGGTGGAGCAGCACTGAACAAACCCTGTGAAATGTATTCCCCTGAGACATCCCAGGCACATGCATTTGTGATTGATGCTCATGTCCTTCAGTCAGTTGGCTTGTCGTCTATTTCTTGTTGCCATTCAATCATGTCTTTTTTTAATTGGAAGTGAATGACTGCCTATTTTTCATGCAGCGATCCTTTCAGCTGGGCTGTGTTGATTTGCACCATTGCCACCAAAGCAATTTAGTGTGTAGTCTGTAGGCAGTAGTTGTTGAGGTATCCTGAAGCCTCTGTACTCATTTACATTTGTATGTGGAGTATTCAGCCAGTAAGAATATTCTATCAGGTATGGGTATCTGTGGATGCAATGGAATTTGGGGATTGCTAGACGATAAAAGATCAAAGTTCATCTAGTGTGCCTGCTCCTATCCTGGTAGTCACATGATACAACCATAATGGAATTGTTGCCTGATCATGCTAATAAATCTCATCAATTAGTCTCCAACAGACCTAGACATTGCTCGAGGGAAAACCTCAGTGGTGACAGTTTTGGGAATCATAGGTCCAAAGTCACCTATTACTCCCAAGCACCATACACTGAACCACAGCATGTCTTGGATTAAAAGAAAGACTTGCATTTATACAGATCCATTCATAACCTCAGGAAATCCTTTTGCAGCCAGTGAAGTACTTTTTTTTGAAGTATAATCACTGTTGTAATATTGGAAACATAGCAGTTAATTTGCACACAGCAATTTCCCACAAACAGCAATGAGATAATGACCAGATCATCTGTTTTTGTGATATTGTTTGAGGAATAAATGTTGGCCAGGATAACAAGGAGAACTCCACTGTATCCCAGAATAGTATTTTCTGAAAGAAAATTATCTAATTTACATTTGAATGAATCCATGCTAACTGCTTTCACTGTCTCCCTCGGGAGCCTGTTCCATAGACTGACCACTCGCTCACTGAAATATTGTTTCCGCAGATTAGTTTTTAATTTATTCACCTTCAACATTACATTATCTAGTCTGTACTTTGCATAAGGAACTGTCATTAAAGGGGAATTAAAAATACAGTATCTGAACTTGAGGATCAACTCTGTTACAGCCAAGTTGAGGAGGAGTCACAGTCGTCCCTCTTGCCGATCCTCTTATTTGACTGCAACAGGGTTTATTCCTTTTTAAACAGTGTCTACCACCTCAGTGAGTATAGAGATACAGCACTGAAACAGGCCCTTCGGCCCACCGAGTCTGTGCCGACCATCAACCAACAATTTATACTAATCCTACACTAATCCCATATTCCAATATCATCCCCACCGGTCCCTTTATATTTCCCGACCACCTACCTATACTAGGGGCAATTTATAATGGCCAATTAACCTACCAACCTGCAAGTCTTTGGCATGTGGGAGGAAACCGGAGCACCCGGAGGAAACCCACGCAGACACAGGGAGAACTTGCAAACTCCGCACAGGCAGTACCCAGAATCGAACCCGGGTCCCTGGAGCTGCGAGGCTGCAGTGCTAACCACTGCGCCACTGTGCCGCCCAGAGTGTTTTACCTTTTACTTTTAATATGATGGTGAAAGAACAAATCGGATAGGTTTTCTTTAGTTTAGTTTGTTGAGTATAATAAACTTACCTCTTTCTTGTTTAAACAAATCTAAAATAATAAAATACACTACATATTCACACACACACACACACACACACACAAATCGATTTCAAAGTAGAAAGTAGGTTTTTTGGTTGGACTAAAGTGTAGAATAAATAAGTTAAATACACGGACTGAGGTTGGATGATTTGGTGGTCTTCTGGCTGGAGTTGTATTCTTGAAGTCTTTAGCTGGGCAAAGTGCACTTTGTGGCTGGCCTGCTTTGCTCAGGGTTTTCTTGAAGGCAGCTTTGTTGGGTGACTCTCTTTCCCCTGGTCTCTGGCTGTAGCAGTCTGTAGGCTTGGAGGGTCCACAGTCGCAGATGGTTTTCAAACTTGATTCTTTCTGGGGAGAGGGAAAGGGTGGCATGCAGTCTTCTCTGCTGCTGCAGTCTCTTGTGTAACAAAACTCCCAGTTTTACACAGCCTGGGTAGACGGTCACATGGTTCTCCCAACCCCTCTTGTTTTTAATGAGGTCCAAAGTCTAAAACCCAAAACCCCCCTCGGGTTGTATTCAGTGTTTATCCCCTGGAGGAATGTCTCCCTTCATGAATGCCTCGAAATGGCTTTGAATGTCTTACTAACAAGGGTGATCTGGATAATCTGCTCAGCCAAAGCATTGTCCTGGCTGGGCTTCTTGTTAGAGTTGTCTCTGATTCTATCTCCTGGTATTTCAGATGCAAATTGCAGTGGCCATCTTGGTTGTCAGGCTTTTTAAAAAGTTAACTGTAGGATTTTTTCCATTAAAAGTTCAATTTAAGTTTCCAACCAATTAATCAATATTTCTCATTTGACATATCGTGTTTTCTTGACAACACTTGGAAAGTAAATGATCAAATCGGATTTGCTGTTCTGACACATTTCTGTATTGGACCACTTGCCCATGAGGATTTAAACAATAATCACCATTGAAGTTCTCACATTAAAGTCCTATATATCTGACCTCGCCTAATACTTCAGCGAATTGATCCTGTTAGTGACTGAGCCACCAGGACGGCAAAGGCTTCATTCTGTGCTAGGTTAGCTGATCACAGCCAGGCTGTGTGGTTACAATGATCTGATTGGCGTTAGTTTCCTCAGGGCTATGGAAAGAAATGTCAGCCAGTGATCCTGCTCCTAATCGCTGCAGTAATTCCTGTTTGTGGACTTTGTCGAGATGGTACGCGTAGGGTGCAGAAGAGGACAGCTTTGGGCTCAACTGAGAGGCTCTCCATAGCCAAATAGCATGTTCACTTTGAGTTACCACAGGGCAGCTGACATCTGTGAAACTGCAGCAGAGCAGAAAGCAGCAAGATAAAACCCTGATATTTGTCTCATTTTGTCCTTGACAAACTTTCAACCCTACTCAAAAATAACAAAGGGTCTACATAAATAGGAGTTAACAGGAAAATGCTACGCAGCAGTATAATTGAAAAAAAATTAACATTGAGCCAAAGAGAGAGATATGCAGCTGGGTAACTAAAAGCTTTGTTAAAGAGGTAGGTTTTAAGGATCATCTTAAATGAAAAAGGGAGAGTTGGCGAGGCGAAAAGGTTTAGGGAGGGAATTCCTGAGTTTAGATGCAGACAGCTGAAAGCACAGCTGCCAACGATGGTACTTCTTGCTCCCTCCACCTTCTCCAGTTTCCTATTCTCTCTCAATAGCTCTTTACTGTCTCTGGACAATATGTGCTCTGGACCACTTTAATGATCCTGAGTCCTACGGAAGAGACTTGGACCAACAATTTGCACTTTGGGTGGGATTATTGACCAGAAGTGTTTTTTAATCCAGTTTCTGTTTAAACTCATTTGCATATTGCCAAACATAAAATCTTTCATGAATCAGCACAATAGGGCACCGTTTTTAAAAAAAAAACTTTAACATTTTTTAAAACACTTAACATTAAGAGCCTCCTCAAAGGCTTGCAAATGGGTGCTATTTGCTATGGTGATTAGTTTGATCTGGGATGTGGCCAGTTTTGTGAGCAGGGCTACATAACTCTAACTCTATGGCTGGCTTCCACGCGATGCTTTTTAAACTAGTGTGAAAGATTGCCGAAACTCCATTTTCACTGGATATAATTTGTGCTTGAAATTCCTTGATCTATTGCACTGTCTCGACTGATTTTGGGCATAGCGTAAACTTGAAATTTATTGATCTTTGTTCTCTTGTATTATTATCCCAGATGAGAAGGTTGGTCAAGACAAGAGTGTACGCTGCAGTAACCCACGATCTAAAAAGGGAGGTAGAGAGAAAGCAGGGAAATCAGCCTGACGTCGGTAGTGGGGAAAATTCTAGAGTCCATTATCAAAGATTTTATAGCAGAGCACTTGGAGAACAGTGGTAGAATCGGGCGGAGTCAGCATGGATTTACAAAAGGGAAATCATGCTTGACAAATCTACTAGAATTCTTCAAGGATGTAACGAGTAGAGTTGATGAGGTGGAGCCAGTGGATGTGGTTTATTTGGACTTTCAGAAGGCTTTCGACAAAGTCCCACGTAAGAGATTAGCGTGTAAAATTAAAGCACATGGGATTGGGGGTAGTGTATTGCGATGGATAGAAAATTGGTTGGCAAACAGAAAACAAAGAGTAGGGATAAGTGACTAGTGGGGTACCGCAGGGATCGGTGCTAGGACCCCAGCTACTCACAATATATATTAATGATTTAGATGAGGGAACTAAATGTAATATCTCCAAATTTGCAGATGACACAAAACTGGGTGGGAGGGTGAGTTGTGAGGAGGATGCAGAGAGGCTTCAGGGTGATTTGGACAAGTTGAGTGAGTGGGCCAATGCATGGCAGATGCAATATAATGTGGATAAATGTGAGGTTATACACTTTGGGAGCAAAAACACGAAGGCAGACTATTATCTGAACGGCTATAAACTGAGAGAGGGGAATATGCAGCAAGACCTAGGTGTTGTCGTACTCCAGTCGCTGAAGGTAAACATGCAGGTGCAACAAGCAGTAAAAAAGGCAAATGGTATGTTGGCCTTCATAGCGAGAGGATATGAGTACAGGTGCAGGGATGTCTTGCTGCAATTATACAGGGCTTTGGTAAGACCGCACCTGGAATACTGTGTGCAGTTTTAGTCTCCTTATCTGAGGAAGGAATTTCTTGCTATAGAGGGAGTGCAGCGAAGGCTTACCAGACTGATTCCTGGGATGGCGGGACTGATGTATGAGGAGAGATTGAGTCGGTTAGGATTATATTCGCTGGAATTCAGAAGAGTCGGGGATCTCAAAGAAACCTATAAAATTCTAACAGGACTTGACGGAGTAGATGCAGGAAGGATGTTCCTGATGGTGGGGGAGTCCAGAACCAGGGGTCATAGTCGAAGGATACAGGGTAAACCTTTCAGGACTGAGATGAGGAGAAATTTCTTCACCCAGAGAGTGGTGAGCCTGTGGAATTCGCTACCACAGAAAGCAGTTGAGGCCAAAACATTGTATGTTTTCAAGAAGGAGTCAAAATTTTGGAAGAGTTTGAGAGTAAATATTGAAATATGATGCCTGCTGGTTGGTCAATTGGTAGCAAAAATGCAAAACTTTCCAGATTAATAGTAGGAAGAACTCACATTTGTTTGGCTGCTAGTAACCCCTTGTAATGTCTGTGTTGAATCATCTTTCAAATGCAACCATAGCTGATACGCAGTCAATTTACAACAGCAAGATCACTAAAACAGGAAATGAGACAAATAATCAATGGCCGCCTTTGGCAGCTTGAATGATGGAATTAATGTTGGGCAGCTGGAGGAGTTAGAGGAATTTGGGACACAAAAGGTCATTAGAACGTGACTGCAACTGGCTATAGAAGCCAAGTCCATGATATTTAAGAGGTTAAGAAAATATTAGAGAGCATTGGAAAGAATATGGAAAATGGGGTTACAGTTAATCGTTCTGCTGTGACGCCTCCTCCTGTACTGACCTTTCTACAACCGAATGAATGAAATCTCATTTTCCAACTCCCCGATGGCTGAGCTGACTAAGGCAGTCTAGCAGCTGCAGCCCTCCAGACAAGGGAGCTCCCCTGTTTGTGGTCAGTTAGCTGACCCCCCCCGCGCCCCCCCCCCCCACCAGGGCAGCAGTAGGAGGTGCTGCTATTAACCTCAGTGCCCGTTGGGTTAGGGTTCAGCCAGTGTTCCCATATGTGGTAGCTGTCCAATGTGATGTTGGGCGAGGACACGACCAGATTCAGCTGCAGTGCCCTCCATAGTCAACATGCCTGCTGACACTTACCATCTATAGAAACAACTTGTATTTACCTAACATCTTTAACATAGAAAATCATCCCCAATCATTTCACGAACATCAGGAAACAAAAATGGATCCTGAGCCAAATGTGAGGAGGGGTGATCACAAAATTAGTCGAAGAGCTGGATTTTAACAAGAATCTTAAAGGAGGTGGACAGGTTAGAGGAGTTTAGCGAGGGAAATTGGAGGATGGGGGCTTGACGACTGAAGAAACAACTGCCAATGGTGGGTACCTAATTGAGCTGAAGTTGATGGAAAAATTAAAAACTGAGATTGATAATACCTTAGCTAACAAAAAAAATTAAGAATTATGGAATCAAGGCGAGAAGGTGGAGTTAAGATACCGATCAGCTGTTGAATGGTGAAACGGGCTTGTGGTGCTGAATGGTTTACTCTTCCTATGTCCCTGTGAAGAGTGGGAGATGTCCAAGAGGCCAAATTTGAGGAAAAGAGTAGGGAAGGAAGTGGAGGGAGGCTGGTGGTAGGAGTAGGGCTAGCAGCAGTTAGAGAAGGGACGCGGTATTTAGATTTTTAAACCGATGGATGGGAATTTTAAATTTGAGGTTCGGAGCGAGCGAAAGCCCAGGAACTTAGTTCAAGAATGGTTTAATCAGCGTGAAGGTTAGGATATGGCCATCAGAGTTTTGCATGAACTGAAGTTTATGGGAAGTAGAGGATGGGAGACAGGCCAGAAGAATAATGGAGTAATCCAGTCTGGTGTCGACAAAGGCATGGATGAGTGTCTCAACATCAGATGGGATGGAGACAAGAAACTTAAAGGGATAAATTATGAAGACCGGTTGTATAAACTTAGCTCATAGTCCATTGCATTTAGAAGGTCTAGGGGTTATCTAATCGGTATTGAAAATGATAAAGGGTTTTGATAGGCTAAGTACAGAGAAGCTGTTTTCTCTTGTGTGGGAATTCAGAACAAGGTTGCAAAATAAACTAGATTTAAGCCATTTAGGCGTGAAATCAGAAAACAATGTTTCTTACAATGGGTGGTGGAAATCTGGGACTACACCTGCCCCACCCCAGCACTCACCAGGCTGTTGATGCTGGGGGTCAACTGAAACTTTCAAGACTGAGATCGATAGATTTTTTTTTTTGTGGGCAAATGTATCAAAGAATACATAGGGAGCAAAGGTGGGTAAATGGATTTGAGGTACAGACCACCCATGATCTAATTGAATAGACTCCAGGGGTTGGATGGTTTCTATATTACAGAGGTGGCAATATGAAGTCTTTGTGATGGAGAAGATACGGTGTTTGAAGCTAAACTCCATGGCATAGGACAGATGTACCTATATGAAAAATGGGGAGTTACCACAGGGTGGCCAGTCACAGCAAAGGAGGAAGAGGGGAGGAAAAAAGATGCAGCTTTGCATTTTCTGTGGTTTAAAGGTAATGCATCAGTGTTTTGTTATTAACTGGATCTGTAATTCTTCATTTGTCCTCAATGGCTAACTCACTGATAGGGCTGTGCTTCATTCTTGTCAAAAGATCACTGTGGCTTCTCGCAGATACATAGCGACCCCAGGAAAAATCTGCATATCTACCCTGTGGATTTCAAGTAACTATAACAAAAACATTATGGCACTAGTTATCCTCAATGGGGCCTGACCCCAAAGGAAAACTCCAATGTGCCATCAACCTAATCTCAAAAATCAGCTCAGACATGAAATATTTGAAGGAACCAAGCCAACTTTGGAGAAACAGGGCTTCTCGCTTTGTGTGTAACATAAGGCAGATTGGTATCCAGTAATGGTTTCCATAGAATTTGTTTGGAAAGATTGCATCACCTAATTATGTAGCGAGTGTTGAGTTTCATGTGTATTATACATGATGGGCTGCTTTATAATGGAGACCCACTGACTGTTCATTTGTGTGTGAGCATGTTCCCATAGTACTTGGGAGGATACTTTGCAAAGGGAACAGACATGTTGGATTTTCCTAAAGATTGGCTGCATGTGGGTGGAAATCTGGCCTTTGAACAGGAAATACTAGCCTCTGATGAAATGGGTCAGATGGATAACCCAGTTTAATGTCTCCCTCAGCTTCTGGGATTATTGCATTTCCTACTGCTTCACAGTTGCTTCTGTTCACTAGAGGTGTCATTCAGAGATTTTCATCAATGGATGAAGCAAAGTGGAGGTGAAGGCCCATTGTATAGGATGCCTGCGCCCCCCGCCCCCCCCCCCCCCCCCACAAAGCTGACCAGTAAGAGAGAAGGCAAGTTAAGTCAGGAAATAATGATTGGTTTGAGGCTCTGCCGACTAGGGAGACTTGCCAAGTCAAAGCTCTCCTTCATAGTTTCAAGTGTTTCCAAGTTGTCATCTTCCTGACTGACAATAGAAATGATTCCAATGCCAGTAGTCAATCCCAAATGGAGCGTGGACTGTGCTATCAGCCAATCATTGCCAATGTTAATTAAGTTAACAAGGCATGCAATCTTCAGCCCCTAAAAGATAGTAGCCTTTCCCTGTCTTCTCACGTGCTGATGCTGGAATGGGGCCCACAATTGTCTCGTTGGCAAATGACCCTCCCTTCATTAAACTGCTTTGTCATCCTGCTAAGTCCATTGTGTTTTTTTGTTAAATGCTGAAAGGTCTCATTCAGCTACCTCTTCGACATTGCGCGGTTTCAGTGTTGGAGAATGTTATGTAGGCCCCCACCTGCCAAGAATGAGGCATATTAATTTTGTCATATGAACATTGACTTTGAACTGTTGCTGGAGTGAAGAATGGACTTGGTAGAAAATAACATGACACTTGGCTGGAAGGACATTTGCATACTAACAGGCGGTGCTTGTAGAGACAAAGGGCTATTCCCTGGTCCACTTAACCCACAATGGATTTTGATCACCAGACTTTGAAGGTTTAAGAAGAGCATTCCAGAGACTGCTAAAGTGATGCAATCCACAAAATCCAGGACTGGTTAAACCAGCTAGTCACATGACTAACTGGCTGGTCCAGGGTTTCTTTTTGAACTAGCCACAGAGTTTGAACTGAAAGAGATTGTTTGCTCCTGAACTGTAAAGACTTCTCCTGGATGGCTCACTGTCTGCTCCCATCTCTTTCTCACTGAACTCTGCGAGGTTGGGGTAGTGGTATTGTCACTGGACTAGTAACCCAGAGACCCAGGGTATTGCTCTGGGAGCATGGGTTCAAATCCCACCACAGCAGAAGGTGGAATTTGAATTCAATTAATAAATCTGGAATTAAAACCTAGTCTAATGATGGCCATGAAACCATTGTCGATTGTGTTTTTAAAAAAAAATCTGGTTCACAAATATTCTTTAGCGAAGGAAATCTGCTGTCCTTACCTGGTTTGGCCTACATGTGATTCTGGACCCACAGCAATGAGGGTGACTCGTAAATGCCCTCTGAAATGGCCTAGCAAGCCACTCAGTTGTATCTAACTGCGACAATGTCAATAAAGAATGAAACCTGACGGACTACTTGGCATCGACATAGGCACCGGAAACGACAACGGCAAACCCAGCCCTGTCAATCCTGCAAAGTCCTCCTTACTAACATCTGGGGGCTTGTGCCAAAGTTGGGAGAGCTGTCCCACAGACTAGTCAAGGAACAGCCTGACATAGTCATACTCACAGAATCATACCTTACAGAATGTCCCAGACACCACCATCACTGTCCCCGGGTGTGTACTATCCCATCGGTGGCACAGTGGTATACAGTCGGGAGGGAGTCGCCTTGGGAGTCCTCAACATCGACTCCGGACCCCATGAAGTCTCATGGCATCAGGTCAAACCTGGGCAAGGAAACCTAATGCCCTCCCTCAGCTAATGGTTCAGTACTCCTCCGTGTTAAACAGAACTTGTAGGGTGGCAAGGGCACAGAATGTACTCTGGGTGGGGGAGTTCAGTGACCATCAGCAAGAGTGGCTTAGTAGCATCATGACTGACTGAGCTGGCTGAGTCCTAAAGGACATAGCTGTTAGACTGGGTCTGCGGCAGGTGGTGAGGGAACCAATGAGGGAAAAACATCCTTGACCTCGTCTTCACCAATCTGCCTGCCGCAAATGCATCTGTCCATATCAGTATTGGTAGGAGTGACCATCGCACAGTTCTTGTGGAGATGAAGTCCTGCCTTCACATTGAGGATACCGTCCATCGTGCTGTGTGGCACTACCACTGTACTAAATGGGATAGATTTCAAACAGATCTAGCAGTGCAAAACTGGGCATCCATGAGGCGCTGTGGGCCATCAGCAGCAGCAGAATTGTACTCAACCACAATCTGTAACCTCATGGCCCAGCATATCCCCCACTCTACCATTACCATCAAGCCAGGAGACCAACCCTGGCTCAATGAAGAGTGCAGGAGGGCATGCTAGGAATAGCACCAGGCATACCTCAAAATGAGGCGTCAACCTAGTGAAGCACCAATCCAAGACTACTTGTCTGCCAAACTGCATAAGCAACATGCGATAGACAGACCTAAGCGATCCCATAACCAACGGATCAGATCTAAGCTCTGCAGTTCTGCCACATCCAGTCATGAATGGTGGTGGAAATTAAACACTAACTGGAGAAGGTTTTTAAAAAATTTTATTTAGAGAAACAGCACTGAAATAGGCCCTTCGGCCCACCGAGTCTGTGCCAACCATCAACCACCCATTTATACTTGAGGTGGCTCAAAAAAATATCCCCATCCTCGATGGGGGAGCCCAGCACATCAGTGCAAAAGATAAGGCATTTGCAACAATCTTCAGCTCGAAGCATTGGGTTGATGATCCATCTCTGCTTCCTCCTGAATTCCCCAGCATCACAGATGCCAGTCTTCAGCCAATTCGATTCGCTCCGTGTGATGTCAAGAAATGACTGAAGACACTGGATACTGCAAAGGCTGTGGGCTCTGACAACTTTCCGGCAATAGTACTGAAGACCTGCGCTCAAGAACTTGCTGCACCCCTAGCCAAGCTGTTCCAGTACAGCTACAACACCCAACAATGTGGAAAAATTGCCCAGGTACGACCTGTACACAAAAAGCAGGACAAGTCCAACCCGGCCAATTATCACCCCAACAGTCTGCTCTCCATCAGTAAAGTGATGGAAGTTGTCGTCGACAGTGTGATCAAGCAGCACTTGCTTAGCAATAACCTGCTCAGTGATGCTCCGTTTGGGTTCCGTCGTGGCTCAGCTCCTGACCTGAAGAAGGGTCACTGACCTGAAACGTTAACTCTGCTTCTCTCTCCACAGATGCTGCCAGACCTGCTGAGTATTTCCAGCATTCCTTGTTTTTATTTCAGATTTCCAGCATCTGCTGTATTTTGCTTTTATGTAAGCTTCAGCTGAGCCCTTCTAGCCCAGGGGAACACCCTAGGCTGGCACTTGCTTTCACCTGCTGTGAGAGTGCATGCATTGAAGATGCAGCCTTGAATAGATCACTCTTAGCAGCAATGAATGATACAGATCTGTCCAGGGTTTCACTGTCCTCCTTCAAAGACTTCTACTTTTCTTCACCATCTCTTCTCTCTTTTCCAGTCTCGCCATTAAGGAATGGAAGCTTGCACGTCTGGCGTCATGTATCTGTATTTACATTGCCTTCAAAGAGCGAAAATGCACATTTGCAGGTGAGGCAAAGCCCAGTGAACCACTCTGCTCTGCCTGATGCAGTCGCCTTCACACTCTGCCACCTCTATGCTGTGCTCCTCTTGTGGCCTTGGATAACGTGGAGGCAGCCTGCTCACTTGTCTCTGCTTGTACCTGAGATGCACATTGCGGTTGTCCTCATTGTGGAGGTGCTGTTGGGGGCACCTCCAGAGGCATCTCTACCAGTGTCTATGCAGGGGCAGCCTCAGTCATTGGGTCCTGCTGCATAGATGTTCCCTCAATCAGGTGGGCCAAGGAGGCCGATGGTGATGGTGCCCTGTGTTGGGTGGCATCCTTGTCCTTCTTCAGTGACTGCCTTGCCCCAGGCTGATGCTCTGGAGGGGAGCACCAGTTGGGGTGCAACAGGCATCCACTGCAAACGTCGCTATCCCATCAGTGCCACTGAACGGTCCATGCTACAGAGCATGGCATGTGCTTTGTGCATGCCACTGTGCTATTTCTGTACCCACTGAGTGCTATTGCATATGGTTCTCCATGAGCTCCCTTTCTCTCTGGAGGAGCTCATGCTTTCAGAACCTTGAGGTGAATGGACTCCTCTGTTTTCAGCCTGTGACTCCACACTGGCTCAGGGAACTCCTGACGTGTGCACACATCTGCTGCTGCTGATCTAAGTAGAGCCTCCTTTCTTGTGTCTCCCGAGGCCCTGCATTTGTACCCAGCTGAGCATAGCTGTGTCTGCCCTCCATCCGCCGAGGATGACTGTCCAAAGCTGCCTCTGCCCCTCTCATCGCCTCCTACTCATTCATGACAAAATCAATTACATTACTGTGAGCATGGAGCCTTGCTAAAATAGGCCAGATTGGGTAAGTGTGACAAATTTCCTTCCCTAAAGTATATTAGTGAATCAGATGGAATTTTAAAGCAATCCCGTAGTTTCATTGTCCATACTAATACTAGCTTTTTATTCCAGATTTATTCGATTTACCAATTTAAATTCCCAGCTACCATGATGGTAGGATCTGAACTTGTATCTCTGGAACATTAGCCTCTGGATTACCAGTCCAGTAAAATTGTCACCATGCTATTGTACCCCATCGTGGAATTCAGAGATCCATGGCCTGACTGCTGAGTTATTTTGCACATCTGAAATTGCCTTACAAAAACATAAAGGTGGTAGTGTAACTCCCATCTGATTCCTGGACCTAATTTTTGTAAGCCACTAGATAACATCAGTGATGTTTGAGGCTATCGTACAACGATGTAGCTGCATTTCAACGAAGTGCAATGACGGGTGTGTAAAACTTTCACATTACATCCTCTTCTGTGAAGACAGCTAGCAGTTTGATCTTCCCAAACGTCACTAGTATCTTACTGTTGTCTCATGCAGTTTATCCCACTCCCCAGGCCAAGTCCCTCCACCTACCTTACAGAGAAACATAGAAAATAGGAGCAGGAGTAGGCCTTTTGGCCCTTCGAGCCTGCTCCGCCATTCATTATGATCATAGCTGATCATCCAACTCAGTAACCTGTTCCCGCTTTCGCCCCATACCCTTTGATCCCTTAAGACTCGAGCTATATCTAACTCCTTCTTGAAAACAAACAATGTTTTGGCCTCAACTGCTTTCTGTGGTAGCGAATTCCACAGGCTCACCACTCTCTGGGTGAAGAAATTTCTCCTCATCTCAGTCCTGAAAGGTTTACCCCGTATCCTTAGACTATGACCCCTGGTTCTGGACTCCCCCACCATCAGGAACATCCTTCCTGCATCTACCCCGTCAAGTCCGGTTAGAATTTTATGGGTTTCTATGAGATCCTCCCTCACTCTTCTGAACTCCAGCGAATATAATCCTAACCGACTCAATCTCTCCTCATACATCAGTCCCGCCATCCCAGGAATCAGTCTGGTAAACCTTCGCTGCACTCCCTCTATAGCGAGAACATCCTTCCTCCGATAAGGAGACCAAAACTGCACACAAGATTCCAGGTGTGGCCTCACCAAGGCCCTGTATAATTGCAGCAAGACATCCCTGCACCTGTACTCATATCCTCTCGCTATGAAGGCCAACGTACCATTTGCCTTTTTTACTGCTTGTTGCACCTGCATGTTTACCTTCAGCGACCGGTGTACGAGAACACCTGGGTCTTGCTGCATATTCCCCTCTCTGTTTACAGCCGTTCAGATAATAATCTGCCTTCCTGTTTTTGCTCCCAAAGTGTATAACCTCACATTTATCCACATTATACTGCATCTGCCATACATTAGCCCACTCACTCAATTTGTCCAAATCACCCTGAAGCCTCTCTGCATCCTCCTCACAACTCACCCTCCCACCCAGTTTTGTGTCATCTGCAAATTTGGAAATGTTACATTTGGTTCCCTCATCTAAATCATTAATATATATTGTGAATAGCTGGGGTCCTAGCACCGATCCCTGCGGTACCCCACTAGTCACTGCCTGCCATTCGGAAAAAGACCCATTTATCCCTTCATTTTGTTTCCTGTCCACCAACCAATTTTCTATCCATCGCAATACACTACCCCCAATCCCATGTGCTTTAATTTTACACGCTAATCTCTTATGTGGGACTTTGTCGAAAGCCTTCTGAAAGTCCAAATAAACCACATCCACTGGATCCCCCTCATCAACTCTAATAATTACATCCTTGAAGAATTCTAGTAGATTTGTCAAGCACGATTTCCCTTTTGTAAATCCATGCTGACTCTGCCCGATTCTACCACTGTTCTCCAAGTGCTCTGCTGTAAAATCTTTGATAATGGACTCCAGAATTTCTCCACTACTGACGTCGGGCTGACTGGTCTATAATTCCCTGCTTTTTCTCTACCTCCCTTTTTAAATAGTGGGGTTACATTAGCTACCCTCCAATCTGTAGGAACTGTTCCAGAGTCTATAGAATCTTGGAAGATGACCACCAATGCATCCACTAGTTCGAGGGCCACTTCCTTAAGTACTTTGGGCTGCATGCTATCAGGCCCTGGGGATTTATCGGCCTTCAATCCCATCAATTTCCCCAACACCATTTATCTACTAATACTGATTTCCTTCAGTTCCTATCTCCCGCTAAGCCTCGTGTTCCCCAACATTTCTGGTATGATATTTGTGTCCTCCTTTGTGAAGACAGAACCAAAGTATGCATTTAGTTGGTCAGCCATTTCTTTGCTTCCCATAATAAATTCCCCTGTTTCTGACTGTAAGGGACCTACATTTTGTCTTCACCAATCTTTTTCTCTTCACATACCTGTAGAAACCTTTTACAGTCAGTTTTTATGTTCCCCGCAAGCTTGCTCTCATATTCTCTTTTCCCCTTCTTAATTAATCCCTTGGTCCTCCTTTGCTGAATTCTAAACTGCTCCCAATCCTCAGGTTTGTTGTTTTTTCCTGGCAAATTTATATGCCTCTTCCTTGGATCTAATGGTTTGGCCAACTTTCCCATTTTACTTTTGCGCCATACAGGGATAAACAATTGTTGCAGTTCATCCATGCACTTTTTAAATGTTTGCCATTGCCTATCCACCGTCATCCCTTTTAAATAATGTTTCCCAATTCATCATGGCCAACTTGCGCCTCATACCTTCGTAGTTTCCTTTGCTAAGATTCAGGACCCTAGTCTCGGAATCAACTATGTCACTCTCAATCTTGATGAAGAATTCTATCATATTATGGTCGCTCGTCCCCAAGGGGTCTCGCACCACTAGATTGTCAATTATTCCTCTCTCATTACACAATACCCAGTCTAGGATGGCCTGTTCTCTAGTTGGTTCTCAACGTATTGGTCCAGAAAACCATCCCGTATACACTCCAAGAATTCCTCCTGTACGGTATTGTGACTGATTTGCCCAATCTATATGCAGATTAAATTCACCCATAATTACAGATGTTCCTTTATTGCATGTATCTCTAATTTCCTGTTTAATGCCATTCCCAACATCACCGCTATAGTTTGGAGGTCTATGTATAACCCCCACGAATTTTTTTTGCCCCTTGGTATTTCTCAGCTGTACCCATACAGATTCCACATTGTCAGAGCTGATATCTTTCCTCACTATTGTGTTAATTTCCTCTTTAACCAGCAATGCAACTCCACAGCCTTTTGCTTTTTGTCTGTCCTTCCTAAATACTGAATACCCCTGGATGTTCATTTCCCATCCCTGGTCACCTTGCAGCCATGTCTTCGTAATCCCGACTATATCATACCCGTTTACATCTATTTGAGCGATTAATTCATCCATTTTATTGCGAATGCTCTGCGCGTTAAGGCACAAAGCCCTAAGGCTTGTCTTTTTAACATTAATTGTCCCCTTCCCGCTATTTTTCACTGTGGCCTTGTTTGATTCTGGCCCTTGATTTCTCTGCTCATCACTTTTCTTATTTCCCTTACTGTCTTTTGTTCTTGTCTTTGATCCCCCCCCCTCCTCTGACTCCTTGTTAAGGGTCCCATCCCCCTGCCATTTTAGTTTAAACCCTCCCCAACCACTCCAGCAAATACTCCCCCTAGGACATGAGTTCCAGTCCTGCCCAGGTGTAACCCGTCCAGTTTGTACTGGTCCCAATGTCCCAGGAATCTAAAACCCTCCCTCTCACGTCATCCCTTCAACCACGTATTCATCCGATATATCCTGCTATTTCTACTCTGACTAGCACATGGCACTGGTAGTAATCCTGAGATCGCTACCCTTGAGGTCCTACTTTTCAACTTACTTCCTACCTCCCTATATTCTGCTTTCAGGACCTCATCCTTTTTTTTTAACCTATGTCATTTGTGCCAGTGTGTACTACGACCACTGGCTGTTCACCCTCTCCCTTCAGAATGTCCTGTAACCACTCTGAGACATCCTTGACCCTAGCACCAGGGAGGCAACATACCATCTTGGAGTCTCTTTTGCGGCCACAGAAACACCTATCTATTCCCCTTACAATTGAATCCCCTATAACTATTGAATTCCCACACTTTTTACTCCTTCCCTGTGCAGCAGAGCCAACAGTGATGCAACTAATTGGGCTGTTGCTGCTTTCCCCTGAGAGGCCATTCCCCCCAACAGTATCCAAAGCAGTATATCTGTTTTGCAGGGGAATAGCCACAGGAGATTCCTGAACTGCCTGCCTAGTCCTCTTGCTCTGCCTGGTGGTCACCCATTCCCCTCCTCCCTGTGGGTCTGAGCCTGCAGTGTGACCACCTCTCTATATGTGCTATCCACGATACTCTCCGCCTCGTGGATGCTCCATAGCGTCCCCAGCTGACGCTCCAGCTCTGAAACCCGGGCTTCTATGCTGGTCCCAGGCACTGGAAATGTTCCTGGCTTCCGACCTGGAGTACGAGGAGCACACACAGCTTTGAGCTCTCGTGCCGTGACTTAACCCTTTAAAAATTAAATTAAACCTTCTGGAAGATCTTAATGTCCAATAATATCAGTTACTCTAGGGCCCTTCTTCCCTGGTCCTCGTTACTACAGAACGCCTATTTAAAAAAAAAAAAAAGTTACTATATACCTTGTTCCATTGGCAGTGAGCAGTGACCTTTCTTGTGGAGTGTTCTGTCTGCTGTTGGAACTACCTCCTGTGCGGTTCAGCGTGGCCTGCAAGAGACCAGTGGCGGACTTCAGGTTTTAAAAACTGGAGAGAGCGAGAACATTTTGCCATTCAAACTCCCAGCATCTGGATTGTGCTGAGTTACAATGTTGAAAGCACTTAAACTTGGTTGTGTCTGGAAAGAATATTGTGAGCTATTTAAAAAAAAAAAAAAAGGGATGTAGTACTAATGGTGACAGTGACAGAAATGGGACTAATTTCAAGCAATGAATTGAGCCAACTCCGCAACATTCAAATGTAATGGCTTGCGGGCAATTTTCTTATTATACAATGCTACCCAGTATACCAAGCAAGGCTTGGGACTGCATTCCACCTCATCCATCATTTTGCGAGGAAGACTGAGCGAGCGACAGAGTTAAATACATCAAGGAAAAATGATTGAAGGAATGATCACCAAACCAAATTAAGTCTGAATATTGTAAAACAATGGCCACTTAGAACTTTTGCATAATAAGCCTGCAATAAGTGCAGAAAATACCAAATGTAATCCACCATGTCTTCGATCTTTGGTTTTCTGTTTTCTGTGGGGGAGGTGGAACTTCTCCCATCTTGTACATTCCTAGATCAGGTAAGTGATGTAATTTAAAATTTCCTCTGTTCTGCCTAGCAATGGTCCTCCATCCCAACTTCAAAATAACCCCTACTACATTTCCCACACCACATCCTTGGGCCTGTCTTGAGCTAAAGTGCAGTTTAAGTCTGACCAATCTGAACTGCGGTGAGACTGGCCAAAGCCATTTCTCTTGGAATCTTGTTGACCGAGACTTTTATCTCATCTGTCTGAGCTCAGTTTCAACCCAGGTCCAATAGGTGAAAGGCCAGTGTCTAACACTAACTCAAATTAATACTTCAAACACATTCCCACAAATTGGGCATGTCCTGTAAATGAAAGGCTCTCTTTCAGTATTTTGTAGTTTGCATAACCTTAAATGTCACCTTATTTAGTTTTGCAATGGCGCATTTATATTTTACAATTGGCCAATATTAGAGAAGTGTTGCATAGAGAACTGTTGGATATAGTTAGTCCAGTGGCCTGCAGAGAGGAGGGGAGAGGCAGATGTTGGCCAGATTTCCTAAAGCCACTACCTCGTGACCCCCTAGTTAGAACTGTATGCCTGCCAGGAATAGAATCAGCTGCAAAGGTTGAATTAGTTGTCTGCACTCAATGGCCGGGATTTTATGCTGTGACTGGCGTCTCGAAGCCCAGAAAAAGCAACACCGAGATCCCTGTGTCGCTTCTTCTGCGGAAGGCCCACGGAATCTAGTGCCAATCATGCACTTAAGTGGTCAACGACATACCTGCCACAGGATCAAGGTCCCTGGTGACGGGAGTCCTGCCCTCAGAGAGCTGTTGGCCAATCAGAGGCCGGTAGCTGATCCACTGAGCAGTGGCTGCTGCCAGAGGAGCACCTCTTGAGGCCCAGGGATGGCGCTGGAGGCAGGTCACAGGTAGGTTAGGGTGGGAGGGGTCTTGGAATGGGGGGGGAGGGGGTGGTGAGATCAGCAGCAAGGGCAGGGGATTGGCTCTCAGCAGGCCTTTTAATGAGCAACCTACCCAGCACCCATACCCCTCCCTGGAGCTGGAAAACAGCCCACGTGGTTTTTTTGTGCTATGCTTCCCATGCGTTTACAGGGCCGCTCGCTGCATGGCTTCATGGTGGTGGGATGAGGCCCTTAATTGAGCATTAATTGCCCAGTTAAGGGCCTCAATTGGCCGTGGCCATGGGGGTGGGAAGGCCAATGTCTAGGGCTACATATGAAGAGCCACTCCAGCAAGATTTCTGTGTCTGATGGAACTGATCCGAAAACAAGAATCGATGCCTTTTGGAGAAGAGAAAATTATTGGAGAAAAACTGCTGTCTAATGTCCACACATTCACACCTTGCTATCATTTATAAGTAAGAGAGAAGCCTTTAGATGGAGATGCATTTAGTCCTATAGCCAGCATGCAGTGGTCTTGAACAGAAACCGATACTGTAAGTGCAAATGATTTTGAGCCACTTGACCTGTGGGCCCCCTCCTACTGCCTAATGAGTAGCCCTGCCCGGTTTGTAGTGAGTGCAGTTGATTGCGCTGCCCTAGTCTCTACAAACAGTGCTCCCCTGCTTCTGCGGCAAACAAAGACTCGAGGGATGTTGAAAGTTATTGAAAAGCAGACTCCGTGGGATCCACTTTGTCAGAGGTAATTAAAAGAAATGTCCATACGGTGACTTTATTCTTGTCATTTGTCCTGGCACTTGAACGTGTGTGCTGTTTTTTTTTTTAAAACTGGGCTGCTCACTGGAGCTGCCATCTTTGTACCTCTCCCAGGGACTGGATGTTGAAATAGGACATAAGCACTCACTTCCATTGCTTCCTGCACCAGAGGCAATGAAGTAAATACAAGGGAGGAAAAGTGTTTGGGCTGAATGAGTATTAGGCGGGATGCTTCTGGTTTCTATTTGCTGATAAATGTTCTTGTGCAGAGGTTGGGTGAGAACAAGATGAGGCTTTGCTGTGCCGCCTTGGGTGGTTGAATAACTCGCTGGCAGTCATTGTCACGCCTCACCCATAGAGGATGACCATGCCAGTGAGATACTAGACATTTGCCAGTGTGGATGAAGCAATTATGCTGGTGAAGAGGCGAAAAAGAAAAAACCCTCAAATTTTTGTAACGCTTTTCATAACCTCAGGACATCTCATTTCTCAAAGTGCTTTACAACCAATGAAGCACTTTTGAAATATAGTCACTGTTGTAATGTAGGAAACGTGATAACCAAGATGTGCACAGCAAGCTCCCACAAACTTGGCATGTGAGAAACGGCATGATGAACTTTATCTGGCTGAACAGCGAGCAAGCTATGAAGTAAACTTATTGTAAATATTGGTGTATTTTGTTTACAATTCTTATTTAGATTAACTTATGCTGAGACTGTAGGTTGGGTACACTACCAGTATTTTAGCTATTTTGAAGGCATATTTGCTTTCCCTTCAGAATGTGTCTTTTTAGCACGTTCAGTAAATGAGTGCGCTGCACTTTACTTGCACCTTGCATCTTATTTGATTTGTTCTATGTTAGAGTTTTGTGCAGTTAACATTGCTAGGTAGAATGCTTCTTTGCACTCTCCATACTGACAGCTGATTCCAAGCAGAATGTATTCTGGTCGCATTGCTAAGCTTTGTGCTATTGAGGGTTGCCCAAGTCTTTCAGTAATTTACCTCAATAGAATGCTGAAAGGAGAAAAACGAACAAAGCGGCTTCTGTTTCTCTTCTGTCCCTTGCTGGGCTGTTGTGTGGGCCCTTCCTGGTATGAGTGTAGGTTGGTGGGGGTGGAGTGGGAGTGGGGGCTGGCAAAGGGTCAGAGACGAGGAACCAAAATAAAAGAGAATCCACGCATTGTGTGGCAGTCCAAAGCACCAGTTAATTCTGCCACTTTCTTTGTATCTTTCATAAGCCGGTGGTGACTGGGAGTTGGTGCTGATGGAAACAGCAGAACTTAAAAGTTTGTGAAGCAGTGTAATCGGGTAGTGGCTGTTGAGCTCATTCAGTCTCTCATTATGGGAGATATTTAGCACTTAGTTATGTATGAAGGTGTGGAATAATGTCAAATCGGAGGTCACGTACTGTTCAACAGTGGATGTAAAACTGTGAATAAGGAATGTTTTTTTTTGTACTTGCTGGCATGGAAAAGCAATAAGCTTGTGTCATTCACTGATATTTCCACTGGTCACCCATGCAACTGTCCTACATTTTCCACTGTTAAGCAGGGTGCAGACCTGCAGTCCATACAATTCTGTGAATTCCCTGCCGGCAGCTTTCCTGTTGGAAATCTCAATTTGCAAGAGCACGCCTGGAGAAATCTCATTCGGCGATGCTGATTGCGTTCCTGTACTCATCATTAAATTATGGAAGTTATTTGCAGGTCATGACACATGGGATTTACAGCTGCAAACGGGGAAGTGGGGGGGGGGAGGGGGGCGGGCCTCTGCACATAACTGCAGGCGGGGTCTTGGCAAGAGTTACTGTATGCATTGAAATGAGTTGCCTGTGGCAATCCGTTGGCTGCATCACCAGGCACTTGGAGTTCAAAATCCAGACTTGACTTGACAATTGTTCTTGGCCTTCCCCTCAGATTTCAGTTGGTCAGTTTACTGAGTTGTCTGGGAAAGAGGCGAAATGGCTTTATTGTATGGAGAGGGTCATTTTCTACATTGCCTTTGTGTGTCCCATTTAGAGAGTGGCAGAAAAATATTCTGCTGATGTAGATGGGGATGTTGGAGAGTTGCAGGGTTTTTATCCTCCCAGTTAAGAGCAATGGAATAGAAAAGAACAATTGCAGTTAGAAGATAAAAACGATAGAGGTTCTGCTGAGGAAATATGAGCAGCTAGGGGCTAAATTAAAAAGCAGAACCAAAAAGGTAATGATCTCTGGATTACTACCTGAGCCATGAGCTAATTGGCACAGGGTCAATAAGATTAAAGCGGTAAATGCGTGACTCAAAGATTGACGTGGGAGGAATGGGTTCAAATTCATGGGACATTTGTACCAGTACTGGGGAAGGAGAGAGCTGTTCCAATGGGATGGGCTCCACTTGAATCATGCTGGGACCAGAGTCCTGGCAAATTGCATAACCAGAGCTGTAGATAAGGCTTTAAACTAAATAGTTGCACGGAAAATTAGGAAGTCAAAGTTAAAGGAGAAGGTAGGAGTGCAGGTTAGTGATGAGGCTGATTGTTACCAGAAAATAAAAGGAAGGGACAGAATGTGTGAACGTCATATTGCACCAAGGAATTGTACAACAGTAGGGAAATTTGATAATAGAACAAACTTAAAGGTTTTGTATTTGAATGCACGAAGCATTTGGAATAAAATAAACGAGTTAACAGTGCAAATAGAGACTAATGGGTGTGATTTAGTGGTGATTACTGAGACGTGGTTGCAGGGAAACCAGGTTTGGCAATTGAACAGTATTTCAGAAGGATAGGCCGGAAGGAAAAGGAGGAGGTGTAGCTTTGTGAGGAAAGGAAGAGATCCGTGCTGTAGTGAGAAACAATATAGGCACTGGAGGTCAAGGCGTAGGATCAGTTTAGGTAGAAATAAGAAATAGCAAGGGAAAGAAGTCCCTGGTGGGAGTAATCCAGAGGTCCCCAAACAGTAGTTCTGCACTGGGGCACAGTATAAACCAGGAAATATTGGGGGCTTGTAAGAAAAGTACTGCAATAATCATGGGTGATTTTAATATGCATATAGACTGGTATAATCAAATTGGCAAGGGTAGCCTTGAGAGAGAGTTCATTAAAGGTATTAGAGATTGTTTTTTGGAGCAATATGTTGTGGAACCAGCCAGGGAGCAGGCTATTCTAGATTTGGTATTGTGTAATGAGGTGGAATTAATAAATCTCATAGTTAAGGATCCTCTAGGGAAGAGTGATCATCGCATGCTAGAATTTCAAATTCAGTTTGAGGGCGAGAAACTGGAGTCCCACACTAGCGTTCTGGAGTTAAACAACAGTAATTACATAGGCAGGAGGACAGATTTGGCCTTAGTGGACTGGGCAGGAAGATTAAAAGGTAGGACAGTTGATGAGCAGTAGCAGATGTTTAAGGAGATATTCAATTCCTCCCAACTAAAATCTATTCCAGAGAGGAAGAAAGATTCTAAGAGGGGGGAAAAACGTCCATGGCTAAGCAAGGAAGTTAAGGATAACATAAAGACAAAAACTAAGGCATATCATATTGCAAAGGCCAGTGGCAGGCTGGAAGATTGGGAAACTTAAAGATCAACAAAGGGTTACTAAAAAAGTAATAGAGCAAAGGTAAATTATGAAAGAAAACTAGCGCAAAATATAAAAACGGATAGCAAAAGCTTCAAGAAGTATATAAAAGGGAAGAGAGTAGCTAAAGTGAATGTTGGTCCTTTGGTGGATGAGACTGGGGAGTTAATAGAGGGGAACACTGAAATGGCAGAGACATTAAATCAGTATTTTGCTTCAGTTTTCACAGTGGAGGACACTAGTACCATCCCAATAGTAACAGGAAATGCAGAGGTTATGGAAAGAGAGGAACTTAGAACAATCATCATCACTAGGGAAAAAGTACTGAGCAAACTATTGGGGTTGAAGGCAGACAAGTCCCCAGGGCCTGATGGCCTACATCCTAGGGTCTTAAAGGAAGTGGCAGCGGAGATAGTGGATCCATTGGTTATAATATTCCAAAATTCCCTGGATGTGGGAAAGGTTCCAGTGGATTGGAAAAAAGCTAATATAACGCCCTTATTCAAAAAGGGAGGCAGAAAGTAGGAAACTACTTTAACAGTTTAACATCTGTCATTGGGAAATTGTGAGAATCCATTATTAAGGAAGTATCAACAGGACATTTAGAAAGTCAAAACGCAATCCATCAGAGTCAGCATGGTTTTACAAAGGGTAAATCATGTTTGACTAATTTGCTAGTGTTCTTCGAAGCTGTAACAAGCAAAGTTGATAAACTACATCTACAGGATCTCCATTATCTGGACTTCCAGAAGGCATTTGATAAGGTGCCGCACAAAAGGTTAATACACAAGGTAAGATCACATGGGGTTCGGGGCAATTTATTAGCTTGGATAGAGGATTGGCTAACCAACAGAAAACAGAGTCGGGATAAATGGGTCTTTTTCTGGTTGGCAAGATGTAACTAGTGGGGTGCCGCAGGGTTCGGTCCTTGGGCCCCAAATATTTACAATATATATTAATTACCTGAATGCTAGGTACTATAAACAAATTTGCAGGTGACACTAAAATAGGTGGGATAGTAAGTTGCAATAAAGAAATGAGAAATTTACAAATGGATATGAATAGGTTAGGTGAATGGGCCAAAATGTGGCAGATGGAGTTTAACGTGGATAAGTGTGAGGTTAACCACTTTGGTCGGAAGAATAGAAAGGCAAATTATTATCTAAATGGAGAGTAACTTCAGAGTGTTTTGGTGCAGAGGGATCTGGGTGTCCTTGTACATGAATCGCAGAAAGCTAGTATGCAGGTACAGCGGGTGATAAGGAAGGCAAATGGAATTTTGGCATTTATTGCTAAAGGAATAGAGTAAAAAGTAGGGAAGTGTTGCTGCAACTGTACAAGGCATTAGTAAGACCATACCTAGAGTATTGTGTACAGTTTTGGTCCCCTTACTTGAGGAGGGATGTAGTTGCATTGGAGGCAGTTCAGAGAAGGTTCACTAGATTGATTCAAGGGATGAGGGGTTTGTCTTATGAAGAGAGATTGAGCAGTTTAGGCCTTTACTCTCGAAGAATGAGAGGAGATCTAATTGAGGTATGTATATAAGATGATTAAGGGGATTAACAAAGTAGATGTAGAGAGGATGTTTCTTCTTGTGGGGCAATCTGGAATGAGAGGTCATAGCTTTCGGATAAGGGGTAACAGATTTAAAACAGAGATGAGGAGAAATTACTTCTCTCAAAGGGTCGTGAATCTGTGGAATTCACTATCCCAGAGTGCCGGGACATTGAGTAAATTTAAGGGGGAGATAGACAGACAGATCTTTAATTAGTAAAGGGTTGAAGGCTTATGGAGAACTGGCAGGAAAGTGGAGTTGAGGCCGAGATGAGATCAGCTATGATCATATTGAATGGCGGAGCAGGCTTGAGGGGCTGAATTGCCTATTCCTGCTCCTAGTGCTTATGACCTTCTAAAATAAATGTAGTGCCTTTTGTTCACAAGCCCTTGCATTGAAAACTAGTAGACCAGTAGAAGTAAACCAAGGCTCCTCTATCATGTGGAGATCATTTACTAATAAACACCACAATACAGCATCTTCCAGGAAAGGGAACTGAAGGGAGAGAGGTTCTGCTGGTTCGGCACCTAGATTCTGTATCTTCACCAATTTTAACAAGAAATTGGTTTTTGGGGCGTTTCCCCCTCTGATTTCCATCTCCTCTTCCAGTAAGCAGCTAAACTATACTGATCTGGAATGTTCCACCGTCACTTCATGCTCTGTGCTGCATTTGTTGACGTCACTTGGGCCTGTACAATTGATTGGCCATAGCATCCTGCTGATTAGGCAGGGGCACATCAGCTAAGGTGTTGCTCCTGATTACCCTGGCTGAAAGTTCATGGATTTTAGGTGAGGACATATACAGTTCATATTGATAGTCAATTTAACGACACACCATAACTCAGTAAGGAGTCAATGCTGACAGGAAAAGAGGGGAGAAAATCAGCATTTCCCTCTAAGAAATGAAGGTAATTAATGACACCTTCAGCATTGCATCACAGAATGGAGCTAATGCACTAAAAAAAACTTGCATTTATATAAGCACCTTTTCACAATCACAGGACATCACAAAGTACATTACAGCCAATGAAATACCTTTTGAAGTGTTGTATGAAAAACTGCAGCCAATTTGTGCTCCCACAATGAGATCAGTGAGCAGATAATTTGTTTTAGTGATGTTGGTTGAGGGATAAATATTGGTTAGAATGCCGGGGGGAACTGCTACTCTACTTCATCTATTGCCATGGGTTCTCTTGTATCCACCTGACAACAGAGAAGACTGGCTTTGGTTTAATGTCCAAATATGGCACCTCCAACATGTGGCACTCAAAACATTATAGTTTTGTGCAGCATGATAGAATAGTTCTTGATCACTGGCATGATAGCATGAGATAGCAATTCAATGGGCTGAAAGCAGCTGAACATACTTTCACCATAGTGACCTGTCATTCATGTGTAGATTACAAGAGACACAAACCATTTCCCCTTGACATTCATTGGCATTACTGTCATTGACTCCCCTACCATAAATATCTTGGTCACGATTGACCAAAAACTTAACTGGACCAGCCACATAAATTCTGCAGCGAGTAACTCTCCTCCTGACTCCCTAAAGCCTGTCCACCATCTCCAAGGCACAAGTCAGGAGTGTGATGGAATACTCTCCTCTCCAACAATACTCGAGAAGCTCAATACCATCCATGACAAAGCAGCCCGCTTGATTAGCACTGCATCCACCACCTTAAACATTCATTCCCTTCACCACAGATGCATAGCGGCAGCAGTGTGAACCATCTACATGATGCACAGCAGCAACTCACCAAGGGTTGCTCGACCGCACCTTCCAAACCCGTGACCTCTACCACCTAGAAAGACAAGTACAGCAGACGCATGGCAACAACACTATCTGCAAGTTCCCTTCCAAGCCACACACCATCCTGACTTGGAAATATATCACTGTTCCTTCACTGTCGCTGGGTCAAAATTCTGGAACTCCCTCCCGAACAGCACTGTGGGTGTACCTATCCCACACGGACTGCAGTGGTTCAAGAAGGTGGCTCACCTTCTGGGGCAATTGGGAATGGGCAGTAAATGCTGGCCTTGCCAGAGATGTCCACATTGCTAGACTGAAATATTTTTAAAATTTAAAAAACCATAAAATATTACTGCCAAATTTTTCATGACTGTAATTACTTGTATTTAACTTTGTCAACACCTTTTTCTACCAGCTCCCTATTCATAGAAAGTTGATTTTGTTTTGCCTTTAATATTAAATCAAAGCAATAGTGTAAATCACTGGATGCCAGTGATATTAAGCCATCAGACTCCAGTCTGCGAGGTTGCTTTGTTCTGCTGATGAACTGTCAGCAATATTTGCTTCAGGTCTTCTGTTCTGATTCTGGCTGCAGATGGGCTGAGCTAGTTCACTCATACAGACAGGTCAAACATGTTTGCCATTGCTGAACCTGACATTGGGAAATTAAATGAGCAGAAGGAGAACAAGGTTATTGCAGTAGTCTCCACAGCTTGCTTGCACAGTCACTTTTTGCTAGGAAACAGTATTGAGGGATATGGAGCTGAGGCAGGTAATTTTATTTGATCATTCACAGGATATGGAGATTGCTGGTAAAAGTAGCATTTATTGACCATCCCTAACTGCAGTTAAGAATCAACCACATTACTGTGGTCTGAAGTCACGTGTAGGCCACACAGGGTAAGGACAGAAGATTTCCTTCCCTAAAGGGCATTAGTGAACCAGATGGGTTTTTACAACAATCCAGTAGTTTCATGGTCACCGTTACTGATACTAGCAATTTTCTTCCAGATTTATTTAATGAACTGACTTTAAACTCCTGAGCTGCTGTGGTATGATCTTAAACTCACGTCACAGATTATTAGTCCAGACCTCTACATAAGAACAGGAGTAGGCCATTCAACCTTTTGAGCCCCCTACACCATTCAATGAGATCATGGCTGATCTACTTCAACACTTTCCTGCACTATCCCCGTAACCCTTGATGTCTTTAATATGCAGAAATCTATCGATCTCCGTCTTGAACAGCCCTCAAGGGCAGAGAATTCCAAAGATTCACCATCCTCTGAGTGAAGAAATTCCTCCTCATCTCAGTCCTAAATTGCCTGTCCCTTATTCTGAGACTGTGTGTTATAAATGTATATAGTATACTATCTGTAAAGTGTTAAGAACTAGTTATGTGGAAGTGTTTCAGTTGGGGGCCTCATTCATGGCTGCACTGGGGAGTCCGATTATATGTAACACAAGAACATAAGACCTAGGAGCGGGAGTAGACAATTCAGCCCCTTGAGCCTGCTCTGCCATTCAATACGATCATGGCTGATCTCATCTTGGCCTCAACTCCACTTTCCTGCCCGTTCTCCATAACCCTTCAACCCTTTACTAATTAAAAATCTGTCTATCTCCTCAAATTTACTGAATGTCCTGTCATCCGCTGCACTCTGGGGTAGTGAATTCCACAGACTCTCAATCCTTTGAGAGAAGTAATTTCTCCTCATCTCTGACCTCTCGTTCTAGATTGCTCTACCGGAGGAAACCTCCTCTTTGTCTACTTTGTCAATTCCCTTTATCATCATATATACCTCAATTCGATCTCCCCTCATTTTTCTAAATCTAGAGAGTAAAGGCCTAAACTGCTCAATTTCTCAAGACAAACCCCTCATTTCTGGAATCAATCTAGTGAACCGCCTCTGAATTGCCTCCATTGCAACTACATCCCTCCTCAAGGGGACCAAAACTGTGCACAATACTCCAGGTGTAGTCTCACTGATTCCTTATTACCTGCTGCACCTGCATTCTAGTTTCCTGCGATTCATGGACGAGGACACCCAGATCTCTCTGCACCGAAGCACTGTGAAGGTTTTCTCCATTTAAAACCAGTTGAATCAGGTTCTACAGCACAAAACATGGTGCTGGAATAAACAAGACTGACTCCAGCCTTTTCCATGTTTAAAGTGTGATTCTTTCCAACATCTGGGAACCATAAAAGAACAAAGACAAAAAGCTGTGTCCCCTGTATTAATAATCCAGTAACATGACCACAATGCTACAGTTCCCAGACCTATGCAGTTGAAGTAGAGATCAGACATGATCTAATTGAAGGGCAAAATAGGACTGAGGCTGAATGGCCTACTCCTGGTCCTATGTTCCTATGCTTTATGGTCAGGCAAAGCTGGTCAGTGGTGCTTAATCTACCCAGCATCAATGGAGTACCTGGCTATTGGGCTTTTAGGTTAAGAACAATTTAAATTATTAATAGACATTCAACCCCAGATTTTTTTTAAATTCAAATAAATAATCTAAACTAAGCTTTAGGGAACAGTAACATTACAGATTATTAATCTGAATGATGAAAGCTGTATAAATACGACAGATTACAAATATGATAAACTGCACACCGTTCACATACAGTTGTTTCTAATGCCTTTCATTTTTCATAATTCATCCACTTGTCTTTGCATTTACAAAATTTCTTATTTTGAGTGGAGTTTAAGTAAGTTTTAGATTGCTTTTTGTTACTTAATTTGGCTGTTTTGATTACCAGTCATTGAAGCTTACTATTTTCATTACTTCTGAAGCAAAAAAAAAAGATCCAGTTTGATTTTCATTTTAATTATAGGCTACCGTAGCCTGGTGATCGTGGTCCTGGGCTAGCAACCCAGAGGTCAAGAGTTCAAATCTCACCACGGCAGCATGTGAAATTAAATTCAATAAATCTGGCCATTTTGTGGGCCAGCATGAAAGCTCCAAGTTTGTTGTAAAAACCCAATTGGTTCACAAGTATTCTACAGGGAAGGGAACCTGCCCCTTGCCAAACACAGTCTGGCCTACACCGGACTCCAATCCCATACTATGTGGTTGACTCCAAATGCCCTCAGGGCAACTAGGGATAAGCAATAAATGGGACCTTGGCAGGGACACCCACAGCCCAAGAACAAATAAAACAAATTCAATGAAAACATTTAATTGATCTGCACACATTTCAGAAATCATCCCACTCTGTATGCCTGTCCATTTTCTTTCAGTATGTCTCCATTGGTAAGTTCATTTCAAACCCACAATTAATATATTAATTACTACTGTGACTACACTTGGAAAGTACTTCATGGGCTGCAAAGCACTTTGGGACAGAAGGTTGTGAATAAATGCAGATTCATTCATTCTTTAAAGTAAATAACTGTTTAAATGTGGCGAGGCTTTTATTTACCCCTGTCGGCAGAAGACATTGGCTCATCCCAGGTGAAGTTTCATGGGCATGTGCACTTGCCTGGTACCTTGCCAATGTGGACAGTTCATGTTGCCAGCCTGATTAACAATGGAGGTCATCACAGTAAAAGCCTGATCCTGTTTCTCATTTAGCATGCGTGCATGCACGTTCAATGAGAGGTAGCCCTGGCTGATTTTTAATTTCCTCCGCTCAGTGGCACTGAGGCAAACTCTGCTACCTCACTGCTTTCCTGGCTGATTTATGGAGGGATTTGTTACAAAGTAAGGAAAACATTGCTGTTAAACTCCACAGGCACAAGAGATTGTGAATTATGCAAAGCCCCATTGTGTGTGTTATCAGGCTGTCTCACCCCTGTATCCTCTGTCTTCTTTATCTATAATGTATTAAAAGTCTTGGGCATCCTCTGATCTTCATATTGAATTCCTGTCAGAAAATCAAAGGTGGTGTTAAGAATATTTCTCAGCCGACAATCCCCTGACTGAAGCAGGCAGCGACACTGAGCACAGAATCGAGCTTGGGTTGTGATGTCCAGTTCGAGCCTGTTGGCCGGTGTTCTGCACTGTGATACAAAATGCCCTTTTTTGGGCAATTTAGCTGAGATTGCCATTGCCCCACCCTCACGGCAACCTTGGCAACAGGTTGACAGGTTACTTCTTTCACGAGGAGGAAAAGGATGGGAACTAAATCAGCAGAAAAGAAAGATCAAAGGAAGGAGATCCATTGTAGTCTGGTCGTACCTCACGTGTTAACTGATTTACAAAATAGGTTCATTGGCTAATGCTACTTTTCTGCCTCCCCCCCCCCCCCCCCCCCACTGCCACTCCCCCTCCTGTTCTGCAGGTAGTGAGGCAAATTCTCCCCTTTTTTTGCTTTGGTATTGATGCTCCTTGCTTTGCCTGACCCCTGCAGCTGAGAGGGTGAGTGGGTAAACAGTCTAAAAGGTATAGTGGTAGATAAACATATGAGCATACATACAAACATATGAACATGCGAATCAGGAGCAGGAATAGGCCACTCGGCCCCTTGAGCCTGCTCCACCATTCAGTAACATCATGGCTGATCTGATTGTAACCCAAACTCCACATTCCTGCCTATCCTCAATAACCTTTCACCCCTTGCTTAGCAAGAATCTGTCTGAAAAATATTCAAAGACTCTGCTTCTACTGCGTTTTGAGGAAGAGACTTCCAAAGACTCATGACCCTCCGAGAAAAGATTTCTCCTCATCTCTGTCTTAAACGGGAGACGCCTTGTTTTTAAACAGTGATCCCTAGTTCTAGATTCTCCCACAAGAGGAAACCTCCTTTCCACATCCACCCTGTCAAGACCCCTCAGAATCTTCTTTGTTTCAATCAAGTCGTTTTTTGCTCTTCTAAACTCCAGCGGATACAAGCCTAGCCTGTCCAAGCTTTCCTCATAAGACAGCCCACCCATTCCAGGTATTCGTCTAGTAAACCTTCTCTGAACTGCTTCCAATGCATTTACATCCTTCCTTTAAATAAGGAGACCAATACTGTACACAGTACTCCAGACATGGTCTCACCAATGCCCTGTATAACTGAAGCATAACCTCCCTACTTTTGTATTCAATTCCCCTCGCAATAATTGCTAACATTCCATTACTTTCCTAATTACTTGCTGTACCTGCATACTAAGAAGGCATTTGATAAGGTGCCACATTTTTGATGTGGTACCTTATCAAATGCCTTCTGGAAATCGAAGTACAGTGGATCCAGTAGTTCCCCTTTAACCACAGCACATGTTACTTCAAAGAACTCCAATAAATTGGTTTTAAACATAAATTCCCTTTCACAAAACCATGTTGACTCTGCCTGATTAACTTGAATTTTTCTAAATGCCCTGCTATGACATCTTTAATAATAGCTTCTAACACCTTCCCTATGAAGGATATTAAGCTAACTGGCCTGTAGTTTCCTGCTTTCTGTCTCCCTCCCTTTTTGAATAATGGAGTTACATTTGTCTATTTTCCAATCCAATGGAACCTTCCCCGAATCTAGGCAATTTTGGAAAATCAAAACCAACGCATCAACTACCTCACTAGCCACTACTTTTAAGACCCTTGGATGAAGCCCATCAGGACCCAGGGACTTGTCAGCCCACAGCTCCAACAATTTGTTCAGGACCACTTCCCTGGTGATTTGTAATTTTCTTGAGTTCCTCCCTTCCGTTTCCTGATTTATAGCTATTTCTGGAATATTACTTGCATCCTCTATGGTGAAGACCGATACAAAATAGCTGTTCAATTCATCTGCCATTTCCTTATTAATTATTAATTCTCCAGACTCACTTTCTATAGGACCAACGCTCACTGTTAACTTTTTAAAATATCTATAGAAATGCTTACTATCTGTTTTTATATTTCTAGCTAGCTGTCTCTTGTACTCTAATTTTCCCTCCTTTATTAAACTTTTAGTCGCTCTTTGCTTTTTATATTCTGTCCAATCTTCTGACCTGCTATGCATCGTTGCACAATAATATGCTTATTCTTTAAGTTTGATACTATCTTTAACTTTTTTTTAGTTAGCCACAGATGGTGGGTCCTCCGCTCGGAATTTTTCTTTCTCGTTGGAATGTATCTATGTATTCTGAATGTATTCTGAAATAGTTCCTTAAATGTCTGCCACTGAATCTCTATTGATCTATTCTTTAACCTACTTTGCCAGTTCATTTCAGCTCTGCTTTCAAGCCCTCATAATTGTCCTGATTTAAGTTTAAAATACTAGTCTTAGACCCACTCTTCTCTCCCTCAAACTGAAAGTAAAATTCAGTCATATGATTGTTGCTGTCGAGAGGCACCTTCACTATGAGGTCATGGATTAATCCTATCTTGTTGCACAATACCAGGTCTAGTGTAGCTGCTCTCTGGCTCCAGAACATGCTGTTCGAAGAAACTATCCTGAAAACATTCTATGAGCTACTCATCTAGACTACCTTTGCACATCTGACTTTTCCAGCCTGTATGTAGATTAAAATCCCCCACGATTATCACTGTACCTTTCTGACAAGCGCCCATTATTTCTTCCTTTTATACCCTGTCCTACCATGTGGTTACTGTTCGGGGCCTATACACCACTCCCACGAGTGACTTCTTGCCTTTATCATTTCTCATCTCAACCCATTCCACTTCTACATCCTGGTTTCCTGAACTTGGGTCATCCCTCTGTATTGTGCTAATACCATCATTAATTAACAGAGCCATCTTTCCACCTTTTTCCTAACTTCCTAAGATTTCTAAATGTCCTTTATCCTTCAATATTCAGGTCCCAATCTATGCCATCCTGCAGCCATGTCTCTGTAATGGCTGTCAGATCGTACTTATTTATTTCTGTTTGCGCTCTCAGTTCATCTGTTTTGTTTTGAATGCTTTGTGCATTCAGATACAGAGCCTTTAGTTTTGTCCTTTTTTTTATTATTTTTGTAGCCTGGTCTGCTGACTTCTAATTACTGTCCCTTCCTTTTATCTTTATCTTTTCCCATATTAATACCTTCCTCTCTTGCCTTGTCTCTACTCTTTGATTTACCACATCTTCCCAAATTTGATCTCTTGCTCACACTATTTAGTTTAAAACCCTCTCTACTTCCCTAGTTATGTGGCTTGCTAGAACACTGGTCCCAGGACAGTTCAGGTGTCGACCGTCCCAACGGTGCAGCCACCACTTTCCTCAGTTTTGCTGCCAGTGCCCCATGAACCTGAACCCACTTCTACCACATCAATCTTTGAGCCACGCATTCATTTCTCTAATTTTATTTGCCCTGCTCCAATTTGTACGTGGCTCAGGTAATAATCCAGAGATTATTACCTTTTGAGGTTCTGCTTAATTTGGTGCCTAGCTCCTTGTACTGACAGTGCAGAACGTCTTTCCTTGTCCTGTCTATTTCATTGGTACCTACATGGACCATGACAGCTGGATCCTCCCCCCCTCCCACTGGAAGTTCCTCTCTAGTCCTGAGCAGATGTCCTGAACTATGGCAACGGGCAGGCAACACAGCCTTCTAGACTCTCGCTGTTTGCTGCAGAGAACAGTGTCAAACCCCATCACCTATACTCTTCCCCTACTACCACTACTTTCCTTTTTGCTCCCCTCTGCTTGAACAGCTTCCTGTACCATGGTGCCATGCTCAGTCTGCTCATACACACAACAGCCCTTGCTCTTGTCCACAGGAGCTGCAAGAAACTTGTTGCTCAATTTCAAGGGCGGTGGCTGCTCCACTCCCACCTTCTTGATCCCCCTGCCTGGCTCGCTGTCGCATCCTCCTGTCCCTGACCACTGACAAGGGCGGCGCAGTGGTTAGCACCGCAGCCTCACAGCTCCAGCGACCTGGGTTCAATTCTGGGTACTACCTGTGTGGAGTTTGCAAGTTCTCCCTGTGTCTGCGTGCGTTTTTTCCGGGTGCTCCGGTTTCCTCCCACAAGCCAAAAGACTTGCAGGTTGGTAGGTAAATTGGCCATTATAAATTGCCCCTAGTATAGGTAGGTGGTAGGGAAATATAGGGACAGGTGGGGATGTGGTAGGAATGTGGGATTAGTGTAGGATTTGTATAAATGGGTGGTTGATGGTTGGTACAGACTCGGTGGGCCGAAGGGCCTGTTTCAGTGCTGTATCTCTAAAACTAAAAACAGATGACCCTATCCAAAGGGGGTGTGGCTGCCTCTAACAAAGTGTCCAGTTAGCTTTCCCCCTCCCTGATGTATCACAATGTCTGCAGCTCGGCCTCCAGCTGAATGACTCTGATCATGACAGGAAGCTCGGAAAAGCTGGAGGGTGCCTCTGTTAATTAATGATGGTATTAGCACAATAGAGAGGGATGACCTAAGTTCAGGAAACCAGGATGTAGAAGCGGTTTGGGTCGAGATGAAAAATGATCAAATGACTCAAATTACATTTCAAGAAACAATTCAAAATGTTCAACAAACATAAATTCTATTTTATTTTTGAAAAAACTAAACTCTGGAGGGAAGATCCATCTGTGGCTTGCCAAAGACTTTAAGGATGCTATTAGATTAAAAGAAGAGGTTTATAATGTTGTAAAGAATTGTAGTAAGCCTGAGGATTGGGGGTGTATTAAAAACTAGCAAAGGGCTGACGAGGAAAAAAAAAACAATGAGAGTAAACTAGCCTGGAGCATAAAAACAGACTGTAAGAGCTTTTACAAGTATATAAAAAGGAAGAGAGTAGCTAAATGAAGCAGGGACCAGAGAAATTATGGGAAATGAGGAAATGGCAGAGACATTGAAAAATATTTTGTCTGGCTTCACAGTAGAAGACACCAGTTACATACCAGAAATAGGGGGTGACTTCGGGGCTAATAGGAGTGAAGAAATTAAGGAAATGACTATCAGCAGAGAAAAAGGACTGGAGAAAAATAAGTGACTAAAATCTGACACATTCTCTGATGGCTTACATCATAGGGTTCTAAAAGATATAGCTGCAGAGATTGTGGATGTGCTGATTATGATTTTCCAAATTCCTTTAATTCTAGAACCGTGCTAGCGGACTGCAAGTTAGGAAATGTAACATTTCTATTGAAGAAAAGAGGGGGAGAGAAAACTGGGAACTGTAGCCCAGTTAGCCTGACATCAGTCGTTGGGAAAGTGATGGAATCTATTATTAAGGAAGTCTTAACCATGTACTTACAAGTCATAGTATGATTAGATCAAGTCAACATGGTTTTACAAATGTGAAATCATGTTTGACAAATTTTAGTTTTTTGAGCATGTAACTAGTCCGGTAGATAAAGGAGAACTAGTTAGTGTTGTCTACTTGGATTTCCAAAAGGCATTCGATAAGGTGCTGCACAAAAGGTTAATACACAAGACAAGGCTTATGGAGTTGGGGGTGATCTATTGGCATGGATAGAAGATTGGTTAACAGACAGGAAGCAAAAAGTAGGGATAGACCAGGCATTTTGAAGTTGGCAGGCAATGTCTAATGAAGTGCCACAAGAGTCAGTACTGGGGCGTCTGCTATTTACAATCTATATTAATGGCTTAGACGAAGAGACAGAGTGTAATGTATTTAAGTTTGCTAATGAAACAAGGCTAGGTGGGAATGCAAGCTGTGAGGAGGACACAGAGGCTGCAAAGAGTTATAGGCAGATTAAATGAGTGGTAGATAGAGTATAATGTGGGAAAATGTGAGGTTTTCACTTTTGGTAGTAAGAACAGAAAAGCAGAATATTTTTTAAAAGGCGTGAAACTTGTAAATGTTCATGTTCAGACAGATATGGGTGGTACAAGGAGCACAACGTTAGCATGCAGGTATAGCAAGCAATTAGGAAGACAAATGGCATGTTGGCTTTTATTGCAAAGGACTGGAGTCCAAGAATCAAAAGGTCTTGCTACAATTGTACAGGGCGTTGGTGAGACCACACCTGGAGTACTGTGTGCAGTTTTGGTTTCCATATTTGAGGAAGGATATACTTGCATTGGAGGTGGTACAATGAAGGTTCAGGAGATTGGTCCCTGGGATGAAAGTGTTGTCCTATGCTAACAGGCTGAGTAAATTGAGTCTATACGCTCTAGAGTTTAGAAGAATGAGAGGTGATCTCATTGAAACATACAAGATTCTGAAGGGACTTGACAGGGTGGACACTGAGGGGTTGTTCCCCTGGCTGGGGAATCTAGGACATGGGGGGGGCAAGAGGGGCACAGTTTCAGGATAAGGGGCTGATCATTTAGGACTGAGATGAGGAGAAATTTCTTCACTCAAAGGGTTGTGAATCTTTGGAATTCTTTTGTGAATGCTCCATCGTTGAATACATTTAAAGCTCTGAGATACAGACAGTTCTTTGGGTCTCGGAATTCAAGGGATCTGGGCAGTGGGCCCAAGATCAGCCATGATAGTATTGAATGACAGAGCAGCCTCAAGGCGCTGTATGGTCTGAACTTGTTCTTCTAGCTTGTTTGCAGTACTCTGCCAAGAAAGAGCTGAAAGAGCTTATATTTATATAGTGTCTTGCATGACCTCCAGATGTACCAAAGCACTTGACAGTCAATTATATACTCTTGAGGTGGGAAATGCGGCGGTGAATTTGTACGCGACATGATCCCGCAAACTGAAATGAAATAAATGACCAGATAATCTCTTTTTTTTTTTATTGACGCTGATTTGAGGGATAACTATTGACCAAGACATTGGGGAGAACTCTCCTCCTCATCTTAAAAATAGTGCCATGGGATTTTTATACCCAACTAAGAGGGGAGACACGACCTCTGTTTAACATTGCATTTGAAAGGCTGCATCTCCGACTGTACAGCACTGACTCAGTACAGCACTGGCGTGTCACCCTTTTTTCTTTTCCCTGGAGTGGGAATTGAAGCCACAGTCTTATGATGCAATGTTCTCTGTACCTGGCTGTCAACTGGTTCCGAAGAATTTCTTCTTCTTGCTTTCCACCCTCCCACCAATCCCCAGCTCTTTACTGGCAGATATCACATTCTCTGCTCAGCACTTCCAGATTGTTGTAAAAACCCATTTAGTTCACTAATATCTTTCAGGGAAGGAAATATACTGTCCTTACTGGGTTTGGCCCACATCTGATTCCAGCCCCACAGGATTGTGGTTGACTCTTAACTGCCCTCTGAAATGGCCTAGCAAGGCACTCTGTTGTATCAAACCGGTGCTGAAAAGTTGAATAAGAATAAAGCCGGACAGACCACCCGGCATCAACCGAGGCACTGAAAACTACAAAGGTACATCCTGCCCAGTCAACCTGCAAAGTTCTCCTCACTAATGTCTGGGACGTTGTGCCAAAATTGGGAGAGTTGTCCCACTGGTCAAGCAACAACTTGGCATAGTCATACTCACCACATCATACCTTGCATGCAATGTACCAGACTTCTCCATCACCATCCCTGGGTATGTCATGTCCCCCTGTCCCAGAGGTTGCAGTACAGTGGTATACCATCGCGAGAAGTGGCCCTGGGAGTCGTCAATATTGACTCCGGACACCATTGAGGATACCCTCCAATGTGTTGTGTGGCACTACCCCCATACTAAATGGGATTGACTCGGAACAGATCAAGCGACTCCAAGTTGGGCATCCATGAGGTGCTGTGGGCTGTGAGCAGCGGCAGAATTGCATTCATCTGGGACCTCGTGGCCTGGCATATCCCTCACTCGACCATTACCATCAAGACAAGGGACCTACCCTGGTTGAATGAAGAGTGCAGGAGGGCATGCCTAAACATGAGGTGCCAACTTGGTGAAGCTCCAACACAGGACACATGCATGCTAAACAGCAGAAGCAGCATTCTATAGAGCGAGCAAGCAATCCCACACCCAACAAATCCGATCTAAGCTCTGCAGTCCTGCCACACCCCCTCCTGAATGGTGGTGGGCAATTAACTGGAGGAGGAGGCTCCAAAAATATCCCCATCCTCAATGATGGGGGAGCCCAGCACATCAGTGCAAGAGACAAGGCTAAAGCATTTGTGACCATCTTCAGCCAGAAGTGCTGAGTGGATGATCCATCTTGACCTCCTCCTGGGATCCCCAGCATCACATATGTCAGTCTTCAACCAATTTGATTCACTCCACGTGATATCAAGAAATGGCTGAAGGCACTGAATGCAGAAAAGGCTGTGGGACCAGACAGCATCTGGGCTGTAGTACTGAAGACTTGTGCTCCAGAACTAGCTGTGCCCCTAGCCAAGCTGTTCCAGTACAGCTACAACACTGGCATCTACTTGATTAAGCAAAATTGCTCAGGTATGCCCTGTTCCCAAATAGCAGGACAACTCCAAACAGACAAATTACTGCCACATCAGTCTACTTTCAATCAGCACAGTGATGGAAGGTGTTGTTGCTGCTATCAAGCGGCACTTACTCAGCAAATAACCTGCAAACCCAGAAAATGCCGGTGCTCAGTTTGGGGTCTGCCAGGGCCACTTGGCTCCAGACCTCATTACAGCCTTGGTTCAAACATGGACAAAAGATCTAAATTCCAGGGGTGAGGTGAGAGTGACTGCCCTTGACATCAAGGCAGCATTTGACTGACCGAGTGTGGCATCAAGGAGCCCTGGCAATATTGAAGTCAATGGGAATCGGGGAAAAGTCTCCACAGGTTGGGATCCTACCTTGCACAAAGGAAGATGTTTGTGGTTGTCGGAGGCCAAACATCTCAGTCCCAGGACATCGCTGCAGAGTTCTTCAGGGCAGTGTCCTAGGCCCAACCATCCGAAGCTGCTGCTTCAATTATCTCTGTTATAAGGTCAGAGTATGAATGTTTGCTGCTGATTGCATGATGTTCAGTACTATTTGCAATTCCTCAGATACCAAAGCAGTCACTGCCCACATGCAGCAAAACCTGGACAACTTTTAGGCTTGGGATGATATGTGGCACGAATGTCATTTGCCACTTAAGTGCCAGGTGATGACCATCTCCAACAAGAGAGAATCTAATAATCACGAATTCCCCCACCACCAACGTCCTTGGGGTCACCATGGACCAGAAACTTAACTGAACCAGCCATATAAATGCTGTGGCTACAAAAGCAGGTCAGAGGCTGGGGATCCTGCGGCGAGTAACTCACCTCCTGACTCCCCAAAGCCTGTCCACCATCGACGAGGCACAAGTCAGGAGTGTGGTGGAATACACTCCAGTTGCCTGGAGGAGTGTAGCTTCAGCAACACTCAACACCATCCAGGACAAAGCTCCTGCTTGATTGGCACCCCCTTCACTAAAGGCCTGCTACCCGATCCGAACCCGACGGGACTTGACGACGTGTCGGATTTGGGTCAGGTTGCACATCTGGGTCCGGCATTCGGGGTTGGGTCGGGCCGGATTAGACATGCTCTATCACCACCTCAGGTAAGTGACTCTAATGTTAAGTTACTTTTTGGACTTTAAAGGTGTTTTTTTTTTAAAGTTCTTTTAAGCTTGTGCAGGTAAGAAACAAAGTTTTAAAAAAAAAAACAGAAGGTAGGTTAACTGATAGTCAGGTGCGGGAAAAAATGGAAGGACTTGGACCGGATCGGGCTCGGGGTCAGATGGGGTTCTGTTGGGCTCGGGTCGGGTATGATTTGCAGACCTGAGCAGACCTTTACCCTTTATCACCTTTAAGCATTCACTCCCAGTACACAGAGGCAGCAGTGTGTACCAGCTACAAGATGCATTGCAGCAACGCCCCGATCCTCCTTCGACAGCACCTTCCAAAGCCATGATCTCTACCATCCAGAACAACAAGGGCAGCAGGTTAATGGGAACACCACCACCTGCAAGTTCCCCTCCAAGTCACACACCATCCTGACTTGGAACTGTATCGCCGTTCCTTCACAGTCGCTGGGTTAAAATCCTGGAACTCCCTGATAGCACTGTGGGTGTACCTACACTAGATGGATGGCAGCTCACCACCACCTTCTCAAGGGCAATTAGGGATGGGCAGTATATGTTGGCCTTGGCAGTGATGCCCACACCCCACAAATGAATAACAAGAAAGTGTTTGCAGAAATGAAGGTCTCTGGAATATTTTGCAACTCATTAACAAGCCAGTTAATATTAGCAGGCCATGATTTGTTTTGTTTTTAAAAGAAAGCAGCAGTACATTGGAGTTATGCACAAAATTTCATTGGCTTCAAGTCATTGCACTCCTTTTTCTACAAAGGGTTTTGTTCTGGGTAGTGTTTGGTGATGTGAAAAGAATGCACTGCCTGTAAGTTTGTTTGATCCCCCACTCTGAGCTGGCAGTCATCAGTTGATTTAAAGGAAGACGCTCCAACATTTAAATGGTCGAATAAAGGACATCTTGTCACAGCAGCGAACTATGCTGCACCTGGCCTTCAAAACATGCCACTAGAAGTAGACTGGGCCAAGAACATCTTAATTGACTTCATTGATCAGCTCCTACAGCTGGACCAAGCTCCTAATAACTTAATTAAGAGACATTGATGCACTGCTGATAATTGAAGCATTGATGAAAATTTTAGATTCCTCCTGGTATCAGCATCTTGAGTTTTTAGACTTCCCCTTCTGTCTGACTGCAGGTGCAACAGTTTTAAAAGGGCAAGTGCCCTCCACATCAAGGGTTTGGCAAACAGTGGACAACAGTGAAAATGTGTTACTTTTGGACTTGACGTTCATGCCTTTTGAAGTAGTTTATATTGCAGCGTTGCTCACTTGAAACAAACAAAATGTAGTTTGCAAAATTTCTTTCAGGACTTCATTCCCTGAATGATATTTTTGGAAATCTGCATTGGTAAGCGATTATTTTCATGCCCGTTTTCCGGCCTCTTCATCCACCTGTTGACCTGGTGAGATAACAGGATTAGATTTCTTTTGAAGATGTTACTTGTAGCATAGATAAATGAGAATCCGTGGATGTGGTGTATTTAGATTTTCAAAAGGCATTTGATAAAGATCCACACAGGAGGTTAGTAAACAAAATGAGAGCACAAGGGATTGGGAGTAATATACTGGTATGGATCAAGAATTGGTTAACAGACAGAAAATAGAAATAAATGGGTCATTCTCAGGATGGCAGGTTGTTACTAGTCGGGTACCGCAAGGATCTGTGCTTGGGCCACAACTGTTCACAATCTACATAAATGATTTGGATGTGGGCACCAAATGTAATATTTCCAAATTTGCTGATGACAAAACTAGGTGGGAATATAAGTTGTGAGGCGGATTCAAGGAGGCTTCAAGGGGACTTGGGCAGGCTAAGTGAGTGGGCAAGAACATGGCAGATGTTTGGTAGAAAAAAACAGAAAGGCAGAGTATTTTTTAAATGGTGAGAGGTTGGGAAGTGTTAATGTTGAAAGGGACCTGGGTGTCCTTGTTCATGAGTCACTAAAAGCTAGTATGCAGGTGCAACAAGCAGGAAGGCAAATGTTGGCCTTCATCACAAAGGGATTTGAGTACAGGAGTCATAGAGATACAGCATTGCAACAGGCCCTTTGGCCCACTAAGTCTGTGCCAACTAACAACCACCCATTCATACTAATCCTACATTAGTCCCATATTCCCGACCACACCCCCACCACCCACTGACACTGGGGGCAATTTACAATGGCCAATTTACCTATCAACCTGCAAGTCTTTGGCTGTGGGAGGAAACCAGAGCACCCAGCGAAAACCCACGTGGTCACGGAGAACTTGCAAACTCTACACAGGCAGTACACAGAACCGAACCCAGGTCACTGGAGCTGTGAGGCTGCGGTGCTAACCACTGCCCCACTGTGCCGCCCAAAGAGTAAAGAGGTCTTGCTGCAATTGTATTGATCCTTAGTGAGACTGCACCTGGAGTATTGTGTATAGTTTTGGTCGTCTCATCTAAGGAAGGATATACTTACCATAGAGGGAGTGCAACAGAGGTTCATCAGACTAATCCCTGGGATGGCGGGATTGTCTTATGAGGAGAGATTGCAGAAACTGGGCCTGTATTCTCTAGAGTTTTGAAGAATAAGAGGTGATCGCATTAAAACTTTAAAAATTCTTACAGGCATGACAGGGTGGATATAGATAGGATGTTTCTGGGATGGAACATTTAAGCTATGAAGAGAGGTTGGATAGGCTTGGGTTGTTTTCACTGGAGCAGAGAAGACTGAAGGGTGACCCTGATCGAGGTGTACAAGATTATGAGTGGCATGGACAGGGTGGATAGGGAGCAGCTGTTCCCCTTAGTTGAAGGGTCAGTTATGAGGGGACACAAGTTTAAGGTGAGGGGCAGGAGGTTTAAGGGGGATTTGAAGAAGAACCTTTTTACCCAGAGGGTGGTGATGGTCTGGAATGCCCTGCCTAGGAGGGTGGTAGAGGCGGGTTGCCTCACATCCTTTAAAAAGTACCTGGATGAGCACTTGGCATGTCATAACATTCAAGGCTATGGGCCAAGTGCTGGCAAATGGGATTAGGCAGACAGGTCAGGTATCTTTAATGCATCGGTGCAGACTTGATGGGCCGAAGGGCCTCTTCTGCACTGTATTATTCTGCGATTCTATGTTTCTCTGGCTGGTGAGTCTAGAACCAGGGAACCTCGTCTCAGAAAAAGGGGCAGGCCACTTAAGACTGAGATGAGGAAAAATTTCTTTTCTCGGGGGTGGTAATTCTTTGGAATTCTCTACCCCAGAGGGCTGTGGAAACTCAATCATTGAGTACATTCAAGACCAAAATCAATAGCTTCCTGGATACTAATGACATCAAGGGAGATGGGACAGTGTGGGAAAGTGACATTGAGATAGATGATCAGCCATGATCTAATTAAATGGCCTACTCCTGTCTGTTCCCACGCTCCCAATATACTGCCTACACTCACCATGTACGGCATACATGAAGGTGGCTGTTTGGGAAAAGTATTCTGAGGGAACAACTATGTTCAAGTTTTAACTTTCAATAGTTCAGTCCCTCTTACAAATCTCCCATCTTGAATGCTGTGACTGGACCAGTCTCCCCAAACCGATTGTCTCATTGATACATTGTCAGATGATAATTGCAAAGGGAAGGCTAAGCTGTTTCTCCAGGGCTTCCTCTGGTCTTCTGCCAAAATTGCAATAGTGATTTGGAGAACCATTGTGAAAATGAGACCCCAGTTTCTCTCCGTTGTAAATTGGCAGATTAACATGAAGTACAGACACTTACTGGAATAAAGGAATCTATATAAGTGATCGTGCTGCATCAGTACACCCCCACCTGTTCAACTTCCCCCCCTCCCAACAGTTAACATATTCAGGAAGGAAGGGAATAGTAATGAGACAATGGGGGCGAAACCTGGTCACTATCAATACGAGAATCAGCTGCAGATTCTCATTCCATGACTACAAGTGCTACATTAACCATGAGCAGCACAGGCTTGGTCATACACAATTTCATAGAGCTTTCAGCCTCCAGAGGGTGTAATACTGTGGTAAATTTTCAACTCTCTGAAAAGTGGAACAAATGTTTTAAAGCTACACAGGACATGTAGAGTACTGAACAACATAGAGTCAGATAAGCAACGAAGCTTAGGCTGGAGTTAGAATATTGTAACCAGTTTATCAATGATGTGGAGGGGGTTGGGAAGAAATGTACTAGGATAAGAGGCTTAGTTTTTAGAGGAAATGAGTGAAATGGAGGCTTTTTACTCTTGGAATACATGACATTAGCAGGAGGTTTGAAAGTGGTGTTCCAAACGAGCTTTGATAAGGTAAACTGGAAAAACTATTGGCTGTTGAGGCGATAACTAGATGGGGCATAAATTTTAGGTTATCACTAAAAGATCAGAGGGTGAAATGAGAAGGAAATTTAATTTTACACAAATTGTTGGGACAGAATGACCTACCAGAAACAGCAGTGGAAGCAGAATCCATCAAAGGGAGATGGATATGTGTTTGAACAATTTAAAAGGATATGGGGACAGTATAGGACAGGAGAATGTGAGTAAAGGGAGAGCTCATTCAGAGAGAAGGGCAGGCACCACGGACCAAATGGCCTCTGATTCTAAGCAGAATTTTAATTTCAATGGTCCCTGTTCATCTGAATTGGGGAATTTTTTTTATCTGTAGTAATTTTAAATAAGGAGCTGGTGAATTCTGGTGTAGTTATTATTGAAAATGTAACTTTTTTCCTTTTTTTAAAAAAAAGAGATACACATCTGCATACATGACTCATTGTTTGTTGGGGCCATTACTGCTCCCCTTTTGAGGTAATCAATCTGATTTTTTTTCTGTTGTCCATTTTCTTGTTTTGGTCCAAAGTGCAAAAGTAGGACACCTGTTGTAATAGATTGATTGGGTGAAACTTCTCGGTTTCGTTTCCAATATTTGCAAATGTTCAAGTTATATAAGAAAGATTGGGGCGGGGGACGGAATTCAAAATAGATACAATAGAGAGCTATATTGAGTCAAAATGTTAAGGGGCTTAGGAAAGCATCATCCGTGCTTTAGCCGTCTTTCAAATGAGATCCCATTGCACCATTCGTGCCCTGGTACAGGATTCACACAAGGTTAGTGTGCAAGTACAGCAAGTGATTAGAAAGGCAAATGGAATGTTTATTGCAAAGGGAATATAAAAGTAGGAAGTTTTGCTACAGCTGTACAGGGCCTTAGTGAGACCACATCTGGAGTACTGTTTGCAGTTTTGGTCTCCTTACTTAAAGGATATAGTTGCATTAGAAGCAGTTCAGAGCAGGTTCATTCAACTGATTCCAGGGATGAAGGGCTTATCTTGTGAGGGAAGGTTGAACAGGTTGGGCCTTTATCCATTGGCGTTTACAAGATTGAGAGGTGATCTTATTGAAGCATATAAGATCCTGAGGGACTTGACAGGGTGGATGCTGGAAGGATGTTTCCACTTATGGGCAAGACTAGAACTAGGAGAATTAAAAATAAGGGATCTCCCATTTAAGATGGAGATGAGAAATATTTTTCTCTGAGGGTCATTTAGTATTTGGAATTTGCTTTCTCAGAGAGCAGTAGAGGCTGGGTCATTGAATATATTCAAGGCTGAGTTAGACAGATTTTTGATCGACAAGGGAATCAAATGTTCTGGGAGGCAGACAGGAAAGTGGAGTTCAGGCTACTCAGATCAGCCATGATCTTATCAAATGGTGGAGCAGGCTCGAGGGGCTGAATGGCCTACTCCTGCTCCTAGTTCGTATGTTTGTTGGTAGGAGCAGGGACATTTGCCCTGGTGTCCTGGTCAATATTAAGCAGGTACGGTAGCATAGTGGTTATGTTATTAGACAAGTAATCCAGAAGCCTGGACTAATAATCCAGATGCTTCAGTTCCGATCCCACCATGGCAGCTGGGGAATTTAAATTCATTAAATTGTAATGCAAAGCTAATCTCAATAATGGTGACCATGAAACTACCAGATGGTCATTTAAAAACCCATCTGGTTCACTCATGTTCTTTAAGGAAGGAAATATGCCATCCTTACCCATTCCGGCTTACATATGACTCCAAGCCAACCACAATGTAGATGATTCTTAATTCCCCTCCAAAATGGCCTAACGAGCCACTCAATTGTATCAAACTGGTACAAAAATGTCTAAAGAATAAAACTGGATGGACCACCTGGCATGAAGCCTCCCACCTAACAGCATTATGGGAGTACTTTGACCTCACTGACTACGAGCGGTTCAAGAATGTAACTCGCCACCAACTTCTCAAGGGCAATTAGGGATGGGCAATAAATGCTGGCCTTGTCAGCGACGCTCATATCCCATGACAGAATTTTTAAAAAAAACCCTTAACCAACATCACTAAATATACATGATTTGGTCATTGATATTGCTGTTTGTGGGAGCTTGCTGTGCCTAAATTGCCACATTTCCTCCATTACAACAGTGACTTCAAAAGTACTTCATTGGCTGAAGGTGTTTTGGGACATCCTGAGGTTATGAAAGGCAGAATGTAATTGCAGGTTTTTTATTGAACCATCATGTAGTCTCAGGGCCAGCACCTCAGAGTCTGGAAGGTTCCCCTGGTCGACCAGCATTAAACAAATAGGCATTCAGTAGACGTATGCTGCCCTCAACTGCACTGCAGCTACACGCGTTCTGTTCCTCAGTCCCCACCTCGCCCTGCACTCCCCATGACTAAAACGGTTGAGCTTGCACCAGGGATGATGTGGCAGCCTCTGATCAGGCTGGAGGGTGTGGAAGGAGTTGTGTTTTTTTTTTAAACAGAGGAAGCTGCTTGTCCCCATTCTGTTGGCCATAATGCGCTTTTGTCATGGCGATAGTTGGTAGCATTGTGCAGATTGGTTAGTGGTCTGCTGGTGAGGAACCTCTGGTATATCTTTGGTGCGGGAAAGTGGCATTGAGCTAGATGATCAGCCATGATGTAATTGAATGGTGGAGCAGGCTCGACGGGCGGAATGGCCTACTACTCTTTCTATGTTTCTATGTTCCTAAGAGGCAGTTGTGGATTTTCTCGAGCAGGACCGGCATTTGCCTTGAGGGCCTCTACATTTTACTGGACAATGATATGATTGCCTAGATTTCTTTTCACTGCATTCACTTGGTGGCCCCACAGAATTGTGTGGACCTAACACTGCCCCTTTTCCCAAGGAGATGCTGCAATATGACACCTGATGTTAGGAGGACCTATATTCAAGAGAATTGGTAACCATTCAATATTTGTTGGTGTCATAGTCCCTGTTATTTGTCTCATTGTTTGATTTAATTGTACATCAACTAGATTTGTGTGGGAAGAGTTCAATGACACAGGAGGGCAATATCCTCCAACTCTGTAATGGAGAGCTACAAATGAGCTGAGCAATGTTTACACATGAGTGCCCCGAGTTGAGCCAGCAGACTTGTGTAGATGGCGGTTTCTGCCCTTGATATTTGAGGCCACCTCAGTGAGCTGATCCTTGTAGGCAAGTGTGTGGTCCAGAGTCACTCCTAGATACGCTTGCTTTGGATCAGGTGCCAACCAATCTCCATCCAAAATGATGATGAGCTCTTGTGAAACTTTGGCATGATTTCAGGTGGAAACCTAATGCTGCTGGTCTTCGACACGTTTCCAGTGACGAGTGAAAGGACAGGATTGGATGATTGTCAAACTTGAACTGCACTGGGGAGAAGGATGTTGCTGTGTAGGAGACTGGAAGGGGTTATACACTGACCTTTTCACTTGCATGACTTAGTTTCCTCCTTTTAAGACTGCATGAGAATCAATATGTGGAGTCTCAAAACTGATCCTTGTGGGCTTGGCTGTTGTAGGGACAATGTGCTGTAAATTGCTGAATGGTGCTTTCAAGATTTGTGAGAGAAATGCCCTAAAATGTGTATAAAAGGGAGTTCAGCAGTTGAACTGAATGCTGGGGAAAGGCTTTTAGCAAACACAAATTGTCAACTAGTTTAAACCATCACCCAGACTTTTTGGCCATAAAGTCTTTGAAGCTAAGATCGATTTTAAATAATTATAGCTATAAAGCTTCTAGGTTAATTGCACTAGAAAGGTTTGTGTTTATACTATGGACATTTATTACTAGTGTAAAGCCCCATTATTCCTAGCAGGCCTCTGGCGGAACACCTAATGGAACGTGAACTTGTTGCGTTCCTCTATTTGTGTGGATGAAGCCTCTTGACAAATGTAAGATCAGTAGGAGGGGTCGTAAAACTTGCAGTCATAGTCAGTCACTGGTGGCACAATCCATGGTCCAGCGACTGAGAGCCACAGGACTGCACATTTATCAGGTTTGATTGGCAGAAGGGTAGGTGGGTGGGAGTGCACGAAGCTTTCTGGCACCAGTGTCATCCTGATTGGGTTATGTGTATGTCAGGGGTCCTCCCTTTAAAATTAAGTTATAATAATAGGGTTCTGCACCCCTCAAGTTGGCTAGCGCTGGATAAGCAGCAGTTAGTTGTAATAGCTGTAGAAGACAGCCTTGTATTAATCTGTTTCTGCAGAAACTGTCTGTCTTTTTAGGAGGAGCAGTCTTTCTGTTCCTTCAATTTGGTTCTTTGTTCTGTAAGAACTTTTACCCAGCAGGTGCAGAAGTTCGGCTTTATAGGTACAGCCAAAGAGTAAACCAGTTAGAATGGGAGGCTGTACTAGCCAGTTGCAGGCAGAGAAGGAAGTGCAACTTAACTTTAAGTACTGAAGGTGGGAGTGAAGCCTGCTTAGGTATGGTATAATAACTTCTGCTATTGAAAAGTGACTGGAAGTACTGTGGAGTGTTTTTGGAGGTGGTGTGGTGAATTCCAGGATTTAGCAGGAAGTGCTGCTGCATTCTCACAGGGAGGGCAGAGGATCTGGTGAACCATCCACACAAAGCCTGTAACATGGAGGCTGCAGTTGCAGTGCCTCTGAGTCTGCAACATGACGAGGAGCAGGGTGTGAGGCTTGCATCGTTGGAATGTGTTTGAGGGTGAGGAGGAGTATCTGGATGTTAAGCCAGAGTCCTGAATGGGAGGGGAGGGGCTGCTGTTGGGATGTGGTGCATTGAGAGGTTGGTGGAGCAGAGGGTAGGAGATGTCATACAAAGATGCATTTGCTGACCTAGAATACCCATGTGAAGTCATTTAAACTTCTTGTGGCACAACTACAGGGTCCTTGGGGCCAGACTCTGGGAATGCACTCGCCTTCCAGGAGAGGAGCGGACCTGTGGGAGGAACCTGGAGCGGGAAGCAGTTAAATAAAGCCCAAGGATCGTGGTCTACAGTACTTGCCTGTCCGCTGCTGTGGACAGGAGTCCAGGTGTGCCTGAGTTTGAAAAATAGTGAACAGTGTCATCACAGGAAAGCTGTAAGGTGATTGGTTGGTGAGTAACTGCTGTTCGGGAATATTTGTAAAAAGCTGGGTTAGTACACTGTTAGAGTGCGTGTGTAAATAGTTACAAATTAGAAAAAATGTTAACATTAAAATTTATGAAACTACCTTACAATTAAAGCACACAAGCAGAAGGGAAAAGCTGGTGTGTCTACTGTTTTTTTTTATTTTAAAGCAGTAAGGTTTATTACTGAGGTAACATTTTAGTATTGGTAGGGTATATTAATAGTGGGAAGGTAGATTGGTTTTGGTAAGTGGACATCACAGGAAAGCAGGTGGGTGATTGGCTGGTTGAGACTTCGGAGCTACAAACAGTAAGAGAGGGAGAGAGCGGCGAGGCACAGGCAGTGAGTTGGAGTATCTGGTGGGTATTTTACTACTTTTTCTTTTTTCTGCTGATTTTTTACTTTTTCACCTACATTTATGTCTAAGTAGAAGCTGAAATGCCAGTAGTCGGTAGGTGGTTCATTTTATTTATAACCATTTTATTGTGTTTATTTAACTTCCAATTTTGGTGCAGTAAATGAATAACTTGAGGCAAGGCAGGGCTGCTCACACCCGTTGAATGAGCATCCTGTGCCATGTGGGGTCTCCAGGACCCTGCCCATCTCCTGGGCAACTACATGTGCAGAAAGTGCCACAAAATGCAATAACCCAAGCGCCGAATCTTGGAACTCGAGCAGCTGGAGTCACTGAGGTGCATTTGCGAGGATGAGATATGTGGATAGCTCGTTTCGGGAGGTGGTCACCCCGTAGCTTAAAAGAGTGCAGGCAGAGAGGGGGTGGGTGGCTGCTAGACAGACCAGAAGGACAAGGAAGGTTGTGCGGGAGTCCCCAGAGGGCATCCCACTTTCCAACCAGTATTCAGTCCTGAGTACCAATGGAAGAGAGGGTTCCTCTGGAGAGTGCAGAGAGAGTCATGACCAGAGTACCATGGGTGGCTCAGCTGTGCAGGGAGGGAGGATAAAAGACAGAAGAGCAAAAATGGAAGGGGATTCAATAGTTAGGGGAACAGACAGGCATTTCTGTGATCGCAGACGTGATTCCAGGATGGTATGTTGCCTCCCTGGTGCAAGGGTCATGGATATCACTTAACAGCTACAGAGCATTCTGGAGGGTGAGTGTGCACAGCCAGAGGTCATGGTCCACATTGATACCGACAATATGGATAGAAAAAGGGATAAGATCTTGCAGGCTAAGTTTAGAGAGTTCGGAAAGAAATTAGCAAGCAGGACCTCAAAGATAGTAAGCTCCGGATTACTCCCAGGACCATGTGTTAGTGAGTATAGAAATAGGAGAATACACCAGATGAATGCTTGGCTGGAGAGATGGTGCAGGGCTTTAGATTTCTGAGGCATTGGGACCAGTTCTGGGGAAGGTGGGACCTGTACAAGCTGGGCGGTCTACACTTGAACAAGACTGGGATGAATATCCTTGAAGGAAAGTTTGCTAGTATTGTTGGAGATGGTTTAAACTAGTTTGGCAGGGGAATGGGAACCTGAGGGCAGTTTCAGATAGAACAAATTCAGGGCAGGGAATGGGAGGCATAAAATTAGTGAGTGACTCTGAAGGACAGAAGAAGCAAAGGTTTAAAAAGTGTACAGCACAGGAATTTGAGAGTGTTAAAAGATATTTATTTAAATGCAAGGAGTATTACAAATCTGATGAGCTGAGGGCCCAGATAGACACATGGCAGCATGATATCATTGCTATAACAAAACTTGGCTTAAAGAGGGGAAAAAATGGCAGCTCAACATCCCTGGATTTAGAGTTTTCAGGTGGGATAGAGAGGGGGATAAAAAAGGAGAGGGTGTAGCATTATTGGTTCAAGAATCAATTACAGTTGTGAGGAGGGAAATATGCTAAATATCAAATGAGGCCATATGGGTTGAGCTCAGAAATAAAAAAAGGAGCAGTCACACTACTAGGAGTGTACTATAGACCCCAAATAGTGAGAGGGAGATAGAAGAACAAATATGTAAGCAAATTCCTGAGTGCAAAAATAATAGGGAACTAATAGTTGGGGATTTGAACTACCCTAATATCAACTGGGATACAAACAGTGTGAAGGGCACACAATGCCTGAACTGTATTCGAGAGATTTTTTTTTAGCTAGCACATAACAAGCCCAATGAGAGGGGGCGCAATTCTAGATTTACTCTTGGGAAATGAAACTGAACAAGTGAAAGAAGTAGCAGTGGGTGACCATTTTGGAAATAGTGATCCTAATACAGTTAGATTTGGCATTATTATGGAAAAGGACAAGGATAGAACAGGAGTAAAAGTTCTAAATTGGGGAAAGGCAAATTTTGCGAAGTTGAGAGGTGATCTGGCGAAAGTGGACTGGATACAGCTACTTGAAGGAAAATCAGTGGCAAACCAGTGGGAAACATTCAAAAGCGAGATTCTACAGACACAGTGTAGACATGTCCCCACAAAGAAAAAGGGTGGTACTGCCAATCTAGAGCCCCCTGATTATCTAGAAGTATACAGGGTAAAATAAGGCAGAAAAAGAAAGCTGATGACAATCACAAAGAACTTTTACTTCAGCCCTGCACTTTCTATACTCTGAGGCTTTCTAAAGTACAAAAGGAAATTAAGAAAGCAAAGAGAGGACATGAAAAAATGTTGGCAAGTAAAATCAAGGAAAACCCAAAGGTGTGTTATCAGTACATTAAGAGCAAGGGGATAACTAAGGAAAGGCTAGGGCCTGTCCGATTGTACAAGGAAACTTATGCGTGGGTGCAGAAGTGTGGGCAGGGTTCTTAATGAGTTTTTTGTCTCTATCTTCACAAAGGAGCGGGTTGATGCAGACATTGTAGTTAAAGAGGAGGAGTGTGAAATATTAGATATGATGAGCATAGTGAGAGAGGAAGTACTAGAGGGTCTGGCATCCTTGAAGGTGGATAAATCATCAGGGCCAGATGAATTGTATCCCAGGCTGTTAAAGGAAGCCAGGGAGGAAATAGTGGATGCTCTGAGGATCATCTTCAAATCCTCACTAGATACAGGCAAGCTACCAGAGGATTGGAGGTCTGCAAACATTGTACTGTTGTTTAAAAAGGTTGTGAGGGATAGGCCAAATAATTATAGGCCAGTCAGCCTGACCTTGGTGGTGGGCAAATTATTAGAATCAATTCTGAGAGATAGGATAAACTGCCACTTAGGAAGGCACGGATTAATTAGGGATAGTCAGCATGGATTTATTGAGGGAAGGTCGTGTCTTACTAACTTCTTGAATTTTTTGAGGAAGTAACAAGGAGGATTGAGCAGGGTAGTGCAGTGGATGTTGTCTACATGGATTTTAGTAAGGCATTTGACAAGGTCCCACATGGCAGACTGGTCCGAAAAGTAAAAGCCCGTTGGATACAGGGGAATTGGATCCAACCTTGGCTCAGTGACAGGAAACAAAGGATAATGGTCAGCGGATGTTTTTGCGAATGGAAGGCAGTTTCCAGTCGCTTTCCACAGGGCTCAGTGTTGGGCCTCTTGCTGTTTGTGGTATATATTATCATCAATGATTAATGATATTAGATGTGGGAGGCATGATTGGGAAATTTGCAGATCACACAAAAATTGGCCATGTAGTTGATAGTGAAGAGGATAGCTGTCAACTCCAGAATGATATCAATGGTTTGGTTGAGTGGGTGGAAAAGTGACAAATGGAATTCAATCCAGAGAAATGTGAGGTAATGCATTTTGTGAGGCCAAACAAAGCGAGGGAACACAAAAAATGGAAGGATATTGAGAGGGGTAGAGGAAGTGAGAGACATTGTGTGCATGTCCATAGGTCCTTGAAGGTGGTAGGACAGGTAGATAGTGGTGAAGAAGGCATATGGAATGCTTTCCTATATTGGCAGAGGTATAAAGTACAAAAACAGGGATGTAATGCTGGAACTGTATAAAATGATGGTTAGGCCACAGCTGGAGTATTGTGTACAGTCTGGTCACCACATTACAGAAAGGACATAATTGCTCTGGAGAGAGTACAGAGGAGATTTACAAAAATGTTGCCAGGGCTTGAAGGTTGCAGGTATGAAGAAAGATTGGATAGGCTAGAGTTGTTTTCCTTAGAACAGAGGAGGCTGAGGGGTGACTTTAATTGAGGTGTACAAAATTATAAGGGGCCTAGTTAGAGCAGACAGGAAGGACCTGTTTCCCCTCGTGGAGAGATCAGTTACTGGGGGCACAGATTTCAGGTGATTGGTAGAAGGATTAGAGGGGACATGAGGAAAATCGTTTTCACCCAGAGGGTGGTGGGTGTCTGGAATGCACTGCCTGGATTGGTGGTGGAGGCAGAAAACCTCAACTCATTTAAAAGGTACCTGGACTTGCACCTGAAGTGCTGTGACCTGCAAGGCTACAGAGTGGGTGCTGGAAGGTGGGATTAGATTGGGCGACTAGTTTTTTAAGCCAGTGCAGACATGATGGGCTGAATGGCCTCTTTCTGTGCCATTACTTTTCTGTGGTTCTTCTACAGTTCTAATTGACCTCTATGGTTACTTGGTCCCATTCCATTCCCGGGGTGGTCCTTGAGGGCTTCCTGCTTTCCTCCCACCCCTGGGGAAACATGGCCCCTCTTTCTGTCCATCACTAAAGTCTCCATTGCCACAACCGTGAACCTGGGAGCCGTCTCTTTGCCCTGATGTTTCATTTTCCTTCAGAATTGCACCAATAGCATTCAGCAACAGCTTCCTGTGATTCAGTGCAGCTTCCCTGTCTTCAGCATGTGCTCACTGGCTCCTGCCGAGTGCTCAGGCAGCTAGCAACAGGGATCCCACTCAGATCAGCAGTGCAATCATTTAAATGAGGTGGCAGCATAAATTTTGCATGCTGCTTACCTCCATAGAAATCGTAAATCGTGACCCTCGTGCTCAAAAAGAAAAACTGCGGTGGCCAATTTCTAGCCTTCATTTTCCCTTCAGATTTGTATTGAAGAAAACAGAGCAGATTTTCTGATTAATTAAGGCCAATACACTGGTGTGAAGTGAATGTAACCAATCACAGAAATGGGCCAAGGTCTGTTAGGCCTGTTTTCTACACATTTAGTCTCCCATCTAACAGTGTGATGGTGTTGGAAATACCTGCCTGTTTGTTGTATGAAAATTAGGCTCAATAACATCACTTTGAACCCTTGTATATTAAATAGATGTACAGGGCTACTGTTTAAGGAATAGATTGCAGTATGATTTGTAGCATCATTTTGTAGCTATTTAAAAATATAATTTTTTTTTGTTTGCTTCTACCAAGTTGATCATGAGGCTTAATGCCAAGTGTTCTGGCACAGTTGTGTTTTGGTACAGAACATTGGTACAATGGGTATCTGAATGAGAACCCCACTGTTGCTGCTTGCTGGACAAAGATGAGAAGTTGTTTTAGAGGGATGCCAAAGATGGTCCAGCTTTCAGTAATGCCATGCTGTCCCGCCCTGCCTCCATTCCAGCAACATTTTCAGGTGGAGGTACAGCCATGTAGCACTTTTTTTTTTTTTTACGATCTCTATGTCCCATAGCACTTTACAACCAACGGGGTTCTTTTGAAGTGTAGTCACTGTTGTAATGTAAAAAACGCAGCAGTCAATTTGCACGTAGCAAGTTCCCGCCAACAGTAATGCGATAATGAGCAGGTAATCTATTTGTCATGTTGGTTGAAGGATTAATATTGGCCAGGATACCTGGGAGAACTCCCCTGCTCTTCTTTGCAATAGTGCCATGCGATCTTTTATATCTAACTGAGGGTAGATGGGGCTTTGTTCTAACACATCAACGGAAGGGCAGCACCTCTGGCAATGCTGCACTCCTTCAGTAATCTGTCACGAGCCATTCCTTTGGTCTGCTTTCTTCTGCTTTGTGGAACTTTCCACCACTTTCCCACAGCTACGTTGCAGTCAACCACTCAGCTGCCTTTTGTCTGTGATGCTCTGTGTGAAGCAAAGGAACACGGTAATTTTATGAATATTTCTAATTTAAGTGGTGAGTCCAGGGGTCTGAATCTATCTGCTTTCGAGCTGCTGTGCCAAACACTTTAGTGGTGATGACCCTTCATCAGAACTGTCAAAGGAGAACAGGCGAGGGGCTCTGAAGACAGCACCCCTCAAAATGTTTACCTTTCTTCTTCCAAGTGCTGATGGGCCAGATGTGCAATTGCTGCATTCGCCCCCACCCCACCACTACCACCACCGCCACCCAGAGTCAGATTTCTAGCAATTGCATTTCTAAAATTCTTTTCATCTCTAACTGTTCCGTTCTGTTCCATTCTGCCAGGGTAAGTGCATTTGCCAATTCCTGTTGAGCTGTTGATGACAACTATATTTGGGAAAAATTAAATGAAGCGTGCAAGTAATTGAAATTTGCATTCATGAAATCAAGATCTCCTTCATGTACAGAGCAGAAAGCGGGCCAAAGAGCGGAAAAAATATTTCAACAGCTGCAGCTTCTCCTACTGTTCTCAACTCCAGTGGGATGTATTCCGAGAGGTTTCATCACATGACTTCCTGCCTCTAGCTACCCTGCCGAATCAAACAGCCGTCTTCACCCCATTTGCAATATTTTAATTAAGAAATAAAAGTGCTCAAAGAAAACACATCAACTTTATTTTAATGTCCCTATTATATGTCTCCTGCACTGCTCGAGGCAGTGTGCAAGTGTTTAATCTTTAATTTCTGGCATCTCCCAGACCATCCTGAAAGATTGGCAACTCCACTCTATGTTGCTTGGCTGAGTGCCTTTTAATGTACAGTCTTTAACAATTGAATGTTGAGGGGTGATTTTGTGCAGTTTCTTTCAGCACATTCTCGATATGTGTTAGATACCGTTCAGATTAACAGATAGAAAATGCTGCAACTATTGTGGAACTCTACCTTGGTGTTAAGGTAGGACATAGATCAAATTGATCTGTGGAGGTTCTGAATGTGTCCCACATCATCTGGTTATCTTCTGCTTATCCATTTTCCTATCTACTTGTATTCTTTTGCTCTACTAATTCAGAGGCAGGAACACGAGAATTATTAGCAAAACTACATTAGGCCCAACAAGCCTATTTAATTTTGATAGCTCTCAACCTCACCTGTCTGCCTGGTCACTATAATCCCTCAATCTCTCTAATCCAATTAGTGTCTGTTTCAATAGACTGCCTTGTTAACTCTTAGGAACATTTTCACCCAAAAGGAGACAATCGTCCTATTTCATGGCAATTGTCTGGGATGCCATACAGACGAATACTGAATTTGTGTGTGTGGGCAAGGGGAGGGGAAATGAGCAAAAAGATATTTTGTGTGTGAATAATTTGAGATCCGCCATCTATCATTGTGTGTGGCTTTGTACTTTTCAGTGGTTGAGGGGACTTTGTTGGCCACATTTTGAATATGATGCATTGATCTCCTGTTTCCATGGAGCTAAAGGCTGTCAGTAGTATGATCGATGATTGCCCTTGTTTGTTTAGAACTGAGTGCTTTGGACATGTACCCAAATTCAAACAAACACATAATCGGGGAGTTGCTGAGCTTTCCTGAGTTTTTCTAAGTACTTGCAAAGCAGACTTTCTGTGGCCCGGCTATAACCAGTTCAAATCAGTGCTCAATTTTCGGGTAATTGGTGGCCATGTAGACAGTCAGTTGCAGACTTTTTAAAAATTATTCCAGTGCTCTCCTGGCCAGTTTGGCATCTTATCCCTGCATAAAACTCATCTAAAACATTGCTGCCCATAACCTAACTTGCACCAGGTTTCATTTGCCCATCACTGCTGTGCTCGCTAACCTAAGTTGGTTACTGGTTCACCAATGCCTCAGTTAAAATTCTCATTCTTGCGATCACATCCATCCATAGTCTCCCTATCTCAGCTGTCTTGGCTCACGCCCTAAACCTCCCCATCTAAGACCTTCCTTAAAAGTCACTTCCTTGACTAGCCTCTGGTCATTTGTCCTAATGTTTCCTACATGCTTTCTCCTATTCTCATTATTATGTAAGAGATTCAACACGAGCGATTCCAATGCTACTGAAAGTGCTGACTCTTCGAATGATGTGCTTCCATACATAACAGAAGCACTCTTGATCCCCTCTTCATCTCATGGACTTTAGCAGGTGAGCTTTGGAAAGTGGTCACTTGCTGTCCAAAATGGCAATTTCTAGCAGAATGTGACCAGTAATTGTGGCCACCGTCCCCCATAGACCAACGGACAATCCTGTCACCTTCCGGGCCTGTAGTTCAGCTATTGAATTGCTAAACTGCACTTAACCTTTAAGGACCTTCTATAATGTACCTGCAATCTCAAAATGATTGTCTTGCTGTCTTGTAACATGTCTTAAAAGGTTTAATTTAAAAGAATTTGGCACTTTATGAAATGTCATAACACAACAATCAAAAAAAATCACTTTGGAAAGTAATGCTACAACATGGACAGACTGGACTAATTTGCTGATCATTGCAGTGTAGTTTCACCAGTTAGTATCAGCTGTAATACTATACCCCTAAGAGACCTTCCACTTTCTAGATTCAATTTAGAAAAGAGACCTTCCATTCTTATGAAAAATCCTTTCAGGTCAGTGGTATAATGTATCAGATAAATGTTTTAGCATTTGTTTCCTTGAAGCAATAGGAAAGTAATTATTTTTTTTGCTGGATCAGATCAAACTGTTTAGCACGTGAATTTGACACATTTCACTCGATTTGTGAAGCCGTTATTTTTTTGGTTTCCTCCTCATCTCTGCACGAGGGTAAGTTCCCCAACATGCAGGAACAACCCTGTGGAGCGAGTTCTGCAAACAGGATCGAAAATTGACTTAGTGGTAGGAGGCAGAGCGTGATGGTCGAGGGTTGTTTTTGCGATTGGAAGCCTGTGACCAGTGATGTACCACAGGGATTGGTGCTGGGACCCTTGCTGTTTGTAGTGTACGTTAATGACGTGAATATAGGAGGTATGATCAGCAAGTTTGCAGATGACACTAATATTGGTGGTGTCGTAAATAGTGAGGAGGAAAGCCTTAGATTACAGGACAATATAAATGGGCTGGAAAAATGGTCAGAGCAGTGGCAAATGGAATGTAATCCTGCGAAGTGTGAGATGATGCATTTTGGGAGGACTAACAAGGCAAGGGAATATACAATGGATGGTAGGACCCTAGGAAGTACAGAGGGTCAGAGGGATCTTGGTGTACTTGTCCATAGATCACTGAAGGTAGCAGCACAGGTAGATAATGTGGTTAAGAAGGCATATGGGATACTTGGCTTTATTAGCCGAGGCGTAGATTATAAGTGCAGGGAGGTTATGATGGAGCTGTATAAAACGCTAGTTAGGCCACAGCTGGAGTACTGTGTACAGTTCTGGGCACCACACTGTGGGAAGGATGTGATTGCACTGGACAGGGTACAGAGGAGATTCACCAGGATGTTGCCTGGGCTGGAGTATTTCAGCTATGAAGAGACTGGATAGGCTGGGGTTGTTTTCATTAGAACAGAGAAGGCTGAAGGGGAACCTGATTGAGGTATATAAAATTATGAGGGGCATAGATAGGGTGGATAGAAAGAAACTTTTTCCCTTAGCGGTGGTGTCAATAACCAGGGGGCATAGATTTAAGATAAGGGGCAGGAGGTTTAGAGGGGATTGGAAGAAAACGTTTTTTACCCAGAAGGTGGTTGGAATCTGGAATACACTGCCTGAAGGGGTGTTAGAGGCAGGAACCCTCAACATTTAAGAAGCACTTAGACGAGCCTTTGAAACGCCATAGCATACAAGGCTACGGGCCAAGTGCTGGAAAATGGGATTAGAACAGATGGGTGCTTTATGGCTGGCATGGACATGATGGGCCGAAGGACCTGTTTCTGTGCTGTAAAACATGATGACTTGTTTCATTGTGGTTTCACCAGTTCCCAGCTCTGAATATGAAACAAGCTCTTGGCAAATGTGTGCTTTGTCAGGCTATACAGCTCTTGCACATAACCTGAGAACTTTAGTACACTTGCATAATGTATTCCAAGCAAGGTGTGCGATACTCAGCTCTCCCTTTTCCAAGTTTTGGGCAGAAGTTAGCGTATAGTCCACCCTTTTGTCATGCACGGCAGGAGCTGTGATGAAATGGAAGAATTATGAATCTTTTTAAAAAGTCAGCTGTTAAACAAAACCACAAGAACATGGACACTTGTACCACAGTCAAAATGGAGTAGCAGTCACGTGACCTTTCCTGTACTGGAAATCAACAAACCTGTCTGAAAAGATGGAACTTGTTAACCTTGTCTGAAAATAGCTCTGGGACGAACCCCTTTGAAATTGAAATGAGCACTATTGCCTATTAATGAGTCTTAACATGAATGAACTAAAAGAGTTCTAGAAACAGACTTACAGCCTAAACCAAAATGATTAGGTGTGAAATAGCACCATAGTCACAGAATGGTCCCCATTCAGACAGCAATCAATAGCTCTCTGGAGAGAGTGATCAAGCCAACATCTTCAGAAAGCAGTCCATTCAGAGGCTGGCAAAGCAATTCAGCCAAGCAAGAAGAACCCTGCTGTACAATAACTGAACAGCCATGACAGCAGAGACATCGCAAAGTGGCTAAGACTTTCCATCTGCGAAGGTGGATCCTTCACCATCCACACCACCAACTTTGTACTGAGTTGTAACCACTAAAACTCTACAACACCTCAACAAATTCAAGATTCTAACACCCAGGCCTGCTCCTTTAAAAGAGACTGTCCTCCTGAGAAGATGCAACAGGTTTCTGTAAACCACAAACACTTACCTCACTTTAAACTTTAAACTGCCTACCTTTTCTCTTTCTATTTTTTGTGTGTTTGAGGTTGCGACCATTTCAGGAATTGTGTGTTTAAAAAAAAAACAAAATAAATAAAATGGCTTTCCTTGTAGGTTTAAAAAAAAACGATAATTTGTCTGCTTATTTGACCCGCAAGACACTTGGGCTAATGCATCATTTTTAGCAAAACATGATTGCGGTCAGTTGGTGAACAATGGGGATCACCCACATCCCTTTCTACCTGTCCATAACAAGTGTAAGCTGCATATTGCAAAGGAAACTCTCGAAGAGGAAATGTCTATCTTGTGACAATTTTACATTAAGCAGTGGATAGTAAGGCTTGAACTGCGTTAATTAAGGTGTGTTTGGCAGACCGGCTGATTACAGTATCCAGATTGCCTACTCTGTCTCTTGCACAAACTGCATTTGCAGACCCCAGCACATGCATCTGCCTCTGACCAAGGGGAACTGCCTCCGCAGGCTCTAAATTAGCACAGAGGCAGTTGGATATCTACACAGTCACTTTATTCCGAGACGAAGCCTGGAAGGGTGACTCCTCGGAAACTCATGCCTTTTTGGACACTTGTTCAACATGATTACTAGTTCGCGTTTCAGGGGAGGCGGTGGTGTAGTGATAATGTCATTCTAATAATCCAGAGGCCTAGGCTAATGCTCTGGGGACACTGGTTCGAATCCCACCATGGCAGATGTTGTATGAATTCAATTAAATCTGGAATTAAAAAGCTAGTCTAATGGTGAACATAAAACGATTGTCAATTTGTTGTAAAAACTCATCTGGTTCCCTAATGTCCCTTAGGGAAGGAAATTTGCTGTCCTTGCTTGGTCTGGACTACATGTGACTCCAGACCCATAGCAGTGTAGTTGTCTCTTAAATGAGCTCTGAAATGCACTCCGTTCAAGGGCAATTAGGGATGGGCAATAAAGGCTGGTCTAGCCAGCAATGCCCATATCCCATGAACGAGTTTTTTTTTTAAAAAAGGGCCTTGGGGAAACAATTGGCCTCTCAAGACCAGCCATCAATACCACATACCAGTTCAATGGCCCATATGTACATGTCACAAAGTGCTGGCCATATCAACTCCACATTGCATTTCCAAGCATGATGAAGCCAAGCAAAAGGACCTCTTTTATATTGAAGTTTGTCAGCAGATTTCTTTCCCTAAAGGACATTGGTGAACCAATTGCGTTTTTATGATAATACAACGGTTTCATTTTTACTGATCTGCGCTTTCTATCTCCAGGTTTTTTTAAACTGTATTTAAATTCTCAAATTTCCATGGGATTTGAACACGTGCTCTGGATTATTTGTTCAGACCTCTGGAGTACTAGTCCAGTAACATAACCAATACTTTACTGTATAGGATTTGTTTTGGAATTGTGCAACTCCCTTTGTTGCATGACATTTTATTTTACCATTTAAATGGCTGCTGCAGCACTTTAAAGCCCTGTAGCTAACCAGAGACCCCTGTCTCCCAGTGTGCAAGCTCCCAGAATACAAACAGCAGATCACAATGAATAAGTCATAAGACCTGAACCCATAAACTGAAGTGGGAACGATTCTGTAAAGTGCATCTGGCAAATATCCCACTGTGAGCCTTCCCCACCCTCGCTCACATCACAGAGTAGGATTATTTTGTCTAATAATTGAAATGGATTTGATCAAAGGGGTTGGCTACATGTTAACTGAAGGGTGTAACTGTGGTGTAATTCAGTAACATGTCAGAGATGAAACGTTCCTCTTTTAATTGAATTATCATTATAAACATTCCCAGTAATCTTACTTCAAGTTTCTACACAGGACAAAATATACCTGTGATTTTACAAGCAAAGTTCATGGAAATCCATAGTGACAAACCTATTTCACCACCTCTGAATGTCCCAAAGAATTTCACAGCCGATTGGCTTCATTTCAATAAGATGAGTGTAAGAAAAAGGAGTTGGAGGAGGCCATTTGGCCTTTTTAAACCTATTTTGCCATTCAGTAAAATCATGCCAGATCTTCTACCTAAACTCCACCTTCCCGCTCTATCCCTTGACTCCCTGAGAGACCAAAGATCTATCTCTCAGCCTTCAATATATTCAACGATGGAGCATCTACAACCCTCTGGGGTAGAGAATTCCAAAAATTCACAACCCTTTGAGTGAAGAAATTTCCCCTTCTCTCAGTACTAAAATGCTGACTTTGGGGAGAGGTCCAAACCTCCTCCTGTACTCAAGAATGGCCATTGTTTGAAAGCAAGGCGTGAATGTTGCTTGTCTGCCAATTCTTACATGGGTGTTTGAAACAGTTGAACGGATTGCTGCTTGGTTTGAGAGGCTGACATGATTGACTGCTGGCATTCAGCTCTTGAGTGCTCCGAGTGCGGCACCCCCTAAAACTGTAATTAGAGATGGGACGTTTCTTGTCTCGAGGTAACCTTACCTCAGTGGAAATGATGGATCAAAGGCATCAGAGGGCCTTTAGGTTAATTGGTGATTGTTTCCCTGACAGCAGCACACCATCACGCGGTCCTCCAAGAACACTCCTTATTGCTGTAGTCATGCCAGAGGCTGTCCCCCCGCTCCTCCCTTTATAAAAAGGGCTTTGCTTCAAGCAGCAGTTTGCTTGCCATGAGGAATTTGGATGTTACCTGATTTGAAATGTAAGGAATTGCTCCTCCCATGTTCAGACATTAGCCAGTATTCCAAAGCAAACTTCCATCCCCTTAAAACTCGAGGTAAATGAAATAATGGGAAGTGACTTGTATTTATACTGCATGAGATAATGATCAGATAATTCAATGTTTGGAGAACTCCCCTGCTGTGTTCAAAATTGTGCTGCTGGATCTTTTACATCCACCTGAGAGGGCAGACGGAGCTTCTGTTTAGCGTTTCACCAGAAAGATGGCACCTCCGGCACTCTGTGCTGCACTGGAATGTTGGCCTTGATTTTGTGCTTGGGTCTCTGGACACCTACAACCTCTGATTCAGAGGCGACCGAGTTTCTGGCTGAGTCCTGGCTGTTCTGAGCAATCCTTCGGATAACATTACTAAAACAGATTATCTGGTTATTATCACTTCTCTGCTTGTGAGAACTTGCTGTATTCAAATTGGCTTGTTTCCTACATTGCCACTGTGACTACACTTCAAAAGTAGGGGGACTTTAAGACTTCCTGAGGTTGTGAAAAGCGCTACATAAATGCAGGACTTTCTTGTTGTCATTGCAATTGGACAGCAAGATCGAAGATAGTGGGCTGGATTTTACCAGCCCCTCAACATCTTGGGTCGTGTCAGGGGTGACCCCATAAAATAATAGCGGAAGAGGCCTGCCATGACCCACAATGCATATTACCAGTGGCGGCGAGGCCTTAGTGCGGCCCCCTGCCGCCAAACGGCAGGGCCTTCGTTTAAATATTAGTTACTCTAAAAAAAAAATGCAGATGTACCTACCTGGTCCTGGCCGTTGTCCCATGACGATATTACGGGTGCCAGCCGCAATTCATGCGCGTTCAGAACTCTGTTAGGAGTTCTGAGGCGAGACACTGGTGGGGAGGGTGGAGGACTGAAATTATCAAGGTGGGATGTGAGGGTGGGGGGGGTGGGTAGCGGGGAAAAATCTATTTTATTGGCTGGTGGGAAGGGGTTGAAGGGCAATGATGACCGAGTTCAGGGGGGAAAGGTCAGGATGGGAATCAAGATTTTTCTGGTGGGAAAGGCCCAAAAATAAAGTGTGGGGTGGGGAGGGGGTGTGGTAGAGGGGCTTCCAGATTGTATTTAATTTTTAAAGATCAATATGAAATGAATTTCTCTTTAAAGATGTAAATTCAACTCAAGGGCTTGAAGCTCTTTAAAAATGGCACCGGGAGCTGCGAGGTGGTGCCGAATGCCATTGCTGGGACGAGGCAGCCGTCCCCTCTATGTTATTGGGGGCGGCCGTTCTGCTCCCTCCCCCACCCCATTTAAATGAGCCACTGTGCATAATATTGAGGTGACACAGACGGTGCCTCCTCACGGGATGCACGACACCATCAGAGTGCGCTGCCGTAAACTGCGGTGCACTCTTAAAAATTCAGCCCAGTATTAGAGTGTTATGTTTTTCATTACCAAAGTAGGGGACTGTTGTGATCACATCCAATTAGAAATGTTCTGTTTGAGATGATTGAGAAGTTTGCCATGCTATGTGGTGTTAGCTCTGTTTCAAGCTCTTGTGCTCACCACAATACTGTGGTAACTCGGAAGGCAGTGCCCCACTGGTTTTGGGTGTGTTTGATTACTTCCTTGCCTCCCCATTCCCAGTCATTAGTAAAATTAATTGGCAACTTGTCACACTAACTGCTCTTCAAGCTTTTGTCGTCGTCTTACTTTGCTTTTCACGGGTGGAAGAAAATCTCAGCATGCTGCAGGAAGACATGTCCTGTTTGGCAGTTTTTATTTTTCATTTTGTTTCTGTGCAAGTGGCTCCGAATTCAATTTGCATTTTTTGAAAAATGAGTTGGGCCTGTTCCAAGTCGATAACTTCCGCAACAGATAGTTTGCTGGCTGTCATGTTTAATGTGAAGAGGAATTTAATGAAAAGATGCCTTTTTTTGTGGTGGTGGGAAGAATGTTCCCTTTCTCCCAGAAATATTTCATGCTGCCAGCAGTTGTTTTTAAAGACACTTGCATCTCCAGTCCATTCCGAGCCCAGCATCCGCTCACTGCTCTTCTGTTGTTCTAGTCTAACTGCAAATTTGATCTTTGGTAAATGAGCCGGCCTCCACTTTAATGCAGGAACCCACAATGTGAAGCAGGGCTCCCATATTGAGATAACTTGAGACCAGCTCCCTTATCCTAATGTCATGGTCTACAGTCCCATTGGGATAACTGGGGGCTAGGCTTGTCTTCCATTCAAAGGAATGGCTGATTGAGGGAAATGCAATGGGGCCAATCAGAGAGGCTTCACTTTGATAGTTAAAGGTTGTTTGAAGTGTTTTGTGCATTCTTTGGATGTGAATAGCACTGACAAGATTGCCTTTTATTGCCTTTTCTGTGTTGCCCTAAGAATAAAATGCTTTGTGTGGGACTGGAGTCACACAACTTAAGTTGGTTCCATTCACTAAAGGACTTTGGTGAGTCAGCCTGGTTTTCTCAACAAACCAACATCTTTGATGTGGCCCTGGTGTTTGTCCACATTTTGGCGATTCAGTCTCACAACCTGCCTTGGTGGAATTTGAACTCTCAGGGAGGGAAATTGCTTTGTGCCTGTTCTCGGGCCTGAAATATAGGCCCAGCTAGAGTTGCTTACGCTGGACCTATTTCTGAAGGTTTTATCATGTGTTTGAAAGTACTTGCTACCACATGGAGTAGTTGAGATGATCAGCATAGATGCCTTTTAAGGAAAAGTGAGATTAAATATACGAGGCAAAAAGAAATAGAAGGTTATGCTGATGGGGTTAGATGAAGTAGGTGGGACAAGGTTCATGGGGAGTATAAAGACTGGCACAGACCTATTGGGCTGAATGGCCTGTTTCTGTGCCGTAACACCTATGTAACATGATTTCCTGCCTCTGACTGACTGCCCTGCCCCTGCACTCCTACCATTGGTTGCCCGACATGTCCAGCCAGCCTCATGGTTCATGGTCCTCCCAATTGGAAAACAAACAGAATTTCATTCTCCGATTGGATGATTCCTGATTGACAGTCAAACAGCACTATTTCCCCGTCTGGCATTTTTATAACTAATAAAAGTGCACAATGGCAAGTTTTTAAAAACACTATTATTTTTTATTGCCCCCTATGATTTTTCTCCTGGGTTGCTACCGGGAGATAGGTCTGTATGTCTTGGAGACTCTGGGGCAATCTTGGAGGGTGGCAACCCTAGCCCCAGCTGGGTGACCCAGGTCTAGCCCATAATTGGGCCTCAGGCATCATTAACGTTATTTGAGTGAGCTGCTGGCTTGTCCCACCTACTTCATCTAACCCCACCAGCATAACACTTCTACGGGCAGCTTGCTCCTTTATTACAAGGTGAACTTCTGGCCATTTGCATGCAGGCTGTGGAGTTACAGTAGCATTCCTAATCCTCCTGGCTCCACAGAAACGTTTTGTTAAACCTATTAATCTTTACGTGGAGTACACAATGGTCACTGAAGAATGGGGAATGGAGCAGGCCCAACTCGTATTCCACTCATCCGTATCCAATTTGGTAGAGGGGGCTTAAAGCTTGGGCTGGTGAGTGACGAGGACATTTGTGCCAGGTAATGACCATCTCCAATAAGGGTGAGTATCACTAATTCCCCTTAACTTTCAACAAGATTATCATTTAAATTCCCCAGCATCTTGGAGTCGTCTTTGATCAGAAACTGGACCAGCCACATAAATACTGTGGTGACAAGAGCAGGTCAGAAGTTGGGGATTCTGCATGAATTAGCTCATCTCTTGACTCTCCAAAGAGCGTGATGGAATACTCTCCACTTTACCTGGATGGGTGCAGCTCCAACAACACTCAAGAAGCTCGACACCATCCAGGACAAATCAGTCCGCTTGACTGTCACCCCATCCACCACCTTCTCTAGGGCAATTTGGGATGGGCAACAAATGCTGGCTGACGAATTTGAAAAAAAAAAACGGCTGTTGAACCCCTCATTTACACCTGTAAGCAACCTAAGGCCTGTTTTAGGTGGCTGTCCAATGCCTGAACAATTATTGGGTCAGACATTTTTAGATGTGCTTTGGCTGAAATTGACCCTCGTGTCCATGGACTGCCTCAACCACTCTCGCTGGTGACACAGTTCATGCTTGCAACAACCCTCTGCTTAAAGCAATCTCCCCAGTACACACTCCTCGCTCTCCAAGTGATAATTCGAAATTGATGATCCCCTGTCACTGACTTCCCAACAAGAAGAAACAGTCTTCCCCTGTTTGCCCTTCGCAATTTTAAAAGTCTCTCGTAATTCTCCTGTGAGCCTTCTCTGCTCCAGTGGGAATAGTCCCAGGACTATTACAGCTTTGGTTCAAACATGGACAAAAGAGCTGAACTCAAGAGGTGAGGTGAGAGTGACTGCCCTTGACATCAAGGCAGCATTTGACCGAGTATGGCATCAAGGAGCCGTAGCAGAACTGAGGTCAATGGGAATCGGGGAAAACTCTCTGCTGGTTGGAGTCATACCTAGCGCAAAGGAAGATGGCTGTGGTTGTTGGAGGTCAATCATCTCAGCTCCAGGATATCACTGCAGGAGTTCCTCAGGGTAGTGTCCTCGGCCCAACCATCTTCAGCTGCTTCATCAATGACCTTCCTTCTATCATAAGGTCAGAAGTGGGGATGTTCGCTGATGATTGCACAATATTCAGCACCATTCGTGATTCGTCAGATACTGAAGCAGTCTGTAGAAATGCAGCAAGACCTGGACAATATCCAGGCTTGGGCTGATAAGTGGCAAGTAACATTCGTGCCACACAAGTGCCAGGCAATGACCATCTCCAACAAGAGAGAATCTAACCATCTCCCCTTGACATTCAATGGCATTACCATCGCTGAATCCCCCACAATCATCATCCTAAGGGCTACCATTGTCCAGAAACTGAATTGGAGTAGCCATATAAATACCGTGGCTACAAAAGCAGGTCAGAGGCTAGGAATCCTGCGGCGAGTAACTCACCTCCTAACTCCCCAAAGCCTGTCCACCATCGACAAGGCCCAAGTCAGGAGTGTGATGGAATACTCTTCACTTGCCTGGATGGGTGCAGCTCCAACAACACTCAAGAAGCTCGACACCATCCAGGACAAAGCAGCCCGCTTGATTGGCACACCATCCACAAACATTCACTCCCTCCACCCCGACGCACAGTGGCAGCAGTGTGTACCATCTACAAGATGCACTACAGCAACGCACCAAGACTCCTTCAACAGCACCTTCCAAACCTGCGACCTCTACCAACTAGAAGGACAAAGGCAGCAAATGCATGGGAATACCACCACCTGCAAGTTCCCCTCCAAGTCACACACCATCCTGACTTGGAACTATATCTCTGTTCCTTCACTGTCGCTGTTTCAAAATCCTGGAACTCCCTTCCTTGCAGCATTGTGGGTGGACCTACCTCACATGAACTGCAACAGTTCAAGAAGGCAGCTCACCACCACCTTCTCAAGGGCAATTAGAGATGGGCAATAAATGCTGGCCTGGCCAGTGACACCCACGTCCCATGAATGAAAAAAAAAGGATCTCTGGTTCCATCTCCCTGAAATGGATCATTTCCATTTAATATTTTGGCACCGTTTTAACCAGTAAAATCTTGTCTCAAAAGCTGAGAGGTCGCAAACACAAGGAGTGTCTCGGGTTAAAACCCCCTTCCCAAGTGGGTCCAGACCCCATTCAAGACACGTGACACTGTCCTGGTGTGCAGATGTCCTGGTGCATCTAATAAACCTATGTAACAGGGTAACTTGTGGTTCATGTGGAGCAATTAGAGTCATTTACTTTAAGACACTAGGAGTGGGGAAGAGAAATTCTGAGACACATGTGTCGCATGCTGGGAATGCAGATCAGAAAACTGCTCATTGCTGCCTCAAACGACTGATGAAACATGGACTGAGTACACATTTCCCAATGTAATCAGGAGTGAGCATAGTAAAACTATTGCCCATTTGTAAATACAGGGCTTGGTGGTGTTTTCAGTGAGGTTCTTTTATACTTCTGATGGCTCTCAAAATCCTCCTTTATAAACAGGCATTTTTTCCTGCTATTTTCTAATATCTCTGTGCTAAATAGAAGAGGCAATATATTTTCTACAGGGTGAAGTAACAATTGTGAAATGGCAGCTGAGTGATACACGACATGCTATTTATTATTGGAGTTTTTGTATTTGTTCATCCATATCCATTTGATGCAGTTTCCCCACATAGTAACTGCTTTGGCTGTGCCTTGTCCCAAAGTTACTGTCTCATAAATGTCAGGATTTTGCTGTGCTTGTTTTGCAACCACGTTCTTGGGTGACACTTTGATCTGTTCACATGTAGTGCGATTGCCCCAGGAACATATTTGGAGGAGTGCACTGAACGCACGGACTTTCCAACCACCCCCCCCCACCCAGCCCACAGTCTGTTGACTGCGTCCTCCTTTTGTGTGTCATCATTTTGACAATGGAGGCATGCAGTGGAGTAAGCAGCACAGTCCCCTCCCACCCACAATAGACTGAGGAACTCACGGTCTTAATTATTCCCCCAGTAAGCTTTCTCATTTTTCTCTCTCGCTTGCTCTCTCTTATGCACTTGACTCAAATTTCCTCAAACAAGTAAGAATTATCACAGTAGAGTGAGTGTTATGTAGGCAGCTGTTGGCTGAGCATAGCAAGCGAGTGTTGTAAACTATTCAACAGTACAGAGCATCACAACCAAGCCCAATCCTTCTATTCACAAATGGGCACTTTTTACAACCAGGATAACATTTTGGACTGCACTAAGGTGTAGGAACCCTGGCTAATTTTCATTGCCCCTCCCCTGCTGGCCACTTGTATAGCTCCCTACCACTATCCCACCCGAGATTAGATGGCGACACATACTGGGGGTTGGAGCTGGGACCTCGTGGCTCAGTGCTACCCCGGGCAAAGCTTTTCCTCACAAAACCACCATGGATAGTCATCAATGTCCATTTCCATGTGGCCAAACTGCTGCTTGAACAACCTGCAAAATACTGCAGATGCTGGAAATCTGAAATAGAAAATGCTCAGCCGGTCAATCAGTACCTGTGGAGCAAACAGAGGAGTTAACAGTTCAGATGGGCACTCGTCTTCACAGTGGAAAGAAATTGGAGATGAACAGAACAAAGGAAAGGGGAAGAGAATCACATGCACGTAGATGCAAAGATGCAGATATATGCGGTGTGCATACAGTACATTAAAAATAAAGGTTATATTTTCTTTGGAACACTTTTGTTTATTTGGTTAAAATAATGGAGATAGCAGGAAAAAGCTGTTTCAAGGAACAATTGGAGGCAGAAGGTCACCTCACAAAACCTCCAGGAGTACGTCCAATCAGAGTTAGCAAGCCCACACTTACACCATGTTCCAATGAATGTCCCCACCTTAAGGGCCAGTCCATCCTTGTACCTCCCGAAACACTGACACACCCACTCCACCCATTGTCGACTCCTGGATATCTGGGCACACTACATGGTGTAAACAAAAATACCTGCTCTTTCCTTCTATTCAACTATGCCACAGAGTGAATGGATAAGGAAGGCGCTCTTCAGTGCGGGGTGTTATGTTTATGCCGTCTTGCTGGATATATTATATATCTGCTTTAACTCCAGAGCAATGCAGATATCATACTTGTATTCAATCACCAACTGGTTTATTTACAGTGCTTTAAAATATCTCCGCACTTAGAAGTTTTCAGTACAATGCCTTTCTCAGAATAGTCTCTGTTTAATTCTATTAAATTTCAGTTTCAACTAGGCTTAACTAATTAAACAGTGAACACTGATAAGTGGACAGACTAATAAAATCAAACCCAGATCAATCAAACACTACATTTTTTCCCCTTTTTAACTAAAGACAAAATTTGAATTAAAGTATTCTAAGCAACAAACATATATACATCATGATTTTCTTGGTGTTCAACCTGTCTGTTTTCTCTAAGTACAGAAATAGCCTTTGAGATAGGAGGAAGGTCTCTTAGGTCTGTGATTAGATTTACGAATTTGAGGATGTGGATCTGTTTGATCAGCTTGATGAGATTGCTGAGGTGGTCTTGTCTGTAACCCTTGCACTGAAGCTGGGTGAGCAATCTGTGTCGGCAGCCCAGAGCCTAAGGGTGTATGTGTGTATAACCTCTTTGAATCTAAGTTGGCAGATTCGATCTGAACTGTCAAGGTTATGGCTTTTCCCAATGTTAAATTATCCTCGTCCATGAGGAGATGTTCCCTAATATGTGGAATTGAAGTTTTTTTTCAATTATTTGGTTACCAATTAGTTCATTGGTTAGTGTGCCAAATTTACATGTCGATGCCAATTGCTGCAATGCTGTCACATATTATTTAAGGCTGCATTTTATGACAGCGCAACCACTAGGTGGCGCAGTACTGGCAGATGCACAAATGCAGCCTCATCAACTGAAACGTCACTGGCTGTGACATCTCAGGCAATTGCCAGTAATAAAGATGGAGCTGTTAAATTGAACACAAAAAAGAATTGAACCCAAACCCCCACACCCTTCAATGGCCACGATCATTGCCTCCACCCCACCCCCCCAAAACCGTATCCTCTCAGGATTGCCGTTTCTGTAACCCGCACGATCCTGTGATCACTGCATCAATTGCTGCAATCGGTTTTCCTATCCCTCCCGCGTCCACCTTCTTGCCACTTCACACTGCTCGCCGCTCCATCCTGCGGCTCCCAACTGCTTGCCGCTCCATCCCGCAGTTCTCTCCCATACCCGACTGGTTGCTGTTCCCTCCCACCGCTCGCTCCCCGCATCGCCACCCAGAGAAGCGGCGGGTCATGGGGTGGGGGGCAGAAACGAGCAACATGCGAGCGGCTAGGCGGGAAGCAAGCTGCGACCAGTTGGGAGCGGCAAAATGGAGCAGCAAGCTGGTGGGCACGCAAGAGAATGGCGGGAGGAGCGGAGAAGAGAAGCAGCAATTGAGGCGGTGATCGCGGGAGGGAGCAGGAAGAGAAACCGCGTTTGAGGCCGCTTTCCAAAATTTGTGCTGGAGGCTGGCGTCCCTTTGCGTGGTGACTTATTCATGGGCGTATTAGTACAGTCAGGCTGGCAAATCTCGGGCGCATTTTCCGAATGCACAAGGATGAATGCGTTCCGCGCAGTGATGCCGGCGCTTGGTTGTGTTGGCAGGAGACACTCAAATTGTTTAATGGGCTCATCATGTCCTTGGGATCTCTGTTGGAATGTCTATTCCATAATCCTCACACTTCTCTTTGCCCCAAAGTATCTTTTGAGGGCACTTACCGCCGTATCAAATGTAGACGTATATTCTGGGAGCTACGCAAATAATCGCTGGCCTTCTGTTCCGAGACATTGCATGAGTATCGCTTTCTTACGGTTCGCAGCTACGTCTTGGCTGCCCATCCTCATAGCGAGGCCTTGAACCCCAAAATCCATTGCTCTCAGCACAAGGGAGGATTTCCCAGTGTTGAAAGAAAGAGTTCTGGAGCTGATAAAATTAAATTTTGCTGAATCATGCTCGTTGCCACATTTTTGTTATGTTTACGCCGGTTTGCTGGATATGTTATATATCTGATTTATCTGAGCAATGCAGATATCACACTTTTATTCAATCACCAACTGGTTTATTTACAGTAATTTCAAATATTTCAGCACTTACAATATTTCAGTACAATGCCTTTCTGAGAACAGTCTCTGTTTCACTCTTAGTTTCAGTTTCAACCTGGCTTAAACAAACAAACCCAGTGAACACTGAGAAGTGGATAGACTAATACAATCAACCCCAAATTAATCAAACACTACACCGGGTCCATCTCACGTTACCAGTTAATTAAATGTTAGTACTTGTAACAGCATGAGGAAATTCTGTTTCGATTTGGTGGTACTCCAGTACGTGTATCTCCTTCATCTGTTGCTCTTGGCAAAAGTTGCTCTTCCTTCTGTCTCCAATCCTACCTTTTTGTAGCTGTGGGATGCTAAGCTGATCTGGGATTCAGAGCTATCCCCTCCTGATTTTCCTGTTTACCATCTTGGGATTGGAAAAATGAAGTTATCCCAATTTGTGTCAAAAGGTCACACTGCCACAGGTACAGGCCAAATTCTGCCAGGTCTTCCCACAGCGCTCACTGAGGCAATGTGAAAACATTTGTGTTGCCTATTGTTTCCAAAGCCTCATCTGTTGTGAAAATCACACTTTTATGATGTCCTGAGAAAGCATTGCTCAAGCTCACAGCTCCAGTGACCCAGGTTCAATTCTGTGAACTGCCTGTGTGGGAGTTTGCAAGTTCTCCCTGTGTTTGCGTGGGTTTCCTCCGGGTGCTCCGGTTTCCTCCCACATGCCAAAGACTTGCAGGTTGATAGGTAAATTGGCTATTAGCAATTGCCCCTAGTGTAGGTAGGTGGTAGGGAAATATAGGGACAGGTGGGGATGTGGTAGGAATATGGGATTAGTGTAGCATTAGTATAAATGGGTGGTTGATGGTCGGCACAGACTCGGTGGGCCGAAGGGCCTGTTTCAGTGCTGTATCTCTAAACTAAACTAAACTCCTTTGGGTAGAAAATCTTGCTGTTGAAGAAAGTGATAATGAGCTTGGTGAGGAAGGGCAAAGCCACAAAGAGTGGAAGGTCTTGGCTTGCATACTTTGTATGGAGGGAGTTGATCCTATCCCAGGCAGTAATTTAAGCTTTACCACCCCAGGAGAGAGAGAGAGGGGCAAAATCAACCCGGGTTCCCCCTCCTAATTGCTAACTGGTGATTTCTGTAGGAAGAGGCATGCACTGAGTAGTCGGGTAAGAACAAGGCTGGGTTGAGCTTTAATGCCCTTCAGTGCCAGTGGCACTCACTATCAGCTCAAACATAAAGAATGGTTGAGTGAGGCACTAGAGGATTCCCAGTGGAGGAGTGCCCATGGAATCATCCTGCTGCAAGAGTCAAGAAAATCAACGGCAGGAAAAAGAAAGGGCATCTTCGACACATTTGAGAACCAAATGACTGTGCGGCTTTTATCCTTCATTCATTAGCAGAAGCCCAATCCCATTACTGAGAACTGCTGACTTAAGCACTGTATGAAGTTGAGTGCACGTCTCACTGAAGTTTTGCAAACTTCTTATTCCCACACACTTGACTGAGGTCTGGGTCCTGTGAGCCCAGTGGTGAGGCAGGCTGTGTTGTGCTCCTTGCTTTTGCAGCATTGCAGAAAAGTAAAATTACCTGTGGTTGATCAGGGGGACTGAAAGCCTTTTAGTGTTGAACAGGTAGCACAAAAATGGAACAAGGCACCTGAGAATATCAAGGATCTTGTATGTTAAAGGGGAATTGGATGTTGCAGTTTGGTTTGTCAGCCCTTTAGGATTATCCTGGTGTATCCAGAAATTGAAGATTCATCTCCTAGACATTGCTGCGAGGAACCCCAGCAACAGCAACTTGTATTCATATAGTACCATTAACGTAATAAAATATCCCAAGTTATTTCACAGGATCACTATAAAACAAAATTTGACACCAAACCACATGCGATATTAGGTCCAATGACCAAAGGCTTGGTCCAAAATGTAGGCTTTAAGAAATGTCTAAAAGGAAGAAAGCAAGGTGGAGAGGTGTAGGGAGGGCATTCCAGAGCTTAGCACCGTTGCAACTGAAGGCACGGCCAGTGGTGGTGAAGTGTTTAAAATCAGGGATGCTCAAGAGGCCTGAATTAGATGAGCACAGTTATCTCGGAGGGTTGTGGGGCTGGAGGAGATTACAGAGTAGGGAGGGGTGAGGCTCTGGAGGGATTAGATGACAATTTTACAATCAAGACTTTGCTTGATCGGGAGCCGGTGTCTGTCAGTAAGCACAGGGGTAATAGGTGAAGGGAACTTGGTGTGAGTTAAGACGTGGACAGTAGAGACTTGAATGACTTCAAGTTTATGGAAGGTAGAATATGGGAGACCAGCAAGGGGTGCATTGGAATATTCAAATCTAAAGGTAACAAAGGCATGGATGAGGGTTTTAACAGTAGATGAGCTGAAATGGGTGATGTTGGGTGATGTTATGGAGGTGATGCCACAAATGTGTGTTTGGAAGCTCATCTTGTAGACAAATATGACACCAAGATTGCGGACAGACTGTTTAGTCTCAGTCTGTTGCCAGGGAGAGGAATGGAGTCAGTTGCTAGGGAAAGAAATAAAAACAGAAAATGTTGGAAATACTCAGGTCTGGCAGCATCTGTGGAGAGAGAAGCAGAGTTAACGTTTCAGGTCTGTGACCTTTCAGGGAAAGGAGTTTGGAGCGGGGACTGAAAACAATGGCTTCAGGCTTCCCAATATTTAATTGGAAGAAATTTCTGCTCATCAAGTACTGGATGTCAGATAAATAGTCTGATAATTTATCAACAGTCGAGGAGTTGAGAGAAGTAATGGTGAGGTAGAGCTGGGTGTCATCAGCGTACATGTGAAAACTAACGCTGTGCAGTCAGATGATGTTGCAGAGGGGCAGCATGTAGATGAGAAATAGGGGGCCAACGACAGATCCTTGGAGGACACCAGAGGTAATGGTGCAGGATTGGGAATAGAAGCCATTGCAAGTGATAGTCTGCCTATGCTTAGATAAGAATGGAATTGGGTGAGTGCAGTCACATCCAGCTGGATAACAGTGAAGGGACGTTGGAGGAGGATGGTGTGGTCAACCATGTCAAAGGTTGCAGACAGGTCAAGAAGGATGAAGAGGGAAAGTTTACCTTTGTCACAGTCACATAAGATGTCATTTGTGACTTTAATAAGAGCCACTTAAGTACTGTGGCAGGAGAGGAAAGCTGATTGGAGGGATTTAAACATGGAGTTCCGGGCAAGATGGGCACGGATTTGGGAGGCGGCAACAAGTTCAAGGACTTTGGAGAGGAAAGGGAGTTTGGAGATTGTTTGTTTTTTTTTTTGCTTGCTGGTGATGACAGCACATTTGAAGGAAATAGGAAAAATTCCTGAAGTGAGGGAACCTTTAACAATATTGGCTAACATGGGGATCAGGAGGGGAAGTTGGGTGATCAGTTTAATGGGAATAGGGTGGAGGGATCACTAGGTGGGTATCATGAACAAGATGAGTTTGGAGAGGGCATGAGGGGAGAAAGGAGAGAAACTAGAGAAAGGTGCAAGTTCACGGCTAGGGCGGGGTCAGCTTTAGAGGAAGTTTGGTCCAGTGGGCTAGTGGAAAGGAGGGCAGAGGCAGCTGATTGGAGGATCTTGGTCTTAATGACAAATAACCCTGGGGGAAAATCATGGCAGCATTCAGAAAATGTTTTTGTTTCCATTGAACATTTTCATTTTATTAGTCACCAAAATATTGGAGGTTAGGGAAAAACTTTGGGGTGGGGGGAGCGGGTGGAAAGCAGGGTAGCTGGAGGCAGGAGGTCTTGTGATGAAGTTTCCAGGAATATGTGTGTCCACAGTTGGTGATTCTATGATGAGATGATAACACTCAATGGATTGTAAAAGTCAGATATACGAAGCATTGGAGTCATTTTAACAATGTGATAAGATTATAAATTGCTTTTGCCTTTTTATAACTACCAGCTGAGACACTTAGGGACATTTTATTTGGAAACATTAGAAGTAACTGCTCTGTCAATATTGGTGTAACCTTACAGCTGGACTTACATACAGGGAATCCCTGATTCTCTTCGCTCCCATTGATGTGAACGTTTTTTACAGACTGAATAACCATATGTAATCTGCTGAAATGAGCGACTGATTGGCATCAATGCAGAAATTACAACTCCGAGAGAGGCCATTGGGCCCAATCAATCTGCGTTTATCCTTCGCATAGAATCGGATAATGATTTAGCACAGAAGGAAGCCATGTGGCTCATCGTGCCTGTTCTGGCCCTTGGGTAAAATTATGCAATTAATCCCAGTCCATTGCTGTTCTCCAATAACCCTGTTAACTCTTATCCAATTTTTTTTTGAAATTGCTTCCACTACCCTTCCATGCAGTCTATTCCAGATCATCATAACTGGCTGTGTTTTTTAAAAAAGGTAACTTTTGTCGCCTCTGGTTGGTCGGCCAATCTGTGTCCTCTGGCTAGTGACCCTCTGCCACTGGAAACAAAGTAAGTAAGAGGAAGCTATCAAAACCATTTTGAATATTCCCAGGAGTTCCGGTAAATACGGGTTAATCTCTGAAGTCATATTTACAAGCTGACATTAGTAACCAACTCTGTAGCCAGCAGTAGAATTAGAAGATGGCGCCTTACTCCAGTGAGATTGCCCGCAAGGGAAACTTGCGATTGGTGACTCCAAATCGGAATTTAAACAATTTATATAACTTGTACCAAAGTGTACACTTGGTAACTGTTGAACTGCTCTGTAAAACTCCCTAAGTTCGTGTTCCAACACTGTATTAGTGATTAGTGAGTCCTTCAAACCAATTTCATTTAAACCTTGAGCTAGTTTAGGATTTTTCCATGTATTTATGCTGAGACACAAATTGACTGCAGTTTAATTTAATCTGGAACCCAGCTGATGTCACATTAGGTATTGCATATTTGGAGACTGTCGTGTTAAAAATGTTCTGCAGTGATTAACCTGTCTGGATAGGTACTACACACTTTAACACGGCCACATCTCTCAAATATGACAAGAGACTGGAAGTTGGAAGAGTGCTTGGGTTGGGAATGGGATTTTCCATTGAATCTGGAAAATCAGCTGATTTTGTTTTTTTAAAACCCACTTGGAACTTCTGCATGCGGCTGTTGCTTTTCTCAATGTTGGAACGTCTTGCTTTTGAGAAACATAAAGTGGTAGCCCAGGTTAGTTCGCAATGTACACTCCAAACAGCAAGGGTCCCAGCACCCATCCCTGCGGTACACCACTGGTCACAGGTTTCCAATCGCAAAAACAACCCTCGACCATCACCCTCTGCCTCCTGCCACAAAGCCAATTTTGGATCCAATTTGCCAAATTGCCCTGGATCCCATGGGCTCTTACCTTCTTAACCAATCTCCCATGTGGGACCTTATCAAAAGCCTTACTGAAGTCCATGTAGACTACATCAACTGCTTTACCCTCATCTACACTCCTAGTCACCTTCTCAAAAAATTCAATCAAAGTTATTAGACATGATCTCTTTCTGACAAAACCATGCTGACTATCCTTGATTAATCCCTGCCTTTCCCAGTGGAGATTAATCCTGTCTGTCAGAATGTTTTCCAATAGTTTCCCTACCACTGATGTTAGTCACTGACTTGTATTTACCAACCTGGGCTCCTGGGCTGTAAGCTTCCTAGGAAGCTCCCTTGCTGTCCAACGATATCCATGGCCATCTGCTCCCATTCCTAGTGTTTTCTCCCCCAATCTACCCTCGTAAACTGTTTAAACTCCCCTGGCTCTTGAAATCAGTTCATTTTAGCCCTAACTAAAAGCTAACAGTTAGTTTAGTGTAATTTACCTGGGCCCACTGCCCTCCCCGAGCCACACCTGCTCTTTGTTTTCTCAACGAAATTGATCCGGACGAAACTGAAGAGCACAGCTGTCGATACTTTAATCTCCGATCCTGCTGTCTTCACTGTCCAGAGTGTCTGCAGCCACGGCGTGCGGTAAGTCCATTGAGGTGAAGAAGGAGCAGCGGGACCCGAGGGAAGTCTTGAGAAAAGGTGCCCCGAACACCCAAAAAATCCACGAACGGCCCCCCGGCTGCAACTTCAAAGCGCCCGCGGGAGATGGCTCAGAGAGCATCTGCAGCGCACTGTCGGCAATGCTGCATGCCTTTATTTAAACCACTGCAAAAAAACCCTGAGCGAATGTAATCACCTCTAAGTCCACCAAAAGATGCTTCACCTCCCGAAGGATGTGGATGAGCTTTCCGGACGTTGATGGGCACTGAGGAAATGGCTTATTACCTGCACCCGTTTTCCCCTCCCCTTTCCACCCCTTCCACCACCCCCCCCCCCCCCCCCCCGTCCCCTTCCCTGCTCCACCCTCTCAGCTCACCCCCATCCCAGCCCCCCCCTCGCACCATCTTCCCCTCACAACCCCCTCCCTCCACCCCTCCCTCTCGCATCCCCTCCTCCCACCGGCATCATCCTACACCTGTGTGGGGGCCCTAACAACCCCACTGCCTTGTGGGCGTCTTGGGAGAGACCAAGGCTAAGGGAGTAAACCCAAACAGATAATCCGGAGCGGAACCCCGTAGGCGGTCATGTGTCACCTTTGGCATGTTTCTGGCAGTTCCTGCAGCCATACTGGTGCCAAACGTCGTGCCCTGCACTCCTTTGGACCCCACCAGAAAGGCCGAGAGGGGGGTTTTGACGACTGGGCAACTCTCAACCTCCATAAACTTGCCCAGGCATGCGCCATGGAGAGGTCACTCCATAGTTGCCTCACAGCGACTGACACAACACGGAAGGCAGCAGTTACGAATTATAAGTCCAGATAAATTGGCGTAGAAACTGGGCGCCACGGGTTGCCTTTGTCGGTGGGAGAGGTCATTGCACCTCACTGGACAGCTACCGCCCGCCTCAAACCGGGCAGCCCCCGGTCAATAAGGTTCTGTCCCGCCACAGTCTACCTGCTTCAATGGGTGCTTGGAGCTCAGGGTCATTGCCCGAAAGGTGGACTGATACACCGCACCAAACAACACGAAAAAAGGAAAGAAGGTACCAGCCCTTCGCTTTGCAAGCTGTAACGTCAGAACTATGTGTCCTGGCCTGTCGGAAGACCTTAAACAAATCAACGATTCTCGGAAGACCGCCATCATTAACAACGAGCTCAGTAGACTCAATGTAGACATTGCAGCACTTCAGGAGACTCGCCTCCCCGCGAGTGGATCTCTAGCAGAGCAAGACTACACCTTCTGGCAGGGCAGGGATCCTGAAGAACCAAGACAGCATGGAGTGGGCTTCGCCATCAGAAACTCTTTGCTCAGCATGATAGAGCCTCCCTCAAATGGCTCGAAACGCATACTGTCCATCCGACTGCTCACCACCTCTGGTCCAGTATACCTACTCAGCATCTATGCTCCAACACTCTGCTCCCCACCTGAAGCTAAAGATCAGTTCTACGAGAAACTCCATAACATCATTAGCAGCATCCCCAACACCGAACACCTATTCCTGCTGGGGGACTTTAATGCCAGGGTTGGGGCATACCATGACTTATGGCCCTCCTGCCTTGGGCGCTATGGCGTTGGAAGGATGAATGAGAACGGGCAGAGACTGCTTGTGTTGTGTACCTATCATAACCTCTGCATCACCAACTCGTTTTTTTACACTAAACCCTGTCATCAGGATTCATGGAGGCACCCAAGATCACGTCGTTGGCACCAGCTGGACCTCATTGTCACAAGGCGAGCCGCCTTAAACAGTGTTCAAATCACACTCAGCTTCCACAGTGCGGACTGCGACACTGACCACTCCCTGGTGTACAGCAAGGTTAGACTCAGACCAAAGAAGTTGCCTCACTCCAAGCAGAAGGGCCACCCGCGCATCAGCACTAGCAGAATTTCTCACCCACAGCTGTTACAAAAATTTCTAAATTCACTTGTAACAGCCCTTCAAAACACTCCCACAGGGGATGCTGAGACCAAGTGGGCCCACATCAGAGACGCCATGTATGAGTCAGCTTTGACCACCTACGGCAAAAGTGCGAAGAGAAATGCAGACTGGTTTCAATCTCATAATGAAGAGCTGGAACCTGTCATAGCCGCTAAGCGCATTGCACTGTTAAACTACAAGAAAGCCCCCAGCGATTTAACATCCGCAGCACTTAAAGCAGCCAGAAGCACTGCACAAAGAACAGCCAGGCGCTGCGCAAACGACTACTGGCAACACCTATGCAGTCATATTCAGCTGGCCTCAGACACCGGAAACATCAGAGGAATGTATGATGGCATGAAGAGAGCTCTTGGGCCAACCAGCAAGAAGATCGCCCCCCCCTCAAATCTAAATCGGGGGACATAATCACTGACCAACACAAACAAATGGACCGCTGGGTTGAGCACTACCTAGAACTGTACTCCAGGGAGAATGTTGTCACTGAGACTGCCCTCAATGCAGCCCAGCCTCTACCAGTCATGGATGAGCTGGACATACAGCCAACCAAATCGGAACTTAGTGATGCCATTGATTCTCTAGCCAGCGGAAAAGCCCCTGGGAAGGACAGCATTACCCCTGAAATAATCAAGAGTGTCAAGCCTGCTATACTCTCAGCACTACATGAACTGCTATGCCTGTACTGGGACGAGGGAGCAGTACCCCAGGACATGCGCGATGCCAATATCATCACCCTCTATAAAAACAAAGGTGACCGAGGTGACTTGCAACAACTACCGTGGAATCTCCCTGCTCAGCATAGTGGGGAAAGTCTTTGCTCGAGTCGCTCTGAACAGGCTCCAGAAGCTGGCCGAGCGCGTCTACCCTGAGGCACAGTGTGGCTTTCGTGCAGAGAGATCGACCGTTGACATGCTGTTCTCCCTTCGTCAGATACAGGAGAAATGCCGTGAACAACAGATGCCCCTCTACATTGCTTTCATTGATCTCACCAAAGCCTTTGACCTCGTCAGCAGACATGGTCTCTTCAGACTACTAGAAAAGGTTGGATGCCCACCAAAGCTATTAAGTATCATCACCTCATTCCATGACAATATGAAAGGCACAATTCAACATGGTGGCTCCTCATCAGAGCCCTTTCCTATCCTGAGTGGTGTGAAACAGGGCTGTGTTCTCGCACCCACACTTTTTGGGATTTTCTTCTCCCTGCTGCTTTCACATGCGTTCAAGTCCTCTGAAGAAGGAATTTTCCTCCACACAAGATCAGGGGGCAGGTTGTTCAACCTTGCCCATCTAAGAGCGAAGTCCAAAGTACGGAAAGTCCTCATCAGAGAACTCCTCTTTGCTGATGATGCTGCTTTAACATCTCACACTGAAGAGTGCCTGCAGAATCTCATCGACAGGTTTGCAGCTGCCTGCAATGAATTTGGCCTAACCATCAGCCTCAAGAAAACGAACATCATGGGGCAGGACGTCAGAAATGCTCCATCCATCAATATTGGTGCCCACGCTCTGGAAGTGGTTCAAGAGTTCACCTACCTAGGCTCAACTATCACCAGTAACCTGTCTCTAGATGCAGAAATCAACAAGCGCATGGGAAAGGCTTCCACTGCTATGTCCAGACTGGCCAAGAGAGTGTGGGAAAATGGCGCACTGACATGGAACACAAAAGTCCGAGTGTATCAGGCCTGTGTCCTCAGTACCTTGCTCTATGGCAGCGAGGCCTGGGGGAGTCGGTTAGCTCAGTTGGCTAAACGGTTAAAGTGTGATGCTGAAAGACACCAACAGCGCGGGTTCAATCCCCGTACCGGCTGTCTAGTTCATGGAGGCCATCCTCCTTGCCTTGCCCCATACTTGCGGAGTGGTACCCATCAAGCTATACATTACCAAGGCAGAAGATCCACTGCTTTATAAGGTAGAAATATTATAATCGTGTAACGTATTGGTGTGTGTCCCTTTTTAGGGCGGCGCAGTGGTTAGCACCGCAGCCTCACAGCTCCAGCGACCCGGGTTCAAATCTGGGTTCTGCCTGTGTGGAGTTTGCAAGTTCTCCCTGTGTCTGCGTGGGTTTCCTCCGGGTGCTCTGGTTTCCTCCCACATGCCAAAGACTTGCAGGTTGATAGGTTAATTGGCCATTATAAATTGCCCCTAGTATAGATAGGTGGTAGGGGAATATAGGGACAGGTGGGGATGTGGTAGGAATATGGAATTAGTGTAGGATTAGTATAAGTGGGTGGTTGATGGTCAGCACAGACTCGGTGGGCCGAAGGGCCTGTTTCAGTGCTGTATCTCTTTAAAAAAAAAAACGTATGTCAGCCAAGAGCGACGTCTCAATTCATTCCATCTCCGCTGCCTCCAGAGAATACTTGGAATCATGTGGCAGGACCACATCTCCAACACAGAAGTCCTCAAGGCGGCCAACATCCCCAGCATATACACCCTACTGAGTCAGCGGCGCTTGAGATGGCTTGGCCATGTGAGCCGCATGGAAGATGGCAGGATCCCCTAAGACACATTGTACAGCGAGCTCGCCACTGGTATCAGACCCACCGGTCGTCCATGTCTCCACTTTAAAGACGTCTGCAAACACGACATGAAATCCTGTGACATTGATCACAAGTCGTGGGAGTCAGTTGCCAGCGTCTGCCAGAGCTGGCGGACAGCCATAAATGCGGGGCTAAAGCGTGGCGAGTCGAAGAGACTTAGTAGTTGGCAGGAAAAAAGACCAACAGCCCCGACAAACAAATTTCTCTGCAGCACCTCTGTAAGAGCCTGTAACTCTAGAATTGGCCTCTATAGCCACTCCAGGCGCTGCTTCACGAACCGCTGACCACCTCCAGGCACGTATCCATTTGTGTCTCGAGATAAGGAGGCCAAAGAGAGATGTTATTCACTGACCTGTATTTACCTGGTTTGTCCCTGCTACCCTTCTTGAATAATGGTACCACATTTGCTGTCCTCCAGTCCCCTGGCACTTCTGTGGCCAGAGAGGATTTGAAAATTTGTGTCAGAGCCCCTGCAATCTCCTCCCTAGCCTCACATAGCAGCCTGGATGCATCTCATCTGGGCCTGGGGATTTATCCACTTTTAAGCCCGCTAAAACGACTAATACCTCCTCCCTTTCAATGTTAAAACCTAACCTCATGTCCTCTGGCTCCACACACGGATTGCCATTTTGGTTTTTCATGGGCCCTACTCTTTCCCTGGTTATCCTCTTGCCCTCAATATATTTATAAAACGTCTTGGGATTTTCCTTAATCTTGCCCACCAGTGTTTTTCATGCCCCCTCTTCGCTCTTCCAATTACTTTAAGTACCCCCCCCCCCCCCCCCATCCCCTTACACTTTCTATACTCATCTAGGGGCTCCACTGTTTTCAGCCCTCTGAATCTGCCATAAGTCTCCTTTTTTTATCCTTATCCAGTCCTCTATATCCCTTGAAATTCAGGGTTCTCTGGACTTGTTGGTCCTACCCTTCACCTTTACAGGAACATGTTGGCCCTGAACACTCTCTCTTTCCTTTTTGAATGACTCCCACTGGTCTGATGCAGACTTTCCTGCAAGTAGCTACTCCCAGTCCACTTTGGCCAGATTCTGTTTTATCATATTGAAATCGGCCTTCCCCCAATTCAGTAGCTTTATTTCCGGTCCATCTTTGTCCTTTTCCATAACTACCTTAAATCTTCCAGAGTTATGGTCACTATCCCCGAAATGTTGCTCCATTGACCCTTCTACCACTTGTCCGGTTTCATTCCCTAAGATTAGGTCCAGTAGTGCCCATTCTCTTGTAGGACTTTCTATGTGTTGGCTCAAAAAGCGCTCCTGGATGCAATTTAAGAATGTTGCCCCCTTGAAGCCTTTTGCAGTAAGACTATCCCAGTTAATATTGGGGAAATTAAAATTCCTTACTATTATTACCCTATTATTTTTACACCTCTGAGATTTGCTGACATATCTGCTTCACTATCTCTCCCTGACTGTTTGGAGGCCTGTGGTACACTCCCAGCCAAGTGATTGCCCCCTTTTTGTTTTTAACTTCTACCCCTATAACCTCATTTGAGGAACCTTCTAAGATATCATCCCTCCTTACTGCAGTAATTGACTCCTTGATCAATAGTGCAATGCCATGTCCTCTTTTACACCTCCCCCGTCACGCCTGAAGATTCTATACCCTGGAATATTGAGCTGCCAGTCCTGCCCTTCCCTCAACCATGTCTCTGTGATCGTAATAATATCATATACCCATTGTGATAATCAATGCCCTCAATTCATCTGCCTTACAAGTATGACTCCTTGTGTTAAAACAGATGCAATCCAGCCTTGCATTATTCATTTGTGCCTTAACAGGTCTATATTTGCTCTGCCTTCCAGACTCACTTAGTTTCTCTTCTATAATTGGCTGTGCATCACCCCCTTCTGTACCTCCCACTCTGTATCCCACCCCCCTGCCAGATTAGTTTAAATCCTCCCCAACAGCACTCGCAAACCTCCCTGCAAGGTTGTTGGTCCCATTCCGGTTCAGGTGCAACCTGTCCAACCTGTACAGGTCCCACCTTCGCCAGAAACGGACCCAATGATCCAGGAAACTAAAGTCCTCCCTCCTGCACCATCTCTTCAGCCATGCATTCATCTGCTCTATCCTCCTATTCCGATACTCACACGCACGTGGCACCGGGAGTAATCCAGAGATTACAAGCTTTGAAGTCCTGCTGTTTGATCTCATACCTCGCTCCCTAAATTCTTGTTGCAGGACCTCATCCCTCTTTCTACCAATGTCATTGGTACCAATGTGAACTGCAACCTCTGACTGTTCACCCTCCCACTTCATAATGTCCTGCAGCTGCTCCGTGACATCCTTGACCCTAGCACCAGGCAGGCAACATACCGTCCTGGAGTCATGTTGTGGCAACAAAAACGCCTATCTGTACCCCTTACGATAGAATCCCCTATCACTTTAGTTCTTTTTCCTCCGCTCCTGTGCAGCGGAGCTACTTGTGATGCCACAGACCTCCCTCAACAGTATCCAAAGCAGAAAATGTGTTGGCTAGGGAGATGGACCCAGGGGACTCCTGCACTACCTGCCTAGTTCTTCTACTCATCCAGGCAGTCACCCATTCTCTCTGCCTGAGTAGTCTTTACCTACAGTGTGACCAGCTCCCTGTACGTGCTATCCACGACGATCTCAGCCTTGCGGATGCTCCACAGTGTCCCCAACTGCTGCTCCAGATACAAAATGCTGATTTCGAGTAGCTGTAGCTGGAGACACATCCTGCACGTGTTCGCCCTGGACACTGGAAGTGTTCCTGACTTCCCACATTGCACAGGAGGAGCACTTCACGTTGTTGAGCTGCCCTGCCATGACTTACCCTTAATTTATCCCCTTAAATTACCCAAAAATTTGAGATTATTTACACTAGGGACCTTGATTCCCTAAAACAACACTACTTACGATATTAAAAAAAACTGTAGACCTTACCTTTCTCTTTAGTTACTAACCCAGCTATTTAGAGTTATTCCCTCACAGCAGTTACTCACCAACCAGTCACCTTGCAGCTTTCTGGTGACATCACTGTTCACTTTGTTTTCCATCTCTGTCTCTCTCTCTCTGTCTCTCTCTCTGTCTCTCTCTCTGTCTCTCTCTCTGTCTCTCTCTCTGTCTCTCTCTCTGTCTCTCTCTCTGTCTCTCTCTCTGTCTCTCTCTCTGTCTCTGTCTCTCTCTCTGTCTCTCTCTCTGTCTCTGTCTCTGTCTCTGTCTCTCTCTCTGTCTCTCTCTCTGTCTCTGTCTCTGTCTCTGTCTCTGTCTCTGTCTCTCTCTCTGTCTCTCTCTCTGTCTCTCTCTCTCTCCCAGTCTCTTTTTTATGCTCCGGCTCCGCTCTCGCTGTTTCCCGCTCGCTGAGTGGATACAGGAAGTATGATCAGTAAGTTCGCAGATGACATGAAAATTGGTGGTGTCATAAATAGTGAGGAGGAAAGCCTTAGATTACAGGACGATATAGATGGGCAGCGCCAGTTCTGGGCGCCACACTATAGGAAGGATATGATTGCGCTGGAGAGGGTGCAGAGGAGATTCACCAGGATGTTGCCTGGACTGGAGCATTTCAACTATGAAGAGAGACTGAAAAGGCTAGGGTTGTTTTCCTTAGAGCAGAGAAGGCTGAGGGGAACCTGATTGAGGTATACAAAATTATGAGAGGCATTGATAGGAAGAAACCTTTTCCCTTCGCAGTGTTGTCAGTAACCAGGAGGCATAGATTTAAGGTAAGGGGCAGGAGGTTTAGAGGGGATTTGAGGAAAAGGTTTTTCACCCAGAGGCTGGTTGGAATCTGGAACACAGCCTGTAGGGGTGGTAGAGGCAGGAACCCTCAACATTTAAGAAGTATTTAGATGAGCACTTGAATACCATAGCATACAAGGCTACAGGCCAAGTGCTGGAAAATGGGATTAGAATAAATAGGCTTGATGGCTGACGTGGATATGGTGGGCCAAAGGGCTTGTTTCTGTGCGGTATAACTCTATGACAATGGCCTGGAGTTTGCAGTCGGCAGCAAAGCAAGTGTGCATGCCACTGGCGTCGAAAAAAGCTGCACTGTGATATCTAATGATGTCTGTGGCGAGAACTTTACTTCTCGATGTGCAGTTTGAGATGTGCAGATGAGCAGTGCTCTTTGATGGGGATTCCCAGTATTGGACTGCAGTGATGTCATCAAGCTGGCCAAGCAGCCAATCATATTCAAGAATTCTCACAGATACCCAACCAGGAAATGAAAAGCACTAAAAAATCAAATCACTTTTTAAGGCTTTTAAATAGAGCAAAATAAAGATTGGGACATAGGCATGAGGTGAAGGTAGGAGCTGAAATATCTTGAAAAAGCTTTAAAAAGAAATATTTGAAAAAATGTAGTTTAAAAATCCACTCATTAATTTTGATGGAGATGTTTAACAACCCTCCACAAATATAACATTTTTTCAGGGTCAGATCTGGTGTTCAGCAATAGTTACTTGCATTACCATTTAAAATGCCGAATTGAACAAGTTGTAACTTTTTATGGGGTTTCTAACAGCAATGCAAGAATAGAAAGGGGGAAGTTTTTGCCACATCAACTGTTTTCAATATTGCTGGCTCTGGGGGAGGCCATAGTGCGGCAGTTGGCGGAGCAGTGAGTGAAGACTGCACCATCAGGAATTTCAAGCTACTCTGTGTTTGTGCTACATCTCAAAACTGTGTTCAGTTTCAGAGGGGCAATGATGCTGAACACTGGCAATTTGTTGTCAACAGCTCCTGCAAAATCCAATTGTGTTCATCATGGAGTATGGGTTTTAGCAATAGCAAAAGGCTGTCACAATGTAAACAATGCACATCTTGACATTAAAGTGCCTTTTTCCTAGATGAACTGCAATACTCTCCCACAACTCATTCAATTAGAGAGGGTGCAGAAGAGATTAATGAGAATGGTACCAGGGATGAGGAACTTCAGTTAATTGGATAGATTGTAGAAGCTGGGCTATTCTCCTTGGAGAAGAGAAGACTAAGAGGAGATTGAATAGAGGTGTTCAAAATTATGAGGGGACCAGACAGAGTAGAAAATGTTCCTGTTGGTGGTAGGGTTGAGAACCAGAGGACATCAATTTAAGGTGATTGGCGAAAGAACCAATGGTGGCATGAGGAACATTTTTACGCAGCGAGTGGTTAGGATCTGGAATGCACTGCCTGAATGTAGTGGAGGCAGGGTCAATCGAGGCCTTCAAAAGGGAATTGAATAATTATTTGAAGCGCAAAAATTTGCAGGATGAAAGGGAAAAGGTTGGAGAGTTGGACGAGGTGAGGTTCTCTGCGAGCCAGCATGAACATGATGGGCCAAATGGTTTCCTTTGCTGTAACCATTCTATGATTATTTGTACAAACCTACTGACCATGTCTTCTTGGCAAATTTGGTAGAACAGTTACAATGGACAATACAATAGAAAAGTTATATAAATAAAGTGACTTGGCAAAATCATGATTCGTTTAGCCGTTTTTCACTATTTTAGGGCACTTAAGTAAACGTTGGGTAATTCATCCTAAAAGTGTTCTGCATTAGAGATTTCCCTTTTTGAGGTTTTGTTGATAGAATGTGGCTCCTCCATTTCTCTTGTGGGTAAATGCATCACGTGCAGTGGTACAAAGTCACAGTTTGCAAAATGCCCCACAGTTGATCCCCAGTCTGTACACAGTTGGATAATATCACTCGGGGTAATAGTTGTAGTGCCATTAATGGCAACACTTCCGGTCTAAGGTAAGGGGAAACCAACCAGGGTTTCCACTCCTGTTCATTGTCCATTGAAGTTGCTTGCTGTCACAGGCCACTCATTAAGAATGGTCAATTGGGTGAGGAACAGGAGGACTGCTGACTCCTCTGGACCAGTATCTCAATGTGAGTCTTCGGGAGGGAAAAGTTGATTTCAAAAGAAAAGCTAAGTTAAACTGAGTAATTGCTCACCGGTCATCTCATACAGAGTCAGTTGTCTTTCAAGTGTCAGTCTGGCCCAGTTCTTCAAGGTAAGTAGATTCTGGGTTCAAGTTCAACTCCAGCATATGTGCACATGGTCTGGGCTAAGGCATGGCTGTATTGTCACAGGTGCTGTCCTTCAGATGCGATGCTTAACGGAGGGCCTGTTTGGATGAACATTGAAAATCGCATATTCGGGAGCTCTGGCCAATATTCTTCACTCAAATAACACCAAAGACACACAGCCTGGCCACTTATCTCAATGCTGTGCTCATCTTACGAATATTGACTGCAGTTTCAAAATAATCCATTGGCTGTAAAGTGAATTGGGACATCCCGAGGATGTGACAGGTGGTAGATCAATGCAAGGTCTTTAAATTTATCTCCACTTTTTTTCAGTAATCAGACGTTCAAATTCAGTGATGAGATGGGAAGAGAAATGTTGTACATAGTTAATGAGTAAGTGCAGATAGATGGCAAATGTTGGGCAATGCAAAAGGATGTTTTTTTTAAATAGGGTGTATACAGTGTTATAGAACTGGAGGCAGTTTCCCATGTGCTCTTGTGCTGTCTACCCTTGTATTGCTGAGTCTTGTAGCATTGGAGGTACAAATAGTACTGGCTTGCATATTTATTTCACTTTGCTGTAAAGCCTATTAGCTGTCATAATCCTCTTTTGTGCTGCATCAATGTATATTTTGGGTTCAGTTAGCATTGCTTAATTCCCAGTGAGAATGCTAGTATGATTCATCTGCTATTTTAGCACTGCTCATCTTGTTTGTGTTTTTTTAAATAGATAAATATTAATATTTTCTCACATTACAGCATTGACTACACTTCAAAAAGTACTTCATTGGCTGTAAAGTGCTTTGGGACGTCCTGAGGGTGTAGAATTGCTCTATGAACAATAAGTGCTTTCATTTTTTTGTTATTTAAATATAAACATGTCCTAATCTACTGTGTGAATGATTGCAGGCCATTGCAAGGGGATCACAGTGAGTTGCCAATACCAACTGCACCCTACAGTAGAATGGAAGCTGAGATAAAAGCCCCTCCAAATTGAACCTCAGACCTCTCCTGTATGCACTGACTCTTGTTGCGGTCCAGCTGGTAGTCCCCCTGATACCTCACCATTCCTCATTGTCAGCTTAGATATTAATGGTCGGAGCTCTTGGTCCATGGAGGTAATCACAGCCTGGACCTGATCCAGTATTTGTTTGCTCCGCACACAAGCAGCTCCCATGAAACTTGAGGAGACACAGTCCACAAGGCAAGAACATTGGCGAAAGAATAAATATTTAAACTGTACCTTTTCTGGCTTCTCTTCCAAAGAGAACCCATCTCCCCATTGATGAATCAATAAGGGCACATACACTATCTTCCTCTCTGTGCTTAGAGGTTAAGGGTGATAGATCCATCTGCATGTTGTCATATGGTTTGTTTGATTTATCTTTGACCTAAATGCTTTGCGGAAGTTCACATATTGATCCTGGCTGCCTGTCAGAAACAGCGACGGGTCAATGTCTTCATATTTTGGATGCTCCTGTTTTCCAACATTCTGTGGTGTTGATTTTACATGAGAGACTGATGTGATTGCAGCGCAGTGAATTTTTGTCAGAGTCATAACAACACAGAAGGAGGCCATTCAGTCCTTCGAGTCTCTGCATGCCTCCGGCTCTTATCTCTGTAGCCGTGTATATTTATTTTCCTCAAGTGCTCATCCAATTTCGTTTGGAAATCATTCATTGTCTCTGCTTTCACCACCCTTGTAGGCAGCGAGTTCCAGGTCATTGCTACTTGTTGCATAAAAAAGCTCTTCTTCACATCCCCCCCCTGCATCTCATGCCCAAAACCTTAGATCTGTGTCCCTTAGGCCTTGTACCACCAGCTAATGTGAACAGCTTTTCTTTGTCTACCTTATCCAAACCTGTCAGAATCTTGTACATCTCGATCAAATCTCTCCTCATTCTAATTTGCTCCAAGGAGAACAACACCAGCTTCTCCAACCTAACTAAACTTGTAACTAAAATCCCCCATCTCTGGAACGATTCTGGTAAATCGGCTCTGCACCCTTTCGAGGACACTCCTTCCTGATGTGTGGTGTCCAGAAGTGGTTGGAAGTTTATGCCCCCCCCCCCCACTCCCAACCCCACCAGGAGCGGACTGGGAGGTGGGGGGGGGTGGCCGTAAACTCAAGTGGTGCTGTTCGCGTTGCTTACCCGCTCTCGCTGTTGTTTTACCAGCGGTGAGGGAGGTGGCAAATGGCCCCTCTGCCCCAGGCCAGTTGAGGTCCTTAAGTGGCCATTAATTGCCACTCAAAGGCCTCCACCCACCACCGCTGATATATTACCAGTGGCGGACGGGCACTTTGCCATCAGAGGAGGCCGCCAGTAATACCTGGTGGCCTCCCTTTTGGGCTGGGGGCCCTCCTGTTTGGGCACCTGGGCCCCATGGAGGGCCTCCCCAGCAGCACGGGTTGGACATGCTCGAACTAACCCCCAGTTCCTGGCAAGGCCTGCTTCCCACTTATCTTATCTGGGGTCTCCTCCATTGCTGCTAGTATGGGTGGGTGCAGTCCCCGCATTGGCCACCCCTGCGAGAACTGAAGAACTGCCAGCCCTCTAATTGGCCGGTGGGACTTCCTGCCTTGGGGGTGGAAACCCTGACCAAGGGCAATTAAGGGCCTGGACATGTAAAATTGCTGCATGGCTTCCAGGCCCGGTGGAGGTGGGCTCTCCCCCGATTTTTAGCTGTTGGGCAGGGCCACCGCACAATGTAAAATTCCAGCCAATACTCCAGTTGTTGCCTGACCAGAGCTTTATAAAGGTTCAGCATATTGTTCCTGCTTTTACACTCAATAGCTCTATTTATGAAGTCCAAGTCACCATGTGCTTTGCTAACTACTCTATGTCCTGCTACCTTCAAAGATCTATGCACATGAACCCACTCGGGTCCCTCTGTCTCTGCACACGTATTAGAACTATACCATTTAGTCTATGTTGCCTCCCCCTATCCCTTCTGCCAAAATATGTCACCTTACGTTTCTCAGTGTTAAATTCCATCTGCCACTTGTCTGCCCATCCTGCTAGCTTATATATGTCCTTTTGCAGTTGATTGGTATCATCCTCACTGTATACCACATCTCCAAGTTTGGTATCATTGGCAAATTTTGAAATATTACTCTCTATTCCAAGAAACAACTCATTTATATATCAAAAAAAGCAGTGGTCCTAGCACCGACCTTTAGGGAACACCACTGTCTACCATCCTCCAGGCTAATGAACTCAAATCTCTCCATGTGCTTGTTGATTTTTTTCCTGCTGATTCTTGTTTCTAAAACCTTTAGCCTCCATTGATGTTAAACTGACCTGTCTATAGTTACGAGGAATGTTCTTGCACCTTTTCTTGGATAAGGGTTTCACATTCACATTCTGAAGTAGGAGGGTGAACAGTCAGAGGTCGTGGTTCACATTGGTGCCAACGACATAGGCAGAAAGAGGGATGAGGTCCTGCAACAAGAACTTGGGGAGCTATGTAGCAGATTAAAAAGCAGGACCTCAATGGTTGTAATCTCTGGATTACTCCCGGTGACACGTGCTAGTGAGTATCGGAATAAGAGGATAGAGCAGAAGAATGCGTGGTTGAAGAGATGGTGCAGGAGGGAGGACTTTAGTTTCCTGGATCATTGGTCCTGTTTCTGGCGAAGGTGGGACCTGTACAAGTCGGACAGGTTGCACCTGAACTGGAACGGGACCAACAACCTTGCAGGGAGGTTTGCTAGTGCTGTTGGCCGGGACTTAAATTAATTTGGCAGTGGGGTGGGATACAGAGTGGAGGTACAGTAGGGGGTGATGCACAGCCAAATACAGAAGAGAAACTAAGTGAGTCTGGAAGGCAGAGCAAATATAGACCTGTTAAGGCACAAGTGAATAATGCAAGGCTGGATTGCATCTATTTTAACACAAGGAGTCTTACTAGTACTTACGGGCGGCACAGTGGCGCAGTGGTTAGCACCGCAGCCTCACAGCTCCAGGGACCCGGGTTCGATTCTGGGTACTGCCTGTGTGGAGTTTGCAAGTTCTCCCTGTGTCTGCGTGGGGTTTCCTCCGGGTGCTCCGGTTTCCTCCCACAAGCCAAAAGACTTGCAGGTTGGTAGGTAAATTGGCCATTATAAATTGTCACTAGTATAGGTAGGTGGTAGGGAAATATAGGGACAGGTGGGGATGTTTGGTAGGAATATGGGATTAGTGTAGGATTAGTATAAATGGGTGGTCGATGGTCGGCACAGACTCGATGGGCCGAAGGGCCTGTTTCAGTGCTGTATCTCTAATCTAATCTAATCTAATCTAGTAAGGCAGATAAATTGAGGATGTTGATTAACACATGGGAATATGATATTATTTCTATCACAGAGACATGGTTGAGGGAAGGGCAGGACTGGCAGCTCAATATTCCAGGATATAGAATCCTCAGGCATGACCGGGGGTGGTGTAAAAGAGGAGGTGGCATTACACTATTGATCAAGGAGTCAATTACTGCAGAAAGGAGGGATGATATCTTAGAAGGTTCCTCAAATGAGGCCATATGGGTAGAAGTTAAAAACAAAAAGTGGGGACTCACTTGGCTGGGAGTGTACTACAGGCCTCCAAACAGTCAGGGAGAGCTAGAGGAACAGATATGTCGGCAAATCTCAGAGTTGTAAAAATAATAGGGTAATAATAGTAGGGGATTTCAACTTCCCCAATATTAACTGGGATAGTCTTGGTGCAAAAGGCTTAAAGGGGGCGGAATTCTTAAAGTGCATCCAGGAGAGCTTTTTGAGCCAGCACGTAGCAAGTCATACAAGAGAAGGGGCGGTACTGGACCTAATCTGAGGGAATGAAGCCGGACAAGTGGTAGAAGTTCTTTTATTCATTCGTGGGATGTGGGTGTCACTGGCCATGCCAGCATTTATTGGCCATCCCTAATTGCCCTTGAGAAGGTGGTGGTGAGCTGCCTTCTTGAACTGCTGCAGTCCATGTGAGGTAGGTACACCCACAGTGCTGTTCGGAAGGGAGTTCCAGGATTTTGCCCCAGCAAAATCTATTTGGTTAATTGAATCAGGGAGCATTTCCATTGTTTTCTCCAGGCAACTGTCTTTTAGAATGCAAATGTTTCCAGCTACTGTCCTTTTAAAATGCAGGTACAGCCATGTTTTCAGTCCAGTAAGAGTTTACAATTAATATTCCAAATGATGAAATTAATATGCCTCATTCTTGGCAGATGTGGTTTTCCTCACACATCATCCTTATATTCTTTCATTGCCAGTTGTGTTATCATCTTCACTTCCCCTCTCAACTTACTGTATTTGGCCTGGTTCTCACTTGAAGAATTCACCTAACATGTATCATGTACCCTCTTTTTTTTCTTCTTCTTCATATTCTCTATCTCCCTCATTATCCAAGAAGCTCTGGCTTTGGTTCCCTTACCTTTCGCCCTTGCTGGAATGTACCTAGCCTGTACCTGAAACAACATCTCCTTAAAGATCACCCATTGCCCCACTACAAGTTTTACTGTGAATTTTTGATTTCATTTTATCCTAGCTAGATCCCCTCTCATCCCATTGAGGTTAGTCCTCTTACAGTTTAGAAGTTCTACTTTAGAATGTTACTTTCTCTTCTCCATTGCTAATCTAAACCTCATGATACAATGATCACTCACCCAAGTGTTCCCCCACAGACACTTGGTCCACCTCATTATCCACCAATGCCTCTGTTTAGTGAGACTGAGAACATACTGATCAAGGAAGTTCTCCTGAACACATTTCAGAAATTTACCCTCGCCTTTTGCTTTACTCTAACATTATTCCAATCGATATTTGGGTAATTAAAGGCCCCAATATCCCCACTCTATAGTTCCTGCACATCTCTCTGATTTCTCTGCAGATTTGCTCCTCTATCTCTTTCACTCACTATTTGGAGGCCTGTAGAATACCCCTGGTAATGTGATTACCCTCGTTTTGCCTCTCAACTCTAACCAAATGGATTATATCCTTGTTCCTTCAAGGACATCCTCCCTTTCCAACACTGCAAGGTTTTCCTTATTCAGTATTGTCATCCCACCTCCTTTTTTATTCCATATCTTCTCTGAACACTTGGTGTCCTTGAATATTAAGTGCCCAGTCCTCACCATTTTTAAGCCACGTTTCCATTATTGCGATTACAGCATATTCCCACATGGCTATTTGAGCTTGTACTTCACCAACATTATTCACCATACTTTATGCGTTTACATACATGCTTTGTAAACCTGTCTTTGTGTTCCTCAGAGTCCATCTTAGTCTGCTGCAATCTAATATATGGTACTACTCCATTCTCTAGTACTATCCAACACTCTCACTCCTTTATGCATCTTTTTCCTCTTTTCTACTTCGATATATTATGGTGCCCATCTCCCTGCTAATTCATTTTAAACCCTCCCCAACATCCAAAATAGTATTTTAATTTAGATTTAGAGTTTTTCATTCATGAGATGTGAGCGTTGTTGACAAGGCTAACATTTATTGGCCATCCCTAATTGCCCTTGAAAGTGTAGGTTTTCAAACTGTGGTTGGTGAGGCGATTCTAGGGTGAGTTTGCCCAGACTGCGGCTTGTGGGCAACGTGTTGCCTGTGAAGCCTGGCCCAAGCAACTCAGTCCTATTTGTGCTTTAAATGCCTTATTTACTGCTTTGTTCTGTTTGAATTTTGAGGGCCTGTAGGTTTAGGATAGGCTCATTTTAGCACTGTTGCTTCATGAGCAGATCAATCTTAAATCAGGACACCAAGATTGGTCAGTGTCAGTATCTTGAGCTCTGTGAAAGTGAGTGAAGCAGCCACTTAAACTCTACAATTGGAGCAGGATGTCTTGATTTACTAACAACATTGTTTCTCTCAAAATGCATTCGTAATAGTGTAAGCACTTTTATCATTTGGTTGTTACCTCAGCCACGACTGATCAGCTTACCAAAGCTCACTGCCAAGATCACATAGGCAAAATAGGAACTAGGCCAAGATCTTGGCGTGCTGCCAGCCCTGTGGAAGTATATCACACCAAGAATTGGGGTGGAGAAGGAGGAGGAGGATAAAGCCAACTCAAATTTAAGGTAGGGTTGCGAACACTGGTTGGACATTTCATCACATGATCTCCCATCTCATCCAGTGAAATAACCTCCCCTCTCCCAACTTTAATATTCTTCGATATAAGAAACAAAACCGTTCAAAGAAAATGAGGAAAACACTTTTTTAACACTTCAGAGATTTTTTTTTCTCACTGTCGTTCACAGCAGTGTTCAGGAGATTAATCTCTAATTCCTGCAGAATCCAGGTCTACCCTGGAGAATTGCCAACCCTAATCCAAGGTAGATCTCTGTAAATTCATAATTTAAGAGGGACAAGATGTATTCAACAGCAAACAAACCCTTCAGTGATGAAGAGAAAGATGCTCTTTGAAAACCCCCCAACTGGCCTATTATAGCTGACCGCGTCTCTTGTCTCATTGTTTTGAGGCCTTATCTCACAGCCAATCTGTTCTAATGCTTTCAGATATGGCTCTTCCTTGTTGGTAATGGAACATTGTGGAGAATACAGACAATCTCAAGTTTGTGACTGAAATGTGTATTTTATTTCTGCAATTTAGAAATTCTTCCCTGCACCCACTAAGTGGGTGAACAAGTTGATGGCAGATTCCTTCATTGCAAAGCTAATAAAATAGGTGAATAGGAAATAGGAGCAGGAATAGACCATTCGGCTCCTCGAGCCTGCTCCGCCATTCAACAAGATCTACTACCTCAATGCCATTTTTCCACACTGCCCCATATCCTTTGATATCTTTAATATCTAGAAATCTATCGATCTCTGTCTTGAATATACTCAGTAGCTGAACCTCCACTGCCCTATGGGGTAGAGAATTCCAAAGATTCACCACCCTCTGCGTGAAGAAGTTCCTCCTCATCTTAGACCTAAATAACCTACCTCTTATACTGAGACTGTGTCCCCTGGCTCTAGACTAGCCAGGGAAATCTCTTTCCTGCATCTACCCTATTGAGCCCTTTAAGAATTTTGTATGCTTCAATGAGCTCATCTCTCATTCTTCTAAACTCTAAAGAATATTTTATTTGTATTTTATTTAGAGATACAGCACTGAAACAGGCCCTTCGGCCCACCGAGTCTGTGCCGACCAACAACCACCCATTTATACTAATCCTACATTAATCCCATATTCCCTACCACATCCCCACCATTCTCCTACCACCACTAGGGGCAATTTACAATGGCCAATTTACCTATCAACCTGCAAGTCTTTGGTTGTGGGAGGAAACCCACCCGGCGGAAACCCATGCAGTCACAGGGAGAACTTGCAAACTCCGCACAGGCAGTACCCAGAACCGAACCCGGGTCACTGGAGCTGTGAGGCTGCGGTGCTAACCACTGTGCCACCCTATATAAGCCCAGTCTCCTTAATTTCTCCTCATGTGACAATCCCACCATTCCAATAATCAGTGTGGTGAACCTTTGTTGCACTCCCTTTATGGCAAGTATATCCTAACTTAGATATGGAGACCAAAACTGTACGCAATACTCCAGGTGCGGTCTCACCAAGGCTGTATGCAATTGCAGCAAGAGATCTTTACTCATGTACTCAAATCCTCTTGCAATAAAAGCCAGCACACTATTTGCCTTCCTAATTCCTTGCTGCACCTGCCTGTTAGCTTTCAGTGACTTATGAACCAGGACACCCAGGTCCCTTTGGACATCAACACTTCCCAATCTCTCACCATTTAAGAAATACTCTGTATTTCTGTTATTCCTATCAAAGTGGATAACTTCACATTTTTCCACATAAAATTCCTTCTGTCATGTTCTTGCCCACTCACTTAGCCTGTCTAAATCCCCTTGAAGCCTCTTTGCATCCTCCTCAGAACTCACATTCCCACCTAGTTTTGTGTCATCAGCAAACTTGGAAATATTACATTTAATCCCCACATCCAAATCATTGATATAGATTGTGAATAGCTGGGGCCCAAACACTGATCCTTGCAGCACCCCACTAGTCACAGCCTGCCATTCTGAGACTGACCCATTTATTCCTACTCTCTGTTAACCAATTCTCAATCCTTGCCAGTATATTACCCCCAATCCCATGTGCTCTAATTTTTCTTACGAACCTTCTGTGTGAGACATTATCAAAAGTCTTCTGAAAATCCAAATAAAGCACATCCACCAGTTCCCCCTTACCTATTCTGCTAGTTGCATCCTCAAAAAAACTCCAGCCAGTTTGTCAAACATGCTTTCCCTTTCATAAATCCATGTTGACTCTGCCCAATCATATCATTCTTTTCTAACTGTCCAGTTATCACATTCTTTAGAATAGATTCCAGCATTTTCCCTACGACTGATGTCAGGCTAACAGGTCTAGAATTCCCCATTTTCTCTCTCCCTTCTTAAATAGTGGGATTACATTTTCTACCTTCTAATCCGCAGGAATCGTTCTAGCATCTATAGAATTTTGAAAGATGATCACCAATGCATCCAGTATTTCTACAGTAACCTCTTTCAACACTCTGGGCCGTAGATCATTAGGTCTGGGGATTTATCAACTTTCATTTTACTGTTTTACTAATACTAATTTCTTTCAGTTCCTCATTCTCGCTAGTCCCTTGGTTCTCTAGCATTCCTGGGAGGTTAATTGTATCTTCCATGAAGATGGACACAAAATATTTGTTTAGTTTCTCTGCAATTTTCTTATTTCCCATTGTAAATCCTCCTGCCTGTAGTGGGCCCATTGCCAATCTTTTCCTTTTTATATACCTATAGAAGCTTTTACAGTCCGTTTTTATATTTCTCCCCAGTTTACTTTCATATTCTGTTTTCTCTTTCTTTATCAGTTTCTTGGTCCTTTGCTGAATTCTAAAATGCTCCCAATCCTCAGGCTTCCTACTTTTTTTCCCACAACTTTGTAAGCCTCTTCCTTTGATCTAATACAATCTTTAACTTCTGTTGTTAGCCATGGTTGGATCACATTTCCTGCTGGGTTTTTATGTCTCTTTCTTTCTTTCTTTTGGGCCTCCTAAGGAATGTATATTTGTTGTAAACCATGTATTAGTTCTTTAAATGTGAAAGTGAATACTTTTAATGCAAATGGGTACTGGTTAAGTTATAAAATTATAGGAAGGATGTGGAAGCTTTGGAAAGGGTGCAGAGGAGATTTACTAGGATGTTGCCTGGTATGGAGGGAAGGTCTTACGAGGAAAGGCTGAGGGACTTGAGGTTGTTTTCGTTGGAGAAAAGGAGGAGGAGAGGTGACTTAATAGAGACATATAAGATAATCAGAGGGTTAGATAGGGTGGATAGTGAGAGTCTTTTTCCTCGGATGGTGATGGCAAACATGAGGGGACATAGCTTTAAGTTGAGGGGTGATAGATATAGGACAGATGTCAGAGGTAGTTTATTTACGCAGAGAGTAGTAGGGGCGTGGAACGCCCTGCCTGCAACAGTAGTAGACTCGCCAACTTTAAGGGCATTTAAGTGGTCATTGGATAGACATATGGATGAAAATGGAATAGTGTAGGTCAGATGGTTTCACAGGTCGGCGCAACATCGAGGGCCGAAGGGCCTGTACTGCGCTGTAATGTTCTAATTCTAAAGCATTGCATTGAAGGAGGAGAGCACCAGGTACAACTCTCAACAGTTCTGCCTCAGAGTTATTCCATTAATTTCCATTAGGTGTCAGTCGGCAAAGGCTTCCTGTCCTGGGTGTCAGTCGGGGAAGGCTTCCTGTTCTGAGTTTTGGGGAATGATTGTGGTTTTGGGCAATGTGCATTTTTCATTTCAAGCTTGTATGGCAAAGATCAATGTTCCAAATTTGTTTTAAAACACTAAATGCCATCCTAAAGTCAAAACCAGGCTCGGGCTACTCTGATCTATTTGTAAAACTAGCACATTTACCTATAATACTCTTATAAGACGACCCACACTCCAAACTCTCCATGATCCGGGGATAAAATGGCTCATTTCTTACGACTGCTTACCTGAAAGGGAGAACATGGGGGTGGGGGGGATGGTGGTGACAGAGCAGAGCTGTAGTGTAAGAAAGGAGTGGAGAGAGGCCAGGAGTCAGAGTCAGGAGTGGAGACAAGGAGCCAGGGAGCAGAGAGTGGATATAAGGAGCCAGAGAAAGAAGGGGAGTGGGGTGGGGAGAGCAAGGACAAGGAGCCAGAGAGAGGGCACAGGGAAGTGGGGACAAGCAGCCAGAGGAATGTGGGGGGTTAAGTTGGGATATCAGAATAGGGGAGTGACAAACTGGGATAGGGGAATGACGGGCGGAGCTACTGGGAGAGGACTGGCTGGGTATAGTGACTGTTGATGGAGAGTCTGGAGTAGGCAGGAGAGCTGGACTGGGCGAGCAGCAGGTGGCCACACTCCCCAGAGTGAACCACAGAACTGTGCAAAACAACACCTCACATATAAGATGACTCCCTGCATTTTAAACCTCCAAGAGTGACCTAAATCACCAGCCTTTTGTGCAAGAATACACAGCAAACTGATGAGCTATAGGGTGGAAGGGTGAGTTTATCGTACAAGAAGTACAATTTAGAGATTGGCTTCTTTTTACACTTCAAGGACTGTAGGCTATGTTCCATTACTCCTGTGCTCTGATCTGCAGGTTCTGTTTGATTTGTTACCAATGCACAGTGTCTCGTCTTTTGCCTGTACACAGATCCTGTGATACATGAGAACAATTTCACCACCCACCCCCACCCCCCCCCCCCCCCCACCTCCATGAATTTGATCACAAATACCCTTTTGTTTGCTCAGTTTCAGTTGAAAGTGCCGACTTGGCTCGAGGCAGTCGGCGAGATGATAACTGCTGCCAGCCCAGGTCCTGCCCCTCCCCAAGTTCCACGCAAACTGACTGCAGCCTCTTGTGCTGAACCATTCAGCCCATAACAAACCATGCAATTTCCCCAAGCCTTAACGCGGATGCTGCCTCAAACTGATACAATTTCTTTCCCATCACAGCAGCTCTTTAACATTTGAAAGGGGCCCCTCCAACATTGGTGTCTGAGTGTCACGGGCCGGGTTGTTGAAAGGTTTGATGTTAATGGGACTACGGCCTGAAACGCAGGGAGTCGTCTTATCCTGTTCTTGTCTGTACCATTGCCAGCTTTTCAGATTGATGCACCATTAGATGCTGAGGTGGTGGCATTCTAATGAACTGTTTGTAGTACTAGAGATCAAAGCATCAATGGACACAGCAGAGGTTTATGAAGCTGTTTGAATTGTGATCAGTTCATTCTAAACATGCACAAGGACTTGATCTCATTAAATTCTTTTATTAACTTCGAATTGCGATGTCTACACTTATGTTTCTTTTCCCTCAAACCTTCTTTCTTCCATCTCTTTTCTATTATCGGTTAATGTACTCACCCACACTCATCTTCCAGTGTTGCAGACACTATCCCTCTGCCCGAGAGGTTGCTGTACAAATCATCTTCACCTAGTTCCATTCTGTAACCAAGATTGTGATCCAAACCTGTTGGCTGACAGGAGGGCACTGGCCTGGTTGCATTCCAATCTATCCCATCGTAGCCAGACAATCGCCTGCTTCTCTTCCCGCTCCCGCACTGTTACCTCTGAAGTCCCCCAAGGATTATAATTGGCCCCCTATTATTTCTCATCTACATGCTGCTTCTCAGTGACGTCATCCAAAAACACTACCACAGGTTCCACATCTACACTGATGACACCCAGTTGTACCTTAGCAACAGCTCTCTCAAGCTCGCCACTGTCCTATTTACTATGCTGCTTGTCCGCATCCAGTATTGGATGAGCAGAAATCTCCTCCAATTTGATATTGCGAAGACTGATCCATTGTCTTGGGATCCCATCACAAACTCCATTCTGTAGCCACCAACTCCATCCCTCTCTCTGGCTACTATTTGAGACTGAGCCAGATAGTTTGCAACCTCAACATCCTATTTGATTCTGAGCTAAGATGTGGACCCCAAATCCTTTCACTTACCAAAGCTGCCTACTTCCACCTCCGTAAAATGCCTGACTCTGCCCCTGCTTAGCTAATCTGCTGCTGAAACCCTCATCCATGCCTCTGTTACTTGGCTGGCCTACCATCTTGCTCCCTCTGTAAACTTAGCCCATCCAAAGCTCTGCTGCCCGTATCCTAACTTGCACACACCAAGTTTGAGAACACCTATTGCACCTGTGTTTGCTGCTCTACATTAGCTTCTGGACTGTGAATTTCTCTTTATTTTAAAAATTCTCACCACTGTTTCTGGCCTTGCTGCATCCTATCTCTGTAACCTCTTCCAGCCTTACAAATCTCCAAGATTTCTGTGTTCCTCTAATTCTAACCTCTTGCACATTCCAACTTTAATCGCTCCACCATTACTGGTCATGCCTTCAGTTACCTAGACCCCAACTTGTGGAATTCCCCCTCTAAACCTCTCCACCTTAAAAACTATTTCTTGGACCAAGCTTTTGGTCACCTGTCCTAACATCTCCCTGTATTTTGTTTGATGACACTCCTGTGAAGGGTCTTGGGATATTCTTCTATGCTAAGGGTGCTATATGACTACAAGCTGTTGTTGTAACTTTAGCTTGAATTTCTTGGATTGCACTTGGACAGAAATTGCACTGAAATTTCTGTTGGTTTCTACACTAAACTTGCATCCAAAGCTTGTTTGCCTAAACTGGAAAAACTGGTGCAAAACAAGCACACGTGCAGCACAACCAATAGGGATAATGTCTTCTGCTGTGGCACCATACTCTGAGTGTGCTGTCACTGCTGCTCCTCTTCCTCATCAGTTGTTATGCAGAACATGCATTTTCCCATTCGGAAGGCCACTCCAACTGCTTCATCCTTCTGAAGGACAGGGGTGCTGGACGTCAATATTTGGATGCACTGAGACTGACTGAGGATAGAAATTGGGGCAAGAAAAATAGCAATCAATTGCTGTCAAACTCCAGAAATAACAGGTTACTTCAGGCTGTACTGCACCTGAATGTTTGGGCGTATATCTCGGCCAGTATATTAGTCTCTTAATCCTATGAAACTCGGTGAGCTAGTCACTTTTTGGGGGAGGGCGGAGCTATGTAAATGAGTGACAGAGGGTTTCACAGATGTATCTTGTCAATGCCACATACAATGGCGAATAATCGCGATTAGCAGTATTTTGCCAGAAATCAATTCTGTATGAATTTCCAGTCCAATAAATGCCATGCTGTAGTGATGCTGAACAGTTCCAGAAATTCTGGGCCTTGGTGTGCCATTTGGTTTTGGACCAATGTGAAAAGGTCAACGTATAACCTGCATCAATCGCGCCGATCTGATCTCGCCTGTGGGCTGAAAATCCTGTTTTACTGAATTCATTAACGACTGAAAAGTAAATGGGTTAGTGAGTTTGTTTGAAAAGGAGCACGCAGCATTTTGGCGCAAATACATCGGTCAGTGCGGGCCCAAATTTATTAGCGAGGCTGTGTGGAAACATTGCATAACAAGGTGGATCATCATCAGCAACAAGAAGAGTTCAGAGGCCAAAGTTCAGAGTTTTGATGCATCTGTCATTGCCATTAGAGTTGAGACAATTCAGCGCACCAGTTTAAATTTAACAGTGGCTTGCGATTAATTTGATGTCTTTTTACTTTGATAAGCAGAGTTAATATCTTTTAGGGGAGGCAGACATCAAGTTTTGTTAGATTTAACAAAGCCTTATTCAGCAGTTAGCATTCATTGATTGTAGCTCCGCTACTATTGTTACGCGGTCATGTTGACTCCATTTTGCTCTGATGTCCAGTTTAGCCAAATGCCATGGTGTGGGTGGGTAGGGGAGGGGGGGGGGTGTGGCAGGCTCCATTTTTAAGACACTTTCTTTTCATGATCAATCAAGGAGTTCATTTGGGTGAAGTAGGACACTGATTGGCCCTATGGGACAGTTATCCCACAGGTTAATCATTGATCTGTTATTTTAAAATATCTACTTGTAATGCACTGCTGATTTTCAAAGGAGGGAAAAGATTTTCCAGGCTGAGGTAAAGGAGGGAGAGGGATAATGGGCTGAGTAGAATGAAAGTGTTTACATTTTTACTGAAGCATTAATATTCAACTCAGGACCAACATTGAACTAAATAAAATGGTAGGCTAGATGAGCCAAATTGTCCATTCCTGTTGTTTTAGGGTAGATTTGCAAAGCCACATATTCGAGTGTGGAGCCCTGTGATTTTTCCCTCCGTTATTTTATTATTTTTTTTTATTGTTGGAAGGCTAGATATGTATGATAGAGCTCAAGAATCATTCAGTTCTTGTTCTTCAAAGTTAATAATATATTGGAACCCAAAGGTGAAAGTGAAGAGGCCCAGACTCAAAATAAGGCAATTCTTGAGCGCAAGAAAGCAAAAGATGTCCCATTCAAAACAATCATCACCAAATTGAAGGAACATTTTGATTCCAAGCCACTAGAGATAGCCGAAAAGCTACAAATTTGGAACCAGAAACCAGTAGCAAAACAGTTGGCACTGAAGAATTTATCATTACATTGCAAATTTGGTACATTCTTAGACCGTACTTTACGAGACTGATTAGTTTATGGATTTGTGGATGAAAGAATCCAGTTGAAGTTACTAAGCACACAAAATCTCATGTTTGAGCTAGTGTGTAAGATTGCTTCTACCATGGAGGTGGCATCAAAGAATGCTCGAGAATTTTGTCCTATGCAAGTGACTCGTACAGCTTCTGTCCACTGTCCGAAGGCTTCTGCCAAGTCTAAAGTGGGGAATATTTGATCAGAAGAATGTTGATTAAGGATTCGTGACTTGTTATCGCTGTAATGGCAGCCACACAGCACAGGTATGTCAGCACCGAAATGCCAAATGCTTTAATTGCCAAAGGATGGGCCACATTGCAAGTGCTTACCAATCAAAGCGTAAAGCATGGAAGAGAACACTTTCTAGTGGTAATGGAAAGAAGCAGCCTAAAAAGGGTGGAGTTCACAATCTTGAAGTGAATCCATAGTGCTTAATTGAAGAGGAGCTGGGGCGGTGCAGTATTTATGCCACTAGCAATCACTCAAATGACAGAGACTTTTGTACTAAGGTGTTGGTAAATCAACAGTACATCAACATGTACTATGATATGGCTGCAGATTGCTCCATCCTGGGTAGAGACACATGAGAGCAAATTCAGTGAAGTACCTCTGACTGAGAGCACAATTCAGTTTAAAAACCTACTCTGATGAGGTGTGAGAAACGTGTGGACAAATGGAATGCAATGTCCAATATAAGGGCAAGTCCCTCAGGTTACCCATTGTTATAGTGAGATATGTCAACAAATCAACATTTATGGGCAAAGACGAGCTTTGTAAGCTGAAGTTAGACTGGAAGCATGTTTTCCAAGTTGCGATGACCAAAAAGCTTGCTCAGCTATTGAATAATTACAGGAACGTTTTTCAAGGATAGCTATAAAGGTATAATTGGTGTGAAAGCACATATCCAAATTAGGCCTGATGTAAAACCAGTATATTGCAAGGCTAGGCTGGTTCCTTATGCTCTCAAAATCCAGGTTGAAGAGGAGCTAAAGCTGGAGAGGAACAGTATGCTGGTGAAAACTGATCACCGTGATTGGGCAACCCCAATTGTCGTATTGCCCAAGTCAGACAAAATGGTAAGTATACGCGAAGACGGCCAAGTCACAATCATACAGGCAGTGAATGATGAGGAGTATCCACTCTCAACCTCTTAAGATTTGTATGTGGAGTTAGCTGGATCCCCACTATTCACTTAATTGGATTTGTCCCATGCTTATGCGCAGTTCAATGTGGATCAAGAGAGTCAGCAGGATCTCACAATAAACATACACATGGGGTTATACTCTTACACAAAGCTGCCCTCTGGGGTGATATCTTCTCAAAATCTTCCAAGCTGGAATGGAAAAGGTTTTGCAAGGAGTGCCGCATTGCTTGTGTAATCAGGATGATGTGTTGATTGCGACCGCAACAGAGGAAGAGAATCTTCAAGTGTTGGATGAAATGTTAAAAAGGCTCACTGCTCACAATGTGAAGTTGAAAAAGAGCAAGTGTGCTTTCCTGCAATCTGAGGTAGTGTACCTTGGTTTGAAAATCAATGAAAAAGGATGATAGCTAATGAAGTAGAAAGTAGAGGCTATTGTCAATGCCCCAAAGCCAAATGATGCATCTGCGCTTAAATCTTTTCCAGGCATGGTCGAATACTACTTGTGATTTCTACCTCAGCTGACAACGATGATGGCTCCATTACATGAGTTATTGAAAGATGTGAAATGGTCTAAAGCAAAACAAGATGTTTCTGATGCATGTAAGAGAAGCTTTATCAGTGATGCAGTGCTCATTCATTACAACGCAAATTGTTACTTGAAGCTAGCATATGACTATGGAGTTGGAGCAGTGATCAGTCGTGGGTGATGGTCAAGAGAAGCCCATAGTATTTGTGTCATGTACCCATTCCAAAAGTGAATGTAACTACACATAGTTGAAAAGGAAGCACTTGGAATAATCATCAGAATCAAAAAGTTTCACCAGTTCTTGTTGGGCAGAAACTTTACGCTAGTTACAGATCAGAAACTCCTCATAGCTATTCTGGGTCCAAAGTCTGCAATACCGACAATGGTAGCTTCAAGGATGCAGCAGTGCGACTGCAACCCTGAATATAGTAGTTCAAAGGAGAATGCTATCGCTGACACACTGTCGCATTTGTTGCAGGAAGACAGAAAAGTAAGCAGTGAAGGTGCAAGCTTCACAATAGGAGTTGTGGCTGAGGATTTTCCTATCACTGCAACTGAAATTGCATCTGAAACGCAAAGACCTAGTTTTAAAAAAGTCTATGAACAGACTCTGGATGATTGGACAGAATTTGACCAGTGTACAGATGAAGAACTGAAATCGTTCCACAATCGACAGAATGAATTGTTATATGAATAGGGATGCATTAAGTGGGGTCACAGCACTGTGGTACCTTTCGCTTTTAGAGAAAAGATTCCAGCTGAACTTCATACTGAACACCCGAGTATAGTTAGCATGAAATCCATAGCCAGAGGTTTTGTTTATTGGCCTGGTCTATATTGTGATCTAGAATCATGGGTTAGCAAATGTGCCATTTGTCAAAACTGCAGGAATAAACTGCCAAAGCCTCTTAAACAACCCTGGTCATTGGCAACTTGTCCATTTCAAAGTCTTCCCGTAGATCACATGATTCCAGCGAGGAACGATCCAAAACTTGAGTATGACCTGCTTGCGAGTGAGCTTTTGTCAGTGCGAACCAGTTCAGACTTCAGTGTCTGAAGTACCAGTTTTAGAAAAGGAAATAAGATCATCTGTAAAATCTGAATTGAAACCAGACAGTCCAAAACCTGAAGATCAGGAAGATTTCATAAACCAGTTATTAGACTTGATTTGTAGATATTATTTAATGAAAAAGAATCAGTTGTTTTGACAAGTGTGTATATTCTCAAAGATGTATTTGTTTTTGAAGTTGCATTGTTAGTATCCCTGTAAATAGTTAATTTTTTTTAAGAGGAGGAGGAGTGTAACATATTCCTATGTTATGAGATTGCACAGTGCGTGATTACATCATAAACATGTGATCTGGTCATCTTGGTGTCTGTTTTTTTAAAATAAGTTCCTCCAAATATATAACAGTGCCCAAGCTGGAAACTAAACAGAACTAGTTGGCCCAGGAGATGAAAGTTTATTCAATGTGTGCTGGTCTTTTGAGGGTTAAAGTTACAGGTGATTTAAAGAATGAGTCATGTTGAGATAGGCTCAGGCTCCGAAACACCCAGGGGGTCCAGGGTTAATTACTGCTGTGAATATAGCTCCCTCATTAACTGGTTGAAGCCACTTCACTGATGATATCATCATCATGTTCAAACACAAATCATATTTTTTGTTGTCCCTGAATCAAAAGAGACTAAAGGCATATTTGTGTTGGAGATGTCCCCCTTGCTGAGACAGTTCTTGAGAATCGACTCCTTGGTTACAATGGTGGTAACTGGTGACCTTTGCCCACTTCCTCGTCCACCCCACTAATGGAGACATCATGACCCTACGCTCCAAAACTCACTTGCTGAATCATCTCTCAGTTTCTGAAACACCCATAAAACACAGCTGTCTTGCTGAGTCATGAAGTGTTGCGTGGCATGACTGAAGAAGAAAATACCTTTAGAAACGTCTCTTGCTTTGCCAGTTCTCTTTTCCTACATCTTCCACTGTGGATCCACAAGGCCACTTGGCTTTTGGTATCTCGTGCGACAGACTGCCATTCACGTGTCAGTTTGATTGTGAGTGTTAGCAGGCTGGGGCATCGCAGCTAAGCTTGATCTCTTGCCCAACATTTGCACCCAGACATTCCAACAAGGGCACAATAGCTTTTCCCCTCCTGACTGGGAGCACAGAGACCAATTGCAGCTCCCTGGGGGCCACTCTGACTCAACACATCTCACTCAGTACTGACCAGGTATCTAACGTTGGACTTCCAGGTCAGTATGATTCAGTTACTCACTGAATCAACTAGGTGAAGCAATGGGTGATCCAGTGAAGGAAGGGGTATTTTAAAGTGGAAAGAGCTGGAAATCAGTAGCATCAATAATTAACCTACATTCGACAGCAATGTGGAAAGGCAGCCCGCTGAAAATCACAGGCTTCATGATGGCACTTAGCATTGCTCTTATATACTCAATTGTTGGAAATTCCAAATTCCGCATTGAATACATTAGAAACATTCCCCAGTCTCTCTGCCCCTACATTAACGGCCGTGCCTTCAACCATCTAGGCCTTAAGCTCCAGAATTCCCTCCCTGAAATTGCCTTTCCACCTCTCTCTCCCTGCCTATAAATCCCTAATAAAAACATACTTGACCAAGCTTTTAGCCAGCTGTTCAAATATTTCTTTTATGTGGCTTTGTGACAATTTTTGTTTGATAACGCTGCTGTGACGCACCTTCGGACGTTTTCCTACCTTGAAGGCGCTATATAAAACAAGTTGTTGTTTAAACTCAGTGCATATTAGTACTAAATGCATCGATGCTTATGAAGATGATAAACTACAAGTCATTCATTTAATAACAATGCTATTTAACACTGAAGACACAATAACAATCATTTTAGTCACAACACGCCGTACATGTATTGTGGCTGGTCAACAGTGACATAATGCAGCTCAGTTTTGAGCCTTCTGAAGAGAGTTCTCAAAATAATTGAGATTATCCATGTTTTTTTTATTTCTAAATGTTCTCCTAACTCACCTTGCTGACCCAACAGCGAGGAATGAAGAGCTCTTCTGACTGTCAAAAACTGTCATTTAAAGATAGATTTATTTCAATGTTTGTTAATCAAACTAGCCTCACTGATCAGTTAGGGAGAGCAGTGCAATCTCAGCAAAGCACTGATTCCACTGCTAGGTCTTTGGGGAGAAGCTGCCTCCGGTTAGTCAGGAATCTTTTGATGAGCCACTTGGGAGACATGCTGAATGAACAAGGCACTGGTCTCCCAGCTGGGCCTTAAGATAATCTGCCACTGAACAAGTATCATGGGGGAAGAAGGCACTTTCACTTCCCCCTACCACATGGCTGCTTCCACACACGTTCACCCTTGTTTGTATGTGTGTGTATATCTATCATGTCGGTTGGGGTCGGGTAGCAGGCCTTTACCTGCAATCTCCTCCCTTGCCTCACGTAGCAGCCTGGGCTACTTCTCATCTGGGCCTGGGGATTTATCCACTTTTAAGCCCGCTAAAACCGCTAATACCTCCTCCCTTTCAATGCTAATTTGTTCAAGTATATGACAATGCCGTTCCCTGGTCTCTACACCTACATTGTCCTTCTCCATAGTGAACATAGATGAAAAGTAGTAATTTAAAACCTCACCTACGTCCTCCGGCTCCACACACACATTGCCACTTTGGTCCCTAATGGGCCCTACTCTTTCACTGGTTATCCTCTTGCCCTTATAAAACGGATTCTGCAAAGGCTACGGGCCCTTGACAACATTCCGGCAATAGTACTGAAGACCTGTGCTCCAGAACATGCTGCACCCCTTAGCCAAGCTGTTCCAGTACAGCTACAACACTGGCATCAACCCGACAATGTGGAAAATTGCCCAGGTATGTCTTGTATACAAAAAGCAGGACAAATCTAACCTGGCCAATTACTGCCTCATTAGTCTACTCAATGAACAGCAAAGTGATAGAAGGTGTCATTCACAGTGCTATCAAGTGGCACTTGCTTAGCAATAACCTGCTCAGAGACGCTCAGTTTGGGTTCCGCCAGGGCCACTCAGTTCGTGACCTCATTACAGCCTGGTTCAAACATGGACAAAAGAGCTGGACTCGAGCTGAGGTGAGAGTGACTGCTCTTGACATCAAGGCAGCATTTGGCGGAGTATGGCATCAAGGAGCCCTAGCAAAACTGGAGTCAATGGGAATCGGGGAAAACTCTCGGCTGGGCAAAGGAAGATGGTTGTGGTTGTTGGAGGTCAATCATCCCAGCTCCAGGGCATCACTGCAGGGGTTCTTCAGGGTAGTGTCCTAGGCCCAACCATCTTCAGCTGCTTCATCATAAAGTCAGAAGTGCAGTTGTTCGCTGATGATTGCACAATATTCAGCACCATTCGCGACTCGTCAGATACTGAAGCAGTCTGTGTAGAAATGCAGCAAGACCTGGACAATATCCAGGCTTGGGCTGATAAGTGGCAAGTAACATTTGTGCCAGGCAATTACCATCTCAAACGAGAGAGTATCTAACCATCTCCCCTTGACATTCAACAGCATTACGATCGCTGAATCCCCCACTATTAACATCCTGGAGGGTTACCATTGACCAGAAACTGAACTGGAGTAGCCATATAAATACCATGGCTACAAGAGCAGGTCAGAGACTGGGAATCCTGAGGCGAGTAACTCAACTCCTGACTCCCCAAAGCCTGTCCACCATCTACAAAGCACAAGCCAGGAGTGTGACGGAATGCTCTCCACTTGCCTGGATGGGTGCAGCTCCAACAACGCTCAAGAAGCTCGACACCATCCAGGACAAAGCAGACGCCTGTTTAGCACCCCATCCACAAACATTCAGTCCCTCCACCACTGATGCAGAGTGGCAGCAGTGTGTACCATCTACAATATGCACTGCAGCAACGCACCAAAGCTACTCCGGCAGCACTTTCCAAACCCGCAATCTCTACCACCTAGAAGGATAAGGGCAGCAGATGCGTGGGAACGCCACCACCTGCAAGTTCCCCTCCAAGTCACACACCATCCTGACTTGGAACTATATCTCTGTTCCTTCACTGTCGTTGGGTCAAAATCCTGGAGCTCCCTTCCTAACAGCACTGTGGGTGTACCTACCCCACATGGACTGCAGCAGTTCAAGAAGGCAGCTCACCACCACCTTCTCAAGGGTAATTAGGGATGGGCAATAAATGCTGGCCCAGCTGGTGATGGACAGATCCCATGAAATTAATTTTAAAAAAATGCCAGACTGTCCATCGCTCCCACAAGCAGCTCCTCACCTCCAAACGTCACTGCACTGGCACGGCAATATTTCAAATGCTTACGAACCTGCTGCTAATGACTGTTGCGGTCGTCATTCAATCACTGCATGACATCTCATCAATGAACCAGTGAAAAGTTAAGGATTTATTTCTTGAAGTTTTTCTCTATAAAACCTTTCCTGTGGGCATGAGCAGTGGTGAAGGAGAGTAAACAATAGGATTTGGCTTCTGCAGCTGAGACAGTAGGAAAATATCTGCTTTAAAAGATAGAACATCTGAAGAAACCGACCAGGATCTTTGGACTAGTCTGGAGTTGTACTGTATGCTGTGAGTTTAAATTGATACCTTGCATCTGGGTATTGTAGTGTGAAATAAAGCCAGTTGCTGTTGGTCCTCTGTAAAGAGAAGAGTGGTTAGCCTTCCTTGGGAGGCCCTTGGCCAGGACGTAGTAACTTCATGAGTTATGATAGTATAGGCCCAGTGGAGAATGATTTATGAGTGACATTGGCAAACATCAAGGATGGGCAGACTTTGCAGTGAGAAGCAGGCACTGCCTCATTGATAGCTGTAAATAAGTACCTGTTTTCTGCAAAGCATTATTAAAGCACACTTTACATGTTATCCATATTATATAAAATTGCAATTTAGATGGGGTGGCAGTGATTCCTCATGTATTTGTAAAGGGATCCTACTGCCCTGAATAGCACTCCCTCTGTCTATAAACTTGTACTTCTCGCTAGCTTTCTATGTGATACTCGATCCCATTTCCAAGCTGCCAATGTGGGATCCCCCTTGGGCGGCACAGTGGCGCAGTGGTTAGCACTGCAGCCTCACAGCTCCAGGGACCCAGGTTCGATTCTGGGTACTGCCTGTGCGGAGTTTGCAAGTTCTCCCTGTGACCATGTGGGTTTTCGTCGGGTGCTCCAGTTTCCTCCCACAGCCAAATACTTGCCGGTAAATTGGCCATTATAAATTGCCCCTAGTATAGGTAGGGGAATTGAGGGAAGGTGGGGATGTGAGAGGATAATGGGATTAATGTAGGATTAGTATAAATGGGTAGTTGATGGCACAGACTCGGTGGGCTGAAGGGCCTGTTTCAGTGCTGTATCTCAAAATAAATAAACCAGCCTAACTGGCAAGCTTCCTACATGACATTCTTCTCCTGTATGACATTCTTGCATGTCAATCACTGATGCAACTGTGACGTAGCCTGTGTTTAAGCCAGTTCCCACCACTTCCAACTTGACAGGCTAGCAGAGGTTTAATTTTGGCATCAAGAAATCGCTCCCTATTTTAAAAACCCTGCAGTTATTAATATTGGACGCTGCAGATTTTCTCGGGTAAATTCTTCCATTCTGCACTGCCAGTGAGGTGCTTGAAGAGGGAAAGAGGTCAGGCGTGCCAATTCTCCAGTGCAAACATCACAGTCATCAGCAAAAAGACAAATTTTAAATAGATCCAGTTGAAGGCCTTTTATCAGATGATCAGTCTCTTAACTATGCATCTAATTTGTGTCACCGCAATTCTGTCAAGTTGAGCAGTGAGGATCAGAATATTTTTAGAATAAGTTTTCATCGCAGGAGGCCAACAGCACCAGAGGTAGTCTCTACAGTCGAGATCAAAACCATGTCTGGAAATTCAAAATCCCAGAACCAATTCAATCCTCCCTCTCATTGTAGTTTATTTCTCTAAACCCTGCCCCACCTCCCCCCATCCAACCACCTCCAAGACACTGATGCTTCTCTTCGTGGGCAGTCCCTCGGGAACGAGGATGACTTTCTTCTACTCCAGGGTTGAGTTCCTTTGGTGACTGAATAGTCCAATTCTGGATCCGCACACCCTGCCGCAGGTGGTGTTTGGTGAGGCGAGTGAATGGGATGCTCGAAATTCCGAGCGTTCCTTCCGCTGTTTGCACTTGGCCGCTGCCTGGGCATGTCTACGTTGTTAGAACTGGCTGGCATCTTCACGGATGCTTCTCCATTTTGGACGGTCTCAGGCAAGAGATTCCTGCGAATCAGTGGAGATGTCACATTTTTTCAGGGAGCCTTTAAGGACATCCTTGTAGCGTTTCCTCTGCCCTCCTGGTAGCCTCTTGCCATGACGGAGCTCAGAGTAGAAAGCTTGTTTTGGGAGTCTTGTGTAAGGCATGCGGACAATGTGGCCCGCCCAACGTAACTGACTAGCCATGACCAGTGTCTTGATACTCGGGATGTTGGCCTGCGAGAGGACACTGATATTGAAGGATCTTGCACTGATCCTGGTCCACAAGCTCTCAACTCCTAGTACCTCATTGATTGGGCATTCTACCTGTGTATGCTGCAATAGTGAAAGGGTAACGCTCTTCCCTCCTGAGATGGAGACCCTCCCCTAGATGGAAGTGCAGGGTCACAGAATCATCCCTATCTCTGGGCCGCATTTCAGGGTAGATAGGCTCCATTCTGGGATTGCAGCCTTGCAAAACAATCCCTTAAGTGGACAGCATGAGAACAGACACCGGTATTGTTCTTGCCTGATGTCCATGAGCTAGTCACTTGCATGACACTCCCATTGTATCTGGTAGCCTGTCGATGAGTGTCCTGTGTGTTGCCCTCTATGGTTGTATGTGATGCAATGACAGTCAAGGGTGAGAACCCTGCCTAAATTTTTTCTCATCTTACCATAAGGACGTAACACCCATCATGCTTTACTCACCAGATCATGAGGCAGCTCACTCTCCTTTTAATAGATTTCTGCTCCACCTCTAATAGCATATATTTGGATTTTTTTGGGTGAATGCTGAAGTATCAGGATTAATTGAGATTTCTGGTGTATACCCTGAGTCCAGTTGTTAAATGATTTATCTTTGACTTAAATTCCATTAGTATTTTCTGAGAAAATCAAATGTGAATTTGTTAGGTCCTCGGGCTTTCTCCATTCTCTTACCTAGTCATTAAATATTGACTCTTGATATTCCACAAAGATCAAATGGATTGAATTTAGAACGGTGAATTTCAAACTTGGATGTGTAGCAGTTTCTCTCCAAGTATTGCGATCCTCCCAGAGATCCCCTCTGAATTCCAATTGGTGCTGTGCATGCTTCAATCTTCCATTGGGGACTGTCTGTGTCGTGCGTTGTTCCACTGGAGGCTATCGGTGGCTCATGGTGTTCCTCCGGGGGCTATCGGTGGCTCATGGTGTTCCTCCGGGGGCTATCGGTGGCTCACGGTGTTCCTCTGGGGGCTATCGGCTCACGGTGTTCCTCCGGGGGCTATCGGTGGCTCGATGTGTTCCACAGGGTGCAACCTCGCTGTGGTGCTTAGTAAAACAATTCACACAGGATGTCAGGATTGGCAACATCCTAATGCCTATCGGGGATTATGTTAATTGGAGACAATGGAAATTTCTTCATAAATTCAGTTGAGACTTTTTAGATTGCTCTAATTGGCCCAAAATAGTATCCACCATAGGTACAAAGATTAAATATGTGTGATGTAGAACAGAGAGCCAAGAGTTGGAAGGCTGTGGAATTAAGAGTTAGTTGTTGAGGTAGAAACTATCTTAACATTAGATTGGATAGGTGAATAAAGGAAAAGATGTTGAAGGAAAATAGGAAAAGGATGGGTAAAGTGATTATAACTATTGGCTTGCATGGAGACTAAAACGCTAGGAAGAATTGCTTGGGCCAAATGGTCAACATCTATGGAAAAGCCAGAGAATATTTGGGAATTACTGGAGCAATCCATGGTTGTGGGAGATCGTAATTCTCTGTTTCTCCTATAATAGTCCTGTCAAATGCAGGAGAGAGTTAGCAGGCGTCTCTGCAAGCATGTGGGACTGCTGTCAGTTGTTACAATAGAGCAAAATGTCATGACGTTCTCTTCCCCAGTCATGAGGAAAGCTGCAATTGCCACTTTGTGTGATGGTCTCCAATGCGCTTCTTAGTCAGCGAACCAAAGCAACATTTTGATCAGATCTAAAGCAACTGGATAAGCAGCATTAGCCACATGGATTTATCTCCAGCAAGCTTCCTATCTGCTATGTCTACAGTTTACCCCTAAAGCTGTGAGGCAAAGAAGCAACCCTCAAATGATATGGTGTGAGATGTGACTGCTTTGCTGCCCAGATCAGCCCTGCAGGGTGTAGTAGCTGAGGTAACACAAACTGCACACAGCAATCATCACTAATCTCAAGTGAGAAAATGTTAGATAAAGGAATGTGAAATAAACAAATGTTTAAAGCCAACATCCAGAAAGAAACTAAATACAGACATACGATTGTAGAATTTACAAAGAAAATGATCAAATGCAACTCTGTTGAATTCTGGAACATCGGTTTTGAATGCATTTCGTCCAGATTGATGGGATAAAATATTTCTCTTTGAGAGGCCATTGGAATGGTTGGCGTGGGAGATGGACCAGTTAGACGTGGATGGGATGTGGTAATGAGGTTTACCATGCAACTAATCATATCTTTTGGAAGTTCACAACTGAGGAAAAAGGAATCTTTAACCTTGATCTTGTGTCTGGGTCTTTTTGTAAAGAGGAAGATGAATTTGATAGATTTAATTTAATTTTATTTTATTGATTAATGACATCAAAGGATATGGAGATAGTGCAGGAAAGTGGCGTTGAGGTAGATGATCAGTCATCATCTAATTGAAGGGCAGAGCAGGCTCGACGGGCTGAATGGCCTACTCTTCTATGCTCCTATGTTCTGTGAGCGAGAATCAGACTAAGTATATCGATATCTATTTCTACCGATCTCCACTAGTTTTGAAAGGAACCAATAAATTTCAGACAGTATTATTAAGCAGAAAGAGAAAGGAAGTCACTCTAGCCTGGTTTCTTCTGATCAGCAGTCAGAAATTTACAAACACCTATAGGTTTGCAAACTTCCCTTACTAGAAGTAATTAACCTGTAATTGACAACAGGATAGAGTCCTAGTCATTTACGGCATAGAAGGAGGCCATTTGGCCCATCGAGTCCATGCCGGCCCTCTGCGGAACAATCCAGTTTGTCCCACTAGCCCGCCCAATCCCTGTAGCAAGTTCATTTCCTTCAAGTGCCCATCCAGTTTCCTTTTTGAAATCAATGCTTGTCTCTGCTTCCACCTCCCTTGTGGGCAGCGAGTTCCAGGTCATTACCACTCACTGCGTAAAAAAGTTCTTCCTCATATTCCCCTGCATCTCTTGCCCAAAACCTTCAATCTGTGTCCCCTAGTCCTTGTTCAGTCAGTTAATGGGAATAGTTTCCCCTTGTCTAACTTATCTAAGCCTATCATAATCTTGTACACCTCTAACAAATCTTGCCTCAATCTCCTTTGTTCCGAGGAGAACAATCCCAACTTTCCCAATCTAACCTTGTAACTATTATCCCCCATCCCTGGAACCATTGTGGTAAATCTCCTCTGCACCATCTCGAGGACCCTCACATCTTTCCTAAAGTGTGGTGACCAGAACTGGACACAATACTCTAATTGGGGCCTAATCAGAGCTTTATAAAGGCTAAGCATAACCTCCCTGCTTTTGTACTTAATACTTCTATTTATGAAGCCCAAGATCCCATATGTTTTGCTAACCACACTCTCAATATGCCCTGCCACCTTCAAAGGTCGATGAACATGCACCCACAGGTACCCCTGTCCCTGCACACTCTTTAGAACTATGCCAAGGATGTTTGCGACAATTAGTTTGTGGCTGTCCTACACTAGCTTCTGGTCCAGCAACATCTTGATTTCAAAATTTTCATCCTTGTTTTCAAATCCCTCCATGGCCTTGCCCCTCCCTATCCCCGTAATCTCCTCCAGCCCCACAACTCTGAGATATCTGCATCCCTCCAATTCTGGCTTCTTGAGCATTCCCAATTTTAATCTCTCCCCCATTGGTGGCCATCCCTTCAGTTGTCTAGGCTTTAAGCTCTGGAATTTCGTACCTACACCTCTCCACCTCACTTTCCTCCTTAAAACCTACCTCTTTGACAAAGCTTTTGGTCATTTGACCTAATATCTCCTTATGTGGCTTTGTGTTCTATAATGCTCCTGTGAAGCTCCTTGGGATGTTTTATTATGTTAAAGGGACTATGTAAGTACAAGTTGTTGTCTTAATAGAGACAAGTCAGACTAAACATCATTGTTAGCAGAATAATACATTGCGCAGAACAGTGAATAATACCTTTTTTGGCTTACCTGGTAGCACTGTTCCTCTGATCAGAAGGTCGAGGGTTCAAGTTTCACTTCAGAGACTTGAGCACGCAATCTAGGCTGACACTCCAGTGCAGTCCTGAGAGGGTGCTACACTGTCTGAGGTGCCGTCGTTTGGAATGAAAAGTTAAGCCAAGGCCCTGTTTGACCCCTCAGGTGCTTGTAAAAGAAAGCATGGAACTACTCGACAAAGAGCAGGGGAGTTCTCCCTAGTGTTCTGGCCATTGTTTATCCCTCAAACAGCACCACTACAAGCAGTGTATTTGGTCATGTTTGCATTGCTGTTTGTGGGATCTTGCTGTGTGCAAATTGGCTGCTGTATTTCCTACATTACAACAATGACAACACTTCAGAAAATATGAAGTGCTTTGGGATGTTCTGAGGTCATGTAAGGGGCTATATAAATGTGAGTTCTTGTTCTTGGTTATCATGAGTAATGGCACTGTGATCTGCTAGTTGGAGGAAAGGATGATGGATGGGAGTTTGCAAGTTCTCCCTGTAACCGCGTGGGTTTCCGCCGGGTTCTCCGGTTTCCTCCCACAGCCAAAGACGTGCAAGTTGATAGGTAAATTGACCATTGTAAATTTCCCCTAGGGTAGGTGGGTGCTAGGAGAATGGTGGGGATGAACCCACCCCACCCCACCAACTAGGGAAAGACCCTGGATCTGTAAACTGCCAGTAACTAGTGCTACTGAAAGGCATCAACCATGGTTGGTCCCTAAAGTTATCAGTCCTCCAGGATTGCCCTGGAGTCTCCAGAAATTAAAGATTAATGTCCGGGACACTGCTGCAAGCAAAAATCCAGGACATTAAAAAAAGAAGTCTTTTCTGTTCATTTTCTTTGAGCACTTGTTTATTAATTATAAAAGTATTGAAAATGGGGAACAAGGCGGTTTGACTGGGCGGGGTTGTTGGAGGTTGGAGGCCATGTGATGAAACCCCAGAAAAATGTCCAACCAGATAGTAGTCTGAATGGTCTTCACTATCTGTATCTGCAAGTGCTGTGTAATGTAACCAGTAGTATAGCATCACCCAAGACAGAGCTTAAACCTTCGGTGAACTGAACACACAAAAACCCTCCATTTTAAAAGGACGAAGCAATAATGGGACAATAGAGTTCGTCTTTGGCCTTGGCTGAGCTCCAATTCAGCTCACAACAAACATTGCTGGCAGGCTGCTGAGTCCCCCTGAAAGGATGGTTCATTTCCAAGATACGACCAGCAAGGCAGCTGCTGTTGCCGCGGTAACGGCAACTTCTCCTGATTGTCAGTGATGCGGTTCATGGAGTCCTCAGATTTGCACATCCCAGGGACGAAGCCATCCCACATGTAATGTGATGGCTTGTACGATCCAGAAAACAATCTCAAGAAGGTGGGGGTACAAAGCCCACGAATTAACAATGCATGGTGCAGAATCTTAGATGCAACTTGTAAGTTTTACAGACAGAGGTCATTTGATGCCAAGTTGTGATAAACCTTCTGTATGTCACATTAGGAATTTTGTCAGAATATTAGTGGTGTTCAAATCAATAGTTGACTTAAAAGCCTACTAAGATCTCGAGTGCATACTGTAGCTTGAAAGTATGACGGCTTTATTCTGTGGCTGATGCTGTTTGGCGAGGCTACAGGAACGGTGCTTAGATCATATCCCTGAAGGATTGTTAAATAGTAGCAGCATGAGTCCTTGAAGAGCTGCAGTACACAGTTACTACTAGGTCTTGTTTTCATTAAAGGGGATCCAAGTGCTTAAGGAGGAGTTTACACAATCCTTCATTTTGAAAGCGTGAGAGAGAAATCTGTTACAGAGGTTCACGCTCTTTGTGTTTCTTTGTTCTTTTGCTAGTTTTCTTAATCATTTTTTTTCAATCCCCTCCCACCCAAAGGCATCCGTTCCTTGCGGCGGTCGGTGGCAGCATCAGTGAGTGCCGCCAGGCATCTACCATCACTCGGTCGGAGGAACTCTGATGTCTCTGGCACTGAATGGGCACCGCAAACTTCCTTTTCAGGTATGTAGGTGAAGGAATGGGATTATCCCTAAAATATACAATCCAATCCACATTGAAGGTGAATTCTTTCTACACAGTTCATAAAGATTTAGTTCTTGAGGTATCCATTATTTTTGCAGTCAGCTCTGCAGGAAAAAGAATACATTGAGCGCATTTCAACCTGAGAGCCATGTCTTGGTCTGGCCACTGTATAATTCAACTCCTTTTAAGTATTGCTTTAGATAAATTATTGGTACTGTGGAGACGTAGTCGAATTTTTCAGTCACTACAGAGGCTAAAGTGCTGCAGCAAAATATATTTTAGTGTCCTTCAATGTTTAGGACGTCATGTTTAAAAAGATCTTGATCAAAATTTTTAACCTCACTTAAGCAACACAAAGCAAGAATACGTTCTCTAATGTCTTTAATGTGGCTGACAGTACATTTTCTTGGAGTTGGGTAGTGAATAATTTGTGCATAATGTTGCAATATAAATCATTAAAGCCTTTTTTTCCTATATGCATTGTGATGCTGAAGGATTTGTAATCTCTCGTTAAATTCTTGCAGATTATTTTATATGACTTGTGAATAAGTGAAAGTCTTGATAATTCCACTTTCACACCACTGACAAGTTAGGTGGCTGACTGAACAATTTTTCCCTGTTGTGATTCAGCATGGCTATTAATTGGCATTAGGTTGACTATACACTTTATATGCAGATTAATTGACTCAGCCATGGACCTGAAGGCAATCATTTTGTCAAATGTTCGTGGTGCAACATGTCAGTGCGTATCCCTAATCCAGTCATTTCTTCACCTGGCATCCTCTTACATACCCTTCTGATAGGGATTGCTAGATACTCAATAGGAGTAAATTCTACCTCCCACACACCTCCCCCCCAGGCTCCCACCCAAATCTAGGTACTGAGGCCAATTGCTACTTCCCTTAAAAGTGACCCAGGCTGACACTGGCCTATTCAGCAAAGAGTGTCCAAGCCCCCTGGAGAGGAGAGAAGGAGGAGAAATCCTGGCATCTCTCTGGAAGGCCGACTGACTCACTTTCATTTTCCCGCCGCCTGTTTTTTGATATCGTGGAGGAAATCCAGCCTAATTGTTTCTTCTTAATTGTTTTTCCCTCTTTGTGAAGCCCAAATGCATCCAGACATTGAATGCTATTTCCATAGCAGAAGCTCTTCCAACTTTTGTCTTTCATAGCGGACAGGATAGAAGAAGCACCTTGCCATTTAATCTTTAATCCCTCTCACCTCCAGCCTTAGACATCAGGCCCCATCGTGACCTTTCTTGTCTTTCTCTTTCTAAATTAATATGGCAGGTGCTCCTCTGAACTTCCTTCTCCACTTTAGCTGAAGATATTTTGTCCTACACACTCCTCTTCCCTCCGTCCTCGTTCTTGCCCAGCTTCTCAAAACTGGAAATTTCTCAATAACCTCATTCTTTCCATCCCCTCCAATCATCAGCCTTTTTTAACAAGCAAGTTGGATGTCACCTAGCCACTACTCATTAAGTTACCTTGTCATCCTGGACATTGCAACAACAGCTTGCATTTATATAACATCTTTTGCAGTATAACGTCCCAAGGAGCTTCACGAATAGTTATCATACACTGAAATTTGATACCAAGCCACATGATATATTAAAACAAGTGACCCTAGGCTTGGCCAAAGAGGTAGGCTTTAAGGAGCGTCATAAAGGAGGAGAGAGGTGTTGAGAGGCAGAGAGTTTTAGGAAGGGAATTCTAGAGTTTAGGGCCTAGACAGCTGAAGGTACGGCCACTATTGGTGGAGTGAAGAAAATTGGGGATGTGCAAGAGGCCAGAGTTAGAGGAGAGCACAATTCTCGGAGGTTGTAAAACTGGAGCAGGTTATAGAGATAGGGAGGGGCAAGACAATGGGTTTGAACACAATGAGAATTTTACACCTGAGGCATTGCTGGATCAGGAGCTAATGTAGGCCAGCGAGTATGGGGCTGATGAGTAATCTCAAACCTGGTGGTTCCAATTGAGTCTTTAACAAGGCTCCTCAATGAAAACAAAATGACTTAAAAAAAAAATTCACAAAGAAATCCATTGCAAGAAAGATTTGAAAATCTCTGCACTTGGGAAACATAAGCAATGAAAATGTTTTAACTGAACCTGTGGCAAATCTCATTTATTTGCTTTTACATACCAATTTTTGCAAACATTGTTGCTAATCTTGACTTACCCAGTGGGGACAGGCTAAAGAACTCACTTTCGGTCCTTCCTGTGCACCTTCTGATGAGTGGAAAGAGTATTGATTCCTTTCGGGGACATACCCTGGAAATTCTGTGGATCATCTCTCACCCTCCTCTCTCTGGGCCGACCTGCAGGAAGGTTGGCGACAGGGCTGGAGAGAACAAGTGAAGAGCAGGAAGCAATGAAAGCAATAAGTAAGATGGTCAGCCAAGGGATTGAGCCCAGTGGCTTTGTTGGCTATTTGGAGTATAGATTAGCTGTTGTAGAAGGTGGGAGGAAGCAAATTAACCACATGTCTCCTAGTAATATTGGAATCACAGTCTTGAAAGTCCAAATAAACTACTACGTCATTTTAATTGCTTGGGTGAGGCTATCTGTTACAACCATGAATGTCATGCCTTGAAGGTGTAACAGATGGATTGTAGAATCAGTTTTATTCTTTTACTTAAGCGATTATTCTAAAAATAAGGAAAGCCTTACAGCCCTGTATCACATTTCAAAAAACTTGGCATACAGTTAACTACGAGAAATGCAGCAGCTACAATCAAACACAGCAGCAGACTCCAAGGGCTGAATTTTCACTTTTGGGCAGGAAACGGGAGCCAGGACTGTTTCTGGGTCCCTAACCTGCCCCCAGGGGGAAATGGTCACTTGTTGGGATTTTCATTTAATTGTCACGGTGACAGGTTCCCATGTCCAATTAAAGGCGGCAGGCGGGCTCTCTAACCTGGAGGCTCAACCAAAGGCCTTCCCACTTCAGAGGAGCAGCTGGCAGCAGTAAAGGGTAAGTAACTGAGAGGGTGCTTCCACATGAAGGCACCCTCTCACCAATTTCTTTAAATCATCAAATAAGAATAGAAAAAGCAGCCAGGCCACCACTGTTGGTGGTGGTGGGGGAAGGCGATTCCTTCTACAGGGAGGCCTTTGGCTGCACCTACACCCAGACAGGCAGAGAGGCCTGTCTGGCGCACTGGCAATCTGGCCTGCCACTGGGTGCCTTCCTCTAGGCAGCTGAACTGCCCCCATTTGTGTTGGGAAACTAGCGACCAATTGGAAAAACCCCAGTCAGGCTCCTTTAAGTATCATGAATGAGGCCTTTAATGCAGGCAGCTTTGCCAGGCCCTGAAATGGCCTGCCCCGAAATGGCTGGCGCCGACACTACCACAGGGACTTCGAGTTTCCAATAGGTTCTGCTGGTTTTTTCAGTAAAATTTGTCCAAAATCGGCCAAACCACCGCAAAAGACCGGGCCATTCAAGTGCAAATTACGTCCAGTGCAAATGGAGTCTCCGTGGTCTTTTGTGCTGTTTTTTTTTTAAATGCGCTGAAGGCCTGCCATGCTCCCAAATCAAATTAATCACCATGGCAAGTTTCTGCTAGTGCAGGTTTCAGGCCTTGGAGGAGGCTCTTAAAAATAAACGTTGGTTTATTTAGGCGCAAAGACAGTAATGGGCAGCTTTTAACATAAAAATATTTACATTATTAAAACTGACTACAGTACACCATGAAACTAGTAAATGGTTCTGTACAGTTTTTTTTTTAAAGTCATTTTCAGTTATTTAAAATCTGGTTACTCTCAGGTCATGAACTAGGCACTCTGATTAAAAATGCTTATTTTTTGTGAAAAATCCATTTTCAGCTGTATTAAGCAAACTGCACCGGGTTACCACTCTTAGATATAACAAGGATTATCTTAATATAAGAAAAAAATCACATTCTAAATCACTGCCCGATTGAGCTGGTTTAGGAACATTGGAAGATAGGAGCAGGATTAGGCCATTCAGCCCATCGAGCCTACACTGCCATTCAGTTAGATCATGGCTGATCATCTATCTCAATGCCACTTTCCCGCGGAAAGCTTATTAAACCGAGGCCACTTCAGGTGGACGTAAAATTTCCGTGGTCACTATTGGAAGGTGAGCTGGGGGCTGGGAGAGTTCTGCCCAGTGTCCTGAGGCCAATATTTATCCCTTAACCAATATCACTAAAACAGATGATAGGTGTCATTAATACATTGCTGTGTGTTTGGAGCTTGCTGTGCTTCTGACATTACAACAGTGACAGCCCTTTAGAAAAAGTCCTGCATTCGCTGTGAAGCGCTTTGGGACGTCCTGAGGTGGTGAACGAGGCTATAGAAATGCAAGTCTTTCTGTAGACGCATCCACAACGGCTCGATTTGCCCAGCAAGGAGGCGGGCAGATTCCCAATTTCCTCGGCTCGAGTGGCAGAGAGGAAGAGAAGGCAGTCGCTCACACTGGAGGCGACAGACTTTAAAAAATATATATAAATGTTTGCACACATTAGCCACCAATTCGTGACTGAAGCCTGACTTTATGGACAGTTTTACAATTTATGATAACGCAAGTGAGTTTGCACAGATATTTTAATCATAAAATCAGTTCCGAGAACGAGTGCAATTTGGCGATTGGACCCAAAGTTTAAACTCTACCCCAGGATCATCTGACTGGGACATAGTGTAAGGCTTCAGTTCCTCATCTGAAAGACGGCACCTCCGACAGTGTACTACTTCCTCAGGACTGCACTGAAGTGTGTCTGAAATGTGACTATCTTTCCTCAGTACTTCTTTGGCTGTCAGGTGCTATGGGACATCCTGAAGTCCTGAAAGGTGCTATATAAATGCATGATATTTTCTTGGAAGTGTCAGCTTGGGCTGTATGCTCAAATCTCTGGAATGGGACTTGAACCCACAACCTTCTGGCTCAGGTGAGAGTGCTACCAGCTGAATCGAAATTCAAATAATAATGGAAACTGTAAGTTGAGCACAAAAATTTGCTGGACATGAGTGTTCAACTTAGTATTTTTCTTCTCAAACATTGAGTGATTCACTCAGCAAACGGACTGGGATATGTTTCAAGCCTTTGTTTTACCACAGCTGATTTATGATATATTCAGCCATTTTGAAGTTTATTTGTTAAATCCCTTAAGTGCTCAATATGAATAGAGATAAAGGAGCAGTAATGACGTTCCCAGTGTCGCACCAGTTTCTTGTTGAAGCTTCCTGAAGTCTTTTTCCCCTCATGAGTGTGGAATAGACAATCAATAAAAAGGGGAAATACTGACTTCCTTACATATAAATAGTGACCAGAGGATTTAATTTTGTACCGAAAAGAGAATACATATACACTTCATTAGATTACAAAATGTAGGAAAGGAGTTGCTCGCTCTTCTCCTCCCCAGCCCCCTTGAAGGCTGAGGAAGACTCCCTTGTTTGATGTTCCTACCTGGCAGTGACGCAGTTGAGATGGGGTTTCAGACATGCAGGTGCGGGGTGGATCGAACATATGCACCAGGTCCCCACAGTATGACATTTTGGTGCTCTCCGCTATGATGCCATATTTGGATTCAGGGATGTCCTGCAAACTGCTGTTCATTGGCCACAGGTTCAATGCTGCTGCACCTTTGTCCACCAACTTCATGGTGCAACCTGTTGTTTCATGTCAGTCAAGCCATATGCACACTTTAATGTGAGGAAATGGTCTAGGACATAAGAATGTAAGAAATAGGAGCAGGAGTGGGCCATTCGGTCCCTCGGGCCTACTCTGCCATTCAGTAAGATCATGACTAACCTGATTGTAGCTTTAACTCCACTTTCTTGTCTGCACGACCATGAAGGGTTAAGATTTAGCTGTTGAACCTATCCTGATGCTCAGAAAGAATGAAAGGTCTTGTATCCCTGTCAAGCCTTTAAGAAGCTCAGTATATTCCAAAGCATGTTGGAGTCACTGAAGTACTTTTTTGTAAGTGTAGTTACTGTTGCAATATAAGATGCAGAGGCAATTTGCGCACAGCAGTGTGCCACCAACAGCAATGTGATTAGGATTTGGTTAAGGGTAAATATTAGCCAGGGCAGGAGGGACCTTGGTTTAATGTCTCATTCAAAAGTTGGCACCTCTGGCAGTGCAGCACTCCCTCCATACTGCACTAAAGTGTCAGCCTGGATTATGTGCTCAAGTGTTGGAGTGAGACTTGAACCCACACTTTATGACCGAGAGCATCAGTGCTACCACTGAGCCACAGTTGAAACTGGTGGGTTAATGGGGTGTCTACCATAGGTCTAACCCATAGAAACCTGATCATCTGTGGTTAAATCCTTAGCCTCTGCTGGCTTGACTGATGCTGTTCATGGCAGCAGTTGAGGCAACATAATTGGCCTGAACAGAACTGGACTAGAGAGTGCAGAAATCATCCAAGGTTCCTTATCTGACTGCTGTGCATGACAGGAGCAGAAGGTGGGGCAGGTGGGGAAATCGGGGCTAAAAGCAATAACAATTATAGCACTAAAAGTATCAGATTGCACAATGTTCACCACTGCACTTCATAGACTGCTTAGCAAAATTAAAGCCCGGGAGATTAAAAGGGACAGCGGCAGCGTGGATACAAAGTTGTTTGTTTTCACACGGCAAGTTGTTGTGATCTGGAATAAAGGCCTGCTCAAGTCACAAAAAAAACCCCGACCCGAACCCAACCGAATCACATTGGACCCAAGCCCGACCTGGCCCGAGTCCCTCCATTTTTCCCCCGAGCCCGACCCAACCACCACAATGTTCCCTTTTACTTACCGTCCGACTCCCAATCTTCAGGAGGCTGCAGCATGAGTGTGATGATGTCATAGAGACGCTCACTGCGTAGACTCAGAATTTCCCTGCTTGACGTCCCGGACTCCCAGCTCAGGTAAGTTTTTAACTTTTAACACTTACCTGCAATTCATGCTGTGTATGTCCGACCCGGACCCGGCCCAGCTCTGACACGGCCCGACCCGACTCGAATCTGACACATGTCGTCTGGTCCCATCGGGTTCGGGTCGGGTGGCAGGCCTTTAATCTGCAATGCGCTGGAAGAGTGAGGGAAGCAGATTCACTTGTAACTATCAAAAAGGATCTGGATAAATGCTTTAAGGCATAAAATTTATATGGCTATGGGGAAAGAGCAGGGGAGTGGGATTAATTGCATAGCTCTCCCAAAGAGACAGCACAGGTACAACAGGTTGAACAGCCTCCTTCTGTGCTTTTTCATTTTAATCACTGAAACCCCTGCCCCTCTCCCACCATCAGTACTCTTGATTCCCTGGTTCCCATGCATCTGCTGCCCTTGTCCTTCTAGTTGGTAGAGGTCGCGGGCTTAGAAGGTGTCGAAGGAGCCTTGGTGCGTTGCTGCAGTGCATCTTGTAGATGGTACATACTGCTGCCACTGTATGTCAGTGGTGGAGGCAGTGAATGTTTAAGATGATGGATGGGGTGCCGATCAAGCGGGCTGCTTTGTCCTGGATGGTGTCGAGCTTTTAGAGTGTTGGAGCTGCAGCCATCCAGGCAAGTGGAGAGTATTCCATCACACTCCTGGCTTGTGCCTTGTTAGATGGTGGACAGGTTTCGGGGAGTCAGGAGGTGAGTTACTCACCGCAGGATCCCCAGCCTCTGACCTGCTCTTGTAGCCACAGTATTTATGTGGCTGGTCCAGTTCTGTTTCTGGTCAATGGTAACCCCCAGGATGTTGATAGTGGGGGATTCAGTGATGGTAATGCTATTGAATGTCAAGGCGAGATGGTTAGATTCTCTCTTGTTGGAGCTGGTCATTCCCTGGCACTTGTGTGGCGCAATGTAACTTGCCACTTATCAGCCCAAGCCTGGATATTGTCCAGATCTTGCTGCATATGGGCATGGACTGCTTCAGTATGCAAGGATATGGAAACCGGAATACTATGTTGTGGCATTGCCTGGGACCCTTTTTGATCAGTAGTTGGGGAAGCCCTGGGACTAGGAATACTGGGAAGGGTGTCTGAGGTCTGGGAATACTAGGATAGGGTCTCTAGCAGTACTTTGAGGGGGCTTCCAGCATCTGGCTGTCCTGGGAAGGCCATCTCAATCTTCCAGAAGCACTGGAGAGGAAAGTTGTAGGAGCACTAGGATCTGTCTTGGGATGAGGAATCCTGAGAGCTTGGGCGTAATGAGGAGGGAGGTATGAAAGTCTTGCAGGTTGGTTCTTGGATCAGGAAGCACAGGAAATTGTTGTCCAGGGAATCAAGAGCACTGATGGCGGGGGAGGAGCAGGGGTTTCTGGGATCATTAAAATGAAAAAGCACAGAAGGAGGCCGTTCGACCCCTTGTACCTTTGCTGGCTCTTTGGGAGAGCTATGCAATTAATCCCATTCCCCTGCTCTTTCCACATAGCCCTATAAATTTTATCCTTTAAACTATTTATCCAAATCCTTTTTGATAGTTGCAAGTGAATCCGCTTCCCTCACTCAGTGCATTGCAGATCACAACAACTTGCTGTGTGAAAATAACCAACTTTGTATCGATGCGGCCACTGCCCCTTTTAATCCCCCGGACTTTAATTTTGCTGAGAAGTCTATGAAGTGTTACATTGTCAAATGCCTTTTGAAAGTCATCAAAGCCCTCTGAAATGGCCATGCAAGCCACTCCATTCAAGAGCTCAGTTTAGGGATGGGCAACAAAAGCTGGCCTGCCAGCAACGCCCGCATCCCGTGAAAAGATAGAAGAGAAAACACACTGTCCTCATATATCTAGTGAGGGATTCTGAGGATCCATCAGGAATGCTGGAGAGGCATTTGGAAAACGGAGAGGGAGGAAGGGGAAACAGAGTCTGGAAATATTGATGTTTGTTTGGATTTGCCAGGGGCAGGAGCAGGGTTAACAGCATAGTGAGGGGAGGAGTTCAATTAAGTGAGATCCAACTGCCGTGGGCCCCTTGCCAAAAAATAGACCCCAACTCACCAATTTGTTTCCACCTGCTGCCGCCTTCCCTTCCATAGGTTGTTCACTACTTCCCTCATAATTGGCCAATTCCTATCTTTATGTTCCTGCCTTTAGGCATTGTATTTTCTACTGGGGTGGTCCCTTCATTCAAAGGCACAATGCCTGAACGAGAGAACTGGCATCAGGAAGTGGGGGGGGGGGGTGGCTGCGGAGGGCTACCCCACTGCCCTTGCTGCTGAACCCCCTCCCCTCTCCCCCCGCAAGATCCCTCCTGCCCTGACCTACCTTAAGCCTGGTTCCAGCGCCACCCCTCGGTGTCTGGTCGCTGCAGCTACAGCAGGTCTGAAAGTCCGAGACCTCCGGCGATGGAGTCCTAAATCCTATGGAAGGCCCGCTGCTGTCCAGTTAAGTGCCTGATTGGCTCTAAATTTGGCAGGCCTTCCATAAAATAGGCGATGCGGTGATCTCTGTCAGTTTCCTCCAACGTGGAGACCCTTGCCGCCAGCATAAAATTCACCCCATAGTCATTTACAGCAAAAGAGAAGGCCGTTCAGTTCATCACGTCCATGCCAGCTCTCCATGGAGCAATCCAGTCAGTCCCATTCCCCTGCTGCCCTGCAAGTTCATTTCCTTCAAGTACCCATCAAATTTCCTTTTGAAATAATTGATTTCTCTGCTTTCACCACCTTGTGGGCAGCGAGTTCCAGGTCGTTACCACTTGTTGCGGAAAAAGTTCTGCCTCAAGTTTCCTCCTGCATCTCTTGCCCAAAACCTTCAATCTGTGTCCCCAAGTCCTTGTACCATCCAGTTAATGGAAACATTTTTTCCTTGTCTACATTCTGTCATCTTTGGCCTCCTTATCTCGAGAGACAATGGGTAAGTGCCTGGAGGTGGTCAGTGGTGTGTGGAGCAGCGCCTGGAGTGGCTATAAAGGCCAGTTCTAGAGTGACCAGCTCTTCCACAGGTGCTGCAGAAAAATTTGTTTGTCGGGGCTGTTACACAGTTGGCTCTCCCCTTGCGCTTTTGTCTTTTTTCCTGCCAACTGCTAAGTCTCTTTGACTCACCACACTTTAGCCCCGCCTTTATGGCTGCCCGCCAGCTCTGGCGAGCGCTGGCAACTGACTCCCACGACTCGTGATCAATGTCACAGGATTTCATGTCGCGTTTGCAGACTTGGACGGCCGGTGGGTCTGATACCAGTGGCGAGCTCGCTGTATAATGTGTCTTTGGGGGATTCTGCCATCTTCCATGCGGCTCACATGGCCAAGCCATCTCAAGCGCCGCTGACTCAGTAGTGTGTATAAGCTGGGGGTGTTGGCCGCCTCGAGGACGTCTGTGTTGGAGATATGGTCCTGCCACCTGATGCCAAGTATTCTCCGGAGGCAGTGAAGATGGAATGAATTGAGACGTCGCTCTTGGCTGACATATGTTGTCCAGGCCTCGCTGCCATAGAGCAAGGTACTGAGGACACAGGCTTGATACACTCGGACTTTTGTGTTCCGTGTCAGTGCGCCATTTACATTCTGTAAAGCTGTCATTATCTATGAACTCTCCCCTCAATCTCCATTGCTCCAAGGAGAACAACCCCAGCTTTCCCAACTAACTATGTAACTAAAACACCCCCTTTCCTGGAACCATCCTGGTAAATCTCCTCTGTTGAGGACCCTCACTTCCTTCCTAAAGTGTGGTGACCAGAACTAGATGCAGTATTCCAGTTGGGGCCTTACCAGAGTTTTATAAAGATTCAGCATAACCTCCCAGATTTTATACTCAATACCTCTATTTATGAAGCCCAAGATCCCATATGCTTTGCTAACTACTCTCTCAATATGTCCTGCCACCTTCAAAGATCGATGTACATGCACCCCCAGGTCCATCTGTTCCTGCACTATCTTTAGAACTGTGCCATTAAGTATATATTGCCTCACACTATCCCTCTTGCCAAAATGCATCACCTCACATTTCAGTATTGAATTCCATCTGCTACTTCTCTGCCCATTCTGCTAGCCTACGGCAGGTGGTTCGTATCATCCTCACTGTTTACCATTCCTCCAAGTTTGGTTTCATTGGCAAATTTTGAAATTCTTCTGTATTCCAAGATCTAAATCCTTTTATATATAACAAAAAAAAAGCAGTGGTCCCAGCACTGATCCCTGGGGAACACCACTGTCTTCCAGGCTGAAAAATAACCCTTCAACATGACTTGCTGTTTTCTATCCTTAAGCCGATTTTTTTTTTTATTTATTTGGACACTAACTGTGCTATTCCTTGAGCTTCAATGTTGTGATACTTGTGGTACTCAGCCTTTGATATGGTACTTTATCAAACGCTTTCTTAAAATCCATATAGACAATATCTACCACATTCCCTTCATCAACCTTCTCTGTTACTTCATCAAAAAATTCAATTAGATTTGTCAAGCACGATCCGTGCTGGCTCTCCTTAATTATCTCAAATTTGTCCAAGTGCCTGTTTGATGTTTTTCCCTGATTGTTCCTAAAACCGTATCCACCACTGATGTTAACTGCCTGTAGTTGCTAGGATTGTTCTTACACCCTTACTTGAATAAGGGTGTCACATTTGCAACTCTCCAATCCTCTGACATCTCCCCCATATCCAGGCTATCTCCACCCCCACTTTCTTTCGCAACTTAGGATGCAAGCCATCTGGGCCAGGTGACTTATCTACCCTAAGCATAGACAGCCTTTCCAGTACCTCTTCCCTTTCAATTTTTACCCCATTCAGTGCCTCGACTCTCTCCGCTTCCCCTTCCTTAGTAAACACTGATACAAAGTATTCATTTAGTATCCTAGCCTTGCCCTGTGCCTCCAAATATAATTACCATCTTTTTCCCTAATAGGCCCCACTCCACCTCTTATTACCCGCTTACTATTTACAAGATTTTTGGTTTCCCTTTTATGTTGACTGACATTCTGTTCTCATGTTCTGTCTTTGCCAGCCTTAATTTTCTCTTCGCCTTAATTTTCTCTTCACCTCACCTCTCAACTTATTGTATTTGGCTTGGTTCTCACTTGAAGAATTCATCTGACATGCATCATACACCCTCTTTTTTTGTTTCATCATGATCTCTATTATCTACCTCCCTCGTAGTCCAAGGAGTCCTGTTTTTGGTTCCCCTACCCTTTTGCCCTTGTTGGAATGTACCTATCCTGTACCTGAAGCATCTCTTCTTTAAAGATAACCCATTGTTCTGTTAGTTTTTCCTGTCAGTCTTTGGTTCCATTTTACCCTGGCTAGATCTCTCATCGCATTGAAATTAGCCCTCTTCCAATCTGAGCGTTCTACCTTATAGCGTTCCTTGCTTTTCTGAATTACTAGTCTAAACCATATGATACAATGCAATGTTCACTCTCACCCAAGTGCTCCCTGACAGACACTTGGTCCACCTCATTTACCAGCACCAGATCCAGCAATACCTCCTTTCTAGTTGGACCGAAAACATTCTGATCAAAGAAGTTATCCTGGACAGATTTCAGAAATTCCTCTCCCTCCTTACCCTTTACTCCAAACATTATCCCAATCGATATTTGGGTAATTAAAGTCCCCGAATATCATCACTCTATTGTTCTTGCACATCTGTCATTTCCCTGCAGATTTGCTCCTCTATTTCTCTCACTATTTGGAGGCCTATAGAATACCCACAGTAGTGTGATCAGACCCTTTTTGCTTCTCAATTCTAACCAAATGGATTCTGTCCTTGTCCCCTCAAGGACATTCTCTCTTTCCAAAACTACAATTTTTTTTTTTTTAGAGATACAGCACTGAAACAGGCCCTTCGGCCCACTGAGTGCCGACCATCAACCACCCATTTATACTAATCCTACACTAATCCCATATTCCTACCACATCCCCACCTGTCCCTATATTTCCCTACCACCTACCTATATTAGGGGCAATTTATAATGGCCAATTTACCTACCAACCTGCAAGTCTTTTGGCTGTGGGAGGAAACCGGAGCACTTGGCGAAAACCCACGCAGACACAGGGAGAACTTGCAAACTCCACACAGGCAGTACCCAGAATTGAACCCGGGTCACTGGAGCTGTGAGGCTGCGGTGCTAACCACTGTGCCACCCCCTGTGTCTTCCCTAATCAGTGCTGACACCCCAATCTCCCTTTTATCCTCCCCTATCTTTTCTGAAACTTTATATTCTTGTATATTAAGCACCCAGTCCTCATCATTTTTAAGCCACGTTTCCATTATTGTCAATACATCATATTCCCGTACAGCTATTTGTGCTTGTAGCTCACCAACCTTATTCACCACACTTTGGCGCATTTGCCTGCATGCATTGAAATCCTGTCTTTGCATTCCTCACAGTCCTTCTCAGCTTCCTCCTATCTAATATGGAACTATTCCCTTCTTGAGTACTATCCAACACTTGCACGTTATGCACCTTATCCCTCTTTTCTACTTCTGTATGCTGGTGCCCATCCCCTTGCAATTTAGTTTAAATCCTCCCCAACCACACTAGTGAATCTCCCCATGAGGACATTGGTCCCAGTCCTGTTGAAGGGTAACGCGTACCTTTTGAAGAAGTGTCTTCTGCCCCAGAGCTGGTCCCAATTCCCCAAGATCCTGAAGTTCTTCCTCCTGCATCATGCTCCAAGCCACACATTGATCTTTCCTATATTCCTATCTCTAATGTCGCTACTAAATGGCACTGGGAGTAATCCAGAGATTACTACCTTTGAGGTTCTACTCTTTAACTTGCTCCTTAGCTCCTAAAAATCTGACCATAGGACTTTAATACCTGCCCTCGCTGTGTCATTGGTACCAACATGTACCACAACTTCTAGCTCACTTGCTTCCCCCTGCAGAATATTTTGCACTCTCTCCGTGATGTCCTTTGACTCTGGCACCATGTGGGACTCTTGATGGTTACAGAAATGCCTGCCTGTCCCCCTATGTAATCTCCTATAATAACTACATTTCTACACTTCGCTGCTCCTTCCTACACAGTCCCCTGCCCATTGGTGCCATGGTACAGGCTGCACTCCTGCAGGGTATCGATGCTCTCAGCAGTCTCCAATGCTGAGTCTCTGTGTGTGGCACACGCCCTGAAGACTCCTGTCTCTCTCAACTGTTCTGGATGGCCACCCATTTACTATTTTTATTTATTTAGAGATACAGCACTGAAACAGACCCTTCGGCCCACCGAGAGTGTGCCGCCCATCAACCACCCATTTATACTAATCCTACATTAATCCCATATTCCTACAACATCCCCATAATTCCCCTACCACCTACCTATACTAGGGGCAATTTATAATGGCCAATTTACCTATCAACCTGCAAGTCTTTGGCTGTGGGAGGAAACCGGAGCACCCGGAGAAAACCCACGCCGTCACAGGGAGAACTTGCAAACTCCGCACAGGCAATACCCAGAATCGAACCCGGGTCGCTGGAGCTGTGAGGCTGCGGTGCTAACCACTGCGCCACTGTGCTGCCCATCCTGAGCTCTTCCTGCCTGTGGGGTGACCATCATTACCACTATCACTTACAATTGTCATTCCAATCAGTAATCGTTGTTTTCCTGGATTTATTTTTAAAATTTTTATCCCTTCTTGCAAAATTTATGTTGATATCCAATTTGGACTGAAAAACAGTAGCTGCAAAGCTGCGAGGGTCTCAAAATGAATTTTAGAGCTAGGAGAGTAGCATCTGGCCCTAGCTGTTAAAAAATCGAACATTTATTATATATGGAGCATGTCTATTACACCTTTCACAACCTCAGGACATCCCAAAGTGCTTTACAGCCAATTATATACCCTTTGAAGGGCAGCCACTGTAGTGTACGAAATATGGTAGCTAATTTACACATAGCAAGATCCCATAAACACCAATGAGATAAATGACCAGATAATCTGTTTTAATGATTTTGGTTGAGGGATAAATATTACTCAGGACACCATGGACAACTCCTCTGCTCTTTTAATAGTGCCGTGGGATCTTTAAGTTCAACTGAAAGGGCAAATGGGCTTCAATGCCTCATTTGAAAGGCGGCAGCTCCCACCATGCTGCACTCCCTGGCATGTGAGTGGATTATGCGCTCAAGCCTCTGGAGTGGTGATTGAATCCACAAACAAGCTTCTCGCTCAGAGGGTGAGAGTGCTTTCAGCTGAGCCAAGGCTGAAGTGTCCAAAGAAATAGATACAAGGAGATTTAAAACTATTACAAAAATATAGCGCAATCACTAAAGAATAATAAAGAGCGAGAGGTACTGTATCTGAATGCACAGCATCGAAACAAAATAAGCAAAGAGGAAGGAGCCGGGAAATTGGACAACAGAAGGGGAGGGGGAGTTCAGATCAATGTACCCCCCAATACTGACTGAATATTGAGAGCACACAGTAGCTAAAATTATTTATCTTAACATATTTCTTCAAAAAAAAATGATGTAGCCATTCCCTTGAACCCACCCTTAGTCTGGTTTTAGATTTGGCAAAAGATGGGAACCTGAATGTGGTCTATAGTTTTATAAGAATCTGCATTGAAAATTAATTGTGATTCAGTGGGCCACAGAATAAAGAGACAAATGAATGAGCCATCAGGAGCTTGACAGCAGAGTTCTGTGTCGTGTTCCTTTTGCTTTCTTAATGAACAGAGATAGCCAAGCAGCAGATTGTGGAGTGAATGTGATTGAGATACCTGTCGTGCAGCCCTGTGCAATAATGTTATTTTCTGACTGGACTATTTAAACATCAGTTGGGAAAGCATAGTGCATTCTGTATACATCCCTTACAATTCTTTGCATCCTTGCACCCTCGCTACCCAGCCACCACATTCCTAGTCTCCAAAATCCTTTTCTTAAATTCCTCCAGCTTGGTGCATCTCTCTTAACATCTTTCTCCTCGATTAGACTTCCTTCCACTTCTTGCTTAATGTCCAATTTTCCCTCCTCCCTCCAAGTAGAAACATGTTGCATTGCTTTGCTTGTCTGAAGACACTGTATTAAGTTTAGGTTGTTGAAATCAAGGCTTCCTCACACCATTTCCCACTCTTTAACTCATTCTTTCCTAGAACTTCAAATCTGTCGGTCTCCTCACATCCCCTCAGTCTATCCTTCCTAAGTGTTGCTTAATGACTAGTTCCTGATGTACCTAGTATTCTCTCTTGCAATTCTGATGGTCTTGCACAGTAGAACATGGCCCTTAACCTTCCTTTTCCAATTTGTTACAGAAAAATAGAAGCAGCCACTGGAACCATGCCTTTCTCACCTCTGCTGCTCTCTTCTCTGTTCTTCACTTTGCATCAGTTTATAAGATCTCTCACCATTGCCATCTGTTGCATCTCGAACACACGCTGTATGGTGTGAGCACTGTGGCTGTTCCTCTGTAATAAATATTTGCTAATGTTGTTCTTGCTCTCGCTAGCCGTTTCAATCATCCTGACGGCTGCTTATTGTGAAAATACCAGGGAAAGGTCATTTGAGCGATGTTTGCAGACTGGCCTTGACTTTAAACACTGGTGGTAGATCTCTTCAATTGTCTACTTCAAATAGTCTTTGTCCTCATCTTTGTAGCAAGTGACATCTCATCCTGCTGAAGATCAGGCTGATTTAATATAATTGATGCACCATGGAAACCCCGACAATGCAGCTCAGTTGGGATGTCCTAACTGCGGAATCGTAGTAGATAGAGACCCTGAGTGTTTTTAAGTCATAATTCTGAGTTTCAATGGGTTTGTCCATTGAGGTGTTTCTGGAAGTTGAGAAGTGCTGTGAGGGGTAAAAAACATGAGCTGGGTTAGTTTTAAACAGTACAGTTCAACAGGTTCCAGGTCTGACCCCACTCTGTGCCAAGTTTGGTGACCTAGGCTGGGTGGCACTAGAAATGCTAATGTGGGCTTCAGCATTCCTGGATTAGGGAAGTCAAAACGAGAAAATGAGCTGGGGGGATTGCTGCTTCTGATCGGAATCTAGTGATCCTTGCTGGAGAGAGTGTGTGAGTGTGATGGGGTGGGGGGGGGGGGGGGGGTGGGGGGGAGGGATGATGTCAAGTGGGGATAAGGTCAGCTGTGAGCTTGACCTTTGTCCAAGTCTAGCAACATTTGCTGGGCTCACAAGTGAAGGAGTGGTAGATCACCGGGCCCCAGGGAGCTCTGCTCCAATTGAACCAGGACTTCAGGAGCAAAAGGGAGACAATTCTAAGACGGAAGTGCTGCAGTTCTTACACTGACAGTCGGCTCCTTAATGATGACCACAATCACTCTGCACGTTACTGCACAAAAGCTGTCCGTCATTTGAAAGCACAAAGAGTGTGGGCTGCAGTTAGTTCAGTGACAGCACCCCTATGGCCTAGTGTGGAGATGCAACACCCCATGTTAATAAGCCAGAAGCCCCAGCCTTGATTCACAGTGAGTTAGCTGATCTTCAGTGGTACAGCAATTCAGGGGTGGAGGGTTATTAGGATTGGCCTCAACTCCCCCCACCCCCTCCTCCACACCCAAGCCTCTGTGATACACAGATGAAAAATCAGACACTGTTCCGACCACTGATGCCGTTGGAAATGTGAGGGATGGGTGACTGATCTGAACCCTCTGTAGTGAAGTAGCCTGCCAGCACTCCAGGCTCAAACGAAAAATGGCCACTTGACAGAGGAGCCAAATGGCTGGTGTATTCTGGGCACCGTACCACAGCAAGGAACTAAGGCCTTTGGGAAAGAAAGCGGAAAGTGCAAATGGTTATCAAGTATTGAGGATTTTTTAAAACAAAATTTCCATTAGTGGATGACACTAGCAAGGCCACATTTATTGTTCATCTCTCGTCAGCATGAGAAAGTGATTGTTTGTACAACTGAATGAATTTCTAGACTAAGTGGAGGAGTCAACTGTGTAGGCACAGACCAGGTAGGGGGTGGCAGGGTCCCTTCCCTGGAAAGTATTGGTGAACTGGTTGGGTTTCAAGGACAATCCAGCATCTTTAATAGTTATTTTTCCAATGCTCACAAATTTATTGGAAGTTACATCACAGTTTGCCATGGTGAGATTTGAACTCCGAACTTTCTGGGTTGCGACGTTACAATATCCTCCATTACCTAGGAGTAAAGTTCGTACAAAATAAGTACCTCCTTTATCTTGAGTGGAATTGCATAGAATCATTATTCAGTCATACCACAGAACAGTGCATCGATTGCATACTGTAAAGAACACTCATAGAGATAAAGCACTGAAACAGGCCCTTCGGCCCACCGAGGCTGTGCTGACCATCAACCACCCGTTTATACTAATCCTACATTAATCCCATATTCCCTACCACATCCCCATTTTCCCTCAATTCTTCTACCACCTACCTATACGAGGGGCAATTTACCTATCAACCTGCAAGTCTTTGGCTGTGGGAGGAAACTGGAGCACCCGGCAGAAACCCACACAGTCACAGGGAGAGCTTGCAAACTCCACACAGGCAGTACCCAGAACTAAACCTGGATCGCTGGAGCTGCGAGGCTGCAGTGCTAACCACTGTGCCACCCTAAACACTCAGTCCACTAAATAAAGTCATAAAGACAGGTTTGCTGTGTCATAGTATGAAAGAGCATAGGTTCACACCTGTGATTCCCTCCAGGCTGAGTTGTCAAGCACAGGACAAGAGGCTTGTTCTCATATGTTAGGGTGGGTGACTGATAGTCACCTTTAGATGATGTGCCTCCTTGTGGCCAATTGCAGCATGACCGTCACGGTATGAGGGCCAGTTTCCCAGCCAACAACAACTTGCCTTTATATAGCACCATTAATGTAATAAAAACATCCCGAGGTGTTTCATTGGAGTGTAATCAGACAAACCTTGACACTCAGCCACATAAGGAGATATGACGGGCAGCCAGAAGCTTAGTCAAAAGTTTTAAGGAGTGATTTAAAGGGGATGAGAGAGGTTTAGGGAGGGGATTCCAGAGCTTAAGGCCTAGGCTGCTAAAAGCATAGCCACCAATGGTAGAGAAATTAAAATAGGGGATGGACAAGAGGCCAGAATTGGAGGAGTGCAGAGATCTCGTCGGGCTGGAGGAGGTTACAGAGATAGGAAGGGGCAAGGCTATGCAGTGTCATATAGGATGTCTGATGCCAGATGATCTAATGGGGCAATGAGAGTATTAATAACAAGTGAAGTCCCTGGATACTAAAAGACTGACAAATTTTCTTAGCTATTTCTTAGATTTTCATCCATTATCAGAATCTGAGAACTTGCTTCCTCTAACCGAATGGGAATGCTGTAACTGTAGAAAAGTAATGTGGAAGGGCAGTCTGATGGCACAGTGCCAACCAGATGGTCATTACAGGTTTGAATCCTGAGGCTTCCTGTCATTCAAACTTAGCTGTCATGGTTGAGAGCATATTGCTGTCAGTTCTTGAGTTAAAGGGTGAGATGCAGTGTCACAGGATGAAGCTCCTGGTAGGAAATCAGAGTGTCATTTGTGCCAGTACTGAAGACATCAATGTCCTGTACAATTCAGTGCTCAAACTAAAGGACATGGCCTGGCAGCAACTGGTTCCCATCTGAGATCTTCCTATTCCCACTGCCTCACCTTGACTTCTCTTTGACCTTACACATGAATTTCTGTTGACTGTTTTGCCTTGTGGTTTAACTGTCTGTTGCTTCTCTCTCTAATATATGTACACACACTCATTTTGTAACTTTAACTCAGTAAAATGCCCAAGGTGCCTCACAGGAATGAAATCGGACAAAAGTCGTTACCAAACCGAAGAAGGAGCCATTAGCACAGGTGATCAAAAGCTTGTCAAAGAGGTATGTTTTAAGGCATGTCTTGAAGGGCGAAACGCATTTGTTTCTCCCACTATCACTTTCTTTTCTCACTTCTCTGTCAAATGTTTCGCTTTGTCTTCTCTTTCTCACCTTGCTCCCTCTCTGGTTGCATCTTTTGCTTGGATATCATACTTATCTACTCACAGCTTCCTGTCTCTCACTCACATCTCTCCTTTTGACTTTCTTTTTCTCACTTCTCTCTCTTCTCCCCGATGCACTGTCTTGCATCCCTTTCTCACTCTCACCCCCCCTACCCCTCCCTCATACATCGCTCTCCATCACTTCCCCTCTCTCTCTCAAATCTGTCCACCTATCTCTCCTCCCCCAACTTACTATCTCTCTTTTTAAGGTTTCACCCATGGCTCAGTGGAAGCACTCTCGCTTGATTCAGAAGGTTGTGAGTTCAAGTTGCACTCCAGGGACTTGATCACAAAGTCCAGACTGACACTTCAACCTCACATCATTCTCTCACATCTGTCTCTCCTTCCCTTTGCTCTCACACTGCCTCTCATACACACTTCTCCATATCATTTTGGTTTCTTTCTCTCAAAAATGCATCTTGCTCACTTCTCTGCCCTTTCTTTCCCTCCTTATTTTCTCTCTCTCTCATCCTCTCCGTCCTCCCACTCACTTTTCTCTCCCTCCCATGTCTCTCCCTCTCTTGCTTATATCCCTTCTCTCTTTCTCTTACTACTTTCTCTCTCTCTCTCTCCCCTCACTTTCCTCAATTTTTGCTCTCCCTATAATTTCTCCCCCTTGTACTTTTGAGCACTGCTCACTCTCTGGTCCATTATTTCCACATGCACCTTTCTATCATGTTAATGCAGCTGGCTCCCAACATGCATTGAAACCAAACTGGTAAATGCAGTGGCAGTGGAGACCCACCCAATCTTTGCTCGGATCTAGCATTTCTGTGACCTGCTACTGTGGCCATCGCTGATGTTGAGACAACATTTCTTTGTGAACGCAAAGTGGTTAAATTTCACAGCCGCAGATGCAGGTTCATTGGGTTTGTGTTGGAGGAGCTGTTGTGTATAGAGACCTACTCCAATTTGTAAGTGTAAAGCTGCAGAGATCAGTGCTAGTCTGGTTGGCCTCCCTCAGCCAGATCTATAATATCTACTCTCCTTTAGAGCAGACATTGGAAAGGAAAGATTGCACCAGGACGGGTGTAAGAGGAGAGTGTAGGTGACAAATTGGTTACTGAATGGAGCCAGATAAAGCAGGGAGAACATTAAGGAAATTTAGGGTGCAGACGCCACTGCGAGACGGCAAGAATAACAACCAAGGAGGCAAAGTGAACAGAAAAAAAATCCACCCAATATAAACCCAAGCCAGGGTAATGTCAGTCTTGGAATGAACCAAACCTAGAAATCAGAACATGGAAGAGTGGAGGGAAAGAGCAAGAGATACATGGGAGGGAAAAATCAAACACAATGGAACTTGCATTTAAAATGGAGAAATAGATCGGGACAAACAAGAGCAGCAGAAAGGTGAAAATAGGGGTTAAATGTGAGTCTTTTTTACATTTTAAAATAGATTAGAAAGTTAGAAAATTGGGGAATATACAAGAAGATGATGAATGCAGGGTCTAAAGTCAGAAGGAATTAAATGATTAAACATTTCAGTAACCCTCATGGGCTGAACAGGCCAGTTCAGTTTATCCTGAGCTGAGGGAGAGTGATGCCACAGAGGTGTGAGAGATTAAGTGATCAGTGTGGGAGACAATGAAACTAGACTGATGCGAGTGCAGGAGACTAGAAAACATAGACAATCAAGGCCTGCCTTTGCTCCATGCTGCCCCTGAATCTCCAGCACTCAGTGTGGGGACAGCAAGCTCTGTACTAGACTAGCTGCCTGCTGTCTTGTTAGTCCTAAAGGATTTGCTGTGGGAGAGAGTGGTCTGGTCTCTGCTCTGTGCACAGATTCTGCACCTCAAGTTCTTGTTCTTATGTGAAATAAGTAGCAGGACAGTATCACAAAAGTAAAAGTGCCTTTATCATGGGAAAAGCTGTCTGGCGATACAAATGAACCTCACTTAACTCCACTCCAGTTATCACTCTTCCTGCTTCTGTGCCAGAACGTTTCCAGAACTGGACACCGTGTGAGCTGCCTTGCTGTACTGCCTGCTGGCATCCATCTCTGATCCAATGTACATTAACCTTACAGCCCAAGAAATATTAAATCCCATTTGTATTGTCTTTATTCAGCACAGGAAGGGTTTTTCTGTACCATGTCTGCAAGACTAAAACTAGGTGCCGGCCACGCCTCGTCTCTATCAGAAAGTTGTGGGTTCAAGTTCCACTCGAGACACTTTAGCCCATAATCCAGGCTGACACTTGAGTGCTGTACTGAGGGAGTGCTGCACGGTTGGAGGTACATCTTTTTGATGAACGCTGAACGAAGGCCCCATCTGCCCCCTCAGATGACTGTAAAAAATCTCATGGCACAGTTTGAAGAAGAACAGAGGTTTTCTCCTGGCAGCCTGGCCAATATTTATTACTCAATCAACACATCACTAGACCAGATTATCTGGTCATTATCACATTGTTGTCTGTGGGAGCTTGCTGTGTGCAAATTGGCTGTTGTGTTTCCTGTATGACGGCAGTGACTACACTTCGAAGGTACTGAATTGGCTGTAAAGCTCTGGAATGTCCAGAGGCCATGAAAGGTGCAATGTAAATGCAAGTACTTTCTTCCTTTATGCGGGCTTTTGATTCTTCATTATGATTTGCCTCAACATCGAGCTGTCAGCAAAGTGCAAACTGAATCAATATATCTGAAAGGTGAGAGCCAAGAATTCCCTCCCAAGATCTGATGCCAGGGACATCCATTTTTGATAAAGCACTAAAAGATTGATTTCTGTCACTGTGGAACTTATGGTCTGATACCCAGCATCATGAAAAACAGATCATCGGGTCATTATCACGTTGTTGTTTTTGGGATCTTGCTGTACTCAAATTGACTGCTGTAGTTCCCTAGATTAGTAACAATGACTGCACTTCAAAAATGTACTTCATTGGCAGTAAAGCACTTTGGGACTTCTTGAGGCCATGAAAGGCGCTATATAAATACAACTCTTTCTTCCCTTTAAGGTTTAAAGGGATAGGCCCCAGCATGCCGGGAGACAAAAATACTTCAAATATGTTTTGTTTCAATTTCCACTTGCGAGGGTTGTTTGTTGTCTGCATGATGGGGCAGGTTGCCAGGTGGGCAGGTCAGAGAGCTGCCAAGTTTCCCCACCATTACCCAGCACAGAGAACCTGACCTCTCCCCTCACTCCCTCCCCGCCCTGCCCCCGTAATATCACCAGGAATAGGGACGCTCCGAAGTGTACCTGCAATCCATCTGGCAGCTCCCAGAGTGTTGGTGTCTCACATTGCAAGGCTACAGCCTGTAACAGTGATAAATGACCTGCATAGGAGCAAGTGCTGCTGTGTGATTCTATTTATTGATTTGTTTTCTACCTAGCTTCCTTGAAGCCAAAATCTATCCAGTGCTATTTTTATCAGCTGAGCCTGCAGACAGTTGGTTGTATGCGAAATGCTGGACTGGTTTCTGGGCTATGAGTGGTGATGGGAGTCCTGAGTGACTTGTGAGAGCAATTTTAAAACGTGCTGTGTGCATCTGGGAATCCCGAATATTCTATAAAATCTCTCTTTCACGGTAGGAAAGAACAATCCTGGAATGCTGTGTAATGTGCCCCAGGAATCACATGAACAGAATGCTGCTGGCACAACATTGCTCCTTACATCTGGTTCCCTCTGATCCCTTACCCAAGGGACCATTCTTCCTGCTTGAGTCTAGACAGTAACTAATGGCTGGCTATTTGACTGTGGGGGCTTCATACCCAAGTTTCGATCCTCAAATGATGTCTACCCTGCTACACCTTTCTAGCAGGGATCACTGTGAATGATGATTGCTAGGAATGCTGTGCGACTGTTGACTGCTTGACTCAGTAATATCGAGGCCCATGTGTAGTGCTGTTCTCACCAGTGCAGCTAATAGTGTGGTCCCGGAATGGGAATTGGTCTCTTTCTGTCTGTCTGTGTGTCTGTCTCTCTCTCTCAGTCTCTCTATCTCTGTTGAACACTTGTACCAACCGGGACATCAAGAGAACTGTTTTATTATTTTAAATAATGCACAAAGGTTGTGTAGATTGGGAAGAAAAAGCCATAGGTACAGAAGTAGGCCACTTAATCCCTCAAGCTCGTTCTGTCATTCATTGGGATGATGACTGATCTGTGACCGAACTCCATATTAAGTGATATAGGCCTATGCCCCATAACACCTTTGCTTAACAAAAGTCAGTCTCAGATTTAAAAATAACTATTGACCTAATATCAACTGCATTTGTAGAAGACAGTTCCAAACTTCTACCACACTTTGCATGTAGAGGTGTTTCCTAACTTCACTCCTGAAAGACCTGGCTCTAATTTTTAGGCTATGGCCCTGGTCCTAAACTCCCCAAACAGCAGAAATAGTTTCTCTATCTGTTCCCCTTTAATATCTTGAAAACTTTGATCAAATCACCCCTTGACCTTCTAAATTCTCGGGAATATGTTGTGTGATTGACTTTAAGAGTGATGTCCCTTTACGATTGTAGTATGCTAATGAGCTGAGTACCAGGATGCAGTCATGTGACTACATGCCAGTTGCACTCTAACTGTAACAACAAGAGGCCAGTCATATCTAGAGTTAGCTCCGCATCGTATATACCAGTTAGCTGTTTAATAAACCTGTTTGAGATCTTCAATCAACTGAACTCCATGCATCTCACTTATGTTGCATCAGACAACATAAAAAGCTTCTCATTACACTCTGGCAGCTGTGGTGAGAAGATAAAATACAAGGTTGAAGACCACAGGAAAACAGCTTTTGAAACTACCTACAGCTAAAAGAGAGAAAGTTAAAAGGAACACTGACCTAAACAGTATAAATAAGAAAAAAAAAACTCACCTCCAGCTGTAGAAGACAGAGCTGAACGACAAGTTGCAAATCAATCACTGCGATCGGGTGCGTGAGTCTGCCATCGGTACAGGAACCCCAGTTTAAAAAAAAAACTTTGAGGTGCGTGCAAATCAGGAAAAAAAACCAGAGAAAAGCCAATCCCTATTTCAGGCTGATCGATTGTTTTCAAAGGCTCCCCCAGGCTGATCAGGTAAGCACCATTGCAGGAAGTGCTCGACAGCAAAAATCACGGGAATCCTCCATTCACGCAGCTCACAGCTAAAGCTATAAAAAGAAACCATTAAATCACTTGAACGCTGAAGGGTTTTCAGTCACTCAGTCAGAGTTTTAAAAAGCTCAAAACCACTCAAGTGTGATGAATTGCCTATTTAACGGCTGTATAAACAAAGCTGCATTTGCTGATAACACAACCACTAGGTGGCACAGCACTGGCACGTGCACAAATGCAGCCCGTGCCACTAAAACGGCAATCTGCGACGTTGAGGCAGCTGCCAGGACACTAAAGATGGTGCTGCTCAAATAATCACAAAGGCAACGTAAACCCATGGCAGCACATGATGGTCGGAGAGAGCGAGCGGGGGAGGGGGAAGAGAACAAGCAGGTGGGGGGTGGTGGGGAGGAGGAGAGCACACCCGCCGCCACAACCAAGGTCTTCGGCCACTCTCTCCCCGCTTCCCCCCTGCTTTCCCCCCCTCTCCCCGCCTTCTCCGCATTACGCAATGATGTCATCTGTGCATGCGCCAACTATTCCTGGAACGCGGTGCACGCGCAGAGAGCAGGATCCTGTTTGCACATGTGTGCAGCTTGGCACAGTCTGACAACGTCAGCGGCCAGCTGTGTTGTCAAGAATCACTTTGTATAAACAAACAGACTAGAGTGCTGGAAGCTGTATAAACAGACAAGCTGCTCCTGTCAATCAAATCAACCAATTTAAAGGACAGAGAATATTTTTAAAGGGAAGCAGTATAGAGTCACAGAACCAGGTACTTAAAGCAAGGTGAAAGCAAAAGGACAGCAGGAACATGGATACCAGTTTTCCCAGCATGAACTGGAAAGCCTTGAATATCCTATCCGAGTTTGAACTGTTCCAACAGAGAATGCAACTGTGCTTTACAGCCCAAGTAATTGTAGAATCAGAAAAACGGGCTGTAAAAATAATGATAGCGATTGGAAATCAGGGTTTACACAGAATCAATACCTCAGACATATCTGAAGAGGACCAAAAAGATCAATACGCAGGCAATGGATAGTCTTTAAAGAATTATTACATAGTTTACAGCAACTATATGTTCCTTCAAGGCACAAAAACCACAAAAGAAAAGGCAGTCAACTGTGGCTAACCAAGGAAGGTAAGCATTCTATAACATTAAAAGAAAAGGCCTACAAAGTTGCCAGAAATAGTAGTAAACCTCAGGATTGGGAGGGTTTTGGAATACAGCAAAGGAGGACCAAGAAACTAATAAAGAAAGAGAGAATGTAATACAATTTATAAATGTAAATGAGCAAAAAATATAAAAATGGACTGTAAAAGCTTCTGTAGGTATGTAAAAGGGAAACATTTGACTAAGACAAATGTGGGTCCATTACAGGCAGAGTTATAATGGGGAAAAGAGAAGTGGTAAAGAAGCTAAATGATTACTTTGTGTCTGTCTTCACTGAGGAAGATACATGAAATCTTCCAGAATTCACAAGGGACTAGGGAGAATGAGGAATTGAAGGAAATTAGTATGAATGAGAAGGTTGTATTGGAGAAATTAATGGGGCTGAAGGTGGTTAAGTCCCCGGGACCTGATATTCTACATCCCAGAGTGTTGGAAGAGGTAGCTATGGAGACAGTGGATGCATTGGTGATCATCTTCCAAAATTCTATAGATTCTGGACCGGTTCCTGCAGATTGGAAGGTAGCAAATGTCATCCCACTATTTAAGAAGGGAGAGAGAGAGAAAACAGGGAACTACAGACCTGTGGGCCTTACATTAGTTGTTGGGAAAATACTAGAATCTATTCTAAAGAATGTGATAAATGGACACTTGGATAATAATGATTTGATTGGGCAGAGTCAACATGGATTTATGAATGGGAAATCATGTTTGACGAACCTATTGGTGTTTTTTGAGGATGTTACTAACAGAATTGATAAAGGGGAGTCGGTGGACGTAGTATACTTGGATTTTCAGAAGGCCTTTGATAAAGTCCCCCACAGGAGGGTGGTTAGCAAAATTAAAGCACATGGGATAGGAGGTAATGTACTGGCATGGATTAATGATTGGTTAACAGGCAGAAAGCAGAGAGTAGGAATAAATGGGTCATTGGCAGGCTGTGACTAGTGGGGTGCTGCAAGGATCAGTACTTGAGCCCCAGCTGTTCTCAATATATATCAATGATTTAGATGTGGGGACCAAATGTAATATTTCCAAATTCGCGGATGACACAAAACTAGGTGGAATGTGTGTTGTGAGGAAGATGCAAAGCGGCTTCAAGAGGATTTGGGCAGACTTAGTGAGTGGGCAAGAATGTGGCAGATGGAATATAATGTGGTAAAATGTGAGGTTATCCACTTTGGTCGGAGAAATAGATGTGCAGGGTATTTCTTAAATGGTAAGAGATTCAAAAGTGTAGATGTACAATGGGAACTGGGTGTCCGCGTCAGTAAGTCACTGAAAGCTAACATGCAGGTGCAGCAAGCAATTAAGAAGGCTAATGGTATCTTAGCCTTTATTGCAAGAGGATCTGAGAACAGGGGAGTAGTGAAGTTCAATTGTATAGAACCTTGGTTAGACTGCACCTGGAGTACAGTGTGCAGTTTTGGTCCCTGTACTTTAGGAAGGATATTATCGCCATAGAGGGAGTGCAACAAAGGTTCACCAGACTTATTCCTGGGATGGTGGGACTGTCCTATGAAGAGTAATTGGGGAAACTGGACTCGAGTTTCCAAGAATGAGAGGTGATCTAATTGAGGTGATCTAAATACTTAAAGGGATAGACAGGGTAGATGCAGCTAAGATGTTTCCCCTGGTTGGAGAGTCTAGAACCAGGGGACACAATTTCAAAATAAGGAGGAAGCCACTTAGGACTGAGATAAGGAGAAATTTCTTTACTCCGAGGGTTGCGAATCTTTGGAATTCTCTACCCCAGAGGGCTGTGGAAGCTCAGTCATGGAGTATGTTTAAAGTAGAGATTTACAGATTTCTAAATACCAATGACATAAGGGGATATGAGGATAGTGTGGGAGAAAGGCATTGAAGTGTATGATCAACCATGCACATATTGAATGGCAGAGGAGGCTCGATGGGCTGAATGGCCTACTCCTCCTGTTTTCCTATGTTCCTATCCCACAAAGATATGAAAAATGCTGGAAGATCAGCTCCGACTGAGAGTGAATTTTCAAATTCACCACCTGGAATTGATGTCCTACAGGAAACAGCCACAGGAATCAGTAGACCAGTTCGACAGTAGATGCTGTAGCAAGGACGATGAGTGTGATTTTTCAGAAGTTGAGCAGTCGGACCGAATAATGGAGCTGGTGATTGTATCAACACCCATTGAAGCGTTTCAGAAAGATGTCTTGGGGAAAAGAAAGGTCACAACATTGATGCACTGCTGGAAGATGGCAGGAACTACAAAGCCATTGTAGCTGGACAATAGCACCTGCAAGCAGTATTGAAACCATAACCAGATCGAAAAGGGCAACCAAACTGTGTGGTAAGTGTGGTCCATCCCACTCACGGCAAAATTGCCCTGCATTTCAAGACCTTTGCAAGGTGTGCAGTGTATAAAGGACAGTGGGCCCGCCTATGCAAGAATTCTGACTCAAACGACATTAACATATAACCTGTGCAGAATTAAACAAATGTAACAGGAGCTTCCTGAAGATGCAGAGATGGAGTTTAGTCAACGGGGACCTGAGCTGTAAAATGGTGTGTCTTGTGGCTGAGACTGAAATGATTCAATGAGGGTAACTTCGACTCTTGCTGGAGTACCATTCTCACTGTTGTACCTCTCACAAGCAACCATTTGTCTTGTGTGACTGTGAGTGCCAGCAAGCTATTGGATCATGGAGACCATCACACCCAACGTCCCACATTCCTCAAAAGCTACAGTTGGCAGAAAAATATTAATATCACCAGAAAAAAGGCTTCCATTCAATAGCCATATGGCATTCCAAGGTAAAGCAAGCTCCTGGTTTGCTCATGCCTTGAAATGTGGCTCTTGCTGTGAGTTGTCTGCAACTCTGGAGGTTTGTGATTTCAAGATTTGACTGTATTTTAATCACAGCAGTAAAATAAGCAACAGAAGTCAGCTGCAGTGTGAAATGGTGATCATGGCACGGCTATGTTTTGGAGATGGTGTGTATATTTGTACCAGGCCTCCCACAACAAGTACAATTGTCGGAGTTCTTCCACAGTATTAAGAAGGTACCATTTGTCTCTGTCTGGGCAGACAAAAGCACCATTGCCAGCTAATGGGCAAGCAGTGTTGATCCAAGACATGGTTGGGGGGCTGCTTGTTGAAAATGTTTCAAGAAAATGAACAAACAACAACAATGTATCTTTATATAGCTCCCTTTAACGTAATAAAACATCCCAAAGTGCTTCACAGGACTTTTAGAAAACAAAGTATAACACAAGGTCACAAAAGGAGATATTAGGTTAGATGACCAATAGCTTAGTTGAAGGTCGTTTTAAGCAGTGTCTTAAAGGACAAAAGTGAGGTGGAGAGGTGTACAGAGAGTATTCCAGAGCTTGGGGCCTAGGCAACTAAAGGTGCAGCCACCAATGGTGGAGTGATTAAAATCAGGGATGCACAAGAAGCCAGAATTAGAGGTGCGCAGGTATCTCGGAGGGTTGTGCGGCTGGAAGAGATTACAGAGACAGGGAGGGTCGAGGCGATGGAGAGATTTGAAAACGAGGATGAGAATTTTAAAAGCAAGATCTGCTTGACTGGAGCCAATGTAGGTCAGTGAGCACAGGGGTGATGGGGAACAGGACTTGGTGCGAGTTAAGACAAGTGCAGCAGAGTTTTGGATGACCCTAGGTTTATGGAGAATGGAATGTGGGAGACCAGCCAGGAGTGCATTGGAATAGTCAAGTCTAGACGTAACAAAGGCATGAATGAGGGTTTCAGCAGCAGATGAGCAGAGACGGTGGTGAAGTCGGGCGATGTTATGGAGGTGGAAATAGGTGGTCGCAGTGATGGCACAAATATGAGGTCAGAAGCTCATACTAGGGTAATTTTTTTTTATTCGTTCATGGGATGTTGGTGTTGCTGGCTGGGACAGCATTTATTGCCCTTGAAAAGGTAGTGGTCAGCCGCCGCCTTGAACCGTTGCAGTCCATGTGGGGTAGGTACACCCACAGTGCTGTTTGGAAGGGAGTTCCAGGATTTTGACCCAGCCACAGTGAAGGAACGGCGATATAGTTCCAAGTCAGGATGGTGTGTGACTTGGAGGGGAACTTGCAGGTGGCGGAGTTCCCATGTATCTGCTGCCCTTGTCTTTCTTGGGTTGTAGAGGTTGTGGGTTTGGAAGGTGCTGTCTAAGGAGTCTTGGTGAGTTGCTGCAGTGCATCTTGTAGATGGTGATGCGTGAATATTGTGACACCATGGTTGCGAACAGTCTGGCTTTATCTCAGACATGAGATGGATGGAGTCAGTAGCTAGGGAATGGAGTTTGGAGTGGGTACCAAAAACAATAGCTTCAGTCTTTCCAATATTTAATTGGAGGAAATTTCTGCTCATCCAGTTCTGGATGTTGATAAGCAGTCTACTAATTTAGCAACAGTAGAGGAGTTGAGAGAAGTGATGAGGTAGAGCTGAGTGTCGTCAGCATACATGTGAAAGCTGATGCTGTGCTTTTGGATGATGTCGTCTAGGAGTAGCATTTAGATGAGAAATAGGAAGGGGCCGAGGATAGATGCTTAGGGGACACCAGAGGGAATGGTGCAGGAGCAGCAAGAGAAGCCATTGCAAGTGATTTTCTGGCTACGATTAGTTAGATAAGAACGGAATCAGGTGAGAACAGTCTCACCCAGCTGGACAATAGTAGAGAGGCATTGGAGGAGAATGATGTGGTCAGCCGTGTGAAAGGCTGCAGACAGGGCGAATAGGGAAAGTTTACCTTTGTCACAGTCACATGGGATGTCATTCGCGAGCAGCCGTTTCGGTACTGTGGCAGAGGCAGAAACCGGATTGGAGGGATTCAAACATGGAGTTCTGGGAAAGATAGGAATGGATTTGGAAGCATTTATTTAGCACCTGTCACCTCGGCACACCCCAAAGCATCTCCTGGCTTTATAAAGTGGTTTGCAATTTTATTTTCTGTTGTTTTTCAGGCTACTGCAATAGCCACTTGGTGCCCTCTTGATCCCACAATGAGATTAAAAATCCATTTGACTGCAGTTGGGAATGCAAAGTGGCAAATGTGAAGTTAAACAATTGTGTGCCTGCAGCACGTAAACAACGAAGGGAGAATTTAGGGGAATTTATTTTACGTTGTGTTCAGACATGGAGAGAGCTCGCGCAGGCACAAGGGCCAAATTGCCTCCTATACAATAACATTCAAAATTCTATGCTGCAACATCCTTTCTATATTTTAGCAAGTTACTTTTTCACTTGTTCTCTTTGTCATATACACGTGGTAAGGTTGTTAAACTCAACCTTTCTTGTACTAGACTGCAGCTCTCTCTACGAGTGAGAACAGGTCAGGAAGCTGCCTGTCTTGCATCAGTGGTAGCTACAGCCTGGATGAAACTGATATAAAATTGTCATTATTATCGATGTGGGCTAATGGCATTATAACAGTGGAAAAAAAGTGCCTCATTATTTGTAAAGTGCTTTGGGGCATCCTGAGATCATGAAAGATGTTTTATAAGTGGAAGTTCTTTCAAATCCTTCTTTTGATGGTGACTTCGCCCAAGTTAAGAGAGCAGAAACTAAGAAGAGCCAATTGTGGGATTTCCAGTCTTCGAATCTGCCTGTGCACTCCTCTGGATTAGGAGATGCTGAATGGGTGAGAGTTGCATTCCAGAACAGGGGTAGAAATTAGTCTTCAATGGAAATGAGTATTGGGCAGAGCATATAACAGGCGGCCCTGGTGATACTGGCCGTTTGGACGGCCGCCCAAGTTGAATTTCTACTCCTGCCATGTTTACTTAATAAGCAATCTGTTATTAAGTTATTTGTGTTTTATGGCATGAGCATTCAAATACATTGTAGCTCTACCATGGACTGTGCCTCACAGAGGGAAAGCCCTGTTCTCTAACATATCGTCTGTGTCTCAGCTATCTTTATGATGAGAAGCTTTGTGGTTTCTTGATAGCTGCCATCACATCTGATGGAGCGGCAGCAAGGGATCTTGTTATCCTCCCAAATGGATACTGCTTGTAAGTACCCTGCTTCGATTACTACACAAACCTTGTACAAGTGTGAAACTAGAGCCTTCTATGTTGTTGTAGGAATTGGATCCCTGTGACATGCAGAGGGGCAACATGATATTTGTTATGGCTTGTACCTGACAGAACCAACCTGGGAGATGAGAGTGACTGCCTGACGAACGGGAGTTGAAATCTACCCCAGAGTGTGAGATGGTGTCTTCGGAGCTTAAGGGAAACAGGAGAAGCACTGATCATAGAAAAAAAGAGCTTGCATTTATCTGGTGCCTTTCATGACCATAGAACATCCCAAAGTGCTTCACAGCCATTGGAAGTACATTTGAAGTATAGTCACTATTGTAATGTAGGAAATGCAGCAGCCAATTCATGCACAAGTCCCACAAATAACAATGTGGCAAAGACCAGATAATTTGTTTTCGGCTGGTTGAGGGATAAATATTGATCAGGACACTAATAATATTGGTAGTAGTATCAATAAATGTGAGAGCTAAGAAGGTATGTGATGGAGAAAGAGGTTGGATGTTAAGAAACTGTCATTGGGAAAAGCTCTTGAATATGAACAAATACTGAAAGGCACGATATAAATGCTGTTGGACCAAAGAGTATTCTGACTTGAAGGTTTAAATGCCCCGTATATCATCCACTCAAAGTTCCTGTCAAAGCCATACTCTCAGATGTATGGTAAGATTGAGTGTGTTAACATGCCTATGAATTTAGTCAAAAATTCCCCTCACCATGTTAGAAATAGTGCATGAAGTGCCATTGAACCACCCTTGGTTGACTGCAGCAGCAAGCATGCATACCTTGCAGCAGGAATATTCCCAAGTTAGCTGTGTGCCATGGTGGTCAGGTGAGTAGGATTTGGCACTCTGATTGCCATGGGCTGGAAACATAACTTTCTTGCTCATCTAGAGGGTAAACACCGATTATAGGCTGGTTGGGCGGAAAGGCCTGTTTCTGTGTTATACCTACGATGTATTTCTACCTCAGAATCACCCTTTTGCACCTGTGGTCTTCCGCAGATTAAGTGTCCTCTTGTATCTGTACCCGATCTACCTGAATGTGGGATGTTGAGGAGCTCAGACTGACTGGCTTCGCCTTCCCTTTTCATGCTTTCTGCAAAATAAGGCAAAGGAACACTGTTTGGAGGCTGTGTCATCCCAGCATCTCTAGAGCAGGGGAAAATTCCCCATCAAAAAAATCCCCATTGGTCTCGAAGTTTTTCTTCCGGGGAAATATTTGACCTAAAAGTTGGCAACAGCCCACAATATCCTGTGCTTTCCATGTTCACCATGTGGGAATCACAGGCACAGTCATAGGAAGATGGGAACAGAACTTGAAAGATCTGCCTCTAATTTTTAGACTATGCCCCATAGGCCTAGCTTCCCCAACCAGTGGAAATAGTTTCTCTCTATCTACCTATCTATTCCCCTTAATATCTGGAAAGCTTTGACCAAATTGCCCCTTAACCTTCTAACCTCCAGGGAATACAAGCATAGTTTTGTGTAAGCTCTCCTCAAAATTTAACCCTGGGAGTCCTGGCATCATTTTGTATATCTACACAGTATTCCATGGTGCAGCACATCCAGACTCGGCCATAATCAAGTGCTGGGAACTGTAACTCTCATCTAATGGTTAGTGAGTAATGTTGGCACACCAGATGATAAAGCCATATACCACAAACAGGAAGAGGGAGAAATTGGTCTTTGGCAGCAACACATTATGAGCGATAATGAATTGACGGCCTGTTTTGCACCTCGCCCAATTTCCTTTACCATTTGGAAAAATGGGCTAGAGGTGGCCATGATTTCAGCTGCTTATGCCCTAAGCTCTGGAATTCCCTTCCTAAACTTCTCCGCCAGTCTGCCTCTCCTCTTTTAAGATGCTCCTTGAAGTCTACCTCTTTGACCAAACTTTTGACCATCTAATGTTTCCTTATTTCGGTCGGTGTCAAATTTTGCTTTGTAATACTCCTGTGAAGCACCTTGGAACATTTTATTGTTTGAAAGATGCCATAGAAATGCAAGTTCTTGTGGTATTCGTGTACAAATGCTTGACACATTTTTGTGAGATTACCTGCCATTTGAGCAGAGCTGTCGATCTGTTTAAAGTAAAAGGGCTACCATCTTGTTTGAAAGAAGGAAAAAATTCATTTCATATGAAGGCATGGAGTGTTAATACAGTAATAGCGTGCAACTTCATTTCAAGCCTGGTACTTCTGTTGTGATAAATTGTACCTGACGTTGGAAAGGTTCTGCTGAAATGAGTTTCGTTGCAATTACAGACCTTGCATGTTGGCCACGGTTTTATTTTATTTTTTATTTATTTAGAGATACAGCACTGAAACAGGCCCTTTGGCCCACCGAGTCTGTGCCGACCAACAACCACCCATTTATACTAACCCTGCAGTAATCCCATATTCCCTACCACCTACCTACACTAGGGGCAATTTACAATGGCCAATTTACCTATCAACTTGCAAGTCTTTGGTTGTGAGAGGAAACCGGAGCACCCGGCGAAAACCCACACGGTCACAGGGAGAACTTGCAAACTCTGCACAGGCAGGACCCAGAATCGAACCCGGGTCCCTGGAGCTGTGAGGCTGTAGTGCTAACCACTGTGCCACCCAAAATGATTTGTGAGGTAGGGCATTCTTAGTAACTGTGGAGTAATGGAGTCCCTGACAGCTTAATGCTCATGTCAACCTGTACCTTGGCAACATTAGGTGCCAAAGGAGTGTGACTGAAAGACTTTGAATCAAGGCAAAGTCAAAACTGAGAGCCAGCTGTGTGAATGAATAACTGTGGCCAGCAAGCTCCAGCTTCAACTGTGGAGGCAAGGAGCACCAGATTTTAATGTGGAGAGAGAAAAAGGAAGTGCCCCTCAAGTCTCAGATATACCTTATGTCCTATTAGGGACCATCTTGGCCTCAATGCTCCCAAGGACTCAAAGCAGACACTGCATCCCATGCAAGCTTGGCTGTGCCTCAGCTAAATGTCCAGCCTCAAACTGTGTTCCTCTGGTTGGATGGCCTGGACACAGCACTCAAAATCTTGTCAAGATGCTGTGCATTGATCACAGTACTGATGTATTACTTTCATGACCTAAGCAGGCTAAACTTTGCCCTGGCAAGCCACATGCACTTTTGGCTCTGACAACACTTACTGAATAGGTCAGTACCCCATCAATCTGTTAAACTGTTCAATGCACAGTATTGCATTCCTCCCTGGGCTTTTGTATGAAGGCATTGTTCTGGTTGCAGGGTTATTTATTGGCATCTAGTAGAAAAGGACAGAAAACACATGGAAACTGCTGATAGCAAAAGTGTCTTCCTATTGAGAGTTGGAAAATATTGTTTGGGTTATCATAAGCCACCAATGCTTTCAAGCTTTGTAAACATAAGTAGAGATGGCAATTTCATTGCTTGCTATGAAGCTTTAGCTTGGTTAATGCTGGTGGCTTGGTCGGATGGTCAGTGCTTAACTTGTTGACTTGCAACTGTCTGCAAGAAAATGCTTCTTCCATAGATAAAAGCAGCAGATTGTCCAGGAAATGGCAGTAAATTTAAGGCCATTCGCTATTGTGAGCCGCAGTTGTGGTTAAATCTCTCTTGTTCCGCTGGCTGCCTTCTTGCTTGTTAACTGGCTGCTTTTACTGTGGGTGTTTCACTTTGTTATTGAAATGCTGAGGCCACAATTTGAAGGGCTTAAGGAGCTTACTGAGTCGCCGCTGTCTGGATGACCATCGGACCCCAGCAGGAGGTTGCAGGCCGATTTGGGATGGGAAAAGAAATAAAGCCTTTTAAAGATTTTAATGGATCCTTTGCAGTGGTGAAGCAATAGGCAGAAATAATTCTGATTAGATTTGGTCAATCAGACTAGGCAAGCAGAATTAACTCAATTCTGTGCATTATCCACAAAGGATTTTAAACTCTACAGCAAAACCAAGTAAATGTGAACTGTCCAAACTCCTGTAAAAGTGTAAAACCGCCCATGAAAGAAAGAATGCACTTGCATTTATATAGCGCTTTTCACAATTTCAGAACGTCCCGAAGTGCTTCACAACCAATGAAGTAGTTTAGTATTGTCTTTACTGTTGAATTGCTTACTTACATTTACTAAATATTTAAATATCTCAATTCTGCTTCAAGAGGAAGAAATGTCTAGGTTGGCCTACTTGGTAAACATTGGGAAGTAATCCATTTGTGATTCTTTCACTCCATCATTTAGCATTCTTTGAAATGAAAGGAACATTTTGTATTGGGAGAAAGAATAACTTGTAATATTGTTTCATGGTTGAGGGCATCAAATATCACATCTCTGATCCCCATGGAAGCCATTGGGTTACATTGCTCCACTGCTGGGCTCATATGTGACGTCAATGTATAGGAGTCCCAAAGTGACTCCACTGAAAGCAGGTTGAGGTCGAGAATTTTGGAATGGTCTGTCCTAGAGAATCATGCCAGCAACAACTTGCTTTTGTATAATGCCTTTAATGTAGCAAACCATTTCTACCCATTTCACCGCAGGAGATAAGGAGATACTAGGGCAGGTGACCAAAAGCTTGGTCAAAAGGTAGGTTTTAAGGAGTGTCTTAAAGGAGGAGAGAGATGGAGTGAGGGGGGAAATTCACTGCTTTTGAGGCCAAGACAGCTGAAGACATGACTGCCAATGGTGGAGTGATTAAAATCAGGGATGCACACGAAGCCAGAATTGGAGGAGTGCAGAGATTTTGGAGGGTTGCAGGACTGGAGGAGGTTACAGAAATAGGGAATGGGAGGCCATGGAGGGATTTGAAAACAAGGCTGCGAATTATAAAATAGAGGTGTTGCCAGTCCGATAGCCAATGTAGTTCAGCGAACACAGGGGTGATGGGTGAACGGGACTTGGTGTGAGCTAGAAAATGGACAGCAGAGTTTTGGATGAGTCCTAATGTATGATGGGGTTAGCCATTAACTGGTAGGGTTGCCAACCCTCCAGGATTGCCCTAGAGTCTTCAGGAATTAAAGATTAATCGCCAGGACACAGAAAAATCGCAGGGCATTAAAAAAAAAATCTTTAATTTTCCTTGAACATTTTTGTTTATAAAAGTTTTGAAGGTGGGGAAAAATGTATTTGACTGGACGGGGCAGTTGGAAGTGGGCGCTGATGTAATGAAACCTCCAGGAATATGTCCAACAAAAGTTGGCAACCTTTAACTGGGGGCAGAGTGCATTTTGGAACCAAGATACGGCTGGAATTTCCTCCTTCAACAGGTAAGGCTGTGAAAATAATGAAAACAATGGCTGGGAGGGCAAAAAACACCTAGCCCTTTAACAGCCTGATGAACTTTAGAACCTATCTGAATCCATGCATTTGGTGCAATGTTGCTTCCTGTACCAGAACTGGAATAAACAGCCAAAGAATAGACTGTATTATTAAATGGTATATCAGATAACTGAGAATTTTGTTCATCAAATGTAATTCTTAAAATATATGGGAATAGCAAAGATAATATCTGGAAGAAGCCTGTATCTTGGTGTTTTGTAATGCATCATTATAGGTTCAAGTGCTGAGGTAATACAGAGAAGGCAAAAAATGGAGATATCAGTTTTCAGTTGCTGAACACAGTCTATTTTGCAGCTTTTACCAAGATAGCTAAATGAGCACTGTGGAGCTAATTTAATCTCCCAATTAAACTTCATTGTTTTGCTCCAGCAGCCAACAAGAGGATTTATGAATCCTTCCCACATTAGGGATATGGGAAAAGTGCTTGGGGTGTGGGATTAATTGGACAGCTAACTCAAAGAGCCAGCACAGGCATGATGGGCTGAATGGCTTCCTTTTGTGCATGATAATTCTGAGGTACAATTCTGCAGCCAAGTTCCTTTTCCTTTCACGCTTGGAGCCACTCTACAGAACTGTGTTTCCCTTCGATCCAAGTCAAACATTGCTGTCCTCTGGATGTTCACCCTTGCTCATTCTATCAATTTGTAAAACAATCCACAACCCATTGGATGGCAGCTTGAATCACATTCTGTAGGCCTGGGAGTCCCACCAGTGTGGACAGCAACGTGCAGAGGATTTGATTTGGCAATTGTGAGAGAGAGTGCTCATTGGACAGTCTCCAGTGCTTCAAATGATTGAGCTCAAAGCGTTGGCTCCTAAGTTATATTGCTAGGACTCGAGTGTTCTCAGTAATGGGATTATAAATGGAAATTAAACTGAACTGTAAAGAATCCCTTGTTATTGATTTAGAGAAAAAGTTGTCTTCATTGTAGATGTATTAACTGCAAATATTTGACTTGTGAACCAAGAGTTGAACTTGAACAGCAAACATCCCACAATTGCAGAACACTTCCAGACTTGGATTCTGTTCACTGCCTCAAATTCTGCAGTGCTTCAGTCATACTATGCTATGTGTTTTATACACTGGAGGGGCTATAATAAATCAGTCAGCAGGTCGCCTGATGAAAGAGAGGGTAAGGGGGTTCAACATGTTGCACTTTAATGAGTTAAAGGTCCTCATTCTCAAACAAACGGACTAAATTTTCCATTGCTGTTAAATCGAACTCCCCTATTACTGCTGTTTAAGGTTGATGCACTTTCAGGATGTTGAACTTTAGGATGAATTAACTCCTGATTGTTGACCAACAATTTTTGTTTGATCGATGTCCTATTACATGATGATCACAGATTATTCATAAAAGACCCGTCCAACAACAGGTGCCATAGGGAATAAGTTTTCACGCTGGGCTGTAGACTCAATTACTGACCCAACATAACAGAGACATTGATGGAGATTACAATTATTTTGCATTATTAATGTAGCTAATTTGGGATAGTGCTGATGAAACGTAGGCTAATTATCTTTTCTCCATCATTTTCAAGACATACTAATGATTCAGTTGATGAGCTTCTCGATGTCCAGAATCCAGCCAATCTGGAACATGCAGTGCAATGTATGATGAGGCACTTGCTCATTTTGGCTGTTAACTGTATCTGAAACTGTTTGGCATAGGATAGATAATCATCCTTCTATTGTCCAACCAGCATTCATTGCCTGGAACCTGAACCTACTGTTGCCTAGTTTAACGTAGCTACAACAAGATAGATAAAGGCAAAAGCAGTGATGCCAACTGTTCTTGCCACGAGTACTCTGGTTTGCCCCATGACTTAAGTGTACATCTGCTCATCCTGTGCCTGCACGGTAAGCTGCTGCTATCAAGAAGACAGCAATTAAAGCCACGGTTGAGCAGATGGATCCAATTAATTTCAGCCATTCTGTTGTTAATGAACACCAAGCCCTGAGCTGCCATCAACAGGCAGGACAACTTGGCACACCTAGGGCTGGATTTTATTCAGCCATCGGGAGCAGGAGTGGAGGTGTAAGGGGCCGAAATATCAGGAGGGGAGTCGCTTGCCCGGAAATGTGACGTCTATCCGGATTTTTTCAGCGGCGGTAAAGCTCCAAGGCTTTGGTGAGCAGGACTGCAATTATAATTGCTGAAAAGATATTGCATTGGCCTGACTTGGATTTAATGGGGAATTCCCAGTTTAGTAAATGGGACACGGGGATTGTGTGCCTTCAGATCCCCAGCCTCAGTGCCATCACGGGAAGCCAGCCAGGAGGAGTGTTGCATGACTCCAGGAAGGGGAACAGATGGGGTGAAGCGGCCATTGCCCAACAGCAGCGCAGCCTTCGAGGCAAGGGTGGGTACAGAGGGGCATTAACCCATGAACAGAGAGGAGTGACGAGGGGCAGGCTCCAAAGGCAAGGTCCTCTCACCAGGAACAGAGCACAACAGGGGAAGCGATCAGCTGGAACGGGTCTCATACATCCAGCACAGCAGAGACTCGGAGGGAGGCAGGGCCATGTAGCAACTGGGCAAGCTGGTGAAGATTGACTAGGGGAGCAACAGCAGCCAGCTGCACCAAGAATGACCTATCCGTGGCAGAGTGTGTACCAGACCCACCTCAGTTACCTCCAGATGTCCGAGTGCCATGGTCAGTGAAGACTATGGCTGTCCAAGGAGGCAGTCACCAACTTATGCGCCATGCTGCAGGATAAGCTGCAGCCTATGGGCTTTGGCGGACATCCTCTGCCCTTGGGTGTGAAGATCACTGCGACACTCAACCTTTACACCTCCAGCAATTTCCAGGGATCCATTGGGGACAGGTGTGTGGTTTCCAAGGCAGAAGCTCACCGCTGCATCAAGGAGGTGACTAATTCCTTGTTCAAGAGGCCAGCAACTATGTGTGGTACTGTACTGACCCTGACGGTGAGGCATCGGAAACGGGGCCGTCGCAGGATTTCCCCGGGTGCAACGTGTCATCGATTGCATGCATGTGGCCATCATGGACCAGCCAGCTGCCTTCATCAACAGGAAGGACTTCCATTCAATCAAAGTTCACCTGGTTTGCGACCAGCGAAAGCGTTTCCTGCAGGTGTGTACCCGCTTCCCGGGAAGCAGCCAATGCGCCCACATACTTTGACAGTCCCAGGTGCCATAGCTTTTCAGGCTCTCTCCTCGCCTTCAGGGATGGTTTCTTGGGGACATAGGAACATAGCAGCAGGAGAAGGTTATTCAGCTCATTGAGCCTGCCCGCCATTCACTATGATCATGGTTGATCATCCACTTCAACGCCTTTTCCCACACTATCCTCACATTCCCATACATCATTTGTATTTAGAAATTGTCAATCTCTGCTTTAAACATAGTCAGTGACTGAGCTTCAACAGCCCTCTGGGGTAGAGAATTCCAAAGATTCACAGCCCTCGGAGTAAAGAAATTTCTCTTCATCTCTGTCCTAAGTGGCTTCCGCCTTATTTTGAAATTGTGTCCTGTGGTTCTGGACTCCCCAACCAGGGGAAACATCTTGGCTGCATCTACCCTGTTTATCCCTTCAAGTACTTTGTAGGTTTCAATGAGCTCTCCTCTCATTCTTTGAAACTCTAGAGAATACAGGCCCAGTTTCCCCAATGTCTCTTCCTAGGACAGTCCCGCCATCCCGGGAACAAGTTTGGTGAACCTTCATTACACTCCCTCTATGGCAATAACATCCTTCCTAAGGTAAGGGGACCAAAACTGCACACAGTACTCCAAGTGAGGTCTAACCAAGGTTCTATACAATTGAAGCAAGACTTCACTACTCCTGTATTCAAATCCTCTTGCAATAAAGGCTAACATACCATTAGCCTTCCGAATTGCTTATTGCACCTGCATGTTAGTTTTCAGTGACTTATTGACGAGGACACCCAGGTCCCTTTGTACATCTACACTTTCTAATCTCTTACCATTTAAGAAATACTCTGCACAGCTATTCCTCCTACCAAAGTGGATAATATCTCATTTTTCCACATTATATTCCATCTGCCACATTCTTGCCCACTCACTAAGTCTGCCCAAATCCTCTTGAAGCCGCTTTGCATCTTCCTCACAACACACACTCCCACCTAGTTTTATGTCATCCGTGAACTTGGAAATACTACATTTGGTCCCCACATCCAAATCATTGATATACATTGTGAACAGCTGGGGCCCAAGCACTGATTCCTGCAGCACCCCACTATTCACAGCCTGCCAACGCGAGAATGACCAGGTTATTCCTACTCTCTGCTTTCTGCCTGTTAACCAATCCTTAATCCATGCCAGTATATTACTTCCTATCCCATGTGCTTTAATTTTGCTAACCAACCTCCTGTGGGGGACTTTATCAAAGGCCTTCTGAAAATCCATGTATACCACGTCCACCGACTCCCCTTTATCAATTCTGTTAGTAACATCCTCAAAAAACACCAATAGGTTCGTCAAACATGATTTCCCATTCATAAATCCATGTTGATTATGCCCAATCAGATCATTATTATCCAAGTGTCCATTTATCACCTCCTTTCGAATAGATTCTAGCATTTTCCCAACAACTGATGTAAGGCTAACAGGTCTGTAATTCCCAGTTTTCTCTTTCCCTCCCTTCTTAAATAGTGGGGTGACATTTACGACCTTCCAACCTGCAGGAACCGGTCCAGAATCTATAGAATTTTGGAAGATGATCACCAATGCATCCACTATCTCCATAGCTACCTCTTTCAACACTCTGGGATGTAGAATATCAGGGACAAAGGCTACCCATTGAAGACACGGTTACTTACGCCTGTGCAGAACCCTCGTAAGGCAGCAGAGGAGAGGTACAACACCTATTAAGGGTCCATCTGAGCAACTATCGAGCAGACCATCGGGCTGCTGAAGATGAGGGTCCAGTGGAGCCCTGCTGTGTTCCCCTGCGAGGTTCCTGTGTATCGTTGTGGTCTGCTGCGCTCTACACAATCTAGCAATGCAGAGGGAGAGAGGCCTTGCATCAAGAGGACATGATTGAACACCACTCCTCATCTGAAGAGGAGGATGCCAGGCTGGCAGCATGAATGATGAAGCTCTTGTACCGGAGGCAAGGGCCATTGTGAGACGTGCAAGGGAGGCTCGGGACAATCTTATGCATACCCGATTTCTGCCACCGTGATGTCCATTCCAAGAAACTCAATAAGGAATGACCTCACTGTATTCTACGTGTCGCCTTTTTCCTATTGCAATCCCATGCTTTGCGCTCAGGCTCACCAGCTGAGAAGGTGACCATACGCAGCCGGCCCATTGAGGGATCAGCCGTGAAGGTAGCATCTGACAGGGCAGCAGGGAAAGCATGAGAGATTCTCAACAAAGAAAGTAACTTCAATTTATTGAAACGTTTACAATACCTAATAACAAACTCAAGTTGCACGCTTCTGTGAAACCCCAACTGCATCAATTTGTTCTTCATGACTTGCTTCAGTGAGTTTCTATGAAGTGCTCCCCCTGGTTGGCAGGCTGCTGAACACACTTCCTCGTGGCCTGAGATGACTTTGGCAGGTGTACTCTGGCTGCCTGAGACCTGGAGGGCCCTGGCTGGCCGAGGTGTTCCTGCACAGGTGCATGAGCCTCCTCAGTCGTCATGGCTACGGAGCCGGGTTCACTGGCGGAGGGACTGAGGATGCATTGTCCATACTCAGAAGTGCCCTGAGGGGAGCCCCCAGATGTGAAGGGCAGCCTCTCCTCCTCCCTTTCAAAAGTCACTTGAACCTGCCTGCTGAGCATAGACAGACTAGGACATGGAGAAGACACTGGGCACCTCATTCCCCCTCTTGCCTTTCCACTAGTGAGTTGAACTCATGGCCAAAGCGAGTGTATGCAGGTCTGCGCACATCTCTGGGATCTGTTCTCCAGGAGGGTCGTCAACCACTCGATGAAGGATGCCATGCACTTACACGTCTGAGACATGGTAGCACTCAGGGCATGGATGGACTCCTCCATCATCCGCGCATGACTGTGCATTGCCCCTGGCAGCTCTACCAGATGTTCCTTTACCTCTTCAACTCCAGCATTGTCTGTGCTGCCGACACCAGAGGCTCATCATCAGCCGGGGTCTCAGCATTGGCGAGGCCTCCCACAGTCCTCTGACTGTCAGTGGCCTTGTCTGTCACGGCCTCTGTCAGCTGTTCACATGCATGTGTGGTGCTCTCACCCCTTCTGACCCTGCACCTAAGCCTGAGCGCATACCCACTGAGATGAGAGTATGTGGGCTGGTGGAGCGTACAGGGGAACAATGTGACTCTTCACCCTCTGACGATTCTTCCTCCTCGTCCTCCGAGGACGACAGTATTCCAGCAGACAATCTTCCCTCAGACATGCCACGACCTGTATAAGAAAACACAAACATTTAGGGGTTCTACTGCATGGATCTGCCCATGCCAACCATGCGTGATGTGGTTCTCTAGAAGGTCAGTGGTCGGCACATGACTACAATGCCTCCTCACTCTCTTGGCTGGACACTCCAGTCTCTCCATCTGCTATGGATTGGCAGCGCTGGGATCCCGCTAGTTCCATGGTTGCCTCCTCTGCCGGGATCACTTCTCGGATGTCCGGGATCCCACCTCCAGTCTTCAACCTTTCCCTACTGTTGTGGGCTGTTTTCTCCTGCGAGCAGAAAGAGGGAAAATGTTAGTCTTCCCCTGGAGACCAGCAGAACACTTGGCCCGGTGGCAGCCCTTTGGCCCCTGATGGAGGCCCCAAAAACCTCCTCCATGTGTCCAATCCCAAGGGATGTGCAGGGGTTGGCGGGGGCAAGCTAGGACAGAAGGCTGGCTGTTGGAGATTCAGCTATGCATCTGACATGATCTGCTGTTGTCTCAGCCCCATGCCACCCACTTTACAGCCACTCTCTGACCATGTCATGCTCTCTCCGGTGTGACCCCATATAAGCCCCAATGATGAGATAGGTATGGAGGACTCACCTCAGCGGAGCAAAGGAGATCGTTGGCCGCCTTCTGGCACTGGACCTAGATTTGGAGGGTGACCCCATGGCTGCTGACCACCTCCGTGATCTCTGTCCAGGCTTCCTTGGTCAGGCAGGAGGGTCTCTTGCCACCATCCTTTGGGAAGAGGACCTCCTGCCTTTCCCTACATCGCTGAACCATGGGGCCACCCAGTGTCTTCCACTTGACATGGTCCCTCTTGGCTTCTGAGACCTTGGTCAGTCGCACAGGGACTCCAAGTAGGGAGGTCAGTAACACAGGGATTTCAGGCAGGGGGGGGGTCAGTAACTCAGGGACTTCAGGCAGTGGGGGTCAGTAACACAGGGACTTCAGGCAGGGGGGGTCAGTAACACAGGGACTTCAGGCAGGGGAGGTCAGTAACTCAGGGACTTCAGGCAGGGGGGGTCAGTAACACAGGGACTTCAGGCAGTGGGGGTCAGTAACACAGGGACTTCAGGCAGGGGGCGTCAGTAACACAGGGACTTCAGGCAGGGGAGGTCAGTAACTCAGGGACTTCAGGCAGGGGGGGAGTCAGTAACTCAGGGACTTCAGGCAGGGGGGGAGTCAGTAACTCAGGGACTTCAGGCAGGGGGGGAGTCAGTAACTCAGGGACTTCAGGCAGCGGGGGGGTCAGTAACACGGGAAGTCCAGGCAGGAAGGTCAGCAGTACAGCAGCAGCAAAGTCACTCAGTGAAGCAGCAGTTTAAGGAGGGTTGGCAGCACTTTAAATATGGCGCCAGCACCTGCATCTGTCTGCACTGACGATGCCATCAGCCTTCTCGCCTCCTGCCCCTGTCCACCAATGGGATGAGCCCCGCAATTCCTGCATTCGAATGGGCCAGCTGCCATGTGGTCACAGTTGGCCAGCTGCACACGTGATGAGCAGCGATGTCACCCTTACATGGTCCCGCCGCCGGGACCCGTGACGGGCTACTAACATTCAGCCCCCGGTCAGGGGATAGCGTTCAGCTGATTGGCTCTTGTCACTAGGAGGAATAAGTGGTCACGGGCAATTTGATTGGCAGTCGTCTCAGTTGACTGCTCACCTGCGCTGTTTAAAAAAAGGGGTTCAATAAATTATGACCCAGTGGCTGCGGACACTGCCTGATGCTGGCCTTTGTAGCATGAGTGCTGTAATTTCCAGCTTTGATTCCTGTGTTAATTTAGCCAATTTCAGCTGGGAGACCTGCAGAGCCTCAGCACCTTTGGGCTACAGAGAAGGGGGAAAATTGTCGAGGGTCTTGGCTCCTAAGTCGTTGGTGGACACTCATTAGCAAAAGAATAGCCGGCTTGGTTCAGTTACTGCAAGGTAGCTGATGCTAAAGGAACTGTAACCCAGCTAAAATCTCTTGGGAAGGTGAGGAGGAGAGAGACAATCAAGGAATCTTTGTTTCTGGAATTGTTGCCATTATCCAGACAAGACCAGGTGAATTTCAGACATGTTGCCACTCTCAGTGGAACGCTGAGTACAGCAGGCTGAGCAGTGATCTGATCAAGGTGTTTAAAAGGATAAAGGGATTTGATTGGGTAGATAAAGAGAAGCTATTTCCTGTGGTGGGGGAACAAAGAACATAATAAAATTAGAGTTAGGCCATTCAGGAGTGAAATCAAGTCGTACTTGTTCACACAAAGGCTATTGGAAACTTGGAACTCTCTTCCCCTAAAAAGCTGTGTTTTTTGGGACAATTGGAGTTTTCAGAACTGAAATCGATAGATTTTTGTGAAGTAAGGGTATCAACGAGGGTCAATAAATGTAATTGAGGTGTAGATCAGCTATAATCTAACTGAATGGCAGAGCAGACTGAAAGGCCTGAATGGCTGACTCCTCCTCCTATATATAAGCATAGCATGTGACAATGCGGGAACAATGCCTGAAATAATTGACAAATATACACATTTGATCTCATCGTTTTTAAACTCACTTGGTCATTGCCAAATTACTACCAGTAGATCCTGCTCAATAATGCCAACACCTGATATAATGATTGGACATTCTTTCCGGCTAGTAACTTGACGAGGATAAAGTGCTGATTCTTTATCAGCTGACTGTCAGCTGCATCCTACAATATAATTATAGTTAAATGGTTGCACTATTGTAAATAAGAATTTGCATGCAGTCTTGCCAGTAATATTAGAAAAGCAGGTGTCCCTTCAACGTCGTGTTTTTCTGGCCTACAGCCAGCAACAATAATCTTGTGTATTTGTGAAGTGGTTTTGGTTTCCTATAAATATGCTAAGAAACCATATGTGGTTCACAATACACAAGCCAAACACAGCAAAGTGTCAGTACACTTTGTTTATGTTTCACCCTTCAACTCGTCCTTTATGCTAAGATAGGATATCCCTTCACTGTATCAAAATTGATGTCTACATTCAGAATTAGTTAAACTGTTTTGCCTTTCATTATTGGTTAGGTGCCTCTGCTATTAATTGGAACATTTTTGGCATCTGCACGCGCTGCAGAACAGGTTTTGTGCCAACCCTACAAAGCTCATCGATCTCAGGAGAGCACTGCCTCACTGTGAATTTTTCCATTTCCCACATCCTCCATATTTAGGGGCAATGGGAGTTGGATTGAACCTTAGCAGCAGTTCGCAAGCAATTCTGCCATTTGAAATCGAGGTCAGTTGGAATGCATTTCTGAAATGACGAGCTGTCACTAAAGCGAGGATCATCCCTTCAGTCTGAACTGGACTCGAACACGGATCACATAGCTGAAAGAAGCAGCCATTCACCTATTCCAAGATTCTGGGAATCACAGCACAATCTGCATCTTCAGCCCATTGCGCCTGCGATAGTCTAATGTTTATCGTACTGTGGCACCCCAGAGCTGGTGTTCACAATCTCCATCGCAAGTTTGAAATCGAATTCAATAAATCGAGAAACTGCTGGGACTGACACCAGAAAAAATGACAGCAAAAGCTTCCAGATTGTCAATAAACCCAACTGGTTCGTTAATGTCCTTCAGAGGAGGGAACCTGCTACAGCTACCTGCTCTGGCCTGGATGTGACTCCAGTCTATGTGGCTGGTGCTTAATGCCCTCAGGAGAGCTAGGAATGGGCAATATACACTGCATTTCCAGAGTTACCAACATGCCAAAAACAAATTTTAAACATTGTCATTTTGTGAGGCCAGGCGTTGAGCTTTTTTTCTAAAGTTCCAACTAGTTGAAATATCTTCCAGAGATGTTACTTGAAGAAACTGCAATAAATGTTAAATAGTGAATAAAACTCATTGGCCAGAATTTTACGTGGAGGCGGTGGCCCCGCTCAGTGGCTGGAAAGCTGGGGGTGAGCCCCAGCCCTGGACGCCATGACTGTATTTTGCGTGGCTCAGGCAATTAATTGCCAGCAATCGTGGCTTCCACCCCTCTGAGGCAGGATGTCCCACCTCCCAACAGCTGTCGGCCAATCAGAGGGTTGGCAGCTGTTCAGTCCCAGCAGTCCCACCGGGAGCGGTGGCCACTGCTGGGACTGCATCCAACGAGACAAGGGACGTGGATGTCTACCTCAGAAAAGGTAAGTGGGGTCGGATCTGGCAAGGGGGGAGGTTGGGGGGGGAGGTGGTGGTCGATGGAGAGGGCAGGCGTGTCTTCCAGTGGGAGTGGTCTGTGCATGGGGGAGGCTACTAAGTTTTACTAGGTGGCCTCTACAGGTGTCAAAGTGCCCAACTGCCCTTAAGTGACCATTAATACCAGTAGCAGCAGTAGGCGATGGGCACGGCACCCCCACCAACCCACTCGATTTTACACCCCCTGCTCCACTGCCTCCCAGCCTGCTCCGGGGCTGGGGGGGCTTTGGGATGTAAAATTCCAGCCATTGTTACATGGTGCTTTTAGAGGGTAATCGGTGAAGCTAACTGATCAAGAACATCCAAACCATGCCTCAGATGTACTGTATATAAATATTTTAAACATAAAACCTCTCCATCTAAACATGAACTTTTTCTCCTGGTGATTTTGCAACACACTATTGACCTTATGGGGGATGTTCCTCCTTCACAATCAGGCCCATGCATTAACATGACTTCCTGTTAAGAAGGCTACTTAAGTACCATCAGGAACTGCTCATCTGAAATCAATTGGTTAATACCTGATGCTGCAAGAAGACAATTAGCCAGTATTGGTCAGCACATCATTAATAACATTAAAATCACACATAAATGAACATCAAAATGCAATAAACCATGTAGTCTTGTTCAAACTGGTATTCAAATTCAGACTTAAGTGAACACCATCCATTTGACCGATAACATCCTGATAGCTCAGTAGTTTCTGGGTTGCAGCACTCCCAAACCTTATTACCAGGGACCGTCAGCCTTGCATCTTGCTGCAATTTTGATGGCCACTGGTATAGAGTTAAAAATTAGCAGGCATGACTAAAATGTTTTCCATCTGACCAGCTAACTTTATGCAAGTACCGCTACTGCCACCTGACCAGTGTTAGCCAGTCGGTTTCTTGCGGGGTTAGCTGTTAACCAAGGTTAGGTAGGAAATTCTTGGCATTTTAAGAGGCCTGTAACGATGAACAGTACCAGTGTGTGAGCCTGCTTGTGGAGGAGGTAAGTCTTCCCAATGATGCACTCCTGTCAGAGCATGCGAGAGAAAACCTTTTCACACAAAGGGGAGTGAAAATCTGTTAGTCGCTCCCTCAAAAGGCTATGGATGCTATGGGGTCAAATGAAATTTGAAGACTACAATCAATACATTTTTGCTAGTTAAGAGTATCAAGGGATATGAAGCAATGGGTGGTAAGTTGAGTTTAGGTACAGAACAGCCATGATTGAATTGAGTGGTGAAACAAGCTCTGTGGGCTGAATGGTTTTCTCCTGTTCTATGATTCTATTTAACGTGCTGAAGTATTTAAGTACTTCACAGTGGCGCAGTGGTTAGCATCGCAGCCTCACAGCTCCAGCGACCCGGGTTCAGTTCTGGGTACTGCCTGTGCGGAGTTTGCAAGTTCTCCCTGTGACCGCGTGGGTTTCTGCCGGGTGCTCCGGTTTCCTCCCACAGCCAAAGACTTGCAGGTTGATAGGTAAATTGACCATTGTAAATTGCCCCTAGTGTAGGTAGATGGTAGGAGAATGGTGGGGATGTGGTAGGGAATATGGGGTTAATGTAGGATTAGTATAAATGGGTGGTTGTTGGTCGGCACAGACTCGGTGGGCCAAAGGGTCTGTTTCAGTGCTGCATCTCTAAATAAATAAATAATAAAAATAAAATTACTAGTGCTCCACTGAGTACCATACATAGAGAGAAACTTGCCATTTGTGGAAGGGTCAAGAACCAGAGAATGACTATTTAAAGTGATTGGTAAAAGAACCAAGGATGACATAAGGAAAACTTTTTTTTACACAGCGAGTGGTTAGGAGCTGGAGTGCACTGCCTGAGGGGGAGGCAGATTCAACTGTTTCAAAAGGGAATTGGATAAACACCTGAAGGGAAAAAAAATTGCACAGTTATGGGGAAAGGGCAAGGGAGTGGAACAAGCTGAGTTGCCCTTGCAGAGAGCCGCCACAGACTTCAATGGACTGAATGGCCTCCTTCTGTGCTGTAACCGTTCTATGATTCTATGAAATAAATATTGTTCTGTTTGCAGCATCCCATTTCTGAAAACTCACCATTCTGGCATGCCCTGGGCGTCTTTACATATCTTCTTCAAGAAGTGGCATTTGGCTAATGTTACTATGGATTCTAGTTCTGCAGAAATATTTTTGTTTGCTCACTCAAAAAAGCCACACCATCTTGCATATGGGGGTGGGGGGGTGGAGGAAGGAAATTAGAATTGCAGTGCCTGTGTACAAATTAGTTTGAAAGGATTACATTTCACAGCAATGTGACAAAGGAAGCCTTTCTAGTGGGGACACTCTAAATAGCTGAAGAACATTCAGGTGAATGGAACTAGACAGTGCATCCCAGCAATTATTGATGAGGTTATTTTAAATGCTATATCAAAGCCGTATATTCATATTCCAAGTTTGAAGCTTAGGTCATTCATTTCTACCCTAATATATGAAATCAAGTTCCACACCATAAATGTAAATAAGCACCACTGGGCCTAATGTGCTTTAGCTGGGCAACAAACGCCTTCTGACATTAGTTAGGCTTGCCCTTGCCCATTTAATCTCTGATATTTTGCAGCACAAGTTGCTGAAAGTATGAGCTGTGTGAGGAAAACCACACCTGCCAGGAATGAGGCATATTCATTTTGTCATATGGATCATTCATTTTAAACTCTTACTGGACTGAAAACATGGCTGCACCTGCATTCTAAAAAGACAGTGGCTGGAAACATTTGCATTCTAAAAGACTGGAGAAGACAATGGAACTGCTCCCTGACTTAATTAACCAAATGGATTTTGATCGAAAGACATTGGATGTGTGAAAGTCAGTATTCCAGCCCCCAACTGAAGATGTCTACGAAGATTGAAACAATGCACAAACCTTCGCCACACAGGTTGGTCCAAAAAAGGAGCCTATCACATGACTCACCTGCTGGCCCAGGTTTGGATTGAGTTGTGACACAGGAAAAATTCAGACAGCAACTGAACTAGAAGAGAGAGCATCTCTCTCTCTCTCTCTCTCTCTCTCTCTCTCTCTCTCTCTCTCTCTCTCTCTCTCTCTCTCTCTCTCTCTCTCAAAAAGATACTGCAACTGGATTTCAAGAAGACAGCATCTCCCAGTCTCTCTCTCTCATGCAAAGACAGGGATCCACGCCATTCAGTAAGTTTATGGTTGAACTGATTACTCCACATTTCCACCTACCCCCGATAACCTTTCACCCCCTTGCTTATCAAGAATCTATCTACCTTTGCCTTAAAAATATTCACAAATTGCTTCCACTGCCTTTTGAGGAAGAGAATCCAAAGACGCACGACCCTTTGAGAGAAGAAATTTCTCCTCTTCTCTGTCATAAATGGATGACCCCTTATTTTTAAACAGTGACCCCTAGTTCTAGATTCTCCCACAAGGGGAAACATTCTTTCCACATCCACTCTGTCAATACCCCTCAGGATCTTATATATTACAATCAAGTCGCCTCTTATTCTTCGAAATTCCAGCGGATACAAGCCTCGCCGGTCCAATCTTTCCTCGCAAGACAGCCCGCGCATTCCAGTTTTTTGTCTAGTAAACTTTCTCTATACTGCCTCCAACGCATTTACATCTTTCCTTAAATAAGGAGACCAATACTGTACGCAGTACTCCAGATGTTGTCTCACCAATGCCCTGTATAACTAAAGCATAACCTCCCTACTTTTGTATTCAATTCCCCTCGTGATAAATGATAACATCCTATTACTTTTCCTAATTACATGCTGTACCTGCATACTAACCTTTTGTGATTCGTGCACTGGGACACCCAGATCCCTCTGCACCTCAGAGCTCTGCAATCTCTCACCATTTCGATAATATGCTTTTTTATTCTTCCTGCCAAAGTGGACAATTTCCCACTTTCCCACATTATACTCCATTTGCCAGGTCTTTTCCCACTCACTTAACCTATCTATATCCCTTTGAAGCCTTATGTCCTCTTCACAAGTTACTTTCCTGCCTATCTTTGTGTCATCAGCAAATTTAGCAACCATTCTTTCGGTCCCTCCATCTAAGTCATTTATATAAATTGTAAAAAGTTGAGGCCCCAGCACAGATCGCTGTGGCACACCACTTGTTACATCTTGCCAACCATAAAATTACCCATTTATGCCTACTTTCTGTTTCATCTTAGCTAGCCAATCTTCTGTCCTTGCCAAGATGTTACCCCCTGCACCATGAGCTTTTATTTTCTGCAATAACCTTTGCTGTGGCATCTTATCAGATGCCTTCTGGAAATCTAAGTACAATACATCCACCGGTCCCCCTTTATTCATAGCACATGTAACTCCCTCAAAGAACTCCAATAAATTGGTTAAACATGAGGGGAAGCTAAAAACATGGTGTTAAAAAATTAAATTCTATTACGGCTAAACCAGGAAAAGGTTGAAAGAGAACCCCAGATCCGTTTCTCACCTGGTCGTAACAGCTGATAACGTCACAGCACGGAAAACTGGGCATTGGTGAAATGAGTGCAACATACATTGGGTTGTATAACGAACGAACTCTGGAAGGAACAACTGGACTTAATGTCCTGTCAATGCTGCTCTTCAGCTCTCTAATTCTCAGATATTGCTTTCCCCCTTCTCCCCCTTTTTCCCCCTACCTCCCCCCTCGCAGTCACCAGCCTCGCCAGTGCCTGGACAAGCAAGTGTTGGAAGTGTATGCCAGTTGCCAGTGAGTGAGGGCTTGTCTTTTTGGCTTAACTCCTGCCTTCTTTCTGCCCTGACCCTCCCAATCTCATGATTTGTCCACAGGTACAGTCCAGGTTGTGTAGCTACCTGCTGGTGAGAGCTCTCCTCGCTAGGCAAAACTAGTCGTGAGGTCTATCATCTAAGAGGGGAAGGCCAATTGCAAATCTGTTTAAACGTACAGAGATGCACTTAGCCAGGTTCCATTTTAAAACTCAAGTGAGTGAATCTCACTCCAAATCAGTGAGAATTGCCGGGTCTGTAATTGCACTGCAATGACAGGCTTTGCTGCTACAAGTTGATCTCAATGGATAGTGGCAGCGGGAAAGTGAGTTTTAAGGAAGCGGACTATCTACAGGAATGGTATTGTGAAGGGCCTGGGGGAAGGGTGAGGGGGCACAAAGGCCTCGAGCAGTACGGTGCGTCAATGGGATTTGGAATCCGTCCACTTGAAAATGTTACAGGGAAATCTTTTAACTGTTCCCTCATTGTCCCCTGAAAGCTGGCTTTAATCTCACTGGAGTCTGGGAGGTCCGAGTCAAGCTGATTGCGCTGGCAACTGCTGTGCTATTTTGCTTGCCTTTTGAAGTGGGTCTGCTGGTAGCAGAGGGTTTCTCTTTGCTGTGTTGATCCATTGCTGGGTGGACATAATGAATTCCGATATCCTTGCTCAAGTTCCTGCCTTTTACAATATGTTTGCAGCATCTTGAGAGGTAACTATAAGCCAGTTTTGATTTTTCTACACAACTGATGTGTAACATTTTCTTGACGGCAAAGTGTCATGGATGGGGTGGGGGTGCGGTGGGTTGGTGGCTGCTGCAAGGAGGGAATGCCACTTTGGCGGGTTTGTCTTAGGTTTGAAGGGAGCCAGAGTTGATTGCCATTTTTGTTAACCATTTTCTCCCTTCCTTCCCGAAGGCACTGGCTCTCACTGAGCTGCAGTTAGCGCAGGCTTACCTTTTCCACATGACTATACATGTGTGAGCCAAGAGGTTGTATGTCAGTACCCAATTTGACCATGGGATATCTCCCAGCTTAGCCCAATAGCCACAGTTCCCAGCCCAGAATTGTGGGTGACCACTGAATAGGGAGTAGGAATGGACTTTCTTCTTTTCCTCCCTTAACCACGCAGTACTGGGTGAAATTTAACCCCAAATGTCACTCTGACTGAGGTCACCTCCTCAGCACATGGCGGAGATGGAACCAAATTTGAATGAATCGGTAGCACACCAAATGGTGCCTGTACTCACTGTTGGTGGAGAGTTGAGGTCTTTCAGCCGTGGTTACATAAAGGTCTGAAAGGGTCCCTGTCTTTAAGCAGTGCGGGACAAGGCTGTGCATCCTCTTCTGTTCAAGTTGTCTCAAGTTAGCAACAGGATAACACAAAAAAAAATTGTGCAGAGAGTTTGTGGACCTGTGACTACTGACGTCACCGTTTTAATTGCGGGATTTGACTGGCTGTGTCTTTAATCTTCAAGAGGTGAAGTGGGTGGTGTGAAGGGGTCTGGTTTTCATTGAATCCTCAGTTCCTGCTTCGTTCTGGGGAGAAGTTAATGCACAGAAACAATTTCCCACTTGGAAATAATTGGCAATAAAAACACATATTCATATCTTGGATAGAAGCAGCTAATCCATACTATAAAATACCTTAAAATGTTTCCTTATTTTCCTTTCAAGGCTCTGTTCAGTCACCTTGAAAATGTATTTAAATCTAAAGAGTACAGTGCACTGTTCAGCTGAAAATGTAATTCCAGTTGGGTTATTGCTTCATCAGTCGCTCTCCCTGGATCAGCTCGAGTAGTCAGCAATCACTGCTGGGCTCTGGATGAAAAGACAGCCCTCCTTCTCTGTGAGCAAGGGACTGGGACTTAATGCTGCATGTTCAGCCAGTTTGTTTTTTTGTGAATTGGAATGAATGTTCCAAACGTTCCATGTGTGATTCACAGAAAAAGTGTTACAACACTTCGATGTAAAGGACTGACCATAAATCATAAATGTACCTGTGTCAAGTTAGAATGGGCAACGGTTTATTTTTCAAAACACAAAATGCTGTTTAATTACCATTCCTGCACTGTGTGGGAGTGGCACTGGGTACAGAACCATTCCTGCACTGCATGGGAATGGCACTGGGTACAGATCCATTCCTGCAATGTGTGGGAATGGCATTGGGTACAAACCATTCCTGCACTGCATGGGAATGGCACTGGGTACAGATCCATTCCTGTACTGTGTGGGAATGGCACTGGGTACATCAAGCCAGTTAGCTTGATGTTTGTCGTAGGGAAGGTGTTAGAATCGATCATTAAGGAGGCTTTTGCTGGACACTTAGAAAAACTCAAGGTAATCTGGAATAGTCAGCATGGCTTTGTGAAAGGGAAATCATATTTAACCAATTATTGGAGTACTTTGAAGGAGTGAGGTGAGAGTGACTGCCATTGACATCAAGGTAGCATTTGACCGAGTATGATATCAAGGAGCCCTAGCAAAACTGGAGCCAATGGAAATCAGGGGAAAACTCTCTGCTAGTTGGAGTCATACCTAGCGCAAAGTAAGATGGTTGTGGTTGTTGGGGGTCAATCATCTGAGCTCCAGGACATCACTGCAGGAGTTACTCAGGGTAGTGTCCTAGGCCCAACCATCATCTGCTGCTTCATCGATGACCTTCCTTCAACCATAAGGTTGTGGGGATGTTCGCTGATGATTGCACAATGTTCAGCACCATTCACGACTCCTCAGATACTGAAGCAGTCCATGTAGAAATGCAGCAAGATCTGGACAATATCCAGGCTTGGTCTCATAAGTGGCAAGTAACATTCGTGCCACACAAGTGCCAGGCAATGACCATCTCCAACAAGAGAGAATCTAACCATCTCCCCTTGACATTCAATAGCATTACCATCGCTGAATCCTCCACTATCAACATCCTAGGGGCTACCATTGACCAGAAACTGAACTGGAGTAGCCATATAAATACTATGGCTACAAGAGCAGGTCAGAGGCTAGGAATCCTGCAGAGAGGAGCTCATCTCCTGACTCCCCAAAACATGTACACCATCTACAAGGCACAAGTCAGGAGTGTGATGGAATACTCTCCACTTGCCTGGATGGGTGTAGCTCCAACAACACTTAAGAAGCTCGACACCATCCAGGACAAAGCAGCCCGCTTGATTGGCACATCATCCACAAACATTCACTCCCTCCACCACCGGCACACAGTGACAGCAGTGTGTACCATCTACAAGATGCACTGCAGCAATGCACCAAGGCTCCTTAGACAGCACCTTCCAAACCCGCGGCCTCTACCACCTAGAAGGACAAGGGCAGCAAATGCATGGGAACACCACCACCTGCAAGTTCCCCTCCAAGTCACACACCAAACTGACTCGGAACTATATTGCCGTCACTGTCGCTGGGTCAAAATCCTGGAACTTCCTTCCTAACAGCACTGTGTGTATACCTACCTCACATGGACTACAGCGGTTCAAGAACGCAGCTCACCACCACCTTCTCAAGGCCAATTAGGGATGGGCAATAAATGCTGGCATAGCCAGTGACGCCCACATCCCATGAAGGAATAAAAAACAAGTAACGTGCTGTGGATAAAGGGAAGCCCGTTGATGTACTGTACTTGGATTTCCAGAAGGCATTTGACAAGGTGCCACATAAAAGGTTATTGTGCAAAGTAGGAGCTCATGCTGTAGTGGGTAACAGGTTAGCATGGATAGAAGATTGGCTGGCTGGCAGAAAACAGAGTATGCATAAATGGGTCCTTTTCTGATTGGCAGGATGTGATGAGTGGAGTCCCACAGGGCTCTGTGCTGGGGCCTCAACTTTTTACAATTTATATCAATGACTTAGATGAGGGGAGTGATGGCATGGTAGATAAATTTGCAGATGACACAAAGATAGGTAGGAAAGTATGTTGTGAAGAGAACATGAGGAGCTTGCAGACCGATATAGATAGGTCAGGTGAGTGGCCAGATGGAGTATAATGTGAGAAACTGTGAAGTTATTCACTTTGGCAGGAAGAATAAAAAAGCAGAGTATTACTTAATCAGAGAACGACTGCAGAATTCTGAGGTGCAGAGGGGTCTAGGTTTTCTAGTGAATGAGTCGCAAAACGTTAGTATATAGGTACAGCAAGTAATAAAGAAAGCTAATGGAATGCTATCCTTTATTACGAAAGGAATTGAAAATAAAAATAAGGATGTTTTGCTTCAGTTATACAGGACATTGGTGAAACTACATCTCGAATACTGTGTGCAGTTTTGGTCTCCTGATTTAAGGAAGAATGTGAATGCATTGGAGGCGGTTCAGAGGTGGTTTACTAGATTGATACCTGGAATGAGTGGGTTGTCTTATGAGTAAAGGTTGGACAGACTGGGCTCGTTTTCACTGGAGTTTAGAAGAGTGAGGGGAGACTTGATTGAAGTATATAAGATCCTGAACAGTCTTGACAAGGTGGATGTGGAAAGGATGTTTCCTCTTGTGGGTGAGTCCCGAACTAGGGGGCACTGTTTTAAAATTAGGGATCGCCCTATTAGGACAGAGAGGAGGAGAAATTGTTTCTCTCAGAGGGTTGTGCGACTTTGGAATTCTCTGCCACAGAACATGGTGGAGGCGGGGTCTTTGAATATTTTTAAGGCGGAGGTAGATAGATTCTTGTTAGGCAAGGGAATTAAAGGTTATCGGGCATAGATGGGAATGTGAAATGCGAGACACAAACAGATCAGCCAGGATCTTATCGAATGAGGGAGCAGACTTGAGCGGCCGAATGGCCTATTTCTGATCCTAATTTGTATGTTCGTATGTAACCATTCCTGTACTGTATGAGAATGACACTGGGTACAGAACCAATCCTGTACTGTATAGGAGTGGCACTGGGTGCAGAACCATTCTTGTACTGTATAGGAGTGGCACTGGGTGCAGAACCTTTCCTCTACTGTATAGGAGTGGCACTGGGTACAGAACCATTCCTGTACTGTATAGGAGTGGCACTGGGTGCAGAACCTTTCCTCTACTGTATAGGAGTGGCACTGGGTGCAGAACCTTTCCTGTACTGTATAGGAGTGGCACTGGGTGCAGAACCTTTCCTGTACTGTATAGGAGTGGCACTGGGTGCAGAACCTTTCCTGTACTGTATAGGAGTGGCACTGGGTGCAGAACCTTTCCTCTACTGTATAGGAGTGGCACTGGATGCAGAACCTTTCCTGTACTGTATAGGAGTGGCACTGGATGCAGAACCTTTCCTGTACTGTATGGCAGTGGCACTGGGTGCAGAACCATTCCTGTACTGTATAGGAGTGGCACTGGATGCAGAACCTTTCCTGTACTGTATCGGAGTGGCACTGGGTGCAGAACCTTTCCTCTACTGTATAGGAGTGGCACTGGGTGCAGAACCATTCCTGTACTGTATAGGAGTGGCACTGGGTGCGGAACCATTCCTGTACTGTATTGGAGTGGCACTGGGTGCGGAACCTTTCCTGTACTGTATTGGAGTGGCACTGGGTGCAGAGCCTTTCCTGTACTGTATAGGAGTGGCACTGGGTGCAGAACCTTTCCTCTACTGTATAGGAGTGGCACTGGGTGCAGAACCATTCCTGTACTGTATAGGAGTGGCACTGGGTGCGGAACCTTTCCTGTACTGTATAGGAGTGGCACTGGGTGCAGAACCTTTCCTGTACTGTATAGGAGTGGCACTGGGTGCAGAACCATTCCTGTACTGTATTGGAGTGGCACTGGACACAGAACCATTCCTGTACTGTATTGGAGTGGCACTGGGTGCGGAACCTTTCCTGTACTGTATGGCAGTAGCACTGGGTACAGAACCATTCCGTATTGTATGGCAGTGGCACTGGGTGCAGAACCATTCCTGTACTGTATAGGAGTGGCACTGGGTGCAGAACCATTCCTGTACTGTATTGGAGTGGCACTGGGCACAGAACCATTCCTGTACTGTATAGGAGTGGCACTGGGTGCGGAACCATTCCTGTACTGTATAGGAGTGGCACTGGGTGCAGAACCATTCCTGTACTGTATTGGAGTGGTGCTGGGTGCGGAACCATTCCGTATTGTATGGCAGTGGCACTGGGTGCAGAACCTTTCCTGTACTGTATGGCAGTAGCACTGGGTACAGAACCATTCCGTATTGTATGGCAGTGGCACTGGGTGTGGAAACATTCCTGTACTGTATGGCTGTAGCACTGGGTACAGAACCATTCCTGTACTGTATGGCAGTAGCACTGGGTTCGGAACCGTTCCTGTACTGTATGGCAGTGGCACTGGGTACAGAACCGTTCCTGTACTGTATGGCAGTGGCACTGGGTGCGGAACCTTTCCTGTACTGTATGACAGTGGCACTGGGTGTGGAACCTTTCCTGTACTGTATGGCAGTGGCACTGGGTGCGGAACCATTCCTGTACTGTATGGCAGTGGCACTGGGTGCGGAACCATTCCTGTATTGTATGGCAGTGGCACTGGGTGCAGAACCATTCTGCAGTTTCCTGGAAGGAGGGGAGGATACAGTTGAGAACTAATTAACTGATGTCTGAAATAAGTTATTGACTAAGAGATGTAGTATTGAAGTTTAGGCCTGATGATGACTATGTGATCCTTGTGCAAATACTCCACTGATTTCAGTTTTTTTTACTTCATGGAGAGCTGCCTCCATGGCAACCGCAGACAGGCAGCCCTTTCCGAGTTGTATTTCATTATTGGCTCTGCGTTGTTTAAGTTCTGTGCTGTAACAGCTGCTAATGTCTGATACTCGGTTCTGAGGATTGGTGTTTGAACTGTGAGCCCACTGTTGCAATGATCAAGGTTCAGTCAACTTCTGCTTCTCATGCTGTGCCTTTCCCTCTGTTGACTCTTTCATCTGAAAGTGCCAGTTCTTTTTGGAGGGGTTTGGGGATAACGGGTGCAAGTCGTGTTTTGGTGGCTTGCTGAAGTGACCATTCTCCTAGTTGAGACAGGTAATGTCAGGCTAGTCAACTGTATAAGGCATCAGAGCCAAACCTGATGCTGTCCTTCCCCAACATACAAAGCATTCCAGTTTCCATCAGGAATCAGTGGATTGCAGCCACAATGGGATCACTGACTGATTTCCTTTTTGGAAAGTTGGAGTGACCAGTAGCTGCTGGGTTTCTTGGATCAGAGTTCTTGGTGATGCTGCAACTACCCATGCTGCATGACCATCCTGGAAGCTGCAATATTGCTGTTAAAATGGCTGTCCTTCCATGGAGCTATATGGGGGAGGAAGCAAGATACTTTAGGGGATGAATTGACATGATTTATTACAGATGAAGCATCTATTAAGCGTTGTGTGTTCTACCTGATGATTGGCTGTGTCCTAATAATGATGTGATGGGAAGGTATTTGTGTACTGGGGTAGGGGTTACAGTACATTTTAGCACAAGAATGCCCAAGACAGAGCTGCTGCATCTGGTATGTTCATCTAAAGAATTTACTGTGTACTGAGTACACAGGGCTACAATAAAGAGCTTTATAAAAATAGGTTGAACGCTAGCAGATACTTGTTGCTTCTGAACAAAATTAAATGATCTAGCTGCAATCTGAATGGAGAAAGCCCCATGTGCCCTGGTGTACAGAGCTACTAAAGGATGCAGGCTGGAGACCCTTTTGTGTTGGGGCTTGGGCTGGGAGTGTAACGCCAAAACAATTCCCCTGCATCTTTGCCCCTCTTTTCGCAATTCAGCCTATACCAAATAAGAGCATCCATAGGCACAACTATAAGAAGGGTAGAAATTTGCACAAGAGCAATTCAGTTTTCTGCTTGTGCATTGAGTCCTGAGTTTTCATTTTCATTTGGAATGTTCAACTTTTAAGGACAGAGTTCTGTGGTTGGGCTGAGTGATCCTAGCTGAAATAAGAAGGGGGAAATAAATTGGAAGGTTATTTGTTTAAATGAGGAAAAGCTGGGGAGACTTGGGCTTTACAGTCTGGAAAGGAAACGTCTGAGACATGATCTCATAGAGGTGCTGTCCCCACCGCTGATAGTAGGTGCGTTAGTATTGATGTAATTTGCCTGCTATAAAGTGTGGACAGTAAAACTGCTGCACTATACATACAAGTAACAAAATTATGGATTGTCTCTAATCTCCATCCCCCATTTCTCCAAAAACCCCGACAAGCTATCGGAGCGATTGAATGTGTTGTGTGTCTTTATTATAGAGCAAATCAAATCAAAAGCATTAAACGGGCCTGATGGCAAATTGTGGACATGAGGATATCAAAGCTTCCACCTCCCAAATAGCTCAAAATAGATGGGCGTTTAATGTGTCATGAGAGACACCTTTGTAATTGACTTTAACGGTAATAGCAAATGGTTAGTGTCATTTGCCTGATATAAACCAGTGACTGTAATGAACATGGATGGTGTAAGTGGTGGGGACTGTATATAGGGTAGTAAACAGAATGGAAAAGGTAATCCATAAGACTACTTTAAATTATACAGTGGGAGTAGGACCAGGGGAAACAGGTTCATATTAGCAAAAGGTAATTTTCGGACTGATATCAGAATGCTTTTGTTTCCAGTGTGACCAGCACTTGGGATGAGCTTCTGGGCAGGATGGTGGCAGTGAAAGCCTTGAAGTCAATTAGAAGCAATAAGATGAAACAATGGAGCATAGGGTTTTTCTAGATGGATGAATTAACATCTGCTTCATGGTTTTCCTCGTTCGTAAGTGTCAAATGATGTCCTGAAGAGATCTGTAGCAATCTTGAAGCCTTCTCAGGGCACATGGAGATGGAAATATATACCTTGTCCCAAGAATTAAAAAAAAATTCTGCTTTCTGGATACACGCCTGAGAAAGGCGATTCCGTGTGTCGACAAATTTGTGTCAGGAACACAGAGCAGGTTCAGTTCAGGAGACCTGCTGCGTACTGCTGTGCAGTGGGCCAGCCATTTATACGACGGTTGTAAACAGTGCTACTTATACGATAAATAATCTAAGGCCATGTCATATTGAGGTAAATTATTTAACTTTATCACCCATGAAGTCCCATAAATCTCGCGCAAGGTAAAGGCAGAAAAGATCAATCAAAAGGGGCCTTTGCATCCTTTTCTTGACATTTTCTCTTCAGTAAAATGGGCATTCCACACATCAGGAAAATTATTTCCAGCAACTCATAAGATTTTCCATGAATTTTCACCATCCATGAATTCAAGCCATCATCCTACCTTTGTCTTCCCCAAACCCAATTCTAGTAAGGTTTTGGTTTTGCCAAACGGTTAGAATCCTAAAATTTGTTCTAGCTATATTATTTTTATGGACTTCTGATACTTTCCTGATATATTAAGATATTTGGCAATTGTTTTGGACTTGTGTTCCAGAATGGTGTATAAAAAGTCTTCAACTGATCTCGGAATACTCTGACAGTGCAATAAAAAGCAGGGGGTTGGATGGTTGGTGGGGGTAGTGTGGGGGGGGGGGGGGGGGGGAATGGTTGAATGAATTCCAAAGGAAACTTTCCCCATGATTTACTGAATTGTAGAATATTTACTCTACTGATTGCAGTGACTCCCCCCATGGTTGACTGGCTGAATGGATGGGTTGGGTGTAGTAAAACAACTTGCATTTAAAGAGCAGCATTAACATAGAACAATGTCTCAAGGCACTTCATCAGACAGCAAATGAGTTCTTTGATTGAACCTGCCTCTACTACAATTTCAGGCAGTGCATTCCAGATCCTAACCATTCAATGCACAAGAAGTTTTCCTCATGTTGCCTCCGGTTCTTTTGGCAATCTCATTAAATCGGTGTCCTCTGGTTCTCAACCCTTCCACCACTGGGCACAGTTTTTCTCTCTCTATCTCCTGTGACCAGACCACTCTATCAAATCTCCTTTTAACCTTCTCTTCTGTAAGGAGAACAATCCCAGCTTCTCCAATCTATCAGCATAACTGACATTCCTCATTCTTGGAACCATTTTCATAAATCATCATTTCTGTGCCCGCTCTAAAGCCTTCACATTCTTCCTAAAGTGTGAAGCCCAGAATTGGGCACAATACTGCAGTTGAGACCCGGACCAGTGTTTTATAAAAGTTCACCTGTAACTTCCTTGCTTTTGTGCCCTCTGTGGCTATTTAAAATAATAAGATAGATTATCAAAAAGCCTTCCAGAACTGATTGTCCAAAAGAGGCTTTTTAAATAAAGGTTATCTGCATTTATTTAATATTTGTTTTTAATAATTGTCTTTGAAAGTCCTAACTGGGAGTTATCAACCTGGAGTAGGTCTTTTTGCATGGAAAGCGCTGCAGTGATTAGCAGCAGGGCTGTAGTTAGGCTCTTAGGCAGTTCTCTCCATAACCTTTTATGAGGGTAATGGGGTCACAATCTCAGGAGTGCAAAGACTGCAAGTTATTATAGCAATGGATCTTAGTCAGTGGAAGCAATGTGTGGATGTGCTCGTTATTAACGTGAGCCTTCATACCAATGCACAATCTCCACCTATCCAGATGTTTGTATCTGATTTCCCTCCTTCCCCCCCCCCCCCCCCCCCCCCCCACCCTTTGTTTTCCCCAAGCAGTACCCATTGGAATTCAAGTCGATCTATTGTCAGGCAGAGCAACAATGGGTTATATCCAGTGTAAAGGGAAACTGTCCCTCCTTTTTCTCTGCCTCATTAATGTTTCCCTTTCAAGAACCGTTTTTCTTCCTGCTTCAATGGAGAGCCCTCTTCAGTCCTGTATGAAACCTATTGATGAGGATTTTATAACTGCAGCTATTGTAAATGCTGTCACAATGGTGTACTCCATTCAGCATTCTCTACAGACATTTACCCAAGGGCTATTTTAGATAGCGTTTTCCCTTTCTAACTTGTGGTATTAAAAAGCAGAGAGAATGAAAGTTTAAAATAGGATTCCTAGGTTTAGAATAAATTATTGCAGTTTATACACGTTCAGGCTGATGTACTTTGGGAAGTCAGATACCTTGAGGGTAAAGGTTTTCATAATGGCAGTTGAAGTGGATGGGAGAGGAGAGGATGGGACTTGGCTTTGATACCCCACATGGTCAAATAGCCTCTTTACACTCACAGGGGAAGTTGACATGTGAAGTGTGGCCACTTGGGTGAGGTTTCAGCAACAGCATTTCTTTTATGCATGTGTCTGCTTTAAGCATTCGCTCAATCAGCAGAAGATGGTTAATGTAGGCCTGCATCATTCTTTGTAGTTTTTGAGAAGGTGGAAGTCTGTTTAGTCAAGATGTTCCCATGGTACTGTTAGGGAGGGAGTGCCAGGATTTTGACCTAGTGATTGATGAAGGAACAGCAATATATTTCCAAGTAAAGATGGTGGGTGAATTGGAGGGTAAGTTGGAGTTAATGGTGTTCCCATGCACCTGCTGCCCCAGTCCTTCTAGGTGGTGGAGGTCACGTGTTTGGAAGATGCTGTCAAGAACACAAGGAACAGGAGCAGAAGTAGACCGTATGGCCCATCGAGCCTGCTCCGCCATTCAATATGATCATGGCTGATCTTGGGTTTCAATTCCACTTTCCTGCCCACTCCCCATATCCCTTTATTCCCTGTGACACCAAAAATCTATCTATCCCAGCCTTAAATGTATTCAATGATGGAGCATCCACAACCCTCTGGGGTAGAGAATTCCAAAGATTCACAACCCTTTGAGTGTAGTAATTTCTCCTTGTCTCAGTCCTGAATGATTGGCCCCTTACCCTGAGACTGTGTCCCCACATTCTAAATTCCCTGACCAGTGGAAACAATCTCTCAGCTTCTACCCTATCAAGCCCTTTCAGAATCTTGTATGTCTCAATTAGATCGCCTCTCATTCTTCTAAATTCCAGAGAATACAGGCCCAATTTACTCAGCCTCTCATCACAGGACAATCCCCTCATCTCGGGGACCAATTTAGTACATTTTGGCTGCACTGCCTCCAGTGCAAGTATTTTATTGGGAGTACCCCCAAGTCTCTCTGAACATCAACACTTAACCAGTTTCACACCTTTTAAAAATATTCTACTTTTCTATTTTTACGATCAAAGTGAACAACTTCACACTTCCCTACATTATACTCCATTTTTCATCTCGTTGCCCACTCACTTAGTCTGTCTATATCTCTTTGCAGCCTCTCTATGTCCTCCGAGCAGCTTACCTTTCCACCGAGCTTTGCATCAGCAGCAAACTTAGATACATTACTCTCTGTCTCTTCATCCAAGTCATTAACATAGATCGTAAATAGCTGAGGTCCCAGCACTGATCCTTGAGGCACCCCACTACCCGCAGCCTACCAACTTGAAAATGCCCCACTTATACCCACTCTTTGCTTCCTGCCTGTTAACCAATCCTCTATCCACACTAATATATTACCCCAACACCATGAGCCCTCATCTTGCCTATTAATCTTTTATGTTGGCACCTGATCGAATACCTTTTGAAAATCCAGGTATACTACATCTCCTGGTTCTCCATGATCTACCCTACCAGTTACATCCTCAAAAAACTCTAATAAATCTGTCAAACAGGATCTCCCTTTAGTAAAACCATGCTGACTAGTTCTAATCATACTTTGCTTTTCCAAGAGCAATGTTAAGACTTCTTTAATAATAGTTTCCAGCATCTTCCCAATGCCTGATGGTAGGCTAACTGGCCTGTAGTTCCCTGTTTTCTCTCTGTCTCCTTTATTGAAAAGCAGTGTAACATTTGCCAACTTCCAATCTGATGGGACCATTCCTGAATCTGAGGAATTCTGGAAAATCATAGCCAGTACATCCACTATCTCTTCAGCTATCTCTTTTAAAACCCTAGGATGTAAGCCATCTGGTCCCAGGGACTTGTCAGATTTTAGTTCCTCAAGTTTCTCCAATAATTTTTCTCAGCTGATATCAATATCCTTAATTTCCTTACACTTTTTTAGCCCCTAGGTTACTTCCTATTTCTGGTATGGAACTAGTGTCTTGTACTGTGAAGATGGACACAAAATCTTTGTTCAATGCCTCTGCCATTTCCTCATTCCCCATGATGATTTCTCCTTTCTCTGCCTTTAAGGGAACAACGTTTACTTTAGCTACTCTCTTCCTTTTTATGTACTTATAAAAACAGATTGTAAGAGCTTTTATATTGCTGGTTAGTTTACTGTCATTCTATTTTTTCCCTTTTTATCAACATTTTGGTGGCCCTTTGCTGGTTTCTAAAACACTCTCAATCCTCAAACTTGCTACTATTTTGTGCAACATTGTAAGCCTCTTCTTTTAGTCCAATAGTCCTTAACATCCTGAGTTGTTGCAGTTCATCCTGTAGATAGGACCCACTGCAGCCATGGTGTGCCGGTGGAAGAGGTAGTAGATGTTTAAGCCAGTGATCAAGTGGACTGCTGTGAACCCAGGAGAAAACTCTTAGGGGCAATGAAGAAAATTGTTTTTTCACTGTCTTTGAGAACTTCTGCTTATTCATTCTGACAATATTGGGAATTGGGGAAACTGGCTGTTGGACTGACTGGAGCAGTTGGAGGCAGGAGGTCATGTGATGAAATCTCCAGGAATACATCCAACCAGAATCAGCAACTCTGTTATGTTTACATATATAGATGGTTTCTGTATAGATGTTTACATATATAGATGGTTTTTATGTTTCTGTTCTGGGGATATTGACAATCTCTTTGTACACTGAGTCTCAAAGTACAATCCAAAGGATTTGATTTCTTTGTGCTCTATTTTCAGCGCACTAATTAGCAGGTTTGTGTTGAATCCTTGCCTGCGCTATTTTAACCCAGTCATTAACCTGTTCTAATCTACACTGAAGAGTGAGAAGCAGGACAATGTAATGCAATGTAATATTCACAAGGTGAAAAATTAATCTACTGTAAAGGTGGGAGTCACAATCATGTTCAGCTTTCATCTTTCCCAGGACTTCATGTTGGAATCCCTCAAATTCCTCAGGTTTCAGCTCCTACCAAAACTACTCTTATCAAAGTCACAAATGACATCCTTTGTGACTGTGACAAAGGTAAACTTTCCCTCTTTGTCCTTCTCGACCTGTCAACAGCTTTTGGCATAGTTGACAAAACCGTCTTTCTCCAACACCTCTCCTCCGTCATCCAGCAGGTTGGTATAGCACTCGCCTGGCTCCATTCTTATCTGTCCAGTCATAGCCACAGAATTACCTGCAATGACTTCTCTACCTGTTCCCACACAGTTATCCCTGGTATCCCTCAATGATCATCATTGGCCTCCTCCAATTTCTCATTTACATTCTGACCCTCAGCAAGATCATGCCGCATCATTTTTCACATGATGGCACTTAACTCTACCTCACCACCACTTCTCTCATACCTTCATTATCTCTAAATTGTCAGATTGCTTGTTTGGCATTTCAACACTAGATGAGCAGAAAATTCCTCCAACTAAATATTGGAAAGACGAAAGCCATTATCTTTGGTCCCCACCACTAACTCTGTTCCCTAGTCACCTGGACTTCAGCCTCTCCCTGGCACCGGATTGAGAGGCTGGTGGCTGCTGATCTCTGCTTGTTCCAGGTCCCGTTTACCGGGTGGTGGTGGCACCCCTCCACCGCCTTTGTTTGGCGGAGAGTTTCATCTGTTGACTTTTTTTTTTATAAAATAAAACCACCCAGTTTGTATATTCAGTCTGAGGCTGAACCTGATTGTTCACAACCTTAGTGTCATATTTGACTCCAAGTTGAGCTTCCGACTACATGTCTGCACCATCGCCAAGACCACCACCTATCGCCTTCATAACATCACTCAATTCCGCTCCTGTCTCAGCTCATTTGCTGCTATAACCCTCATCCATGCCCTTGTTATCTCTAGACTTGACTACTCCAATGCATACCTGGCCAGCCTCCCATCCTGTACCCTCTGTAAGCTTGAGCTCATCTAGGACTCTATTGCCTATGTCCTAACTTGCACCAAGTCCCGTTCGCCTATCCCCTCTGTATCCACTGGCATATGTTGGCTCTCCATCCAGCAATTTTAAATTCTCATCCTTGTTTTCAAATCCTTCAGTGACTTCGCCCCTCTCTATCTGTGTAACGTTCTCCAGCCCTACAACTCTCTGACATCTCCACGCTGCTCCAATTCTGGACTCTTACACATCCTGGATTTTAGTCGTGCCTCCATAGGTGGCTGTGCCTTTAGCTGCTGAGGCTCTAAGCTCTCACATTCTCTCCTTAAATTTCTACATCTCTCTCTCTCCTCCTTTAAGATTCTGCCTACCTCTTTCAGCAAGCTTTTTGTCATCTGCCTTAATACCCCTTTATGTGGCTTGGTGTCAGATTTTTCTTTGATACCGTTCCTGTGAAACACCTTGGGATATTTTGCTACATTGAGGTGATTATATAAATAGAAGTTGCTGTTGTTGTTTAGAGGGTTGAAGATAATTGGACCGTAGCTCAATCCTCCTTTTAAAATCATCCATTTTGTCATTGTTTTTACAGTACTTATGAAGGCAAGTAACTGTTGTAATATAGGAAACACAGCAGTCAGTTTGCATACAGCGTGGTCCCAGCAAAGTGATAAAGACTAGATAATCAGTTTGTGATGTAGGTTGAGGCATAAATATTGGGCAGGTGACCAGGAGAGTGCAATGGGTTTTTTTTAATGTCCACCTGAAGGGGCAGTGGGGCCTGTATTAAACATCATATCCAATAGACTATTAACACTGTGGCACTCTCTCAGTGGTGCACTGGAGTGTCAGCCCAGATTCTGTGGTCAACTCTCTGGAGTGGAGCTTGAACCCACGATCTTCTGAATTTGAGGTGAGTGTGCTGCCAACTGAGCTATGGCTGATACCAATAGAAGCAGAGCAATGATCTCCAAATGTTTGTTTTTCTCCTATCCAGAAGGCACTGACTCAGGGTGGGTCAATGTTACCACGGAGGCCAGTAGCCCTTGAGCACCTCCATCAGGTTGATTTTCTTCATATGACTGATTGTCAGCTGGCTATCACAACCAAGCACAGTCCTGTTCTTGCTCGACCTCCAAGCATGTGGAATTTTCAGTTGGAGTCACTCGACAGTGATCAGGTGCACGAACCCTGGCTGATTCTTGTTTTTATCCCCTTCCAGCCCCAGAGGTGCTGAGGCTGATTGTAACAGGCCAGCTGAGCTCCGTGAAAGCAGCACAGACAAGGAAAGGAACCTAGGACATCTGGTCTCTGGTTTAGGCAGCATTTCTGATCCCAATTTTTATTTCTTAACTTAACCCACAACCTCCAAGCCTAAAAAGGTATGACATTTTTGGAAGTAACTAAATGTCTTAAAACTGAGTTATGCATCTTGTCATCAGAGGCTGAAAGGGTTCGGTAAGATACTAGCTAGCAACCCAGTGGATTTAACTTTAAATCAATAAACAACAATTATGAAATCGAATTCACTAAATCTGGAAATTTTGGGCTGGCACCAAAAAATGAGCATGAATGTAAACATGATTGTAAAGATTGTTGTCAACACCCAACTGGGATCAAGGAAAGGAACCTGTGCCACCCCTACATGCTATGGCTTATATGTGACTCTAGCCCCGCACTATGTGGTTAACCCTTGATGCTCACAAGACAATTAGGAATAGACTATAAATACTGCCTTGCTCATGTTGCCCACATCCCAGGAACTAGATTTTTTAAAAAGCTGGTACATTTTGTACAGGATCTTTTTGCAAGGCCATCTCTGAGAATGGATCTTGTTAGATGGCTTTTTCAGCTCAGACATGGAAGATTAGGAACAATTTGTATCGTGATTACTTAGATTCTGGAATCAAGGCTGTCTAATTTGGAGTGTAATTTGTCGCTTTATTTAGGTAATGTGATGTGAGTGGATGCAAAGTTATCCCACAGGAGGTGTCTGACCTCCAGCCAGGTATAGTGCAGAGGCTGTGTCTGTGATGCTTTTGACATCTCTCTACATGACAGGAATAGACATTGTGTAAAACTGCACTTTCCATTAGTCAGAAAGCCACTGTAAAGGGAAGAGAACTCAAAGCTCATTTATCATTTATCTTTGCACATTGCAGCTAGCTGAGGAGGAGAAGTGGACAGGGTCAGACGATCTATCAGCTTAATGCTAACAGCAGTATGTTTGGTATTTTATTTCCCCCTCTCTCATGGGGACATATAATGATTTCCACGAACTTGGATTCCCAACAGAAACTGGCAGCTACCCAGTGTCTGCTTTCCATGGCGATAAGCCGTCGAGGACAGTTTGCCTTCTGTATCTTTATGTTCTGTGCTTTTATTTACAGGAATTCTGGTGCAACATTCTGAAGAGGTGAATTTTAGTGAATGTGCGTGGTGCAGCAAGCCTGTGAAGCACTGGGGTAAATATATCTACATTCATTCTTAAAACATACATTAATAAGTGATAGTCTAAGGAAAGAACAACCATTTTGGTTGAAAGCCATAATCATGTATTGTGTGATGCACAGGGTCGTGTACAAATTGATTTCAGCAATAGTTGCCACCAGTAATCAAGCTTGATTTGTTTTTTTCTTAATATTGTTAATATAATTGTGTAGGGCTGCAAATAGTAAATTTGCTTTATTGCCATCTTGTCATGTTGGAGGGTGAATGAAACAGTAGAGGTGATGGCAACTATATGATGGAGCATTTGGATCAAGTACAGGATGGGGCATTTGTGGAGGTACAGGATGGGGCATTTGTGGAGGTACAGGGTGATGTATTTGGGGAAGTGCAGAATTATGCATTTGGGGAGGTGCAGAATTATGCATTTGGGGAGGTGCAGAATTATGCATTTGGGGAGGTGCAGAATTATGCATTTGGGGAGGTGCAGGGTGATGCATTTGGGGAGGTGCAGGGTGATGCATTTGGGGAGGTGCAGGGTGATGCATTTGGGGAGGTGCAGGGTGATGCATTTGGGGAGGTGCAGGGTGATTCAGTTGGGGAGGTGCAGGGTGATGCAGTTGGGGAGGTGCAGGGTGATGCAGTTGGGGAGGTGCAGGGTGGTGCATTTGGGGCGGTGCAGGGTGGTGCATTTGTGGAGGTGCAGGGTGGTGCATTTGTGGAGGTGCAGGGTGGTGCATTTGTGGAGGTGCAGGGTGGTGCATTTGTGGAGGTGCAGGGTGGTGCATTTGTAGCAGGTGCAGGGTGGTGCATTTGTAGCAGGTGCAGGGTGGTGCATTTGGAGCAGGTGCAGGGTGGTGCATTTGGAGCAGGTGCAGGGTGGTGCATTTGGAGCAGGTGCAGGGTGGGGCATTTGGAGCAGGTGCAGGATGGGACATTTGGAGCAGGTGCAGGATGGGACATTTGGAGCAGGTGCAGGATGGGACATTTGGAGCAGGTGCAGGATGGGACATTTAGAGCAGGTGCAGGATGGGTTATTTGGGGGTGAATTGGACAAAATAGTTGTACTTGTTTGTGTGGTTGCTCTGAGAATGTTTACTGCACATGATTCTTTGTGTCAGGTATATATTTGCACCTACTTCGCAGGAGGAGGGTTTTACAGTGACAGGTTAATGTGCGTAGACATGTTATCAGTGCATTGTGACAGCCCAGAAAAGATTGTTCATGATATTATTATACAATGGCATCATGTCATGTTCTTCTGCCCACTATTTTAACGTTCAAATAAAATAAATGAGTTAGCAACTCTGTTAATGTAGTGAGTAGAGGAACTTCATTCGAATGTGTTTGGTGTTCCTGTACCGGTATTGCAATCACTTCTGGGCTTTGCACTCTTATCAGTTTACAAGTTACTTCCAAAGGCAAACTACACCATTGGCAACAATCCAGTAACATAAAAGTGCTATATTGTGTTGATGGTAAAATGGTAGCAATGGCATAGGTAAATGACAGCCACATTGGTATTTGGTCACTATTGTGTGGTTGCCTTTAGGAGTGATATCCCTTTAAGAGCTTAGTATGCTAATGAGCTGGGTATCAGGATGCAGTCATGTGACTACATGCCAGTCTCACTCTGTAACTGTAATACCTAGAGGCAGCTTCTGTAAATAGGTAGCTCTGTGCTGTATCTAATAGCTGTTAATAAACCTGTTTGAGATCTTCAGTACTGAACTCCACGCATCTCATTTATTTTGCATCAAACAACATAAAAACCTTCTCATTACAGTCACCATTTTGATTTGGCTGCAGGCAGACAAGCTTTTCTTGCGTGTTGCCTACCTGTTGTATTCTTTCTCCAACACAAGAGGCAGGTCACCGGCCAGAACGAATAAGTCATAAATGTGATTGTAACTGTGCACTTACAGTTGTCTCAAATTGTACAGACAGGTCAAATGTAGAAACAAGGGAACGGGCTGGAGAATGAAACAAGACAACTGGAACACGATGATACAGCCAGCTTTTAGAAGAGTGCACTATGTAAGACTAACTTAGATTGGGGGAACCTCAGCCAAGTCACAAAATATGGGTGGATGTGCCTTTGGAAGAGCATTTTGTGTCAGCTGCCAGGCTCCTCCACTGGGGTGAGGTTGTTCTCCGTAGTCAGAGTGAAAGATCTTCGAAGTCTCCACAAAATCTCTGAAGCAGAAGCAATACAATTGCTACTGCACTATCTCTGCATCTTCCCGTTACACTGTATGGGAGTGCTGTTTGAGGCCCCGGCCATTATTCTGAGATTAAAGGGAATTAAAGCTGTATTCTTCCGCAATCCATTGTAGAAAATCAACATAACCTCCACCCTGCTCCTCCCAGCCTTGTTAAATAAATAAATACTTCCATAGTCTTGCTCAATTCTAGTTTTAAATTACCATTAGTTAATGTTTTGATAATTGCTTCTAATTACACTAAGTCTGTCAGGCTGGCTGTCAGTCACAGATCTTGATGTCGTCAGAGCTAGACTTCCTTGGATCACCTGGTTATAGCGCACTCAGCACGTGTCAGACCTTTCAGACACAAAGGCCCACAAGTTGAGATGGGAAACTCTCTTTCCAGCCCTGGTGCTAGTCTCTACAATGGATCTGTCTTTAACTTTGATTTTCTTTGAAAGAGAGAGCTGCTGGGAGCTGCAGCTTTGGCTCATGCGGATCTGTGGAGTTGGGTGTGTGAGTTACCATGAGGAAAGCAGGTTCTTGTCGGTGAAAGGCACGCTGCTCAGATGAGGAACCTGTTGGTGCATAATTCCTGGTAATAAATGAGCGGGCATTTCCCATTTCAAACCCTCTGTCCAAACACAATGGAAGTTCTGTTGCCTGCGTTAATCACCAAGCTACATCATCTACAGAATCTCCCATTAATAAATCAGCAATTCTGCTTCCAAAACTAGTTCATGGATTCCTTTTAATTGGTCTAGATTTCAAAGTCTTGATTAGAAGTTAATTAGAAAAAAGCCTATTTCTAACTTCTCAGCTGTGCTGTTAATTTACAAGTTTTCACTTTAGATTTCCAGCCAGATGTGCTGCAAACCTGTGGAATTTCTGAGATATTTGTTAATGGAATAGAACCTTGAAGATAAGCACAGCTCCAACACTGCCCCTGGCCTTTGGGTTTGAAATTACACAGTGTAATATCGATAACCGATATGCTCACCTGCAATTTCTCTGCGATTTTAGCTGAGGCTTTCACTGTATGTTTTTGGTCAAATATGGACAAATAAATTTCATATGAACCTGTCATTGTGTCTCTTAACCCTAGCACACTGCAATATTGGTAAGTGGCAAAATGTCTGAATTTTCACTCATTGCAGTTAGATTCTTAGATGGCAAGCTGTGGTTAAGCACAAGATATATATTGCGTAAATAATAAAACAAAAGCAGTAAATGCTGGAAATCTGAAACAAAAGGTGCTAGAAAAATGCACAGCAAGTTTTTCAGCTTCTGCAGAGAAAAGTCAGCTTCAAGTTTTAGATGTGTTATGAATTTGGGTCTGCTGTAGATATTTTTTCAGGTTATTTGGCATCAGTCATTCTTGTAAGCAGTCTCAGAATCTTGCTTTTGTGAGTGGACTCCTGCTGCCCAGTATCTACTTGAGGGAGGCCTGGGGAGTTGGGGTGGAGTGTCCTTGTGTCCGAGACCTTAAAACCTACTTCTTTGATCAAACTTTTGGTCACCTATCTTAATACCTCTTTATGTGGCTCGGAGTCAGTTATTGTCTGATTATGCTCCTGTGAAATGCATTGGAATGTTTTACTATGTTCATCGGGCCTTTTTTGTGTGTGTACGCCTTCAATCTCACTGAAGTTGGATATACACAGTAAACACTGCTGTTTTATGAATTTAACTCCTTTGAAACGAGCTGCAATATAAACAGACGTTTTAACACAACTCTTATTTAAATCTTTCGGTAGGAAACTTGCAACAAAAATTCAGTAATGTGACAGAACCCCTTGATGTTGCAGTTTGCAATTTTAAACATGCTCTTAGCTGGAGGCAATGCCTTGAGTGCCGTTCACAATCCACAGACGGCATCCTTGCCTTTCCCTTTAATAGCAGATCATGTTTATTATACACATTCCTAGGTCTGCTCAGTCTTCAGCTGTGCTGTACTGAGCTCTGACAAGGAGAGGCCTGGCTGACCCCTCATTCAGTAGACTATGCTCAGTCCGTTTCCCCTCTCCTCGTTTTCCTGGTTTATCTTTTCCACCGGTTCAAAGCTATGACTATACCTATCCTCTCTTTCTTGTTACATCCATAATAGATGCAAAGGCCTTGCCTGCAGTGGGCTTTCTAAGGAGATGTGAATTCCTATCCCCTTAAGATTTGCACAGGGCTGTCTATTAATTCTTGATTGTGAGCACATGAATCTTCCAAATGAAAATCTAAAATAGCCAGAAGAAACACAGCAGGACCATCAGTATCTGTAACAAGAGGAAAGACAGGGAAACATTTCAAGAGATAACACTCAATCAGAATTGTAAAATGGGATCTTGTCTCTCTTATACACATCTTGAGATCCTAATGTGAACCCATATTTTCTCCTTCCAAATGCTGATGGGCCTGCTACCTAGCTCCAGCTGCTTTGACTCATTATAAAACTCAGCTTGTAACACGTTCGAAAAATGAGTCACAATTCCACGCTACAGATGAGCCGGAGCTTACTGCAACTTGATAAAGAAAAGATTGACTCGCCACCGCCTTCTCGAGGGAAATTAGGGATGGGCAACAAATGCTGTCCCAGCCAGCAATGCCCACATCCCATGAACAAATAAAAAAAAAGACCACATCGGGGCAGGAATGGAGGAATGAATTTTATGGACCCCCGGAAACGGGCTAGGAGGCAGTGGGCCCATACAATTACAAAGGGAGATGGGGGCAAAGGGCTCGTTGCCTTCCCGTCGCACCACAATTTATTCGGGGGCAGGATAGGCCAGCAAGGGTTGTCCTGCCCAGATGTCAATTAAGGCCCTTAAGAGGCCTATTAACAGTCATTTAAGGGCCTCTTCCCGCTACCCTGGCATTAAGTTAATGGCGTTTGGGGGGTGGGGTTGTCTCTGCACACTGGGAGATTGCCCACTAAAATGAGACGGCCTCCCTGCGGGGGTCCCCTCCTCTGTGCCCCACAGAGGGCCCTCGCCAGCAAAAGACCCACCACCATGGACCCCCCACCCCCCCACCTCCCAAAATCACTGAGGCCTGCCAGACTGGCCCTGGCAACCCCGCCTCACCTGAGGTCTGGGTCTCCAGCGCCAGGCCTGATACAGTACTGGCAATGGCCAGCACTTCCAGTGACATGCCGATACTACTAAGCTGCCGGCCCTGTGCTTGGCCAGCAGCTCTTGGAGGCGGGATCCCTGTATTTAACGGAATGGGAATCCCAGTGCTGGGCTCTTAATTGCCCAGGTGCTTGTAGAATCACGCTGTTTTGGGGTGGGGGGAGGCCTCCAAATGGCCAAGGCGGGATTCCCCTCCACTAAATTCAGCCCTGAGTGTGCAAGTCTCCCACTCCATTTTAACTGCGTCTCCCTCCACCTGCTTTGTGCCATGTCTGGGGAAGGGTGGTTAAAATTCCGCTCCCTCCTCCTCCCCCCCTCCCCCCGCCCCCCGCCCCCAATCACCCCCATAATTTCTAAATCTCTCTGCCTTGTGACATCTTTTCCTCTCTCCAGAAATTTTGCCACAATCTACCTCTTCAAATATGTCCGCCGCCCTAACTCTTAAACCACCCTGCATTTGGTCTGTCTTTCCCTTCCCTCAGCACCTTTCAGCATTCTGTTGAGTTAAAGATGGTATCTTGTCCTTAAATTTATTTCAGAATCTGGAATAGAACTTGCTGTTTGATCTTTTTTGTTTTGACCAGCTTGCGATCTGTGAATCCAAGGTGCAGCATTTCAGTTGTAACTAAGAGATATTGGTGCTCCCTTAGTTTGCTTATTTCACATTTGATTCTGCATTAATGCTGTTCAGACATTGTATTGAAGCTGGATTTTAAAGTTTGTCAGGTAACAGGGTCACTGGTGAGCATTTCATTTTTACACATCAGCATTCCCACTGTCAGGAACATTTTCCAACTCCTGTACGCTTTTCACCTCATTGACTGAAAGGTTGAGCTTCATTTGATTCCCATTGAGCGTATGGTTGTATAACTGGCAGTTTCCTAATAATTGCAGCCTCTGAATAGTGTGGACAAGTGTTCCCTGCATTACAAGCTACCTGGTCCCTGTTTATCCCTTTACTGATATTATCCCATGCCTCATGATGTGTCACATGTAATGAGTAGCTTTTTATGTTGTCTGATACAACATAAATGAGATGCATGGAGTTCAGTTGATTGAAGATCTCAAACAGGTTTATTTACAGCTAAACTGTTATACAGTGGAGATCTAACTATTTGCAGGACTTGCCTCTTAGTGTTACAGTTAGAGAGTGAGACTGGCAAGATGGCATCCTGGTACTCAGCTTATTAGAATACTAAGATCTTAGACATCACTCTTAAAGGCAATCAGAGAACATCCACCTTCTTTCCAAAGGTAAACTTTGTATGCTAAAAGCAAAAATGTATAAAATTAGATAGCATCAAAATTATTTACACATGGATAGAGATTATAAACTTTGCAAATATAGTGGCTCAAAAGTCCATATATCGTCTCGATGGTTTGACAACTCTTGCTCGGGGAATTTACGTCTCATCTGTTGCTGTTCTTTTTGAAGTTTCTCCCTCTCTTCATTCAGTTTCTGTTGTTCTGCCATCAGCTTGCTAACATACTCTGTTGCTTTTCTCAAGATGACTACTTTTGAGGCCTTGTCATTCTTGGAAAGTTCCGGCACCTCATCTCGAAGAACCAACAGACAATGCTTCCAATTCATTTCTCCTCTGCCTCTTCAAGGCATTGCAAGTCCTTCAGCTCTCATCCTTCATGTCTGAAGGTCTTGGGCTCAAGGTCGAGGACTTGTTAGGGGAGGAGTACTTGGCGTCATGGTGGTACCTGTCCATTTTGGCTCGTTGTGCTGCTGGTGGTTCTCTAGAGAGCAGAAATGAAGGCGCGGTATAGCTGTGGTGTTGCCGTGTTTCCAGACTGCATTGTTTGATGTTGGCCAGAGTCTGCAAGTGGGTTCCAGTCCTTGGAGATTTCCCCTTAGAAATGCTCTCATGGATGTTTATGATGTTGAGATCCTAACACGCTGGTAGTCCTGCCACTGCTGGTCCGCTTGTGCCTACTAGGTGGAATGTTTGTGTTGTCCATGCTGACTTGCTGATTTGCATTGCATTGTTAATGTGCTAGTGCAACGGATGGGTGACCCATTATATGGAGATAACTTGGCAGTTGTCAGTTGTATCATTGATTTCCAATGAATCCGGTACATATCTTTGAGGATTCGGACTGGAAGGATATTTGCACTAGTGCTGGTGTCAGTCTTGACCTCAAGTGTATGTTTGTCAGCTTTGTTTGGGCACATGATTAATAGTGGCATAAGCTTTCATTTGTTGGACTTCATCAACATGTTGTTTCAGGTTCACAATGTGGAATGCCTGTTCATCTTCTGACTGAGATTTGCTCCTACCTGAGTCTTGCCTCAGCTCTGTTTTGCTGTGGACCTCATGTATTGGCTTGCATTTATACAGGTCTCTGGCGCTTTACTTGCTGCTTTTTCCCTGTTGTCTGTTGTTTGCTTCCGACCGTGACTTCTGGTTGTATCTTTTGGAGCCAGAATTCCTGCAAGGCGGGCCCAGTGTCATTTTGCACCGCATGCCTTGCACAGGTCACGAAATGCAGGGCAATTTTGCCATGAGTGGGACAGACGACACTTGGCACACAGCCTGCTTGCTCTTTTAGACCTGGTTATGGTGCCAATACTGTTAGCTGCACCTAGTGCTTGCAGGTGCTGTTGTCCAGCTACAATGACTTTGTATTTCCTACCATCTTCCAGTAGTGCGTCGATGTTGTGACCTTTCATTTTCCCCAAGAGGTCTTTCTGAAATACTTCAATGGATGTTGATACAATCAGCAACTCCATTATTCAGACTGACAGCTCAATTTCTGAAAAATCACATTCGTTGCCCTTACTACAGCATCTACTGACAAACTGGTCTATTGATTCCTGTGGCTGTTTCCTATAGGACATCAATTCCAGGCAGTGAATTCGAAAATTCACTCTCAGTCAGAGCTGATTTTCCAGCACTTTCCATATCTTTCTGTGATCTTTTTGATCCTGTTCAGATAATCCAGAGGTATTGATTCTGTGTAATCCTTCATTTCCAATCGCTATCATTATTTTTACAGCCTGTTTTTCTGGTTCTGTAATTACTTGTTCTGTAAAGCATAATTGCATTCCCTGTTGGAACAGTTGGAACTTGGATAAGATATCCAAGGCTTTCCAGTTCATGCTCGGAAATTTGGTATCCATTTTCCTGCTGTTTTATTGCTTTGAAACTTACTTCAAGAACTTTCTTCTGTGATTCTCTACTGCTTTCTTTTCAAAAAATTATTTTCTTTAGACTGGCTGGTTTGATTGACAGGATAGCTTGTCTGTTTATCTCGCTTCCAGCACTGTGTCTGTTTATACAGCTGTGCAATAGGCATTTCAAGTGCTTTTTTGCTGGAGTTTGTTTATGCAGCAAATCCGTAGGTAATACTTCGGGCTTGAGTGGTTTTAAGAGTTTTTAAAAATTCTGGCTGAGTAAGTGAAGACTCTGCAGTGTTTGCGTGATTTAATGGTTTCCTTTATAGCTCTAGCTGCAAGCTGCATGAGTGGAGGATTTCCATGCTGTTTGCTGTCGGGCGCCTCCTGTAATGGCACCAACCTGATCAGCCTGGGGGAGCCTTTGAAAACAAGTGATCAGCCTGAGATGGGGTTTGGGTTTTCCCTGTTTTTTTTTCTTTTACTGTGCCTTTAAAGAAAATCAACTTTGCAAGCACCTCAAAGCTTTTTCTTTAACTGGGGTTCCTGTACTGACAGCACACTAACTCTCGCGATCACAGTGATTGATTTGCAGCCTGTCGTTCAGCTCTATCTTCTATGACTGGAGGTGAGTTTTTTTTCTTCTTTACATTGTTTGGGCCAGTGTTTCTTTTAACTTTCCCTCATTTAGCTGTAGGTAGTTTTTAAAGCTGTATTCCTGTGGTCTTCAATCTTGGATCTTGTCTTCTCACCACATCTGCCACCATGCAATGAGAAGTTTTTTTATGTTGTCTGCAATATAAATGAGATGTGTGGAGTTCAGTTGATTGAAGATCTCAAACAGGTTTATTGAACAGCTAAACTATTGTACAGTGCAGAGCTAACTATTTGCAGGATTTGCTTCTTGGTGTTACAGTTAGAGTGAGACTGGCATGTAGTCAAATGACTGCAACCTGGCACTCAGCTCATTAGCATACTAAGATCTTAAAGGGACATCACTTTTAAAGGCAATCACACAACATCATGTCAACCATGATAGCTGTTATGTGACATCTTGTGGACCATTATTCAGGGGCACTGTTTCATGGTGACTGAATTAGTCAAATTCTGTTGACTGCATGGGGTTTCAAGATTTGCAATGGTGCTTTGGGCTGGAATTTCATCCTGTCTTTGGCTGAAAACCAGAATTCTTGATTATTATGGGCTTATTAATATTAAAATGTTTTCCGGTTTTCCTCCAGTGCAATATATCCATATAGTAACTGGTAAAAATCACAATCGAAATGGTTGAGCTTCCAAAGTACTAGGGTGCAGAAACACTGGGAATGGTGTCCTGGGGAGGGGTTCTGATGGATGAAACATGGGAATTGTTTCTGGGATGTTGCTATGTGGAAATTGGCTACCTACATTCCAACAGTGACTGCACTGCAGAAATACTTCAGTGGCTGTAAAGCGCTTTGGGACGTCTTGAGATTATGAAAGGCGCTATAGAAGTGCATGGTTTTTTACTCGATTTATCCTGTTGCATATTTAGGTGTCCTGCTGCTGCTGATATTGATTTGTTTAGTTCTATCGCTTAAGCTTTAAGAGCTTCCATGGGTGGGTTGGTTGGTGCATGTCTCCCTGGCGTGATGCCTCGGTAATTATGGGGTGGGCTGCCTCTCTGCCAGCCATCCTTGGGCAGTAGGCCGAGAACAGGACATAGATTTTGAAGAATTTCTGCATCAGCCTCACTTATTTTCTCTTGGCCTTCTTTCTTGGCTGGGAACAGTGGGCGGTGAGCACAGGGACAACACACACAGATTTTTGCACCTTGCTGTGCAAATTGGCTGTCACATTTCCTACATTACCACAATGACTACTTTGCATAAATGTACTTAATTGCAAGCGAAGCATTTTGGGTCGTCCTGAGGGTGTGAAAAGTGCTATATAGTTGCAAGTTCTTTCCCTTTGTTCCTTACTTTCCTTTCTCTCTCTTTGTTTTTCTTATGTCAAACGGACACATGAGATTGACAGAGAGAACAGGAAAAGAATAGAGATGCCAAATGCTGAACTCATCGTATGCATTCAGTCCTCGATCCCCACATACACATGCCAGGCTGCTTGTGATATTTTCCTGTCACTGATTTGGCACGAAACATTGTAAAGATCTAAGAGGCAGATTCCGGTACTTGGACACCACCACATCCCCCACCCCACCAAACAACCGGCTCCTGCCAGCCACTGATCCCACACCCCCAGACCTGCGAAAATCTGGATTATAAAAACACCATTTGAATTCAAAACTATCATAAACAATAAATGCAGTTTTAATTATTCAGACATTGGCCCTGATAATGTAGTGCACATAAGATAGCATCTCACAATCTTTGACAATCTGAGCAGTGCCAGGGTCCACTATTACTGGATTTGGCTTAAATATTTAAACAAGGTTTGGAGAATGAGTATTATAGGAACAGAAGTCGGCCGTTCAGCCCCTCGGGCCATTCTATTAGATCATGGCTGATCTGTAACTCAGCTGCATTTTACCTGCCTTAGCTCCAAAACTCTGATACCCTTACCTAACAAAAATCTATCGATCCAGTCTTGAAAGCTCCAATTGCTCGATAATCCACAGACTTTTGGGGGAGAGTTCCAGATTCCAGGTTCAACATTGGATCAGTGCATCAAGATGCAGAGGAAACCACAATAAAGCTGCTAGGGAGATAATCTGCTGGTGTTTGCAAACAAGCTGTAGTGCATCAGTTGGGGTATTGTTGTGCACTAGTGATAATGGTACTACCTCACTTCTAATCAGTAGCTCAGTTGATAAGACACTGTTCACTGAGGATTTGAATTGTAGCCCAGCGGGATTCCAGGTATAACCCCCAGCCTATGCTGAGATAGTTGATCAGGCAGACTTATGACAGAAGTGCGACATTTAGCCTCAGTGCCCCGTAGTTAAAAGGAGTGAAGTCCTCCAGGATTCCTGCTGCTACTGACACATTTGGTGATCCCTGCTGGGATGTCCAGGTGTCGACAATAGATCCGGACTGGATCATACTCAGCTGTGATGTCCTCCTCTGTCGAATAGCCTGTCAATGTTCACTGTGAAGGCCCACACAGTGGTCACTTGGCAGAGAGACTGGACTAGCCTGCACCGCAGCACTTCCAGGAGAGGAAGCTGAAGGAGGGAATTTTTAAGTAGTGACCAGGGAGACTAAGATAATAGTAAATATGATTGCAGGCAGTGCATGAGCAAGCTATTGAAGGTACTGGTCTTGTCACAACTCAAACTCCAGTAATAATTAGTCTGACAGTGGAAATTGTGCTGTGCTGTGCTTTCCTAACAAAGGCCACCTCAGGGCTGAAAGTGCCTTCAACAAAGCAAATGAACGTGTACAATATTGTGTCAAATTTTGCTGAGAGGAATCTGATGTTGAACAATAAGCAACAGTACTGGTAACCAGATGAGTCTGACCAAGTGTTACTATTTTTCTCGTAAAATAATTATTCTTTTTGTGTGACATTGAACTAGTCACAAATGGGGAACATTTCAGTATTACTGCCTCATCATATCCAGGAGTCGCGATAATGGCCAACCTAAATATATTAACCAGGGCCTGGGTAGGAACAAACGCCTAGTGTTCTCTCAATTTGACGTAGGCCTGAATTGGGCACTGTGTCTTCTGTTGATTTCCTTCTACTTTTGTTTGCATAAGGCAGACTGGGGTCCGCTGACCCCTGGAGCTCCATAGAGACTTTCCAGAGGTTCACAAAATAATTGAGCAATGGTCCGAGGTGGGCATGGTGTGAGCTGGGAGCAGATTGCGGCCTTGACGTGCGGCACAGAGTGGGCTGGCTGTCTTGGACGGGAGTGCTGGGAGCAGCACAAAGATCGTCGGGTAGACCCGCAGTTACCAAGGCTGATGTTGGGTGCCACGTGAGCTTGGCCTTATTCAAGAGAGGGGAGCTTTAACAGCATTATTAAAGCGCTCTTTACATGCTGCACTTTCGTATTCTCTGTATTGTACAGAATTATAATTTAGATGGTGGGGGGTGCCCGTGAGTACTAATTCATTTGAAAAAGGGTCCTGCAACCAAAAGCGTTTGAGAACCACTGACACAAGGTGGCACTTGACTTTTTCCCCTGTTGAGTTCTTCAGTAGATCCCTGGTGTGCATGCACTTCCTATTTCCTTTTTGTCTCCATTCCTCCCATTCCTCCTAATTCCTTAATTAATCAGTCCATCGCTCTCACGAGCATTCTAGATTCAGGATGTACGAGGGTCCTGGACTTGGGACAAATGATATATTATTTGTAAATGTCTTGCAATCAACAAAAAGGAGCCAGTCTTAGATTTTCAAAAAGAAAGATGATTAGTCCAGAGATTCTCATACGTCTTTCATCATGTTAATGGTCTGCACCTGTACGTTGCTACTGCCCAGGGCAGCCCCTGAAGTGTAGATGTTTGATGCTGGAAGGTTCTCTCTGTGGTTGCAATGTTAGACCTAAGATCTTGCAAATTCTGACTGACCGTAGTGCTGCTGCAAACATGGGACAGTGGTGCTTGTGAATAGACCAACCTGGGATGCTGAAGATTACAACAGGAATTGCACAAATACATGCTCTCATGCGAAAGAGAAAGATTTGCGTGTTGAGAGCGAGCCTTCATTGCTCTTCTCTCCTTTGCTGTGTCACAATCATAGTCATAAAATCTTCTGTTCTCTGCTTTATCACCCACCCAATATCTCAGCACTGGCACACACAGATGTACTTTAAAAAGATGCAAAAGAAATGTCTCCTGCTGTAAGACAGGTGGCCACTTGAGCTTAAACACTGCAAAAGTAGGAAGTGAATAATGGCTCTTCAGAAAGGAGATAGCACAATTTTAAAGGATTGGTTTTAGTTTGTTGTCTCCGTGTTTGGTTCAGGAGGTTGACAATCCTGCTGTATTACAGAACTGTGTGGTTTAAAACAGAGATCCCTTTACTAGTTGATGCTGCCAGTAGCACTAATGATCTTCTATGGATCCTTGACCATACGACCATTGCTTTCTTCACCTTTGGATGTGTGAATGTTTATCTCTCCCGTTTATCTCTCCTGTTTCTCACCCACCTTTCCAACCCCCCCCCCCAACCCCCTTCAATCTGAGTCAGCACATTTCTGAAGGCCCACTTGGGGGATGGTTCAGCTCTATAAGCTCTCTTGATGGATACTGGAATTACCTACAGCCACATTGGCCTGAATCCGCATCTTCAGAGTTGTATTGACGTAACTGCAGTGCGAAGGTGATGGCTTCACTCATCAGAAGTTTGCTTTGTATGTTGTACACTTTTTTTTATCCCTGTAGCCTCATCTGAAATTAAGGGAGATAGACCCAAGGCAAAGCCTTCACTTCCATCATGTTATCCCTTCAAAGACTACGTTGTTGCCAGTCTGGGCATCAAGTCACACTGCCACATATTGTACTTCTAAACGCAATTACTGAGGAGAAATTTTTCTCCGTGTGAGAATCCAGTGCAAAGCCTCGCCCACCAGCAATGCATCTGAGGAAAGGCGGGTGCCACAGCCCCGGATTTTCCCTGTGCGTGATTTAAACAAAAATACACTCCCGTTTGGAAGCACGCAAGTGGCAAATTTGGCCTCTAGTGTGAAAGTAGAGCAGCGTCACTGATCCAGTGGTTCAGTTCCTTCCTTGGGTTCTTGCTAGCTCTGAAGGCTGGGGTTACCATCACAGTTCCAGTGGAGACTCCTGGCAGAGGAAACAGAAAGCTGACATGATCGACCTTCGAATGGTATTTCACCTTGAGGTGATACTTAGCTCCAGTGCATAAATTTAGGAACAAGAGTAGGCCATTCAGCCCCTCGAGACTGCCATTCAATTGGGTCATGGCTGATCTGCTTCTTAACTCCATTTACCCATTTTTTCTCCATATCCTTCGATATTCTTACCTAACAAAAATCTGTTAATCTAGTGATGTCAGCTGTGGCTCATTAGGTAGCTCTCTTGCCTCTGAATCTGAAGGTTGTGGGTTCAAGTCCTACAGTGGAGACTTGAGCCCAAAGTCTAGGCTGACACTCCAGAACAGTCCTGAGAGAATGCTGCCATGCTGGTGGTGCTACTTTTTGGATGAGATGCTAAATCAAGACCCTGTCTGCCTTCTCAGGTGGATGCAAAGATCCCATGGCACTATTTCGAAGAAGGGTTAGGGGAGTTATGCCCGGTGTCCTGACCAATATTTATCCCTCCATCAACATCACTAGAAACAGATTATCTAGTCATTATCTCATTTCTGTTTGTGGGACCTTGCTGTGAGTAAATTGCCTGCCATGTTTCCTACATTACAACAGTGATTACATTTCATATGTACCTCATTGTCTGTAAAGCGCTTTGGAACGTCCTGAGATTGTGAAAGACGTGAGAGAAATGTACGCCCTTTTTCTTCATCTTGAAAGCTCCAATTATCTCAAAATCCACAGACTTTTGGAGGAGGGAGAGAGTGCACAGTTGTCTGCTTACCAATCGGTCAGTGCTTAATCATGGCAAAGTTAAACTCATTCATATTTACATCTGCCCTTTCTCTGTCAGAATGATATCAGAGTCATAGCATTCTGCATCATTGTGGAACTCGCTCATAACATCCTCATGGCCAATGTCTTCTTTCCCAAATGGGAGGAGGTGGCGGGGGGGGGGGGGGGGGGGGGATGGCGGAGGGAAGGTGGTGAAGGTCCTTGATACTAGGATCATATTAAATACAAATTAAATTCAGAAACAGCTGTCCAGTTAAAATGAAAACAAAATGCTATTGTTGAAAATCCCAAATTAAAACTGAAAATGCTGCAAATACAGTGGGTCAGTATACTGTCTAAAAGGAAAAGAGACAGTTCAACCCTTCAGCTAGAACCATTCACCAGGATTGGCCATTTTTCCGAGTGATGGAAATCCACTGTGTCTTAACCCATTGAAGACAACACCACACAAGATGGGACCTTGGAATCAAACCCCTCGAGTTCAGCTAATGTTTAAAATCAGAAGTGTGAATGATCAGCATAAGGGAACTAGACACATTTGCATGAAATTCCGTTACCTGTTATTTAGTAGGAGACAATAGCCTGTTAATTATCAACAGGTTTCCAGCTGCATTTAAACAGCAGACGGAAAACTTTGATATGAACGTGTGAGGTGTTTGTACCTTAATCACTGCAATTTCAATGTTTAAGCAATCATTGTATTCAACAGGTGGTTTTTTTGCCAATAACGTTCATTCTACATTGATATATTCTGACCAGCTGGAAATTGCTTTCAGTAGCTTGATCTGCAGTGAATTATGAATTGCTCATCATTAAAGAACAGCTGCATGCCATATTATCCCTGTTAAAATTTTCAAGATCTACAATTAAAAAATCTTTTGCACTAACCTCGAGCAATTTTCTCGAGTCTCATTTTACTAGATCTGTGTAATTCTGCTGCAGCTAATTATCCCTCATTTTCTCTTAATAAATTACAGAATTTGGAGACTATGTTGAGTGGTGGTGTTGGTGATAGGCTAGACACTGGTCTTTCACTTCTGGGATTGATGGCATGAAAGTCTCTTCTGTCCGCCGGCTGTAAGTGTTCAATGCAAATTGAGTTTGGGGCAATCGTAACACAGTTTCTAGTGAACATGATCCAGACAGCACAAAACAGCTCTTAATTCTGGACTAATTAGCAACTAAATTGGCAATCTCACTCACAGAGGCCGAAGACTGTGGGAAATATAAAAATGTTGTACAGGTGCAGTGTGGCGATGATGTTCTGTAGCTGAGGGCTGGGGCATGTTATTTGGACAGAGTGAGCTTCATACTGTATCTGGCCTGGGAATGCTTGATATTGGCACTGCTACTAACATTGCTCATTGAATGCAAAATTTACTCACAACAAATAGCAAGCATTGAAAGGGATTAATCAAATAATTGAGTCAAACAACTTCTGCCCTTGTTATTTTAGTTGCTGGCAGAAAATAACCTGTTTTATCTTTGGAGAGATAAACAGAGTTGACGTTTCGAGTCAGATATGACTTCTTCAGAGTATTTCCAGCACTTTCTGTTCTTCCAGCATCTGCAGTATTAATTAACCTGTTTTATCTACTTGGCTATTGAAAGCCTGTTAAATGAGGTTAGTATAAAATGCCACAATTTATCTCCCTAATCTATCCTGCAAGCACTGCTACTATCTCTGTGTGATGCACATTGAAAGAACAGTCCAGTGTCTTCTCCTTCGTCTAAAAAATAGACACTTGCATTTATATATAGCGCCTTGCAGGACCTTGGGATGTCCCAAAGCATTTTACAGCCTGTGAAGTAGCTTTGAAGACTAGTCACTGTTGTAATGTAGGGAACACAGCAGCATATTTGTGTACAGCAAGCTCCCACAAACAGCATTGCAATAATAGCCAGGTAATCAGTTTTTTAGTGAGGCTTGTTGAAGAATAAATACTATCCAGGACAATCTCTCCCTCGAAATAATGCAGTGGGATCTTTTATGTGCACCTGAGCAGAAAGGCAGGGTGGGGGGTGGGGGTCTCAGTGTAACCTCTCATCCAAAAGATGGTATCTCTGACAGTGCAGCACTCCCTCAGTAATGGAAGTGTCAGCTTAGATTTTGTGCTTAAGACCTGGAGTGGGCTTTGAACCCACATGATCGTCTAACTCATAGACAAGAGTACTACCTGCTGAGCCACAGTTGACATTGCTATCGTAGATCATTTCTGCATTAACAATTACACTGTGCTGCATGAATTACATGACTTTAGATGAGTATGTACATGGTTTACCTGATGTGCCACTCAGCTGTAAAAGCCCAAGTTCCATTCTGCAGTGTGCATTGAATTAACTGAACTCAGCCAGTCCGACAGTTGTGGTGCTCTGGTTGATAGCAGTGCTGCTCGGCTATGGGCTGCGAATGGTGACTTGGTGACTGAGGCTGGAAAGTGGACATGGATAGATGGATGGATGGATGCTGGGTGAAAACGAAGGTCAGAATGCCCAAAAAGATCGTCTGTGATTTCAGGAAGAGAAACATTTTCTCCCACCTTTGTTGTGTGTCCATAGTAATGAACAATTGCCAGTGTTTTCTAATATTTTATACACTACCCTCATTCATGAAAGTAGCTTTTTCATAGTTGCAGTTTTTTGTTTTAAAACTCTCTATTCATTTCTCTTCCCTTCTGCTCCTGAAGAGGTTGTTTCCTTGCTGGGGCAAGATGCCATAGACACCAAATGCTCTGCAGTTCTCCAACTTCTACCTCTGGCTGATGTCAACTATGTCCGCATAGGTGAGGGATTGAAGCTGGTATCCTGCTGGTCTGTAGGGCTTAGCCAGACACTCACTGCCTGAACCAGCAGATGCGTTAGGGAGCTGGAAGTGGAGCTCCCCTGGCTTTGTTTTCTACGTTCCCATATTCTCTCAAAGCGACCGGTTGTGGTAACAAAAAGATTCCAGTCTTGTGCCCAGTGTGTGGACAACTGAAAGGAGAACAGTGCCCTTTGTAGTAACCTGAGTGGGACTCTGAGGTTTTTTATGTTTTTTGTTTGACTGAAGAGCAGAACTAATTCTGTGCAAGATGTGAGCAGAAGCACTGTGAAGCCTATCAGATCTCTGACTGGAAAACTGGAGAGGTTTTAATGATGTTATCAGTCTGTGGGAAATCATAAACAACATGACTAAGAGAAAAAGAGGAGAAAGCATTTGCATTTATATAGCATCTTTGTTGATCTCAGGATGTTGCAAAGCACTATACAGCCAATGAAGTGCTTTTGAAGTGTAGTCACTATTGTATACTATTGCTTAAATCAAGGCTATTTGCCTTTGAGTGTTAATATTTCCAAGGATGTTTCCTTAGAACTGCAGCTGGAATCAAATTTTCGATGAAATAAAGCTGGCTTGCCCAAAACAATAATAGCCACTCTGCCCTCAAAAAATGGTCACCCAAAGTTGCTGGTATTTTACCATTGCAGTAATCATTATCTTGTCCTTGCTACGCAGGTTTTCCATTCAACCTTCTTTTGTGTACTTTTAAATGGGGAAATTGATTTGTGTGGCTTAAAATTCCATGGCAATTCCTGCAGATTTCTACACTGAGCGCATATACTTTGACTTGCAGCCCAAGTCCAGCTAAAATGTCCTCGGGCAAAGGTTTCCTTTCTGCGTTATGTGTAACGAAATTGTAAATCTAATTATGGAACAGCATGTTCACCGTTTCAGTACACGTAAAAGACACAGTAAATCTTCCTCCTTCCCCTGGGGCCATGAAAAAAGTGATGGGCTGTGAGGGGATCTGAATAATAACAAATTATTTGTGGCAGCAAATTACTGGCTCTATCTCTGTGTTTAAAAGTGATGAGCCGAAGGCGCCCCCAGTCACCCCTCGATTCATCTTTTTCGAATTCGACTGGCAGCTTCTGCAGATGTAAATCTGATCACAAGATGTTCATGGATTCGGGAGAACATTAAACCCATCTAGAAAGACCATATTGTTCCCTCCCCCCTCCCCCCCCCCAGCCGAATTGCAGTGTCACATTGTCTATCACACGATTCCAGGGTCTCCACCTCTACTGCTCTTATATTAAAATCTAATCAATGTATTGCTTACTTTCTGCATGAAGGACTTCTTCCCATCGTTCCTAAATTTGCAATTTACTAGCTTTGACCCGTGTCCCTTTGACCTTCTCTCACAATTTAATTGGAAGTAACATTCCAGATTTGCCTTCTTTCATTTCCTTCACTATCTTACATACCTCTGTAAGGTCACCTCCTTTCCAGGAGAAACCCAAGTTTCTCTCGTCTTTCACCTCATAGCTCATCTCCACACTGCTTCTCGCACTTGTGTCCCTTGTGTCTGGACAACCACAGCTTAACACAATACTTAAGGTGCCATCTGACCAGAGCCCTTTGATCATAACTTCCTGTTGTATTTGACTCTTTTGGCTGTGTAGTTCATCATTCTGTTGTTGGTTACCGCTTTGTGTTGGTTGAACATGTTGAGTGTCGGAATATAATAAAGCAGGCGACAAAAAAGGCTGTTCTACCCTTGTTCTACTGACCGTGAAGATTGACCTTAGCAAACATTCCTTTATCAACATCCCCCTAAATACTTTCCCAAAGACCATTGGACCATAAACACTCAATGTTAGCTTATGTGGGTTGTCTGATGCTCACCAAGGTGAAGGATTTTAGTGGGACAGAATGAAACACTTCCATTTCACTAACCAGGCCGGCTTTTATTGCCCATCCCTAATTGCCCCATGAGAAGGTGGTGGTGAGCTGCCAATCTTGAACCACTGCAGTTCATGTGGGGTAGGTATACCCACAGTGCTGTTAGGAAGGGAGTTCCAGAATTTTGAACCTGTATGTTCTATGGTGTTTTACACCTTTTGACATGTGGTCACTGTTGTAATGTAGGGTACATGGCAGCCAATTTGCGCACAGCAAGGTCCCACAAATAACATTGAGGTAATGACCCAATGATGTTGATTGGGGGATAAATATTGGGTAGGACACCAGGAAGAACTCCCCTGCTCTGAGATGACATGTCAGTGCCTAACCCGCTGTGTTACCCAATTCCCCTCATTTGTATTTTGTAAGTAAAATTATGGAAATCACCTGGATTAGGGGAGGGTAGCTCCAGAAAAATGACAAGATGGTCACTGTAGTACTTACGGTTGTTCATCAAATTTGCTGTTTCTGATCTTCATTTTCACAAGGTCATGCAACAATTCATCTTTGATAAGATTTTCATGTTCTGCAAGTGTCACGGTATTCAACAGAAGTATAGTTTATAGTTTGAATCGCAAACTGGAGAACTCTCATTGCCGAGCTCTTGAGGCTGAAATCCATTCACCTCATATAACCAAGCTGAACTGTTGGTGGATCTTCCCTTCTTTGTACTTGGATTTAATGAAGAATAATGTACTTGTTCTTGCTAAGACCATTCTGCCTCACTGAAAAGCCCAACAAGTGTAGACAGCAGTGGTGCTCAAACAGAAGTCCCATACACACAAAATAGCAAGTATATTGTACCCAGTTGGCACAGCAGCTTATTAGGGCAATCATAGTGAATAATACACTGCAAGCCTTATTAGAATGCTCACATTGATACAAGCAGTTCTTTTTTGTCCTTTACAGTAATTTTGAACTCCCCAGAATGCCAGAAAAAGAACAACATATATATAGTGCCTTTAACAAAAGTCACCCCAAAGCACTTCAGAGGCATCACTAAAACATGACCACCAAGCAAGAGATATTAGGAGGGGTAATCAAAAGCTTGGCCAAAGAGTTAGGTTTTAAGGAGAGGGAGTTGGAGCAGCAGCAGGAATTCCATAGTGAGGGGCCTGGTTGGTTGGAGGCCCAGACATCAATGATGAGTAGAAGGGGAGAGAAGATTAAGAGGCCAGTCGGAGGAATAGAGGAGTTTGGATAAAGTGGTTTTAGGGCTGGAGGAGATTACAGAGTTGGTGTCATGAAGGGATTTAAACACAAGGATGAGAATTCAAAATTGGAGGCATTGGGGGACTGAGAATCAGTGTATATCAGTGAAAGCATATGTGGTGAGCGAGCAGGACTAGGATAAGGGCAGCAGAGTTTTGGATTAGAAAGATAAAAGAAAGACTTGCATTTATATAGCACTTTTCAAAGCGTGTCTCAAAGTGCTTTTCAGCCAATGAAGTACTTTTGAAGTGTAGTCACTGTTGTAATTTAGGAAACACACCAGCCAATTTGAACATAGCAAACTCCCATAAACAGCAATGTGATAATGACCACATAATCTGGTTTTGTGATGTTGATCGAGGAATAAATATTAGCCAGAACACCTGGTCTTCTTCAAAATATTGCCATCTGAGAAGACAAACAGGGCTTTGATTTAACATTTTATCCGAAAGACAGCACCTCCAACAGTGCAGCACTCTCTCAGTACAGCTGAAGGTTCCTGTGGATGGAAGATGCGAGGTCAGGCAGGACAGCATTGGAAATGTTGGGCTGGATTTTAAGTGACAAAAATAATAGCAGCACGCACATGTGGGCTGCACACCGCTGAGCCGCTGCGATCTACCGTGTGGCGGCTCATTTAAATACCCGGCTTGGCCCGCCACCTCCCCCACCCAATCACATGGCCTGTCCAACGCCAGCAATGGCGTCAGCTGCCTGTGTGCAGGCATTGGCGCCATTTTTAAAGGGCAGCCCTGCCGGTTAATTTAAATTTTTAAAGGGGTCCCACCCCCCCCCGCCCACAATGTACCGAATAAAATTTTAATGCTCCCCATTTCCCACCCCCCAATAACAATAACATTAAGTATCTGCCCTCTCCACCACCCCCCCCACCCCAAAAACATTTACCTTACAAATATGGCCTGCTCCTACCCCAAGACTGTACAAAGTTCACAGTTCACACCTTCCCACCATCCCCTACACTGATGACGATAATTTGACCCCATTTCCCCCCAACAATTCTAGGCTCCACCCCCTACTTCACCACCAGTGTCCCGCCTGCTTTCCCAGATGGAGAATTGAAGGTGTGAGAGTAGTGGCTGCTGCTCTGAAGATTGCTGCTGGCCCAGAAGATGCCAGGTAAGTGTATTGTAATGTATTCATTAACATATTTAACTGTAGGTCCCGTTGCCCAGCAGCAAGGGGGAGGGCTGCCATGGAGCCTCGCCACCGCTGGGAGGATCAGGCCCAGCACTCCTGGCGTCGGGCTCCGTGGTGGGCCGCTGCCGAAACAATCTTCCGGCCTGCCCTGCCACGGAACCCGATGTTGGGAGCCCTGTAAAATCCAGCCTGTTGAATGTGCCGATGACAAAGGCAGGAATGTAGAGTTCAACAGCAGCTAGGTAGAATGCAGAGGCATTTAAACTGTGGTAGCTTTGAACAATTTATAATACTTGTGTAGTGTCCCATCACTGTAATACTTCAGAGTGACCCTGACTATTGTTAGGTTGGTAACCATGCCTTGTCAACAGAATCCAACAAGCATTGGCTGATGCAAATGTTGGTCTGGCTACCAGGATAGTTCCCGACTGTTCAGATAATGCCATGGGATCATTACCTTACTCACATGAGTTTTTTTCTGCAAGGGTAACCGTTCGTCACCTTTCTTGCAGGACACCTATAGGGGTAAAGGTGGTGCGATACCAGTTATGTTGCCAGACATTTGCACTCTGGGTGGCACCATCCTATTGTAACCTCATCACTCTGTATTTGCTGATGGTATAATGGGTAAATGCAGTGGTGCTGACCCATACAAATCAGGAAGGTACCAGGTTCAATCCCAGATGTTTGTCGAGTTGACCAATTTTTGTTGGCCTGCAGGGAGATAACTGTCTTTTATGTGACAAGTTAAGAAAAGAAATGAATTACCTAGATTCCTGACCACTGTGCACTCCTACTGCCTGAATTGTACAATTAAGGCTCGATAAGGCCATGGTCAGTGCCACAACTCTATCCTTTTCTATACTAGCTGTCTAACCTGACAAATTATGTGGTCAATTTTTGAACAAATCAAACCAATGGATCTCCCCATCCACTTCAGTATATCCTTGGCCACCATGCCGTGGGGATTGAGTGCCTGACTAACTTAAATTTTGTTTGGGGTCAGGTATGAGGTATACACTGAAGAAATTACATTTATATGGCACCTTCATCATGAGAGTATGTCCCAAAGAGCTTCAAAGCTATGTAAGTACTTCTGAAGTATAGGCACTGATCTAATATAGGAAACAATTTGAGCACCGCAAGGTCCCACAACCCATAATAAGATAACTGACCATATAATCTGTTTCGGATGGTGTTGGTTGAGCGATAAATGTTGGCCAGGACACCGGGGAGAACTCCCATCATCTTCTGTTAGTATCATGGAATCTTTCATGTCCATTTAAAGGCAGGCTGGGCCTTGGTTTAATATCTCATCTGAAAAAGAGAACCTCTGATCGTGCAACACCCCCCTCAGTACGGCACTGAAGTGTCAGCTGAGATTACATACTCAAGTCTCTGGAGTGGGGCTTGAACCCACAAGCTGACAAGGCAAGAATGCTACCTCCTGAGCACAACTAGCACTGAACCAGTGAAACTGCTCACGGTGAGTAGGAGGATACAATCTGTTATTTGCATCTATCTAGCATCCTATTGGAGTTGCCCGTGCTGTTCCTGTACATAGCATTGTCTGCTGTCTGACACTACTGCTGTATTGTGCCACTAGTCACCCCAGTTGCCATTAGCCTATTACACAGCACCTTAAATATTGTTCCCCATGTACTGCCTTGCTCTCAGCAATATCAACTCACCTGTCGAGTAAAATATTAAAACCTTATTTGAAGAATACTAAAATGATTGAAGAAATCTTATTCAGGAAAACATTAAGATCTCAACTCATTTAATTACATCTAGTTAAATATTGAAACATTTTGGGAAAAGTGGGAAAAAAAATCAATGTTTAAACAATTCAAAGAAACCAACCCGGAGCAGTCATGACTCCAGAGGCTTGATATCATGCATAGAAATATTTTTAATGTGGAAAATAAGGCAAATCCATTATATATAAAGTTAAAAGCAATGGCGAGAGGAGGTTAGTAGAATATGTTCTCCATGCAGAGAGGCTGTAATGTCTCTCAGGTAAATATAAAAGAACCCATGATACTATTTGAAGACAGGAGTCTTCCCGGAATCAATATTTATCCCTCAGCTGGCGCCTAACATTGCAGTTGTGGGATCTTACTGTGCATACATTGGCTGCCACATTTCCAACATTGCAACAGTAACTATTTTATTGGTAGTGCTTTGAGATGTTCCAAGGTCATGAAAGGTGCTACACATATGCAAGGTTGTCTTTTATGTTTGGATCTAAAGCTCCATTTAGAATCAGCATTATTACTGCACAGAAAGAAGCCATTCAGCTCATCAAGTCTGTGCGGGCTCTCCATAGAGCAGTCCAGCTCGTCCCATTCCCCATCCCTGTATTCCTACAAGTTTATTTCCTTCAAGAGTCCATCCAATTTCCTTTTGAAATCATTGATCATCTCTCGAGTTGTTAGAGCTGGTGACTGGGGGCAGGACACCCAATGACTGCTCACTTTACAATGGGAAAACCCGATTGTGGGGACACCAAGAGACATGACCAGAAATGAGTGACAACAGTTCACATTTTAACAGGGCAAAACACTATAGACAATGTTTTCTGTCTCTTAAAATGGAGTATATGATATCCATGGTATATATGTCACAACATTTATGCATTTATATAGCACCTTTAATATAATAAAATGTCGCAAGCTGCTTCACAGCAGCTTTATCAAATACAATTGAACACTGAGCCACTTAAGGAGATATGAAGGCAGATGACCAAAAGCTTGGTCAGACGTAGGTTTTAAGGAGCATCTTAAAAGAGGAAAGAGAGAGGGAGAGATTTAGGGAGGGAATTCCAGAGCTTGGAGCCTCAGCAATTGAAGGAATAGCTGTCAATGGTGGAGCGATTAAAATCGAGGATGCCCAAGAGGTCAGAATTAGATGAGATGAGATCTCAGAGGTTTGTGTGGCTGGAGGAGATTACAGAGCTAGCGTGGGGCGAAGTGATGGAGGGATTTGAAAACTGGACTAATAATCCAGGGAACATCAGTTAAAATCCCACCATCATTGTTTGAAAATTTGAATTGAGCTTTTCTTCAAAAATCTGGATATAAAAAGCTTGTACCAGTATATTCGATTGTTGTAAAAAAAAAACTAGTTCACAAATGTTTTTAGGGAAGGAAATCCTACATCTTTACCTGGTCTGGTGTGACTCCAGCCTCACACCAATGTAGTTGGCTTGTTAGGCCACATAAGAGGTCAATCAGTTGTCATAGAGATGGTCAATAAATGCAGGCCTTGCCAGCGATGCCCACAGCCCAAAGATGAACAAAAAATGTTTTCAGTATATACTGAATTTCATGTGGATGTTGTTTTCTGCCCAAGGGGCTGATGATACATGTTAAGTTATAGCCCAATATCAGTCGCTCTCTTCAATAGATGGTAAGTTTGGAGAAACAAAGAGAAATCTCATTCATTATCGACTGTCGCTGCTGCTGCCTGTATCCATTCTGTATGGTTCGAATGACCTCTGGCACTGCAGAGAGATGCTGAATTTCATGTGTGAATGATGACTTTGTTTCCCATTGTAGCAGTTGTGAAACCTTGTTATACTGCACTCCCGTCAACCATTTCAGTATATTTTATATCTGGGATCGCTTGAATATTGATTCCAAATCTTTCATTTCTACTTCTTTTTGAATATTATCTTCCAAACCATGCTGTTGGACAATCCAATTAAGACGCTTCGCATATCTTTCCTGCAACAGTGGCTAAACGTCAGTCGTCCTTCGCTGTGAAACCTGAACAAAGTACTCTAGATGGGATCTGCTGAAGACTGTATATAATATGGTAGAGTTATGCCGGACTAAAATGACTTACAAGGACTACGTTCATATTCAGTTAGGATCAGCTACTCCCAAGCTAGGAAGAATAATTTATATTAGAGGCCAGACAACTACTTCTAGTTTTGTGAGGCGGTGCGAGGTGCTATCAAGTTAATGATATAGTCCAGCAGAAGAGGGTGGAAAATAAGAACAGTTTAATCAGGTGTGGGTGCAAAAGGAGACACTACTGTTTGATCCTGAATGATAAAATGAAATCGGAGCTTGTGCCCATTGGATAACTGATGAAGAGAAGTCTGGTCAGACACAAGAAATTTGAGTCTGTTACAGTGATTGCTTTTCCCAGCTGGTACTCCTCTTAAAGTGGCAGAGACATAATGAGATAATTGACACACAGACTCCCAGCTCAGGAGTGACAGAGACAGCATGATTGGTTAGAAATTTCTCCTGATGAATTTGATTTACTTAGAAGCTGAAATGAGTGTTAAACTGTGGTGACAGCTACATAATATCACTAATGAAATCCAGAGCTCTACCTGATGATGCTTTTTCTTCCCCCTGCAGAATGACAAGTGATAAATTGAAGTGGTGATATGAATTACAAAGGATAGCACTAATCAGTCTCATCCTGTGCTGCTTCAGAATGCGAATGTCTGTTGAATCTTACACATGGGAGATTGTCCAAATTAAACAAAAACGTGAATTATGTCACATGAATAGAGAATAGCACACTAGAATCCATTGATTATAGAAAGTATCTCACGAGGGAAATGAAACTTACAACCTGCCTGTGATTGCAGTTTCATTTCTTCAATATGACTAACAAAGGAATATATAGATCTTTCAGTTCCTGCGCTTACTGTAGTAGGCAGATAGCTGTCTGTATTGTAATGTGATGTTGGTTGAACTTTTAAAAGGGAAGATTATTCCGGGGTTCTGACCAGGGATTGTGCAGCTTGATCTCTGAGGGTTGTAGAGGGGGAGTTTATTGGCTGGTGCTTTATGCCTTGGGATGAACTGCCTCTCAAAATATGTTTCTGCTCTTTTTTTTGTTTGGTAATGAAGCATGCTGTAGAGACAGGAAGTAAACTTAAAGTCTATACAACATATAGAAGATGAAGTAATGATAAAATTGAGGTGTTTAAGAGGATTTGATAGAGCATAGGATATTGCAGCCCTTCGAGCTTGTGCCTGCTCTTTTGAAGAGCAATCCAGTTAGTGTCACTCCCCTGCTCTTTCTCCACATCGCTGCAATGTTTTCTCCTTCAAGTATTTATCCAATTCCCTTTGAAAGGCCACTACTGAATCTGTATCCAGCACTTTATCAGGTGTATTGCATTCCAAATCCTAATCGCTCATTGCATAAAAAAATCTTTTTCTCATATTGGTTCTTGTGCCGATCACCTTAAATCTTTGTCCTCTCATTATCGATTCTTCAGCCATTGGAGACAGTTTTTCCTTATTTGCTGTATATAAACCATTCAGGATTTAAATACCTCTATCAAATCTCCTCTTAGCGTCTCTGCTCGAAGGACATCTACCCCAGTTTCTCCAGTCTATTCACAAAACAGTAATCTCTCATTCCTGTAACTGTTCTAGTAAATCTCTTTTGTACCCTCTCCAAAGTTTTCACATTCCTCCGAAAGTGCAGTGCCCAGGAATGAATGCAGCCGTCCAGCCGGGGCTGATCTAGTGTTTTCTATAGGTTTCGCATAACGTCCTGGATTTTGTATTCTATGCCTCTATTTATGAAGCCCAGGATTCCTTTTGATTTATTAATTGCTCTGCTAATCTGCCTGACCACACCTACCCCCCCCCCCCCCCCCTCACAGTCTCTCTGTCTTGCACCCCCTTTAACATTGTATCATTTAGCTTATATTGTTGTTCCTACCAAGGTATATCATTTCACAATTTCCCATTCCATCACCCTGTTTGTGTCCTCTTGATGTTTATTATGATTTTCCTCACTGTTTACTACACTTCCAAGTTTTGTGTCATCTGCAGATTTCAAAATTCTGCCCTGTACCCCCAAGTCTGAAATATTAATCGATATCGGAAGCAGCAGTGCCTCTTGTACTGAGCCTTGGGGATTGCCACTATAGACCTTTCGTCAGTCTGAAAATCAGCCATTCACCACAAATCTCTCTCTTCTCTCCCTTAGTCAACTTTATATCCATGCCCCTACTGCTCCTTTTATCCCATGGGATTCAATTTTGTTAACAAGCCTATTACATGGTACTTTATCAAACAACTGTTGAAAGTCCATATATAAAACGTGAACTGCACTGCCTTCATTCACCCTCTCTGTTACCTCATCAAAAAATGAAGTTCGTTGAATATGATTTGCTCTTAATAAATCTGTAGTAAATAAACAGAAACTATTTCCTCTGGTGGGGGGAGTCTAGAACAAGGGGGCATAACCTTAAAATTAGAGCTAGACCATTCGGGAGTGACGTCAGGAAGCATTCATTCACAGAAAGGGTAGTGGAAATCTGGAACTTGCTCCCCCAAAAAGTTGAGTTTAAATCAATTGAAAATTGCAGAACTGAGATTGACAGATTTTTGTTAGATAAGGGTATCTGGGGATATGGAACCAAGGCAGGTAAATGGAGTTAATATAGAGATCAGCCATGATTCAATGGAATAGTAGAATAGGCTCACTGGGCTGAATGGCCTACTCCTGTTTCTATGGAAAACTACTGTTGGTGCCATTGATTAGAGCTGCTATTTCCCTACATTACAACAGTGACTATACTTCAAAAACACTTTAGTGGCTCTATTGCGCTTTGATCATCCAGAGGTTGTGAAAGGTACTATCTAAATATAAGTTCTTTCTTAGTAGGCCATTGCATATTACTTGTCTGATATTATTCTGTCTTTTTATTTTAATTGGTTTAACACCTCTGCTAAAATAGCAAGCAGGGAGTATCAGGCAAGAACGATAACTGTGCAATGATTTCGCCAATAGTAGTTTATATTTTCCTGAGCCAGAAATGGGAATAATTCTAAACACAATTCTTAAAGGGTTTGAGGTTTGAAATGATGCAGAAGTTCGATGTGTAAGTGCAAAGCAGATTGGTGGGATGGAGGTTTTTTGGATTTCACTCATTGCACTGAGCTCCCTGGAGTAGTTGTTAGAAGAAGCTGGAATCTCCAGTGGTTGGAGGGGATTAGTAAAGCTTGGAAGAGAATGTGTTCCAGCCAGCTCTCGCAGGTCTAGCTCAGAGAAGCTTTAGCAGACGGATTGGAAAGAGATTTCTGACCCCTCTCTATGCCAAGTTACAGTTGGTTAACGTTTGATAGAGATGGGTGAATGTGGAAGCGAATAGAAGAAATGGACCTTTGAAAACAGTTGATAAATTGAGCTGAAGTCACTCTTGGGCCAACAATGTGATAAATCTAGATAAGAGGTAAAGATACGATCATATACCACAATAATGGCTCACCAGCCAGGTATTTCTAACAGTGAGGGAGTTCAGGACAGAGTGATATATTAGATAAGGGTTCCTCCTGCTTTGAAAAGAACCTAAATCCTCTTGGCAAGCATCTGTTTTGCTGTGAAGCTTTCACTGCTTGCCAGACTTTCTCACATTTCTGGGTGACTCAATTGAGCCCTATTTCCTAATCGTGCAAAAGATGTGACTAAAGTTCAGTCCCACCTGGGGAGCCCTAAAGAACAGCAAAGCTGCGAAATATGAGAGCTGCATCACAATTGACTGGAAAAGCTGCATGAAAGGAATGAGAAAAAAAACAAGTAAGTAAGCAAGTAAGGGCCTTGGCAAGGCTGAAGCTTTCTTCCTATCTGATCCATCAAGGGTAGAAACAAAACAAAGCTGAGGGAAGAGGGGAACAGACACAAAGGCGACAATACAGAGCAAGGCATCTGTGCTGAACCTTCTTTGGCAAAAAAAGGGGAATAGATTGGAAATTTAGGTGAATGGGATTCAATGCGTGTAAGCATCAGGATGCTATTGGAAAAGTCATACTGACCAATAACCTAATCAGTTGTTTATTTCTGTTCTGATATTCTTCGAGCAATAGTAGGTTTTGGTGATAAAAGGAAAATAAAGGATAAACAGATAATTTGACGTACAGCCCCAGATGCACTGAGATAGAAATACCTCATTTGTTTATTGGGTGAAGTTTTATACACTGATTAAGGAAATTCTTGAACACACAATTTCCCGTCTTGCAAGAGCTGACCACAGTACAGTCAAGTAGTCTTACTGTGCAGGGAGACACCTGGAAAATGGGCAGTTGGGTGAGCTATAAAAGTGCCTGTGGAACCTTCCTGAGAAAGAATTCAGCTCCTTCAGGGCAAGTGAGGATAAAGTTGTTGGGGAAATGGGTGAAATAAAAAGTGCTGGAACAATTCTAAAGTTGGATTTCCTTCCAATAACTGAACAGAGACTGACAGAGCACAACACGCCGGTTTAATGTGAGGTTGGTAATGTATCCTACATGTCTACTGATCTATTTCAGGAGAATCCACCACCTTGGTAAGCTGACTTCTAATGTTGTAGGCTTATCTCACAACTAAACTGCTCCATTACCTGATCTGGTGATCCATGAGGGCAAGAGGAGATCATCCAGCATCAGATGTTTGGCTCTTGCTTTTTTGGCTGCGTTTCATGCAAACAACCTTTCTTAAAAAACGTATATATATATTTAAACTTTCCTCCATGCTTTTTCTTGCACCATTCTCCCCTTGATCAAAACCTAACTCACGCGCTCACTCACGTGCATCTCATCTTGTGCCCTCCTCCCCTGAAAAGTTGCCATATGAACGACCTTGGGCATTTTACAGTTGGCCAGTTACACTTCACTGGATTTGCCAACAGTTGTGACCTTAAAAGGACAGGGCAAGTTAGCAGGTGCACATCGCAACCATGCTGCGGACTCCAGACTGCCTTTGAGCAATGCCACAGGAGATCCTGTTAACTCAAGCTAAGTAGTGCACGTTGTCCATTTAGATAAATTGCCACTTCCGGAGCAATCTGAACCCTTGGAAGGGATATGGCGGATTAAAGTGACTTCATTATATACCATGCGCCACTTCCCTCATTAATCTGGGTAAGTTAAGTTCTTTGCTGTTGAATAATCAGTATATCAATCATTCAAGTGGTGGTTGATGCCCACATGATGTTTAATTTAAAACCTAACTTACACAGACAGGAAATTGAATTCTCTACCATCCTTATAATTTAGAAAAGAGTTCTGTAATCTAGTCATCTAACCCAAAGTGAATTATTGTAATGTGGTTGGAATGGATATCAGACATTGTAGAACCATAATGCTGACTCATCATTGTCATTGTAAATGTCTGTATACAGATGGCTGTATTAACTCTTCACCCAACAGCACATTTTCAACACATTTTACTATACTGACGCTTGATTATTGTAACACTCTGTGCAAAGGTAGTTCCTCTGATCAGACAAAATTGTTTATAAATATAGGATGAGATGCGAAACTGAAGCCCTGCCTGCTCCCTCGGCTGGATGTAGAAGATTGCATGATGCTATTGAAAGGGTGATGCAGTGGTTAGCACCGCAGCCTCATAGCTCCAGTGACCCAGGTTCGGTTCTGGGTACTGCTTGTGTGGAGTTTGCATGCTCTCCCTGTGACTGTGTGGGTTTCCGCTGGGTGCTCCAGTTTCCTCCCACGGCCAAAGACTTGCTGGTTGATAGGTAAATTGGCCATTGTAAATTGCCCCGAGTGTAGGTAGGTGGTAGGAGAATGGTGAGGATGTGGTAGGGAATATGAGATTAATGTAGGATTAGTCCAAATGGGTGGTTGTTGGTCGGCACAGACTCGGTGGGCCGAAGGGCCTCTTTCAGTGCTGTATCTCTCTATGACTCTAAGAGCAGGGGAGTTCTGCCTGGTTTCCTGGCTGATGTTTATCCCTCAACCAAAGAACAGTACAGCACAGGAACAGGCCATTCGGCCCTCCAAGCCTGCGCCGATCTTGATGCCTGCTTAAACTAACACCTTCTGCACTTCCGGGGCTCATATTCCCTTCCTATTCGTGTATTTGTCAAGATGTCTCTTAAACGTCACTATCGTATCTGCTTCCACCACCTCCCCTGGCAGCAAGTTCCAGGCACTCACCACCCTCTGTGTAAAAAAAAAAAAACTTGCCTCGCACATCCCCTCTAAACTTTGCCCCTCGCACCTTAAACCTATGTCCCCTAGTAACTGACTCTTCCACCCTGGGAAAAAGCTTCTGACTATCCACTCTGTCCATGCCGCTCTTAACTCTGTAAACCTCTATCATGTCGCCCCTCCACCTCCGTCGTTCCAGTGAAAACAATCCGAGTTTTTCCAACCTCTCCTCATAGCTAATGCCCTCCAGACCAGGTAAACCTCCTCTGTACCCTCTCCAAAGCCTCCACGTCCTTCTGGTAGTGTGGCGACCAGAATTGCACGCAATATTCTAAGTGTGGCCTAACTAAGGTTCTGTACAGCTGCAGCATGACTTGCCAATTTTTATACTCTATGCCCCGACCAATGAAGGCAAGCATGCCGTATGCCTTCTTGACTACCTTATCCACCTGCGTTGCCACTTTCAGTGACCTGTGGACCTGTACGCCCAGATCTCTCTGCCTGCAATACTCATAAGGGTTCTGCCATTTACTGTATACCTCCCACCTGCATTAGACCTTCCAAAATGCATTACCTCACATTTGTCTGGATTAAACTCCATCTGCCATTTCTCCGCCCAAGTCTCCAACCAATCTATATCCTGCTGTATCCTCTGACAATCCTCATCATTATCCGCAACTCCACCAACCTTTGTGTCGTCCGCAAACTTACTAATCAGACCAGCTACATTTTCCTCCAAATCATTTATATATACTACAAACAGCAAAGGTCCCAGCACTGATCCCTGCGGAACACCACTAGTCACATTCCTCCATTCAGAAAAACACCCTTCCACTGCTACCCTCTGTCTTCTATGACCGAGCCAGTTCTGTATCCATCTTGCCAGCTCACCTCTGATCCCGTGTGACTTCACCTTTTGTACCAGTCTACCATGCGGGACCTTGTCAAAGGCTTTACTAAAGTCCAACATTACTTTTAAAAAAAAATATTCTGGTCATTTATTGCTTTGATGTTTATGGGATCTTGCTGTGTGCAAATTGGCTGCCACATTTCCTATATGTCCTGAAGTTGTGTAATGCACTATATAAATGGATATTACTTTCTCCTTGCATTTCTGTAATATATTGTGAAAGACCAGATGGAAATATTTGCTTTTTTTTCACCCTTTCCTCTCCATTCCTCACCTGAAGGTATCATCCCTCAACACTTGCTGGGAAATGTTGTGGTTCCAGCAACTCTCCAGAAGCTCTCCACAATGGCCAGGGCCAATATTTGGCAATACTGGTGATTTTTTTTTTCAATATTCATTCTCTGTATATAGGCTTTGCTGGGAAGGTCACCATTTATTACCCATCCCTAGATGCCCCTGAGCCGCCACCTTAAACCATTTCAGCCCATGTGATGTAGGTGCTGTTGGGGAAGGAGTTCTCGATTGTTCCTTAGCGATGATGAAGGAACAGTAATATATGTCTGAGTCAAGATGGTATGTGACTTGGAGAAGAATCTGGAGGTGATGGTGTAGATGTCAGCAGTAACATGTTAAGCAGATTGATGCTTTGATTGCCGTAGTTCCTGACTGATAGTCTAGATCTGCAGCTGAGGGTACTTGGCAATGTACTTTAAGTATTTGGCTCATTTATGTTTAGATATATAAGCTCTCTGTTATGCTCAGTAAAACTTCTGTGTAGGTAAATTGCTGGTCATTGTACCTGGCTGAATGCAAAAAGGTGAGGCTTTGAATGAGAATAAAAGAACCAATTTGAAGGGACAAAAGGTGCTATTTTGAATGGCCTGTTATGGTTCTAAAGGGAGTTTTGAGAATTTTCATCAAGTGTTTAAAAATGAATGGCTCTGTATGCTTTGAGCACTTCCAAAAAAATCTTTTGAGATTTACAAATCTTCCATGGATAGTTGGGTCATGGTCCTGTTAAGATTAACCATAGAAAAATTACGGCACAGAAGGAGGCCATTTAGCCCATCATGTCTGCGCCAGCTGAAAAAACTAGCCACTCAGTCGAATCCCATCTTCCAACATCTGGTCCGTAGCCTTGCAGGTTAAGCACTTCAGGTGCATGTCCAGGTACCTTTTAAATGAGTTGAGTGTTTCTGCCTCCACCATCATTCCTGGCAGTGAATTCTAGACATCTACCATCCTCTGGGTGAAAAAGGTTTTCCTCATGACCCCTCTAATCTTTCTACCAATCACCTTAAATCTGTGCCCCCTGGTAATTGACCTCTCCGCTGGGAAAAACAGGTCCTTCCTGTCTCCTCTATCTAAGCCCTTCATAATTTTGTACACTTCAATTAAGTCACCCCTCAGCCTCCTCTGTTGTAAGGAAAACAACCCTAGCCGATCCAATCTTTCCTCATAGCTGCAACTTTCAAGCTCTGGCATCATTCTGATAAATCACCTCTGTACTCTCTCCAGAGTAATTATGTCCTTCCTGTAATGTGTTGACCAGAACTGTACAAAATACTCCAACTGTGGCCTAACCAGCGTTTTATACAGTTCCAGCATTACATTCCTGCTTTTGTATTCTATACCTCGGCCAATAAAGGAAAGCATTCTCCACTCAGTCTGAAAGCATGACCCCAAGCTTCTGGTTGCTTACCATTCCAATGCACCCCCCTGCTCTCATGCCCACCTATCTGCCCTGGGCTTGCTGCAGTGTTCCAGTGAACATCAATGCAAGCTCGATGAACAGCATCTCATTAACCGATTAGGCACGCTACAGGCGACTAGACTGAACATTGAGTTCAATAATTTCAGAGCATGACGGGGCCCCCCTTTTTCTTTTTTCTTTTTCTTTTTTCTTTTTCTTTTATTTTATTTTTCATTATTCATTTCTTTTAACCATGTGTCTGCCCACTGTTTTTCATGTTTATGCTTTTGGCCAGGGCTGTTCATTTTTCTGTCAATTAACACCCACTTTGCACTAACGCTTTGTTTTTCAGCACATCATTAACGTACCGTTTGCCTTTTGCTCCATGACCACCTTGTCAGTTATTCTCTGTGACCCTGTCTTATCAACACTTTCCCTTTTGTTATCTCTTACCTCACCCCCACTTTATTTGCTTAAAACCCATTACATTTCTAACCTTTGCCGGTTCTGATGAAAGGCCACTGACCTGAAACATTAACTCTGCTTCTCTCTCCACAAATGCTGCCAGACCTGCTGAGTATTTCTAGCATTTCTTGTTTTTATGAAAGGAAAGCGTTCCATATGCCTTCTTCACCACTCTATCTACCTGTCCTGCCACTTTCAGGGACCTCTGGACATGCACTCCAAGGTTGTTTGTTTATTTTTATTTTATTTATTTATTTAGAGATACAGCACTGAAACAGGCCCTTCGGCCCACCGGGTCTGTGCCGACCATCAACCACCCATTTATACTAATCCTACATTAATCCCATAATCCTACCAAATCCCCACCTTCCCTATATTCCCCTACCACCTACCTATACTAGGGGCAATTTATAATGGCCAATTTACCTATCAACCTGCAAGTCTTTGGCTGTGGGAGGAACCCGGAGCACCCGGCGAAAACCCACGCGGTCACAGGGAGAACTTGCAAACTCCACACAGGCAGTACCCAGAATTGAACCCGCGTCGCTGGAGCTGTGAGGCTGCAGTGCTAACCACTGTGCCGCCCTCTCACTTCTTCTACCCCTCTCAATATCCTCCTGTTTATTGTGTATTCCCTCGCTTTGTTTGCCCTCCCCAAGAGTACTTGACATGTAAGCACACAGGTGCTTTGACAGTTGCCTCCTGTCAGGCAGATTTAGATTACTAACAGATGGGGTCAGGGCTTAACAGCCACAGGAGGCAACCAGCAGATGGCTAGCAGTCTTTAGTTGCTTGGATGGGCAGCCATGGGCTTTTGAACAGAGAGATCCACCATTGACATGCTCTTCTCCCTTCGCCAGCTACAGGAGCAATGCCGCAAACAACAGATGCCCCTCTACGTTGCTTTCATAGATCTCGCTAAAGCCTTTGACCTCGTCAGCAGACGTGGTCTCTTCAGACCACTAGCAAACATCGGATGTCCACCAAAGCCACTAAGTATCATCATCTCATTCCATGACAATATGAAAGGCACAATTCTGCATAGCGGTGCCTCATCAGACCCCTTTCCTATCCTGAGTGGTGTGAAACAGAGCTGTGTTCTCGCACCTACACTGTTTGGGATTTTCTTCTCCCTGCTGCTCTCACATGCATTCAAGTCTTCAGGAGAAGGAATTTTCCTCCACACAAGATCAGATGGCAGGTTGTTCAACCTTGCCCATCTTAGAGCAAAGACCAAAGTACGGAAGGTCCTGATCAGGGCACTCCTCTTTGCTGACGATGCTGCATTAACATCCCACACAGAAGAGTGTCTGCAGAGACTCATTGACAGATTGTGGCTGCCTGCAACGAGTTTGGCCTAACCATCAGCCTCAAGAAAACGAACATCATGGGACAGGACGTCAGAAATGCTCCTTCCATCAAAATCAGCGACCATGCTCTGGAAGTGGTTCAAGAGTTCACCTACCTAGGCTCAACTATCACCAGTAACCTGTCTCTCGATGCAGAAATCAACAAGCACATGGGAAAGGAGTCCGCTGCTATGTCCAGACTGGCCAAGAGAGTGTGGGAAAAAGGCGCACTGACACGGAACGCAAAAGTCCGAGTGTATCAAGACTGTGTCCTCAGTATCTTGCTCTATGGCAGCGAGGTCTGGACAACATATGTCAGCCAAGAGCGACGTCTCACTTGTTCCATCTTTGCTACCTCCAGAGAATCCTTAGCACAGGTGGCAGGACCGTATCTCCAACGCAGAAGTCCTCGAGGCAGCCAACACCCCAAGCATTTACACCCTACTGAGCCAGCGGTGCTTGAGATGGCTTGGCCATGTGAGCTGCATGGAAGATGGCAGAATTCCCCAAGGATGCATTGTACAGCGAGCTCGTCACTGGTATCAGACCCACCGGCCGTCCATGTCTCCACTTTAAAGACGTCTGCAAACACGCCATGCAGTCCTGTGACATTGACCACAAGTTGTGGGAGTTAGTTGCCAGTGATCGCCAGAGCTGGCGGACAGCCATAAAGGCGGGGCTAAAGAGTGGCGAGTCGAAGAGACTTAGCTGTTGGCAGGAAAAAAGACAGAAGCACAAAGGGAGAGCCAACTGTGTAACAGCTCCAACAACCAATTTTATCTGCAGCGCCTGTGGAAGAGTCTGTCACTCTAGAATTGGCCTTTATAGCCACTCCAGGTACTGCTCCACAAACCACTGACCACCTCTAGGCGCTTTGTCTCTCCATCGTCTCTCGAGACAAGGAGGCCAAAGAAAGAGAGAAAGGATGGGCAGCCGTGAACTAGTGCCCCCTCTCCGCCGACTGTCTCAGTCTTCCTTAGCTGGTAGGTGAGAGTGAATGAATCAGTGGATGGGGTCACCTGGGGTGATGCCCTAGCTCCAGGAAAGTCTCTCAATTGCGCATTGGTTTTGATATTTGTCCTTCATCTTTTTAACCCTATGGAAATTTGTGGGACAAAGATACGTCTTTTCACAACTAGTTGTGCAGTTTGCCTTGTATGTGTTCGCAACCTTCTTTTATTTCTATATTTTCTATGACTCAATGAGGAAAGCTGATGGATACTGAGAAATGATAGGGCGATGGGACAGGGACTGTAAGGTAATTAATTGGCTGTAAAGCGCTTTGGGACATGCTGGGGTCGTGAAAGACGCTCTAAAAATGCAAGATCTTGTAAAATAGTTAGCTCCAATCAAAGAGCTACCACAAGTACAATGGGCTGAATGGCCTCCTTCCATGCTCTGGTTTCCATGATTCTATCCAATCTAACATATAATCAGTGCCACTCTGAACTTGGCTTTTTCTTCCTTGCACGTCTGTTGCGTTGAAATCCAGGCAGACTACATCACCTCTACATACACTAACTACCCCATTATTTCTTTGGCCCTCACAAACATGGAAGTTCCTCAAACTTCTCTCCAGTTGTAATCTAAACTGGTTTTATTGTCCAAAGAATTTTTGCCCATCGCCATAACATTTTCTTTTTCTTATGCTGTTGAGCGAGAAAGAGAAAGGAATGTTAGCACTTTGAAATTCGACAGTGAAATTAATGAGAAGAGTGAAAATGAAAAATGGTGGTAGGGTGGGTGTGGTGAGCCAAAAAGAGATTGACCAAGATTGGGCTCAAATCTGGTATCTTTGCAGTGGGTCATAGTCATTTCCAGCACAGAAGGAGTCCATGCCAGCTCTCCATGGAGCAATCCAGTCAGTCCCACTCCCCCGCTCAATCGCCACATCCCTGCATGTTTATTTCCTTCAAGTGGTCATCCAATTTCCTTTTGAAATCGTTGATTGACTTTGCCTCTTCCACCCTCATGGGCAGCGAGTTCCAGATCACCCACTGCGTAAAAAAAGTTCTTTCTCACATTCCCCCTGTATCTCTTGCCCAAAACGTTCAATCTGTGTCCCCTAGTCCTTGTACCATCAGCTAACAGGAGCAGCTTTTCCTTGTCTAACTTACCTAAACCTGTTATAATCTTGTACACCTCTGTTAAATCTCCCCTCAATCTCCTTTGCTCCAAGAAGAACACCACCAGCTTTTCCAACTTAACCTTGGAGCTAAAATTCCCCATCCCTGGAAACATTCTGGTAAATCTCCTCTGCACCCACTCAAGCACCCTCGCATCCTTCCTAAAATGGGGTGACCAGAACTGGATGCAATACTCCAGCTGGGGCCTAACCAGAGCTTTCTAAAGGTTCAGCATAACTTCCCTGCTTTTGTACTGAATGCCTCTATTTATGAAGCCCAAGATCCTATATGCTTTGTTAACTACTCTCAGTGCGTCCTGCCACCTTCAAAGATTGATGCACATGCACCCAGGTCCCTCTGTTCATGCACATTCTTTAGAACTGTACCATTTAGTCTATATTTCCTCTCCCTATCCATTCTGCCAAAATGCATCACCTCACACTTGTCTGTAGTAAATTCCTTCTGCCACCTGTCTGCCCATTCTGCTAGCCTATCTATGTCCTGTTGCAGGCAGTTCATATCATCATCACTGTTTGCCACACCTCCAAGTGTAGTGTCATTGGCACATTTTGAGATTCTGCTCTGTATTTCAAGATCCAAATCATTTATTTGTAGCAAAAAAAGCAGTGGTGCCAGCACTGACCCTTGGGGAACACCACTGTCTAGCATCCTCCAATCTGAAAAACAACCATTTACTACAACTCCTTTTCTGTCTTTAAGCCAATTTCTTTTTGGACATTGGATCTTCCTATTCCATAAGCATCAATTTTGTTAACCAGCCTTTTAGGTGATACTTTATCAAACGCTTTCTTGAAATCCATATAAGCAACATCCACTGCATTCCCTTCATCAACCTTCTCTGTTACTTCATGAAAAAATTCAATGAGATTAGTCAAGTATGATCTGCCTTTTACACATCCATGCTGGATTTCCTTAATTAACTCAAATCTCTCCAAGTGTGTGTTGATTTCCCCCCCCTGATTGTTTCTAAAACCTTACTCACCACTGATGTTAAACTAACTGGCCTGTAGTTGCTGGAACTGTCTTTACATCCTTTCTTGAATAAGTCACCAGGTGACTTATCTATTTGAAGTTTAGCCAGCCTTTTCAGTACCTCCCCCCTCTCAATTTTTAACCTATCCATTGCCTATACTCTCTCTGCTTCTACTGATATTTTGTCAGATTCCTCTTTCTTAGTAAACACTGATACAAAGTACTCAATTGTATTAGCCTTGCCCTGCGCATCTAAGCATATATTACTCTTAACTCCTAATAGGCCTCACTCCTCCTTTTACTACTTGCTTATTATTTACATGCTGGTAGAAGATTTTTGGGTTCCCTTTTATGTTGACTGCCATTCTATTCTCATATTCTCTCTTTGCCAGTCTTAGTTTCCTCTTCACCTTCCCTCCTAACTTATTGTATTTGGCCTGGTTCTCACTTGAAGAATTCGCCTGTTGTGCGTCATATACACTCTTCTTTTTGTTTCACCATGATCTCTATCTACCCAGGATCCCTGTTTTTGGTTCCCCTACCTTTTGCCCTTGTTGGAATGTACCTATCCTGTACCTGAAGTGTTTGTTCCTTAAAAATAACCTATTGTTCTGATACAGCTTTTCCTGTCAGTCTTTGGATTCATTTTACCCTGGCTAGCTCCCTTCTCATCGCGTTGAAATTAGCCCTCTTCCAATGTAGGCGTTCTACCTTATATTGTTCCTTGCTTTTATGCACTACTCGTCTAAACCTTATGATACAATGATCACTCTTACCCAAGTGCTCCCTGACAGACACTTGGTCCATTTGGCCCACCTCATTCCCCAGTACCAGATCCAGCAATACCTCCTTTCTAGTTGAGTTGAGAACATACTGATCAAAGAAGTTCTCCTGTACACATTTCAGAAACTTCTTCCCCTTGCTCCTAATATTATCCCAATCAAAATTAGTATAATTAAAGTCCCCCAATATCACCACTCTATTGTCCTTGTACATCTCTAATTTCCCTGCAGAATAGCTCCTCTATCTCTCACTATTTGGAGGCCTAAAGAAAACCCCTAGTCATGTGATCATACCCTTTTTGCCTCTCAGCACTAACCAAATGGGTTCTGTTCTTGCTCCCTCAAGCACATTCTCCCTTTCCAACACTACAATGTCTTCCCTAATGAGTACTGCCACCCCCACCTCCCTTTTTTCCTTCCCGATCTTTTCTGAACACTTTATGTCCTTGTATATTAAGCACCCAGTCCTCACCCTTTTTAAGCCATGTTTTTGTTATTGCCACTACATCATATTCCCATTCTGCTATTTGTGCTTGTAGCTCACCAACCTTATTCACCACACTTTGTGCATTTACACACATGCATTGTAATCCTGTCTTTGCATTCCTCGTATTCCTTCTCAGTCCACTCCCATCTAATTCAGAGCTACTCCCCTCTCCAGTACTGTCCAATACTCACATTATGCACCTTACTCTTATTTTCTTCTTCTATATGCTGGTCCCCACCCCCTGCCAATTTAGTTTAAACCCTCCCAACCATGCTAGTGAACCTCCCCTCAAGGACATTAGTCCCAGTCCTGCTGTGGTGTAACCCGTCCCTTTTGTATTGGTGCCTTCTGCCCCAGTTGGGCCGAATAGCCTGTTTCTGTGCTGTTGGCTCTATCTCAAACCGTTAGATCAAAAGGTCCACCACACCGCAGTCTCCTCAGGGAAAATAGCAACAGACGATAAATACCAACCTTGCCAGCAATGCCCACATCTTAAAAATGAAAAAAAGGGCACAGGCTGAGAGGAGTTTTGTAAAATTAACTGAGGTGTAGAGTCACTAAAAGCAGGAATAAATAATGTTACGGCATAAACCCAGGAAGCATGAGCTCCTGCTGATATAAAGTTAAAGGATTGTCTAGGATTGTTCCAAGACAGTAACCATGCATAGAATACTGTTTGGGTGGGGGAGGGGTGTGTGTGGGTAATGCTTCCTGTACATTTAATAATATTTACGATTACTTTAAAACCATCTGCTTTTGGGAGAATGGAGGAGGAGAGGGAACAGCAAAAATCGTACAATTAGGAATGACCCTTGGCTCAAGATCTATTACAGCTCTTGGTTACTTTTCCAAATGACATTTGCCTATTCTCATGTGAGTCATCAATAATGTGCCTAATTCAATTGCTGCTACTGATCCATCTGTTATTTTCAATGGATGTTACTAATCTTTGAGGCATCCACCGCAGCTTCGCTTTGTGCATTGGTAAATCAGTGGAAAGGTTATGACCAGATTGGCTGTATCCACAAAATAGACTTGGTGGAACGTGGGGTGGGGGGAGTGGAGTAGGGTATTTGTGGAGACGGTAGGGGTAATGGAAATTTTACTTGCCGCTGGTTTCCCCTATGCTATTTAGCAGCGGTATGAAACCGCAGTGATTTCGAGCAGCGGGCCTTATCAACATGAGGTGAAATCAACCAGGGCTCTTGCTCCTCATTGCCTGTCCTTGAATGGACTGGGCTGCAATGCTCTCCGTGGTCGAGGAAGCTGCTAACACCCTGGAGATCTCCCATGCATAATACTAAGTGGAACTGATTTGGCAGCAATAGGACACGGCCTTGGGAGTGAGATTAGGCCTGGATTTCCTTGGAGCCAGTCGTGCTCCACCACTGTAACTTCACCAGAGGTGCATCGTAAACCTTCTTTACACCTGAGTGAAGTTTTCATTGCGCTTCTGGCAAGTTACCTCAGCAGATTGGGCACGGCTCCGAGAAAATTCCAGGCCTTCGTGTCAGAAGACGTCCTCTCCTCCTCCAGTCAGAAAAGTAAATCCAACCAGCTAAAGCTGACAAATGACAGAGCTTAAGGACAGCATTCTTTGTCAGTTTGTCACCAGTGTGCTGCCCTCCTTCTAATCACATCTTGACAAGGATTTGTTTGGGTAGATAGAAACTATTTCCTCTGGTGGGAGAGAACAAGGGGGCAAAACCTTAAAATTAGCGCGAGGCTGTTCATGGCTGATGTCAGGAAGCACTTCTTCACACACACAGTGTAGGAGAAATCTGGAACTCTTGCCCCCAAAAAGCTGTCAAGGCTGGAGAATCAATTGAAATTTTCAAAACTGAGATTGAGATATTTTTGTTAGGCAAGAGTACTGAGGGATATTGAATCAAGGCAGGGAATTTGAGTTGAGGTACAGATCAGCCAATTGAATGGCAGAACAGGCTCTAGGAGCTGAATGGCCTGCTCCTGTTCCTATGGCTATAAATCTGAAAAATGCAGCAGGAAAAGTAAAGCTTTTGACTGACAGAACGAGCTGACTTTCTAGTTCTGCTCATGTTCCAAGCACTGACCAGAGTACAACCCTTTCCACACAGTGCTGGATGAAGGAAGGAGCACTGGAGTAAAAGAGAATACGGGGAACTGCTGGCTAGCGATAGTGCTGTCAGTCTTTTAGGGTCCAGTTACAGAAAGGCCTACTGAACGCTGGCTCATTGTAGGGCTTTTCTTCCCTTTTCAGAAGTGGGTGCTTTAAAATGAATACATTTGACTGATGGGACCCTGTTGAGAACAGATATCGAGCTGAAGTTGCTTCCACGTGCCAGGGAGACGGGGAAGAGAAGAGAGACAAGCTCACCATCTGGTAAGACAGATTTGTATATTTACATGCACAGCAGAATCAGTTTGCATAATGTGTGAGATCATTACCACATCAAAACGTTGCTTGGTGACCGTGGGTAAAGATGTCACGTTCAAATCCTGGCTCCTGACTGACTATGGCCTATCTGAGAAGCACAGTCATGTCCTTTTGAAGAAGTTTATTGATCCTGACGAGGTGCACTCCAGAGTATGCGGGGGCAATGTGAGGAGCAAGCATTGGTGCAGTTGGTGGTGACGTGCTGAGGCAGCATAGATATGGGAAAGAAGGGAGCAGTTTACCTGTGGTGCAAATAATCATGGCAGCACTTCTCTCTCTCCTGGCCCACCCCCACCCTTCCCAAACTCCAAACAGTCTGTGAAAGACCAACAGTATAGAAATGGCTGGCATTAGATTGTGCTATAAATAAAGGTGAACAAACATGATGTTGATGATGGTAATTACATGGTCTCGCTGAAAGGCCTCTATTGTTCATCAGACCTTTTGCGATTCTCCATTTTTGATAAATAATGCTGAAGGAAGAGGAAAGGTCTAACAGCTTAATTTTCCCTCTTTTACGATTCCAGTCCCTTCCTTTCTTATTTCCACAAGTTTGATCCCTCTTTTCTCCCCGCCTCTCCCTCCAGAATTCTGGTTCCCAGGCATCCAGTTTCCTCTGATGCCTCACCTGACTGGTCGTTGGAGATATGCAGGCGGTGGCTCTCAGCAGGCAGTTTGCTGACAGAGGGAACACCATTATTTCCCAGGTCCTTTTCACAGACACAGGCCATCCTGACATGAACGTATATCATCATTTATTCCTCTTCAGTGGGCCATGTTTATGGAATGCTTTTCCACACTGCCACCACCACCACCACAAGGGCTGCAGCGATTTAAGGAGAAGGCTCCTCACCACCACTACTACCCTTGTAGGGCAACTAGGCACAAGCAGTAATTGCGGCCTTGCCATTGTTACCCATCCACTCCCCAAGAACAAGTATCAAAACAAAACTCGAGGGCACCATGTGAGAGGCATCACAGATTAGCCTGACACTCCCCTTATCTGACACACAGTTCAGGAGCCTTATCTTGTATCACCCCACACTCTTCCAGCTTCCTTCCTGAACCAATGGTACTGAGAACAGCTACAGTCCCCTACTGATGTCTCATCTGGGGAGCAACTAATTCAGCACAAGCTGGGGACGAAAGCTGGGCCCTCCTGTTCTGTACGGTGCAACGGAACACTAGGCATCTGAACTAGTAGTTTATTTGCAATGAGATTCCATTTATCTGACAACTACGTCCATTTTGTGCACAGAGAACAGAACGGTACCTATTTTCAGTATCTGCGTCTGGCTCGTCCTTGTCAGTAATGGAACGCTCCTCGGTGTTTGTGGAAGGAAATGAAAAATTGGATATCTGCAATGCAGCATTTCATGCCAGGCTGAATTTTAAATATTTAAATTATTGATATCTCAACACAGTAATTTACTGACAGAGTCCCTCTGTCAGTAATTGCCACAGTGTTCAACAGGCAAACCTCAGCCTAGGAGGTGCCTGCCAGATAGAATGCAAAGAGCAGCTTATCATTTAGTTTTAATTTGAAAAGCTCTAAAATGGACTTTGAGAATCACTTGTGTGATTAAAAGTAATTTCTGGATGGGAAAGCCAAATGCGGAAAGAGAGAGTAGTTGTGAACGTTTGTTTTTCAGACTGGAGGAAGGTATATAGTGGGGTTCCCCAGGGAATCATGCTTTTCTTGATATCTATTAATGACCGAACTTGGGTGTACAGAGCACAAGTTCAAAATTTGCGGATGACACAAAACTTGGAAGTATTGTGAACTGAGGGAGATAGTGATAAACTTAAAGAGGATGTATACAAACTGGTGGAATGAATGGACAAGTGACAGATGAAATTTAATGCAGAAAAGTATGAATTGATTCATTTTGGTAGGAAGAGTGAGGAGAGGTAATATAAATTAAAGTGTACAATTCCAAAGTGGGTGGAGGAGCAGAGGAACCTGGGGGTATATGTGCACAAATCATTGAAGGTTTCAGGACAAGTTGGGAAAGCATTTAATACAGCATATGGGAGCCTAGGTTTTATAAATAGGGGCATTTTATAAATATATTTTATAAATATAAAAAGTACAAGAACAAGGAAGTTATGATGAACCTTTATAAAACACTGGTTAGGCCTCAACTGGAGTATTTTAGGAAGGATATGGAGGCATTAGAGAGGGTGCAGAAAGGATTCAAAGAATGGTTCCAGAGATGACGAACTTCAGTTATGTGGATATGTTGGAGAAGCTGGGGTAGTTTTCCTTAGAGGGGAAGGTTGAGAGGAGATTTGATAGAGGTGCTCAAGATCATGAGGGATCTGGACAGAGTCGATAGAGAGAAACTATTCCCATTGTCAGAAGGGTGGAGAACCAGAGGACACCAATTTAAGGTGATTGACAAAAGAACCAAAGGCAACGTGAGGAAAAACATTTTTACGCAGTGCGTGGTGAGGATATGGAATGCACTGCCTGAGAGTGTGGTGGAGGCAGATTCAATCATGGCTTTCAAAAGGAAATTGGATAATTATCTGAAGAGAAAAAAATAACAGGGCTATGGGGAAAAGGCGGGGTTGTGGGACTAGTTGATTTGCTCTTGTAGAGAGCTAGCACAGATACGATGGGCTGAATGACCTCCTTCTATGCTGTAACCTTTCTATGATTCTATGAAGTCTCAGCTGGTAGTTAGGCAAGGATTGCTAAACTACAGTCAGTGTCCAGCAAGCGACCGCACATGGCCCTAGAATGGTGTCACTTGGGTTTCATATTACTCCTTTGGGCCCGATTTTAAATGACTCAAAAGCCATTCACTTACACAGTTTATCTCTGAGTGCCGGATTGCAGGAATACTGCTGCACAGAGGTGAAAAGGCTTGAATTAAAGTAGTACCTTTTGGAACCTCAGGATGTTCCAAAGCACTTTACAGCCAATGAAGTACTTCTGAAGTGTAGTCATTCATGTCCTAATGGAGGAAACATGGCAGCCAATTTGGGCACAGCAAACTTCCACAAATAGCAATGTGGTAATGACCAGATAATCTGTTTTAATGATGTTGCTTGAGAGATAAATGTTGGCAAGGACACCATGGAAAATTCCCCTGCTCTACTTTGAATAGTGCTATAGGATCTTGTACATTCAGCTGAGAGGGCAGATAAAGCCTCAGTTTAACACTTCATCTTAAAGATGGCACCCTCAATACTGCACTCGAGTTCCAGCTTCGATTTTGTGCTCAGATATCTGGAGTGGGACTTGAACCCAGAACCTGCTGGCTCAGAGGTGAGAGTGCTACTCACTGAGCCACACCTGACAGGCGGTTTGTAGGTTGGATAGGAGGGGAGTGAGGTGGAGGAGAGGTACCATTTCCCCTGGCTTTTCAGCTTGGGAGGTTGGAGGATTAGCAGGGTCCCTCTGTCAGTTGAGCAATGGATTGGGATGGCTCCAGTTCTCATCACAGACCCACACTGCCTAAAATGTGCTTGGGCACTTGGGTCAGGTACTCGAGGCTGCTAACATCCAGTTCGACAGGACCCTGGAAACAATCAGTTAGGGAAAGGAGAGAACTGGTTAAAAGCCGTCAGATAGGGAAGCCACTTCCTCATGTTTGTGCCGTATTTATTTGGGGCAAGGTTCAACTCTCGCCAAAGGAATAAATCTATACATATAAATATTTGTATGTGGTAATGACATTTCTCCTGTTTCAATGATGATTACTTAATTACAGTGGCTGCCCACTTTCTGGGGCTTGTTGACGATGGGCTTCAATTGGAATGTAGCTGAAAGTGTTGCATTGTGTGCCTGCCTACAGAACCGTGTCTAACCGCTTCACAATGGTGTGTGGTACACAATGTGCTTCCCTCATCAGTGCTATTCACCCAGTTGTTTGTTGTAAAGGAATGCACAAGGGTATAACAGAACAAGCCAAGTTTTTCTAGGCACTTTTTTCAAAAAATAAGAGCAGATCATTCCAAATGTTGTGTGAAGTTGAGCCAAACCTCCTTTCCCCTCCAACCCACGTGCACCCACCCAAACCCTGTGAGCTGAGTCTTTGCATCAAAAGAGGAACTGCAGCTGAGAAATAGTCTGAAATCTGCACACACACCCCCGCGAGTCAGGGCACATGACGACATGAGAGACTCTACGCTGCGATTCTCCAAGCCCAATGTTGCTTTATCGAACTCTCCTGAGGTGTTGACTGGTGCTGGGCTGCAGTTCTAACAGGTGCTAGCAGCCATACTATACCCACCTAAGCGACCATTCAGCCTAGACAACAACTACCTGCATTTATCTAGCGCCTTTAACATAATGTCCGAAGGTACTTTGCAGGACTGTAATCAAACACTTTCTGACATTGCTTCACATGAAGTGACATTAGGACAGGTGACCATAGTTTGGCCAAAGAGATATGTTTTAAGGCATGTCTTAAAGGAGAAGAAAGAGGTGGAAAGCATTAGGGAGGGAATTCCAGATCTTAGGGTCCAGATGGCTTGAGGGCAAATAGTGGGGTGATGAAAATCAAGGATGCATAAGAAGCTGAATGGGAGGAATGCAGAGTTCTCAGGACTGTGGGGCTGCAGAAGGTTAGTGAGAGATGAGATCATGAAGAGATTTGAACACAAGGATGAGATTGTTAAGTCGTGGCCTTGCTGAACCGGAAGCCAATGTATGGTGACCATTGTAATATTATGTGATCCTTTGGTGTGTGATCTATTGTAAGACTGACAGGACTACAAGTAATATCCAAAAGAAAATGTGGGTTTTATTATAACTTAATGCACAAGCACACCTAAACACGTCTTGCTCTGTCGGGCTCCACCTACGACAACCTGGTCATGTGATGCGACATCACTTTCTCTGGTGATCTTCACTACAGTTCTTCAAGTGGATCCTTCTTAAGGTCTTACTACAACAACCATAAGTAGCTTACACTCCCCAATGAGATGAAACTGTAGCCTATTTGTGCATGTTAGAGCCCCTCTACTTGAATCAGCTTTCCAGGCCCCTCGTGCTCACATGCATAAAGTCTAACTTCAGGATGAGTTTTTGCAATTCAGCACACTTTGGGCGGCACAGTGGCGCAGTGGTTAGCACTACAGCCTCACAGCTCCAGCGACCCGGGTTCAGTTCTGGGTACTGCCTGTGTGGAGTTTGCAAGTTCTCCCTGTGACCGCGTGGGTTTTCGCCGGGTGCTCCGGTTTCCTCCCACAGCCAAAGACTTGCAGGTTGATAGGTAAATTGGCCGTTGTAAATTGCCCCTAGTGTAGGGGATTAACGTAGGATTAGTATAAATGGGTGGTTGTTGGTCGGAACAGACTCGGTGGGCCGAAGGGCCTGTTTCAGTGCTGTATCACTAAATTAAACTAAAACTAAACTGCAGAAGAAAAAGAATCCTACGTCATTGACCTCACCTATTTCAGGACTGTGACACCTCAGGTCACAGTGCTGCTGTGCATGCCAGTATTCCAGCCACAATAGACCTTTGTCCCTGCACAAGTCTGCTTATTGTACCACTACAGTTCTGTGGAACCTTAGGACATTTATCTTGGCGTCCAAGATTACATACTCTCCAGGATTGTCCTGAAGTCTCCAGGAATTGAACATTAATCTTCAAATGCTGCTGCAAGCAACCCATGAGAAAATTCATAGGGATTTTAAAAAATGGTGTTTTTCAATCTCTTTGAACACTTCTGTTCATTAATTATAAAAATATCAGAGATCGGGAGAAAAGGGTGTTTGGATGATGTTTGGTCAATTAGGTGACAAAGAGTCATTAAATAAAATTAATAAATTAAACCACTAGCTTAACATCAGCATTTCTCAGTCATGGTGAGGTACTCACTCTCAAGTCTTTACATATAATTAGATAGAAGTTTGCAGAATAAAAACAGACCTGGGGAAAGAGGATGTAATCCTGAGTGATTTGAGGAACTTAACCAAGGTTAAACTAAACCAATTGGCAGAACTGTTGATGTTAGAGTTAAAATCAGGTGCTAAGAAAGCAGACATATTTGAAGTAATAGCTCAACATTTGAAATTTGAAGAAGGTGGTGGCAAATCAGAGGGTAGTGCAGTTGAATTAGCTAAAATTCAGTTACAAATGAAAAAGCTTGAGCAGGCACAGGAATTAGAAGCTTCAACAGGGAAAAGAAAATGAAATAACAATAAGAAAATCTGAACAGGAAAAATAAATGGAAAAACTTAAATTTGAGTTTGAAAAAGAAAATGACAATGAAAAAACTTGAGTTTGAGGAAAAGGAGGGAAAGACCAAGTGAAAGAGAGGGAAAGGAATTCAAATTTAAAAAGATGGAACTAAGACAAAAGAGTGGTCTTGACACCATTGGGGATTCTGGTCAGGAAGAATCTGACTCCAGCCCAGGACCCAGCAAAAAGTTGTTTTATTTATACAAGCTCTTCATAAGTTTGAGGAAAGGGACGTAGAGGCATTTTTCATTTCTTTTTAAAAGATAGCCAAACAAATGAAATGGCCAAAGGAAAGCTGGACACCACTTATGCAAAGCAGGTTGATAGACAGAGCTCATGAAGTTTATGCCATGTTTTCTGAGGAGGCTTCAGCAGATTATGAAATGGCAAAAAAGGCTATTTTCGTTGCATGTGAGTTAGTCCCTGAAGCTTACTGACAGAAATTTCAGAACCTCTGGAAATTGGCTGGGCAGACTTATATAGAATTTGAGCGGGTAAAGCAAATTAATTTTGATCGTTGGATGCGGGCACTAACAATAGAGGCCATGTGTGAGAACCTTGGGGAACTAATTCTCTTGGAAGAATTTAAAAATTCAATCCCTCCGTTCGTAAGAACCCATGTAGAGAACCAGAAGGTTTCAAAGTCTGCGGATATTGCTGATGATTATGAGCTTGTGTATAAGCCAAAACCCTTTGTCCGTCACCCCTGAAAACCCGAGAAGGATAGAAGGTGAGAGAGTGAAAGGAAGGCAGGTAGCCGGGGACAAGAAGGGACAGCTGGGAATGCCCCGGGATCTCCTCCTGAGAAAGGAAGGTGCTGAGAGTCGAAGTGAGGTCCACAAGCCTAAATGTTACAAGGTGGGACATCTTCCTGCAGAATCCTGGAAGTTATGGCGTAAAGCCATGTCACTTATTGGGATGCACAAAGCCGATGCAGTGAAAGGGGCCCTGACCGAGAGTACAGCAGGTCAGGCTGTAGCTCTGCCTGCAACTGTAAGGCCAAGTACAAAAACCGCTGTGAGAGTAGAGGTTGTGAACAAGATACCTGAGAGTTCTAGGGAATTCTTGTCAAAAGGAAAAATAACTCCTTCTCCCTCAAGTGAGGCAGGCAAACCTATAGTTATACTTAGGGATACAGGAGCCACCCAAACTCTCTTTCTGGGGAAAGGCATAACATTTCCACCAGAGACTGCACTGAACGCCAACATTTTAGTGAATGGTATTGGCGGGGAGTATATACCTTTGTATTGGGTGCACCTAGAGTGTGACCCAGTGTCTGGGATGGTAACTGTAGGAGTTCTCCATAGTTTGCCAGTAGCCAGTGTTACAACCAGGTGAGAAAGGTGTCTAGGGGTCTTTTACTGTCTTCACCTGATCTTATTGTAACAGGGTTTAATTTTAAACACATTGTTTTGAGCTCCCCCTTGGTGAATCCTTGTTCACCACTTTCCAATTATAAGACAAAAACATGAGCATAAACAGGCTTTCTTGGGGTTGAAGAAGAAAAGTGAAATTTATTAAAATTTAAACTTAAACTCGAATACAGTTAACGTCTGTGGATATAAGATGCGCCCACGCTAGCATGCACACATGATACACATGCAAATAGGGACAAAAAACTGAAGAAAAACAAAGTAGAGAGGTTTGAGGCAATATCAGAAGAGTTTCTTGTTTACTGTGCTTCGAGCTCACTGTAGTCCTTTTGTAAGTAATCTTGCTTTTCGTTGGGGCCCTGTATTCTTCTTAAACCATGTTCACTGTAGGAGACTTTTCTCTCTTGGGGTTCATGCGTCTTCAATGGGTCTTCAGTTCCATGAGAAAGAGATGGAAACAAACAGGAGAGAGATGTTCTCAGTCCAGGAGAAAAAAGCTTTCTGAATTCCAAACACACTGTGGCAAGTTCAAATTCAAACAGCCAGGTAGTCATGTGACTAAACTGGTCTGACCACGTCTTCTCTGTATTGGGGAAGCGGGGACTGGTTGCTTTGTTCCAACACTGTTTGCTATTATGCAAAAAAGGTCTTTCTGGCGAGGGGCCTGGCAATTCTTTGTGATAGGCCCTCTTTGCTTCCCAGCCGCAATGTTAAGTTTTAATGTTCGTGTGGTGAAATAATGTGTGCCTCATTCTTGGCAGGTGGGGGCCTACACGACAACAGATTTGACCTACTCCTGGGGAATGATTTGGCCGAGAGAAAGTAGTAGCTTCACCAGTAGTCATAGAAAAAGCAAGAGAAGTTAAAGAGGTAAAAGTTACAGGAAAAGGTTCCAGGAATTTTTCCTCCTTGTGTAGTAACCCGAGCAATGGCTAAAGAAGTTCCATTGTCGGAGGTAAGTATGGCACCACTGTCAGATAGCCGGATATCTGAAACTTTCTTTGGGGATTTGGATAATCCAAAGGAAATGTTTAATAAGTCTTCTCCGATCACGGCTCAGCATGCCGATCCAAATTTAAATAAAGTGGCGCAATCAGCAAAACAGAAACTGAGGCAAAAGGAGTTCTAGACGGCTATTATATTGAAAATGGGATTCTGATGAGGAAGTGGAGACCTCCTCACAGAACTGTGGACGAAGACTGGACAGTTGTTCATCAGATAGTGGTACCACCAAAGTATCGCCGGGAACTATTAAGGTTAGCACATGAGATTCTTATAGCAGGACATGTGGAGATCCGGAAAACCAAAGCACGTATAAGTCAATATTTTTATTGGCCAGGTCTTTCCAAGGACATGGTGCAGTTTTGTAAAATATGCCATACATGCCAGATTGTGGGAAAACCGCAACCTGCCATAAAACTGGCACCTCTAATTCCCATACCAGTTACTGGGGAACCATTTAGTAGGGTGTCAGTAGACTCTTTAGGACCCTTACTGAAAACAAAAGTGGGACATGTTATATTTCCAAGTTCGCGGATGACACAAAACCAGCAGGGAATCTGTGTTGTGAGGAAGATGCAAAGTGGCTTCAAGGAGATTTGGAAAGACTTTGTGGGTGGACAAAAACGTGGCAGATGGAATATAATGTGGAAAAATCTGAGGTTATCCACTTTGGTAGGAGGAATAGATGTGCAGGGTATTTCTTAAATGATAAGAGATTAGAAAGTGTTGATGTACAAGGGGATCTGGGTGTCCTTGTCAATAAGCCACTGAAAACAGGTGCAGCATGCAATTAATAAGGCTAATGGTATGTTAGCCTTTATCACAAGAAGATTTGAGTACAGGAGTAGTGAAGTCTTACTTCAGTTGTATAGAACATTGGTTAGATGGCACCTGGAGTACTGTGTGCAGTTTTGATCCCCTTACCTTACGGAGGATATTATTGCCATAGAGGGAGCGTAACGAAGATTCACCAGACTTGTTCCCGGGATGGTGGGACTGTCCTACGAAGAGAGATTGGGGAAACTGGGTCTGTATTCTCTAGAGTTTTGAAGAATGAGGGGTGATCTCATTGAAACCTACAAAATATCTAAAGGGATAGACAGGTTAGATGCAGCTAAGATGTTTCCCCTGGTTGGGTAGTCTAGAACCAGGGGACACAATTTCAAAATAAGGGGAAAGCCACTTAGGACAGAGATGTGGAGAAATCTCTTTACTCAGAGGGTTGCGAATCTTTGAAATTCTTTACCCCAGAGGGCTCTAGAAGCTCAGTCATTGAGTATGTTTAAAGTAGAGATAGACAGATTTCTATATACAAATAACATAAGGGGATATGAGGATAGTGGGGGAAAAAGGCATTGAACTGGATGATCAGCCATGATCGTATTGAATGGCGGGGTAGGCTCAATGGGCTGAATGGCCTACTCCTGTTCCTATGTTCCTACACCAATATATACTCACCATCATGGAATTGGCTACTCGGTTCCCAGAGGTCATTCACTTGAGAACAATTTCTGCTAGGGGCAGTGATAAAGATGTTGACCCAGTTCTTCATCAGACATGGATTACCGATTGAGGTTCAGTCGGATGAAAGTTCCAATTTTATGTCTAAAATTTTTCAGCAAGATATGAATAACTTAGATATAACACAGTTCGTCTTCAGCATAGCACCCACAGACACAGGGAGCTTTAGAAAGGTACCATCAGACCCTCAAAACAATGATCAGGACATACTGTCATGAATATCCCCATGATTGGGATAAAGGGCTCGAATTTCTTTTGTTTTCCATTAGGGATTCACCGAATGAGTCTACAGGTTTTAGCCCTTTTGAATTAGTTTCTGGACATGAGATAAGAGGTCCTCTAAAACTAAGTAAAGAAAGATTTTTGGAACAGAGGGATGACTCTTCTGTGCTAGATTATGTATCCATGTTCTGGGAATAGCTCACGAGAGCCTGATAAGTGGCTCAGGAACACCTTAAAGCTTCCCAAACAACTATGAAAAATGGGCAGATAAGCATGCTTAAGCCACGAACATTTGGCAAGGGGATGAAGTGTTGGTATTGATGCCTTTACAGGGTGAATCGTTGAAAGCACGGTTCAGTGGTTCATATAGAATGGTCAAGAGAATTGGTGAGGTAACTTATTTGATTGACACCCCAAATCGCCAGAAAAAGAATCGACTGTGTTATATTAATATGTTAAATCAATATTATCGCCGGGAGGCGGATAAGCAAGCGCAGGTATGTCAGGTATTAGGGACAGTGAAGGATGAAAGGGATGGCAAGGATGAGGCAAAATGAGGCCTGGGCAATTCTCAAATTGAACCTCCTATTATCTGGTTAGCTAATACTGAACTGCTAGGGAGATTGGACACTATACTTTCATATTTAGATACAAACCAATGAGAAGACCCAATGAGGCTACTCATAGCATTTAAAAGGAATGTAGGAATAAGCCTGGATGTACAACCTTAGCCACACATGATGTGGATATAGGGGAATCAGTTCCTATTAAACAAAATCCTTACCCCTTATGTCCAGAGAAACTGGCCCAGGTAAAAGCAGAAATCCAATACATGCTGGAAAACCACCTAATTGAACCGAATCAAAGCATGGTGTTCACGAGTAGTATTAATGCCTAAACCTGACAGTTCAACCGGACTTTACATAGACTACATAAAAGTTAATGCAATAACAAAGACAAACTCTTACCCAATTCCTCGCTTGGAATAACTGGGGGGTTCTGTTTGGAAGGTTGCAGTTGGTTGATTTGGTGACAAATCCTTGTAGAAAATTTTTTTAAAAAACAGATTGCCAGACTATTCCTTTGGAGTTTACTGTTACAATCTTATCGCTTAAAGATTATCCACATTGCAGGTAAAAATCATGTTCTTGCAGATGCTTTATCGAAAATCTAACTTTGTTCAAGTTATTTGAATGAAAAGAGGGTACAGAGCAGAATTTTATTGACTGCAAGGAAAGAGTGAATGAGTATGAGTGTGAAAATTTGTTTTCTATTTTTCCCACACTTTGTAATGAAATGCATTTAAAAATGGCATTTCGTTCCTCCGAGGGTAGAGCTGTGATGAAAGTGATTCTGTTTTGTTAAAAAATATTTTTTTGAAGGAATTTATAGTGAAGCTGAATAAATGTTGGACCTTTTTTAAAAAAAAAGCGAGAGCCATCAAGAGGACACTGAGGGAGCCAGATTGGCAACAGTGTTGCTGGTTGTCACATGACTTGGGTTAGGGACAGAATAGAAACAGGGGCAGAGAAGTGACAAACACTCCCTTGATTGGACAAATCCAGTAGTAGCAGAGCACCTGGAAGGGCAGAAAACTAACAAGATTTTTGGTTGTGTGTCAGTGTGTGTGTGTGTTTTACCTTCTAGAAGGAGATAGTGTCAAGACTGCTGAACTGTCAAGGAAGGAGAAAAGACTACAACCCATATCACTTTCCAGAAAATCCCTAAAAGACTCTGAGAAGTCCATTTTGTCATTTCATCTTGTTTCCTGTTTTTGAAGAAGGCCTGCTAAAAATAATTCTCAATGTCGCCTGAAGAGAACGGTTTCTAGGGGGATCTCAGTGGCTGGTCTGCGTGTGCTTGGAGGTTGGACTGTATGCCAGTTTTGGTGCAGTGTGTCTTATCTGCTGTTTTCTTCAGCGGTGGGCAAGTGATCTGCCCGGGTGTTTTTCTTTGTCTGTAACAGAGCTTTGATCCAAAAATCCCTTTTTTTTTTCAGTTAACCAGTGTGTGTACAATATATATATTGTTAGGAAAACCCCCCACCTGCCAAGATTGAGGGACACATGATTTTGCCACATGAACATTAAAACTTAAAATTGCAAGACCCTGACGGGAAAGACAGAATCACAGAATTGTTACAGTGCAGAAGGAGGCCATTTGGCCCATCGTGTCTGCACCAGCTGTCCGAAAGAGCAATTCACTCAGTTCTATTCCCCTGCCTTCTCCCCGTAACCCTGCACATTCTTCCTTTTCATATAACAGTCTAATTGATACACTTAATACACGATTAATAGGAAAATACTGAGAAGTGTAGAGGAAGTGAGGGAACTTGAAGTGAATGTTCACAGATCCCTGAAGGTAGCAGGACAGGTCGATAAGGGGTTAAGAAGGCACATCGAATCCTTTCCTTCATTAGCCGAGGTCTAGCATATAAGAGCAGGGAGGTTATGATGGAACTGTATAACTCATTGGTTAGGCAACAACTTGAGTACTGTGTGCAGTTCTGGTTACCGTTACAGAAAGAATGTAATTGCATGAGAGAGGGTATTTGGAACAAGGGACAAAGGGCCATGCCCTGACTCATTCAACCAACAATGGACTTCTAATTACCAGATATTGAAGTTGGGGATGGGGGGAGGGAGCTAGCATTCCAGAGACTGCTAAGGTACAAGCCACAAACCTCGCAGGCGAGACTGTTCCATATAAGGAGCTAGTCACATGACTAACCTGCTGGGTAACCTGGGTTTTTTTTTGAATTGTGCCACACAGAAAGGAACTGAAGCAAGAATTACCTCCTCTTCTGTCTGCCTGCTCCCATCTCTTTCCCACGAACTGAATCTTGTGAAAACACGTGAACCTCAAAGAGAGAAAAGTCTTCTCTGTGAACAAGGTTTAAGAAGAACACAGGGCCCCGACGAAAGCAAGACAACTTACAAAAGGATTAAACCTTGAGCTCGAAGCACAGTAACAAGATATTGCCTCAAACTGTTCCACTTTATCTTTTCTTCTCTTTTCTCTCCCTTTCTGCATGTGTATGTTGCGTGTGCATGCCAGCGTGGGAACATTGTACATCCATAGGCGTGAATTGTATTAGTTTACCTTAAGTTTCAGGTTTAATAAATTTCATTTTTCTTCTTTAAACCTAAGGAAAACCTGGTGTGCTCATTTCTTTGCCTTATAATTAGGAAACTGTGAACAAGGATTCACAAAAAGGGAGCTCAAAACAGTGTGTGTTTAAAATTAAACCCTGTTACAATAAGACCAGGTGAAGACAGTAAAAGACCCGTAGACACATTTTTCACCTGGTCGTAACAATATATATGTGTGCGTGTGTGCGTGAAGGGGCTAAGGTAAAAAAGGAAACTTTTAAAATATAATGTTGGGATTTTAAAAAATTTGATCTGTGTGTTTGTTCTACTTCATTACTAGTTCAGACTTGTTTTATAATAAACTGATAAGCTTATTGTTCAGTAAAGAAACCTGGTTCATGTGTTCTGTTCTGGGAAAATAGAGTATTTGATGAACCATATTGATAAGTGGGAAAATTAAAAATATGTGTTGTGACCTGTGGGGAAGTGGGATTGAATTAACCGTGCACTCTTCCAGCCTTGGTAGTAACGCGCTATTTTGAAGAAGAGCAGGGCAGCTCTACGGGTGTCCCAGCCAATGTATATCCCTCAACTAACGTCACTCAAACAGATTAGATGGTTTGTGGGCCCTTGCTATGTTCAAATTGGCTGCCGCTTTTCCTTGCATTACAGCAGTTACGACACTGACCAAAGTGCTTTGGGACAGCCTACGGTTGTGGAAGGCGGTGTATAAATGCAGGTCCTTTCTTTGGGTATGAGAGCCTTCGCTGCCTGGATCCTTCATCAATGCAGTTGGAATCTGAAAAATGCAGCCAAAATAAGGAAACAGTCGCTTGGTGAAGCTGCTAAATCTGTTATTTTGCGGATCAAACATCATCTTCCCAAATCAGCGGATGGTGCTCTTATGCAATTTCTAGCTGATGCCCCGTGGTGTTGCTCAAAGATAATCTGGACTCTGAAGCACGGTTGTGATGCCAACTTCCAAGATGAATCCTGTACAGCCTGCCTGTCCCTTTGAGGCCATTCTTGAGGTCAGTTCGCACCTAATTGATCAGGAAAGCTTCTGTAGATTAGCAGCTGCTCGAGGATTCATGTCCCTAATGGAGAGGCCTTTGAGATCAGAAAAACACAGCAGGAAAATGACTGGATTTCTTTCTGTAATTTTTGTTTAGAATACATCTAGCGCTTTAAAGTGTTGTGTTTGAAGCGCAAAGGGGGCACACTTCACACACCCAATTTCTCGGGCCTGCCTCGCGCTGAAATGCAAGTCTGAAAGCAAACCAGGTCAGATTAAATACAACAGATCATTTGTCTCTCTGGAGCTGATGCTGCCCCAGGATGTTCAGGGCAATACAGCACCTTGATGAACAATAATTGGCTAAATATACATTATATAATAATTGGCTAAAGGTCTTTTGTGGAGTACAAGACATTGGGTAGGTTTGAATAATCCCGCAGCAGTGCCAGCTGAATTCAACATGCAGGCTGGTTTCAGCATTAACCTGACAAGTCCCTTAGGTATCCATGCTCCTCAGGGACATGACTACAATTGGCAAAGGGGAGGCTTGTGAGCTCCATTGATTAATGTGGAATGACGATCGCAGCCATAAGGCCAAAAAAAAAATCAGTGGCACCATTTTTCTTGAAAGCAAAGGCAACAAGAGACATGTCACGAGCCATTAATGGTTGGTCGCCGGGCAACTGGCGCCTGTTGCCTGTCCATGTTGAAAATATTGCGGTACAATTGTGTGCAAACTTCACTGTGCATGCCTGACTGGCTGTCTGCTGATAATGCCATTTTTACAACAACCTAATCTGCTGAAAAAGAGTGGAGGGCAGGGGTGGAGACATAGATCTGTGACAATGTTGAACTAACTAAAGAGGAACGCATGCAGACTGTTGTTCTTAGAGCTGAAGCCATTAATTGTCCCGAAAAAAAGAAAAATAATACACCCAGCATCTGTCGTTTTGTTTTCCTCTGTAATGTGGCAGGCAATGCTTCTAGGTCTTCCCATTTTGTTCTGTTGCATTTTCAGCAGTGTAAGGCTGTGTGAAAGATTTTTTTTTTTCTCCCTGTTGTAATTCACTGTGTATGATCAGTACTGTAGCCTGAGTGAATCTGCGATGCAATTTTATAATTTTAATGATCTTTAAGTTACTAGTATGCCTTTCATTTATATTTTTTCCATTTTTGCTTTCTTTAGAATTAAATTATGGGAGTGGGGGGGGTGGGTGGGGAAGTCTGTTTGACAGTCAAGAATCGTCCTATTGAGTAATGATATTAACTCGGACAGGGGATGGGGCTGCTTTGAGGCTGGGAAACCTGGGTTTCCCTCAACCCCTGCCGAATATAACGGCAGGATCTGATGAGCAGTTTTTATGTCTGTTTCCCGGCTGCAGCCTGCCAGATTGAGAGGCTGGTTGTCAGGTGGATAGGCCATCAGCACCAGGGTGCTGGAGGGATCAGAGCAGAGGGAAAGCGGGATTAGAAAGGCCAGGGATGGGGAAGATTGGAGGCCAGAGGGAAGAGTGCCGTTGGGGGAGATTGGAGGCCAGAGGCATGATTGGGGGCTGGAGTTTGACGGGGAGATCGGAAGGGTGGGGCAGGGTAGGAGATGGCTGTTGAAGCAGGTAAACTGGATCCAGCAGGTAAGTGGAAGGGTACTGACCTCCTGGATCCAGCAGTCCTCCCCTCCCTATAACCACCTGGTTCCCAGACGCCTGGAAAACTTGGTCAGCCAGGGTTATATTTAAAATGGTGGTTAAATATGAGGCGCATGGCCTCATTATAATATTTCAATTGCTAACCCACCTGCTGAGAGCATGTTGGTCACCCGTGCCCGGCGCCACCTCCGCTAAAATTGGAAATGGGTGGATTGGGGTTGGGATTTGGATTTTATTAATACTAACATTCCCGGTTAAAATTTCCTCCAAAGGGTCTGTTGGCTTTCCAGTTGGCATGAGAAGGTAGTGTGCCAGACAGTTTGGGTGATCAAGGGGAGGTGGGGCACCATACATTGAAACCTTCAGGCATGCATCCAGCCAGAGTTTACAAGCCCTCCCATTCTCACTGCATTCAGGACACTTGGGCGAGTCACATCAGAAGATAAAGCAGACATAAATAGTTTAAATTACACCATGGGAGGAGTCTTTGTCGTAAACATGTGATGCAGAGGTAAATGCGTAGCTTGTGGTGCTTTGTTCGGGGTAGTAAGTCCCCTTAGGCTATTGTTTTACATGGACAGAGTAGAGAGAGGCAGTGCTAAAATTCTGCATGTCTAAATATTGATGGTCTGCAAAACAAATATTGAAATGAGATTTTGTTTCCCTTAAACTTGACCTCGCTGACTAATAATGACAAGAGAAAAAATCTGCCGATGTTGGAAATCTTAAAAAAGCAAGAGTGGCAGTAAGGAGCAGGTCTCTCCGTCTTTTTGAAAGGATGGGTTCATGTTTCAGGCAGACCCTCTATCAGAGATTGAAAAGAAGGACAGTGGGCCCCTTTTATAGGGCAGACCAAAACAAAAGGCAGTCAGAGAGTGAGAACAACAGATCTGAGGGCTGTAGGTTAAACACTGTCCACTGAATGGAAGTATAAAGGAAAAGCTGAATGGGTGTGAGCTGCAGTGCAAAAGCACGACTAGTTTCTTTTGGTCAGTGTTAATGCTGAAAGGATCATTTGGAGGTCAAAGCCCAGAATTATGTCAAAAGATATGAGGAAAGAGTAGAAAAACTGCTTCAGAGTAGATGTAGGAACTTTCTGTAGTGCAGCTATGATGGGCTGAATGGCCTCTTTCTATGATTCCGGAGATTGTTGGTTGAAAGTCATGGGATGAAACTTTCAGGAATATATTCAAGCATCAGTGGCAACTCCAACCTAGGTGGTCTCTGGGAGACACATGCAATGCAGAGCATGTTCTAATTTTAGTGTTGCAGCCAAAACATTCTTCAAACCTCCCTCATCAATAACCTCATAGGTACATTCACAGTCCAGTATGGAACTCAGTCAGACAGCCTCATTCATTGCTCAGTGCTGGGGCAGTGGCTGGGATGCCACAGTCTGCCTCCACACTCCTGGAGTCAGGGAGCAAGAAAGCAGCCACAGAAAATGGACTTTGGGTGTGGGCCTGGATCAGGCTGGGATTCCCCACACTGTTGAATAGCCAGCTCGGTTTCACTGGTGAAGAACAACCACCTTGAGCAGGATACTGGAGGGCATGCTTGTAGCCTGCAGAAACGAGCCCAGCCTGGCTCTGAGACCTTGAGAAGCCAAGGGGAGAAAATTGGAGAAAAAAAAATTACATCTCCTGCCTCTTTGCATGAACTGTAAGGTGGTTCAGCCGAGGAGGTGAAAGCTCTGCTATCTGTTGAGCACTGTGCACAGCCATGTACTCACACCGGCATTTCTGTGTTTAGTTGCCTGCAGTTTGAGAAAAGCATTCCGGAGCACAAAGGCAGCCAATCCTCACTTTCCTGAGGCTCAGTTTATGGCCTTAGAGAATCCGTATTTCAGCACTGGAGATGGATCCAGTCTTTGATGACAGGAAGTGCCAAGTGTTTCCCTCCCTCTGAAGCACGGCAGTACCCATCCCGTGAGGAAGCAAGGTTAGTGGCTGCTGCCAGTGCTCAGGTTGCAGGGTGTGCAATTTTATTTGGCCCTGGGTGAAAGGAATTCAGTCTCTCCCTTTTGTCTTTCTCCCCTTTCTACATACAAAGAGGAAAAAAAGAAACTGCAAATACAGGAGCTCTGAAATAAATGGTGGACGAACATCACAAGATAGCTAACGTTTTGCTGGAGGACCTTTTATTAAAAATTCATCAAAACTGATTCTGATGAAGGCTGTACTCCTGAGGTGTTAATCTCACCATTGCTGTCTTGCCCTCCCTATCTTTCTCTCACCCTCCCCGTTGCTCTCTTGCCCTCCCCGTCACACACTCGCCGTCCGGGTCGTGCTCTCTCGCCCTCCCTGCTGTGCACTCTCTCTCTCACTCCCCCTTTTGCTGTCTCTCATCCTTTCGCTCCCTTTTGTTCCTTTTCTCTCCCTTTCATGCTCTCACCCTTTTGCACACTCTCATGCTCTTGCCCTTTCACTCCCTCTCGCACTCTCTTGCTCTTTTGCTCTCTCTTGCTCTCTTTCGTGCTCTCGCCCTTTTGCGCTCGCGCTCTCGCCCTTTTGTACACTCTCGCCCTTTTGCTCTCTCGCCCTTTTCTGCATTCTCGCTCTCTCGCCCTTTTCTACACTCTCGCCCTTTTGCTCTTTCGCCCTTTTGCTCTTTCGCCCTTTTGCTCTTTTCTCCCTCTCTCCCTCAGACTGAGCCTTCAGTTGGTGGCAAGGAAGCTGAGCACATAATGGAGACCCTTAACCCCACCTGAAGCAGCGAGCGTCCTTGGCTTGTGGGTAGAGAGTTGACACAGATGCTGCTCCTCGTGTAGAATTACTCTTCCCCACAGTTCAGAGATTGGGAGTTACAGGGCCGAGGACGCTCCCTTGAATTAAAGGTAAGGGTTGTCAGTCTGCTAGTTATTTCAGTACCATGAGCCATACCATTCCCCTGCTGTCAGCTCCCACTGAGTTGGCAGCAAATACCTTTTCACTCTGCCAGTGTGTGTTTAAATCTTCACTGCCCACATTGGGATGATGTGTTCAAAATCAAAAACACTCCTTTATTTTAGTTCAATTCCTTCTCAGGATGTGGGTATTGCTGGAAAGGCTAGCATTTATTGCTCATCCTTTGCATCCTTAGATCATAAATAGTTGAGGTCCCAGCACTGATCCCTGTGCCATCTCCCTAGATACAGTTTGCCAACCTGAAAATGCCCCATTTATCCAGACTCTCTTTCCTGTTAGTTCACCAATAGTCTATCCTTGTTAATATATCACCCCCAAAATCATAGAGTCATAGAGTTATACAACACAGAAACAGGCCCTTCGGCCCATCGTGTCTGTGCCGGCCATCAAGCACCTAACTATTCTAATCCCATTTTCCAGCACCTGGCCCATAGCCTTGTATGCTATGGCCTTTTAAGTGTTCATCTAAATAGTTCTTAAATGTTGTGAGGGTTCCTGCTTCTACCACCCCTTCAGGCAGTGCGTTCCAGATTCCAACCACCCTTTGGGTGAAAATTATTTCCTCAAATCCCCTCGAAATCTCTTGCACCTTACCTTAAATCTATGCCCCCTGGTTATTGACCCCTCCGCTAAAGGAAAAAGTTTCTTCCTATCTAACCTATCAATGCCCCTCTTAATTTTGTATACCTCAATCATATCTCCCCTCCACCTTCTCTGCTCTAAGGAAAGCAACCCTAGCCTATCCAGTCTCCCTTCATAGCTGAAATGCTCCAGCCCAGGGAACATCCTGGTGAATCTCCTCTGCACCCTCTCCAGTGGAATCACATCCTTCCTATAATGTGGTACCCAGAACTGTACACAGTACTCCAGCTATGGCCTAACTAGCATTTTATACTGCTCCATCATAACCTCCCTGCTCTTATATTCTATGCCTCGGCTAATAAAGGCAGGTATCCCATATGCTTTCCTAACCACAATATCTACCTGTGCTGCTGATTTCAGTGATCTATGGACAAGTACACCAAGGTCCCTCTGACCCTCTGTACTTCCTAGGGTCCTACCATCCATTGTATATTCCCTTGTCTTGTTAGTCCTCCCAAAATGCATCACCTCACACTTCTCAGGATTAAATTCCATTTGCCACAGCTCCGCCCATCTTACCAGCCCATCTATATCGTCCTGTAATCTAAGGCTTTCCTCCTTACTATTTACGACACCACCAATTTTCGTGTCATCTGTGAACTTACTGATCATACCTCCGTTATTCATGTCTAAATGATTAATGTACACTACAAATAGCAAGGGTCCCAGCACCGATTCCTGCGGTACACCATTGGTCACAGGCTTCCAATCGCAGAAACAACTCTCGACCATCACCCTCTGCCTCCTGCCATGAATCCAATTTTGGATCCAATTTGCCAAATTGCCCTGGATCCCATGGGCTCTTACCTTCTTGACCAATCTCCCATGTGGGACCTTATCAAAAATGCCTTACTGAAGTCCATGTATACTACATCAACTGCTTTACCCTCATCTACACATTTCATCACCTCTATCTCTCCCTGACAGTTTGGAGGCCTGTAGTACAAGCCCAGCCAAGTGATTGCCCCCTTTTTGTTTTTAAATTCTACCCATATGGCCTCATTTGAGGAACCTTCTGAGATATCATCCCTCCTTACTGCAGTAATTGACTCCTTGATCAACAGTGGCAATGCCACCTCCTCTTTTATCCCCTCCCCTGTCATGCCTGAAGATTCTATACCCTGGAATATTGATCTGCCAGTCCTGCCCCTCCCTCAACCATGTCTCTGTAATAGCAATAATATCACATTCCCATGTGCTAATCAATGCCCTCAATTCATCTGCCTTACTCGTAAGACTCATTGCATTAAAATAGATGCAATCCAGCCTTGCATTTTTCACTTGTGCCTTAACAGGTCTATATTTGCTCTGCCTTCCAGACTGGCTCATTTTTTCTTCTATATTTGACTGTGCATCACCCCCTACTGTAACTCTACTCCCGTCCCCCTGCTAAATGAGTTTAAATGTGCCCCCCACCCCCCCCCTGCCAACAGCGCTTAGCAAACCTCCCAGCAAGGATGTTAGTCCCGTTTCGGTTCAGTTGCAACCCGTTCAACTTGTACAGGTCCCACCTTTGCCAGAAACAGACCCAGTGATCCAGGAAACTAAAACCTTCCCTCCTGCGCCATCTCCTCAGCCACGCATTCATCTGTTCTATCCTCCTATTCCTGTACTCACTAGCACGTGGCACCGGGAGTAATCAGGGATTACAATCTTTGAGGTCCTGCTTTTTAATCTGCTACCTAGCTCCCTAAATTCTTGTTGCAGGACCTCAGCCCTCTTTCTACCTATGTCATTGGTACCAATGTGAACCACGACCTCTGACTGTTCACCCTCTCCCTTCAGAATGTCTTGCAGCCGCTCCGAGACATCCTTGACCCTAGCACCAGGGAGGCAACATGCCATCCTGGAGTCTCGTTTGCAGCCACAGAAACGCGTGTCTGTTCCCCTTACGATTGAATCCCCTATCAGTATGGCTCTCCCACTCTTTTTCACCCCCTCCTGAGCAGCAGAGCCATCCGTGGGGCCACGAACTTGGCTGCTGCTGCTTTCCCCTGGGAGGCCACCCCCCCATCCCCACCCGCCAACAGTATCCAAAGCGATATATCTGTTTGAGAGAAAAATGGCCACGGGACCCCTGCACTACCTGCCTGTGCCTACTACTCCTCCTGGTGGTCACCTATCCCTTTTCTGCCTCTGCAGCCATTACCGGCAGTGTGACCACCTCGCTAAACGTGCTATCCACGACGTCCTCAGCACCGCGGATGCTCCGCAGTGAGTCCATCCGCAGCTCCAGCTCCACAATGTGGTCAGCTGGTAGCTGCAGCTGGACACACCTCCTGCACACATGGTCGCCAGGGACACTGGAAGTGTTATCTTGTGTAATAACCTTTTATCTGGGACCTTATCTAAGGCCTTTTGGAAATCCAGATACACGTTGTCTACTGGTTTCCCTTTATCCACCCTTCTCATTACATCCTCAAAGAACTCTAATACATTTGTTGAACATGATTTCCCTTTCACACAATCAACAAGCAGAGTCAACATGGTTTTATTATGATTTTCTGAATATCCTGCTACTACTTCCTTAATAATAGATTTTAGCGTTTCCCCAATGATAGATGTTAGGCTAACTAACCTATAGTTTCCTGCTTTCTGCCTCCCTCCTTTCTTGAATAGGGACGTTACATTTGCAGTTTTCCAATCCGCTTGGTACCTTCCCAGAATCTGGGGCCATCAGATCCAGGGGGCTTGTCAGCTTTTAGTCCCATTAGCTTTCCAAGTACTTTTTCCTAGTAATAGTGATCGTTTTAAGTTCCTCCCTCCCTTTTGCCCTCTGATTTTCTACTGTCATTGGGATACTTTTAGTGTCTTCTACCGTGGGGACAGATACAAAATATTTGTTCAAAGTCTCTGTCATTTCCTTGTTTCCCATTTATAATTTCCAGTCTCATCCTCTAAGCAACCAATGTTTACTTTAGTTACTCTCTTCCTTTTTATATACTTGTAGAAGCTCTTACTGATTGTTTTGATATTTCTTGCTAGTTTACTCTCATATTCTAATTTCTTCCTTTTTTTTTTAAGTCATCCTTTGCTAGTTTCTAAAATTTTCCCAATCTTCTGGCCTACCACTTATCTTTGCAGAATTGTATGTCATTTCTTTCAATTTGATATTACCCTTAACTTCCTTAATTAGCTACAGATGGTTCATCGTCCTCATAGTTTTTCTTTCTCATTGGAACATATCTTTGTTGAGAGTTATGAAATATCTCCTTAAATGTCTGCCACTGCGTATCTACCGTCTTAGCTTTTAACCTATTTTCCCAGTCCACTTTAATCAACTCTGTCTTCCTACCTGTGTAACTGCCTTTATTTAAGTTTAAGACCCAAGTTTTTCACCTTAAAGCTGAATGTGAAATTCATCATGTTATGTTCATCATGTAGGCATCACAATTGAGTTGAATCCCGTCAACACTTGGCAGGGTGGGAAGTACTTGTCTTTGTCTTGTAGATGTTACAAGATTGTCACAAGAATCTAGTCTTCTTAAGTGGGTTTGTAAACTTTTTTTGTAGCTGGGCTGCTCAACCTGCAGGTTGCGAGGAGATCCAATAATCAACCAATTCCTAGCGAGGGTTCAAATTTGAACTTTGCAAGTTTTCTAATGACCAACAAGTGTTGAACCTCATTTTGGTTGTGAGGAGGTTCCAGGTGGGGTAAATGGGATGTCTTTGGGTTCAAGGTGACATTGCAGGCTGATGGACCCGTAGTGGCAGACTTTGTCTACATAACACTGGGGCATGGATATCACCAGGCTGGCTTATTAATGGAGTCTAGAGGACTACACCCTCACACTTGGCAAACCTCCTGTCTCTCCTGTCCTTATGTCCATATCTGAGCACTTCCCTGTCGGAGAGTCATTGGATAACGATCGGAGTGTTGGGGAAAATGGCTGATTTCTCATCTCTCCTGAGGGCAGGGAGCTGGAGACGATCCCATCACCCTGTTCTTAGCTTGGCCAAGATCAACTGCCACACTGAAGCTGTGGCATGCCGTATGGAGCTTGTTCACTCCACATTAGTAGCGTTGGATTCTGATTGTTGTTCGAAGAGACATCTTAATGCTGTATGTCAAATAAACCTGCAAATTCCTCCTGAAACCAATTGCTCGATATGTTCCATGGAATCACTCATTGGACATTGACTGTACATTCATTGATGCAAAAGAGAGTCACAGGGCAAATATCCCTATTGATCAGTGACAACAGGCACAAGTACAAAGCTGCAGAATGAGGAGAGCAATCTTCCAAGTCTGTCAGGCTTTCTTTTATTTTAACCTGTGCATTTGAATAGCAGACTGAGAGCCAGATGCAGAGCATATCTGGAAATACTTAACAGTGCATGAGATTTACCAAACGGATCCTCTCGATATCTGACACCGCCGTATAGTTTGCTTGTAGCTGTCGAGGAACAAATGAGTTGATGGAGCAAGCACCAGCACAGGCATGAGGGGCCAAACGGCTTCCTCTTGTGCTGAAATCTTAACAAGACACAAGTTATTTATTTTATCACATGGAGTGGGCCAAGTTTGAGGTTGGCAGTGTGTAAGTTGTTCATTTGTATTTCAGATGTATCAAAACCACCACCCCTCCCACTCCATTGTGACAGTACTGCACTATTGCATGAGCTGCTGTGTGGACATATCAAAATGGAGGTCAGGAAAAGACTTGTTGGTCCTTTCATCCTGTCCCCGGTTTTCAATGTGCAACTAAGCATCAAAATCCCCATTATCCCGCCCCACAACCCACCACTAACCACACTATCTCCAGCCCTGTAAACATTCCTTGATGTAGCTGCACACATTGGGCAGGCAGGCGATTTGGCACAGAGCCAATCCCCATGTGTGCCACAACCCAAGGACATCAGCCCACTGAAGTGGATCAATGCTTACAACCAACCAACATAGGAGGCCATGCTTCCGATTGGGAGACCAGTGGGGGGAATAATACTTCTTCACAGTTCCAGGAACAAGGGAGATTGGATTATTTCTATGTCAGTGCAGCTGAAGACGGCAAATGCTCAGAGTGACAAGGAGGTGCTCTGTCCTTCTCCTTCTCAATCTTCAAGCACCTCTAAGACTTGAGGAAGAGGACAAGCCTACGGTTTGCAGGTCCTTAGATCCTCTTACACTCTGCCATACCTCTGTCATGCAGGCTCCATGACTTGGATCCAGGGCCCCTCAAGCCCACGCTGTAACTTTTGCACTGGCATGTGCCCACTTCTGCCTGTGGAGAGCTCTGCCCATGTGCAAGTTGCCCCGGTGATTCCACAGCTAACACTGACTCCCTTTCCCCAGCATGGGAGCAGGTTTCCACAGTGCAAACGCAGACAGTAGGCACAAAGATACCGTGCTCCGAATTAAACACCAAAGTATAAATATTTAATTTACATGACCTGCACTATTTTTCGGCAGTTTCTCCCCCTTGCTGATCTATAGTTAACAGTTAAACAGTTAACAGAAAATGTCTACATGTAAATGCAGATGCAGCTCAAGCATGTTGAAAGGAGGGTAATTGTCAATGCATCCTTCAGTTAAACCCACAGTGAATGACGCCAGGCATTTAATAGAACCAGCAAGCACTTATTGACTGAATGTGCTCCTCAGAGCAGGACATAGATTTGTATCTGAACACTAACTGTCTTACTGATAGTAATCAAGCAGTGAGCTTCCTCAGTGATGCTGGCAGTGAAGGAGTTGAGTGATAAAGACTCAGAAGGCCCCAGACCTGCACAGAGTTAGCTGAACTCAGTCTGGCTGCTTCATTTAGCCTCAGCACCCTTCGAGTACACTTGGCTAGTGGCAACCCTCATGTGTGAGTATTGGACGATGGCCGCCTGGGCTTGGTTGTCATCCCCCAGCAATTTGTAGGAACAGGAGGAGGCCATTCAGCCCCTCGAGCCTGTTGCGCCATTTAATTATGGCTTCACTCACAGGGTGCACCCTCTAGTATATTACCCAAGTAATCAAGTATGAACACGGACAATGAGTGATGTTAGATTGTTTGTTTATGCAAAGCATCAGAATCGAATCTAATACTTCTCTTATCTCACAGGTAGACTTTCTAGCTAGGATTTCGTGATAGTGATTAAGAGCTGGAATCTCTGGCTGACTGTTACCCTCCCTAGGACATGGGCACTGAGGTCAGTTGTAGACCTCCGAATTTTTTTTTATTCGTTCATGGGTTGTGGATGTCACTGACAAGGCCAGCATTTATTGTCCAGCCCTAATGTGTACTGATTCACCTTCTTGAACCCCTGCAGCCCTTGAAATATAGGTACACCCACTGTGCTGTTTGGGAGGGAGTTCCAGGATTTTGACCCAGTGATGATGAAGAAATGGCGATATAGTTCCAAGTCAGGATGGTGTGTGGCTTGGAGGGGAACTTGCATGTAGTCTGCTGCCTTTGTCCTTCTAGGTGGTAGAGATTGCAGGTTTGGAAAGTAGCAGATATGGCTCAGTTGGTAGTACTTTTGCCTGTAAGTCACAAGCTTCCAGGTTCAAGTCCCACTCCAGGGCTTAAGCACAAAAGTCAAGGCTAATACTCCAGTGCAGTGCTGAGGAAGTGCTGTACCGTTGGAGTTGCTGTCTTTCAGATGAGCCAAGATAAACTCAGGTCTCATCTGCTTGCTCGGGTGGATGTGAAAGATCCCATGGCACAAATTTGAAGAATAGCAGGGGAGTTTTTGCCTGGTGTCCTGGCCAATATTTATCTCTCAATCAACATCACAAAAACAGATTATCTGGTCATTATCACATTGCTGTTTGTGGGAGCTTGCTGTGTGCAAATTGACTGCCACGTATCCTACATTACAACAGTGACTACACATCAAAAAGTACTTCATTGACTGTAAAGTGCTTTGATATGTCTTGTGGTTGTGAAAGGTGCTATATAAATGCAAATCTTTTTTCTTTGACTGTCAAAGGAGCCTTGGCAACTTGCTGCAGTGCATCTTGTAGATGGTGCACACTGTTGCCAGTGTGCACCGGTAGTGGAGGGAGTGAATGTTTAAGATGGTGGATATGGTGCCAATCAAGCGGGCTGCTTTGTCCTGGATGGTGTCGAGATTCTCGAGTGTTGCTGCATCTGCAGCCAATGGGTGATTATTGGCAAATGATCTGCACCAATCCTGGTATCTATAGTACTCTTTCAGTCAGTATGTGCTTGTTCTGCTGATAATCCTGTTATAATGCTGATTACATCTTCAGTCTGACATACAGATGTTTAATCTCCTAATCACACTACCCATTTTTCTGCCTGGGTAATGCATCAAATTTGGTCAAGAGGCTGTTGCTCTCCAGGATTCTTCCATTCCTGCCTTGATCTAGCTGCTGGGATGTAGACCAGACCAGGGTGGCTCTGACATTGCAGCTACGCTTCCATTGGTTGGTGTTGTGCTGTGTGACCAGATTGATGGTTTATTTTACCAGAATTGCCAGTCAATACTAGTCACAGTGCCAAGGAAGACAGGTCCAGGCTTCTGCCAGTGGCTGTAGACACCTGTTACTGCTCCACTCAGCCAGTGCAGGACTTTTACAAAAGCATTTGGGTCCTCACAAGAAAGTATTCCTTCATTGGATAATGCAATCAATGGCAGTGGAGAGTTAGAGATGTTACCAGTGCAAGTACCGTGCAATAATGTGATTTCAGGCAAATGCTCAGCCTTTGTCTACTGTTCAGCAAATCTCTCGCATTCTGAAATTCTCTATGAAACCCCATTGCCTGGCTACACCTCTCTCTAGCCTAAAAAGCCTCCTTTATGACCACCTGGGCCTAATTCTTCTATCACTTGCCCAGATCTCTTTTTGAAGCAGCACAGGAGGTTTTAGGACTTTAACGGTGCTTTCGAAGAATAATTTGTTGCTGGTGGAAACACAGGCCTCCTCTTCTCTGCCTTCGCACCGTGACTGGCATTCCATGTGTCTATGGCAATTCGCTGGCAAGCCTAACAATCGTTGGCCAAAATGCCAGCAAAATCTAAAGGATCTCAACAATTTTTTTTTCTTGTGATGTTTCTTCTCCTGCCAGTGAACAATTCCAGTTTTGCTATAGTCTGTGCTAAATTATTTTGCGGTGGCCTGGGTTGATCCATTCAGTCTAATTCTTGTGCTTTTACTGGGCTTGTCCAAGTTGTGATAAAAACTGTACTTTTGTGGTTTTTCACAGTTAAGTTTCATATTGCAACTTATAATTTGCAAGGTGAGTCTTTGGTGTCATGGTAACATTTTTGCCCTCAGTCTGAAGACGGAGGGCTTGAACCCTGCACCACACAGTGCTGGCAAGTGAATTCTTAGTTGAAATCCAATGGGATACTCATGACCAGCGGGTGTGGGTAAAACCATCTCATTGTATAGGACTAACCACCCCGATGTTGGTGTAAAGATGGTTACGGCCATGGAAGAAGCATTCATGTTGCCTGTTAGACTGTAAATCAGCCGACGAATGCTTCCACTACTGTACACTGTTCTCCAGGAAAAGAACAACTTGTAAAGTGTCTCAGTAAGATCACACAGTGAATTCCAGGAACTGCTGTTATGTGGGCAAATGTGACAGCATCTTCCATATGGCAGTGACCAGTTCATCTATGCTTGGTGGAGTTGGTTGATGGGGAATACCAGGAGAACTGCCTCTTTAAAAGCTGTGGTTGTCTCTCCATGATACAGGCTGACAGACCTCAACTGTGATGCCACATTCTCTCAAGTACTTCACTAAGTATGAACCAAAGTACCATTCAGGTACTGTGTGAATGGTGTTGGATATCACTGAGTGACAGACTTTTTGTCATGTTTCCAAATTGTGCTCACATAATCTGTATGTAGTTAAGTTGTGTGTTAGCTACCTAGACTACATGTTAGTGCACTATTAGTGAAGTTAATCTATATTCTGATGGATTTATAGAACCTATGCAGATAGTCTGATTTTGTAATTTATAAATTGCCAAATAGCGACGATGAATACGTAATCTGTTCAATTTAACAAAGAAATGGGCTGGATTCCTGGTAGTGTATTAAATCCATATAGACTAGAAACGTCCCTGGTTGTTCCCTTTGTCTACACTGAGTTAACTGACAGCTCTTGGCTTGCTACAATTGACCTTTGTGACCCAAGGAATATGCCACCTTTTGACCATGTTTGGTGGGTCATGACCAACAGAGGAGAAAGGGGACCTTTCAAACTGTTCGCAGTCTGAACCAAGTGAACTTGGATCTCAGCTTAGCCAAACCGCCGCGATTTGGAGGCTTCAGTATCACTGATCTGATGTGTTGAAACTTGTAGTAAGAGGCCCACCTTTCACGACATATCTGGTTGGTGTTGTTGAATATTTTGTTGAGTTTAGTGCTTGGTAATATGGTCAGATTTGGGGAAATGGAATGTTTTTCCACATATTGTGCCAATCAAGATCGAGCATTACTTTCAGACTATGTATAGGGTTAAACGCCGAGTAAAATACTTGCCTCTGCTCCAGTGATAACCTTTCATTTGCATTTCCCACACTAACCTATTTTGTATCCATTCTGTGTGAGATATACCAATCCTATCCAAATTGTTACCTATTTTATGCTGTGTACCGGTCTTCATTGGGAACTAGTCATGCTTTGAGACTGGTCATTGTCCATTTCGCTCTGGACCTAAAAGCTATCTCAGAAAGTAAACTCCTGTCCTATGAGTTTGGGATGGAAATTAATCCAGCTGCCAAGGTGAAACAAACTGTCAGTAGTGAAATCCATTCCTCTAACCCAGAGTGTCACGCAGTTCCTGGGACAGTTGTGTTTATCTGTCCCGATTAGAGATATAATACGCACAGTTTCTAAAGTATGCGCTTTACTCAGAGCTTAATTTTTACCCTGCAACTTCAAAGCAGCTTCTCAGTTTGTGCATAGTCCATATTTGAAGCGAAGAGGAAAGAACTCCCATTTCCATTTATGTAGCACCTCATCCCATTGCTGCAATGTCTCAAAGCCCTTGTATTAACAAACTATATAGTACAATGACTGTTGCTATTCAGGTGCAAACAGCAATCATCCTGTGTCAGCAATGTTCCACAAAAGGCATTGAGATGAGTGATAATTTTTCATTCTGAGGCATTGGTTGAAGGTGCAATGTTGGTCAGGACAATGAAAGAACTCCCTGCTCTTCCTTAAATAGAGCCATGGAATCTCAAACATCCACTTGAACAGGCAGATGGGTTCTCACTTTAATTCCGAAGGATCTGCATTTGGACTACACATCCCATCAATAAACTCATGTGGCAGTGTTTGCCCTTTGCCAAAATTGTCTACACAGCAAGGTTTTTGAATTGATATTGTGAAAATGTTTTTGGAAACCCAAGCAATTTTGTTTTTACTGCACAGGTACACACCTGGTCATATACAGAAAACTGCTGTTGAACTCAGATGATGCAGAATGATAGTCTAATTGGCAGATGGGACAACTTAAAACAATTGTTCTGACTGATACTGAAATAAGCTGTTAACAAGTACTCAAAGTCATCACTAAGTATTTTTCTTGCCTTGCTTGTTTCTGTGGTGATGCCACTTCACTATTCATATATAGACAAGCAGGAACATCCAGGATATTGACAGTGCCCATTTGTTTTTGTTCCTGCAGCATCTGGCTAAACTTTCACTTTAAGACCCAAAAGCAGAGCTCGATTTTGTGCATCTGATGTCAAGAAATCCATACCAGAAGTGGTACCATGTGTAAAACTGACACATTGGCAGGCTTGATTAATGGCTTCTGTTTGTAGTCTCTGATGAAGCTGGCAGTCGAAAGGATGTGCATTGGTCCTTCACTTAATAGCAACCTCTGTTGATGTTTTCTGTTGGGGAAACAGAATTGTCACAATTGCATTCAGGGTCTGTGTCCATGGACCTTCAATAGTTTAGCCCAGCTGTCCATGACTTTGTCCTGCTGTGTGGTCAGTGACACTTGCGCATCTGTTATCACCCATGCTCACCCCGCAGTATGCCACAATGGTTCATTTAGGTAAATTGGCTGTGTGCAGAAACCTGGAGTGTGGCAATGCCTGAATTTTTAATTCTTCTCTAACACTGGAGTACAGTTCCATAAGTGACAGCCACCTTGAGCTGTCTGGTCTAGGTAGCCATTCTTCATGTGTGGTCATGAAAAGTGCATATTGGCAGACTCTTCCGTGATAATGATCAGGAACAGGGACGTATGGCAGTTGTTTTCCTCTTCCTGGCCATGTGGCATTGAGGTTAATTACAGCGCCCTCACTTCTATCCCAGCTGAGCAGAGCCAATTCTGCACAGAGCACAGGCCAAGCTTGGGAGCTTCCCAATGTATAAGGCCCAGAATCACATTACAAGGTGCATTTACTTTCCGAACCATCAGGGGAGCTACCCAGAGTTCCTGAAAGAAAGTTGACCCTCCATCAGTGACCTTAAATATTGCTACCCGTGCTTTTAATTTAGCCTAATGACTCCAATGAACAAATATAATGTTGAAAAGTCCGTTAGTACTTTCGGAGCAATATTTGTTTCTGAGATATTTACAACTGCAGCCATCTTATTCCATCATTTGAAAAAGGTGTCTCTCAGAAGGGGGCTTTATAGAGGTTATATTACATAGGATATACAGCACAGAAACAGGCCATTTGGCTCAACAAGTTCATGCTGGCTTTTATGTTCTACTTGATCTTTGCTCATCTAAATTTATCATCAAGAACCCTCTATTCCCTTCTTCCTCATATGCTTGTCTAACATCTCCTTAAATGCATCTATACTATTGGCTTCAACCACTCTCAGTGGTAGCGAGTTCCACATTCTCATCACTCTTTGAGTAAAGAAGTTTCTTCTGAATTCACTATTGGATTTCTTGGTGACTACCTTATATTGATGGCCTCTAGGTATGCTCTTCCCCACAAGTGGAAATATTTTCTCTATCCTCTGTATCAAAACTATCATAATTTTAAAGACCTCTATTCGGTCAGCCCTCAGTCTTTTTTCAAGAGAAAAGAGACCCAGTCTGCTCACCCTTTCCTGATATGCATTTCTGGTATCATCCTGTAAATCTTCTCTGCACCTCTCCAGTGCCTGTATGTTCTTTTTACAATATGGCGATCAGAACTACACACAGTACTCTAAGTTTGGTCTAACCAAGGTTCGATACAGGTTTAGCACAACTTCCCTGCTTTTCAACTCTGTCCCTCTAGAATTAAAACCTACTGATTGGTTTGTTTTTTATAAAGGCCTTGCTAACCTGTGACACAACGTTTAGTGATTGGTGTATTTGTACTTTGAGATCCTGTTGTTTCTCTACCTCACCTAGAATCATACCTTCCAAGCAATTAGTGACCTCCCTATTCTTTCCTACCAAATGTACTATCTTGCATTTATCTGTGTTGAACTTCATTTGTCAATTAAACATCCATTCTGCAACTTTATTAATGTCCTCTTGTAATTTGTTGCAGTATTCCTCAGTATTGACTATTCCCGAACCCTGGTGACCAACCACCACCCCCCCCAACCCTCATCCTCTGGCATTTGGTGTCATTCACAAATTTAGAAGTTGTGTTTTTGATTCCAAGGTTCAAATTGTTCATGTAAACTGTGAACAGCAGTGGTTCCAGCACTGATCCTTGTGAGACACCACTTCTCAACTTCTGTCACTCTGAACAGCTACCATTTACTCCCACTCTCTGCTTTCTGTCTTGAAGCCAGCTAGAAATCCATTCTGGCACTTATCCCCTGATTCCGCATTCGATGACCTTATTCATTAATCTATTATGGGGCACCTTATCGAAGGCCTTTTGAAAATTCAGATACGTTTCATCTACTGCATTGCCAGGGTCTCCTCTCTCTGTTACCTCCTTTAAAAATTCAATAAGATTGGTCAAGCAAGATTTTCCCTTTTGAAATCCGTGCTGACTATTCATTATTATATTTTTCATTTCTAGATGTTCTTCTATTTTCCCCTTTAATAGGGATTCCATCATTTTTCCTACCACCAGTGCTAAACTGACTGGTCTGTAATTCCCTGGCATGTTCTGACCCCCTTCATAAATATAGGAATTAGATTAGCTATCTTCTAGTCCTCTGGCACTGCACCTTTTTCTAATGAATTATTAAATATTTGTAGTTATGCCTCTGCTATCTCTTCCCTCGGTTCTTCTAAAATGCATGGATATAATCCATCTAGACCAGAGGCTTTATCCTTTTTTGGGTTTGATTAGTTTATTCAATATGCCCCCCCCCCCCCCTTTTTTTAAAATGCAGTTATCTCATTACACATCTCATCATTCAATATCATGTCTGCCTGTTCTATCTCCCTGGTAAATGCCAAAGCAAAATAATTATTCAATATTTCTGCCATCTCTCGATCATTACCTGTGATGTTATCCAGATTATCCCTTAATGGTCCAATCCCATCCCAGCCTCCCTTTTTTATTGATGTATCTGTAAAATATTTTACTATTTTGTTTTATGTTTCTTGATAAGTTAATCTCATAGTTCCTCTTTGCCGCCTTAATTTTTTTTTTAACTTTTCTCCTAATCTCTTCGCATTGTCTCAAATCATGCACTCCTCTTTTGTCTATGTACTTAATGTATGCCTCTATCCTAACCCTCAATTGTTCCCTCATGTCTTTATTCATCCATGGAATCTCACGAGTTTTTTCATTTGTTCTTTCCTTTTTTGCAGAATTTATTTTTCGTGCATTCTGTTGAACACCCATTGTTGTTCTACATCATTGTTTACCAATTTTATTTTCCCAAGTTCTATTCTCAGCCTCTCAAAATCAGCTTTCTCCAATCTATTAACCTGGTTTTCATCATACTTGTGTCTTTCTGTATTATCATCTTAAAGTGTATTATATTATGATCACTATTGCCTAGATGTTCCCCAACTCTTTCTTGTCTTAAAAACAAGAAATGCTGGAACCACTCAGCAGGTCTGGCAGCATCTGTGGAAAGAGAAGCAGAGTTAACGTTTCGGGTCAGAGACCCTTCTTCGGAACTAGCAAATATTAGAAATGTCAAAGGTTATAAGCAAGTGAGCCGGGGGTGGAGCAAGAGTTAACAAAGGAGAAGGTATAGATTGGACAAGGCCACATAGCTGACTAAGAGGTCATGGAGCAAAGGCAAACAATATGTTAATGGTGTGTTGAAAGACAAAGCATTAGTACAGATAGGGTGTTAACGAACTGAAGATTGAACAGCAGCAAGTACAAACATGAAAAAAAAAGTGGGTAAGCAAACTGAACAAACTACAATGAAATGAAATTAACAAAAGAAAAAAAATTGTAAAAAATAAAAAATAACTAAAAATAAAAGTAAAATGGGGGGCCCGTCATGCTCTGAAATTATTGAACTCAATGTTTAGTCCGGCAGGCTGTAGTGTGCCTAATCGGTAGATGAGATGCTGTTCCTCAAGCTTGCGTGGATGTTCAGTGGAACACTGCAGCAATCCCAGGATAGAGATGTGAGCATGAGAGCAGGGGGGAGTGCTAAAATGGCAAGCAACCGGAAGCTCAGGGTCCTGCTTGCGGACTGAGCGGAGATGTTCCGCAAAGCGGTCACCCAGTCTGCGCTTGGTCTCCCCAATGTAGAGGAGACCACACTGTGAGCAGCGAATACAGTATACTACATTGAAAGAAGTACAAGTAAATCGCTGCTTCACCTGAAAGGAGTGTTTGGAGCCTGGGATAGTGAGGAGAGAGGAGGTAAATGGGCAGGTATTACACCTCCTGCGATTGCAGGGGAATGTGCCATGGGACGGGGACGAGGTGGTGGGGGTAATGGAGGAGTGGACCAGGGTGTCGCAGAGGGAACGATCCCTTTGGACTGCTGACAGGGGAAGGGAGGGGAAGATGCGTTTGGTAGTGGCATCATGCTGGAGGTGGCGGAAATGGCGGAGGATGATCCTTTGGATATGGAGGCTGATGGGGTGGAAAGTGAGGACAAGGGGGAACCCTGTCACGGTTCTGGGAGGGAGAGGAAGGGGTGAGGGTAGAGGTGCGGGAAATGGGCCGGACGCGGTTGAGGGCCCTGTCAACAACAGTGGGGGGGAATCCTCGGTTGAGGAAAAAGGAGGTCATATCAGAAGCACCGTCATGGAAGGTGGCATCATCAGAGAAGATGCGTCGGAGACGGAGAAACTGAGAGAACGGAATGGAGTCCTTACAGGAGGTAGGGTGTGAAGAAGTGTAGTCGAGGTAGCTGTGGGAGTCAGTGGGCTTATAATGGATATTGGTAGACAACCTATCCCCAGAGATGGAGACAGAGAAGTCGAGGAAGGGAAGGGAAGTGTCAGAGATGGACCATGTAAAGGTGAGAGAAGGGTGGAAATTGGAAGCAAAGTTGATAAAGTTTTCGAGTTCGGGGCGGGAGCAGGAAACGGCACTGATACAGTCATCAATGTACCGGAGAAAGAGTTGGGGGAAGGGGCCTGAGTAGGACTGGAACAAAGAATGCTCGACATATCCCACAAAAAGACAGGTATAACTAGGACCCATGCGGGTACCCATAGCAACACCTTTTACTTGAAGAAAGTGAGTGGAGTTGAAGGTGAAGTTGTTCAATGTGAGAACAAGTTCAGCCAGGCGGAGGAAGGTGGTGGTGGATGGGGACTGGTTGGGCCTCTGTTCAAGGAAGAAGCGGAGAGCCCTTAAACCATCCTGGTGGGGGATGGAGGTGTAGAGCAATTGGACGTCCATAGTGAAGAGGAGGCGGTTGGGACCAGGAAACTGGAAATTGTCAAAATGATGTAGGGTGTCAGAAGAGTCACAGATGTAGATGGGAAGAGACTGGACCAGCGGAGAAAAGATAGTGTCAAGATAGGACGAAATACGTTCAGTGGGGCAGGAGCAGGCTGACACAATGGGTCTGCCGGGACAGTCCTGTTTGTGGATTTTGTGGATTTACTTGTCTTATCGGCTCTGGGTCAATCCCCATTACTAGATCCAATAGCAAATCTTTCCTTGTACAAGATATTTATAAGTAAACCCAGAATAATGCTTTCCAATAATGATAGCAGCAGGACAAGAGGATGCATAGAGTTATACAGCACAGAAACAGACCCTTTGGCCCATCGTATCTCTGCTGGCCATCAAGCACCTAACTAATCCCATTTTCAAGCACTTTAGGTTCAGGTTTGTGAAGGGCAAACTTATGACAGATGGTGGAATGTTGGATCTTCAAGTGAGGGCAAGCAACAACTGGAAGAGGTTGGCAGAGAGGGTAATTGAAGCTAGGACGGGGAAGCAGCCAGATGTTGTAGTCGGAAGATGGCTAGTATTCTGAAAGTAGGAAATCAGATCGGTTAAAGGATCATTTCATCATCTGATTATCCTTCAAACCTGCACTCCTCAAAGAAGAATTTGCCCACCACTGTTTCATGCTTCTAATAGGCTTGTGGCGAATTTAAATATTGCCATGGCAAGTTGGACCAAGTGGTGTGTTTCTGTGCTGTAGACGTGGTGTAACAGGATACTCGAACAATATGTGGAGTTGTAACTCTGGGACTGCACTAGTTAACCTGTTCTCAGTATCTTTTGTGCATTATTTTAATGCAGTTGTTAGCCCATTTAAAATAAACAGGTGATGACTGTTTTAAGTAGTATGGAAGAGCTTTATAGCTAGAACATACACTTTCATAGAGTGTGCAGAAGGAACTTGGAAGACTTTCAACTAAACTCTCAAAGAATCAGAAATAAAATTCAACTAAATCAAAGCTAGCCACCAGCATCCACCCCCCCCCCCCCACCCCCCGCACTCCGTCCAATAAAACTACAGGCTTGTAATGCTTTGAACTTTTCAGATAGCTCTTCATTGCTGAGTGCATGCTTTAGTCAGTGGGCTGGTCAGATGCTTGGCTGTGTGTTCAGTCCTTTATTCACTTTGAGCATTGATTTACTGGCCAGTAAATGTGTTGTTGCTTGGTTCTGGAGTGGACTGCAGAAGAACAAAGTTACACAGTGTAACTCTCGTCACTCCATAAAGCCATTGCTCGCAATTCAGATCACAAGAAAATGCTGTTGTTGGCCTGACTGGGCCAGCCACACAGCCTGATGTGAAGCATTGCACTTGCAAACACAGGTTTTGTTTTATTGTCTCAACCAGTAGAGATTGACTTAAAAATGTTACACTGAAGGGAAGGATGATCCCAAAGTCCCCATTCTAATTGATATGTTGATTAAATGCATTGCCTTAAGAATTTTTATTTGCTTTGTTATTTATTATAATTTCACACATTGAGCAATGAAAATGTTGGGGAGGGAGATAAGATTCTGGCAAAGAATCATATTGTTAATTGGCCATTTGTAAGATTAGAGGTAGATTTATATAGACGGGCGTGGGGGGGGGAAAAACATTAGATAGTCTATGAATTGGCATGTTTTTCTCCCCGACCTGTTTTCCTGCATTTGCTCTGCCCGGATGGCCCAGTAACTCCTGATGTAGGAACAGGGAAATCTACCCCAAAGTTCCACATAGGGACGAATTTTACTGGCAATCCGACGCAGGTTTTGTAGCGGGAGGGGGGGCCTGGAAAAGACCTCCATGAGAGACCCGCCACGGGCCTCGACTCTGGGAAGGCTTCACCCCATATTACCGTCAACAGTGAGGCCTTGTGGCAGCCCTCTCCCCGGCGCTCAGCAACAGGAGCAGGATTTAAATTTGTTAATTTCTGAATTAATGACCTACCTGATCCCGTTGGCTGTCCCACTGCCATATTCTGGCCAGTTGCCGGGACTCTTGTGCCTTCAGAGATCCAATGCAGGACACTGGTGGGGAGGAGGCAGGAGGTAACTTTTCAGGGCAGAGGGGAGGAATGGGGTCAAACCTTTCTGATAGGTCTAGAGGGTATTAGGAAGGGGTAAGGTTCAAAGTTTGTAAACTTGTTGGGGGTGGGGGGGGAAGTGGGGAAGGTCGGGACCACAAGGTAAGTTTTCTGTGTGGGGTGGAGGGCAAGTAATTTGTTTTGTCATTGAGGGGGTGGGAGAGGGTATTGAAACTTTTGTTAAGGTTTTCATTTTTAATTCACACTGCCTACAACGTTAAAAATGTAAATGAATTGGAAGGGCTTGAAGCCCTTTAAAAATGGCACCTGTGCGATGGCGCCAGACGCTGTTGCCAGGAACAGAGCGCCCGTCCCTCTCACGTCATCGGGGGGATGGTCTGACCTGGCCAAGTAAATGAGCCACTGTGCTAAGTATCGTGCCAGCTTCGCGGAGCAAATCTTGCGCATGCTCCCTGGCATCTTGGTAGCTCGCTGCCGAAATTGGCGACAAGCTAGTAAAATGCAGCCCATAGACTCTAAAACAGCCCATGAGAAAATAGAAATAATGCCGTCATTCCTTGCTTTCAATTCATTTCCCACCAACCAAGACCTGAAATTTCAGAAGTGCTTGCTCGGTCACCCCTTCCTTGCGTACGTGAATGGAAGTGTTTGATGAGGGTGAGATTGGTGTTAATGGGTCTTTTTATTTGCAGACACTTTTTGCTGCAGCACAATATTTGTGGGGACAGAGTTTTGTTGCTTTTTTAAATCTTCACCTTCCCTTCCTCTCCTGAGAGCACCAACACTTACTGGGTTCTAGTTCCATAGCTGACCACCAACCCCACCCCCCCCACATCTTGTCCATGTCGTCACTCTCCACACACAAGCCTAGACGATGCAAACAGTTTATACTTTGAGACCATCGTCATTAAATCTGATCCTGTCCCCGTTCAATATTTGCTCTCCTGCAGGAGTCTCTGGAGAATAGTAGTGGAATGGGTGCCCTGACTGATTACTTTCCCCTCCCCCACCCTTGGCTCAGTGGTGCTGGGGTCAGTTGTGGCAATGGAATTAACATGAATTTTTCAGAGCTGTATTACTCAGTTCCATATTTGGTTTTGCAGTTAAAATTCCCTCTAAAACTTTCCATGACACTATTTCTGGAGCCTCCTTCAGCTCAGTGCCCCAGTTCACACCCTACAGCTTTCCACTTTGGCCTTGTGCATGGTGTGGAGCCTATCCCAGACTGTCCTGGTGAATAAAGACCGAAGCCTTGGCTCTGAATTCTGGTTTGAGATCCAGTGGGATACTCAGACCTGGTGTAACAGGATACTCTAACAGTATCTGGAGATGTAACTCTGGTACTGCACTAGTTAACCTGTTCTTAGTATCCTTTACATATTATTTTACTGCAGTCGTCAGTGGGTCTGGGTACCTCCCTTCATGTTGTGGTTGTGGGAGCCCATAAACCTTCCCATTCTTCCACTCATAATTACACAGGAAGTAAATGTAATTGAAGATGAACAACCACCTGGAATGGACCAAAGGATAAATACTCACTCACTCGTGTGGAGACACGTTGAGATGCTACAACATATGATCTCCATAAGTCAGAAAAGAAATTCTCAATCCTGTTCTGCACAAATGGCGGATTGTCAAAAGAACAAAAAGTAAGGTTTAAAAAAAATGGCACTGTTAGAAATGATGTTGAAAGCAGAATCCATAGTAACTTTTCCAAAGTAAATCAATAAGTATTTGGAAAATAAAAATTTGTAAGGGCATAGAAGAATGAGAGTAAATGGAGGTTGTCTTTCCTCCTAGCCTTCATGGGAGTTTACTCACACCGCTCTTGGGGAAATATGGAGTGATACAAACCAATAAAGAACAAAGTTTCATTTATATAGTACTTTTCACATTTCTAGGAGGCCCCAAAGTGGTTTACAACCAATAATGTACTTTTGCAGTGTAGTTACTGTAGTAAGGTAAGAGACAGAGCAGCCAATTTGCGCACAGTAAGCTCCCACAAATGGCAATGTGGTAAATGACCTGATCGATTTTTGGTGTATTAGTTGGGGGTAAGTTGTTGTCCAGGTTCCTCTGCTTTTCTTTGAATAGTACCTGGGGATATTTTCCATCTAGCTGACAGGACAAACATTGGCCAGGATACTGAACTCCCCTGCTCCTCTTCAAATGGTGCCATGGGATTTTTCACCTGAGAGGGAAGGCAGGCCCTCTGTTTAACATCTCATCTGAAAGTGTTAGCCCGGATTCTAAGCTCCAATAAGGTGCTTTATTTCACAGGCAAGGTGAATATATAAAGCAGCAGTTATGATCGATCTTTCTTTGTGCGTAAGCTCACACTGTGTGTTGTTAGGCTAGAGAACACTTCAAACCCATGCCTGATCCTCTCTGCAATGTCCATGCACATGCACTTTTCCACCAGATAGCAGTCAAGGTTAGGAATTTTGACGAACTTTCCCCCTTCGTGGCCCTGGGGTACTGAGGCTGCTTGAAGCAACCCAGTTCTTGAGCTGACTGAGATCAGCTGACTCAGCAATCATTGGAAATTGAACATGGGACTTTCCGGTCTGTTCCCTTTAATGTAACACTCTGCAATGTCTTTACCCAGAAAGCTATCGTAGGTACTCATTTTAACTTTCAAAGCTAATCTGCTGCAGTCGAATTCTCTCAGCTGTTTTGCTAGATTTCTGCCATATCTGCAAGGACAGAACAGTACAGTCAAAGTCAGGACCGTAAGTTCCAAGGAGTCCTGTAAGATCTCATATTGTAGATCTGCTATTGTAAATCTCTGGAAGAAAAACACGGCGCTACCTCTGGATTGCTGCTGTAACTGAACCTTTATTATTGATTCCCTCTCGTGGCACACTGCGTATGTTACACCAAGCATGTGCAATGGCCTCAAATGACCAATACACTACATAGCAAATGAACAATACATGATAATTCCCACTTGACCTTGTATGGAGCAGAGCCTTCACCCACCCTTTACAAAGCTCCTTGCATGGAGAGGGCTGGGTGTGGGGATTCACTACAGTGGGAGTTTCAGTCTTCAGAAGTGTGGCCCATTAATGGGGCCCAGGCCCATAATGTGGAAGGGAAATGCATGGGCCATCAGAATGGGAGAGGGGAACCACGGGCATCTCATCCCCTCCCCTCTCCAAAGGAGGCAAGGCGGAGATGCACCATTAGTGGAATGTGGCCCTGAAAATCTGGCATATTTGAGCTTGCGGTTATCTGGGGCATTTTGAGAGCTAATGAGATTTAATTGATTTTTTTCCAACCCTTAAAATGATTTCCCAAAGCCTTTAACAGTGGAGAGATGCATTTAAAAAGCGTTCCATTAACGTTAAATAACTAAACACCAGCAGAATTTAGGAATCAACATCTTGTACTGTAGGTTGCACAAAAAAATTGCGAAATAATATTCCTGTTACTTGATGTGAGTCTGCACAAACTTTTCGACGGAACACACAATTTGACGTTATGGGAATGGTCAAAATTCCCTCGAAAAAAAAAAAGAAATAACTTTCATTTATACACCTCCTTTCACAGCCTTAAGATATTCCAAAACAATTTACAGCCAATGAAGCACAGTTGCTATTGTAATGTAGGAAATGTGGAAGTCAATTTGCACAGAGCAAGCTCCCACAAATAGCAATGACCAAATAGTCTGCATTCTTGTGATGTTCAGGGTTAAACATTGGCCAGGATACTGAACTCCCCTGCTCCTCTTCAAATGGTGCCATGGGATTTTTCACCTGAGAGGGAAGGCAGGCCCTCTGTTTAACATCTCATCTGAAAGGCAGCACCTCGGACAATGTAGCACTCCCTCGATATTGCACTGGGAGATTCAGGCTGGATTGTGCGTTCAAGTCTCTGGAAACTTGAACCCATAATCTTCTGACTCAGGTGAGAGTACCACCAGTAAGCCAGGGCTGACCATTCTTTCATTGTTGAGAGTTGTGGGCGGCACCACTTTTTTCAGTCTTAGTCCAACCCAAAGGGCTGACATGATATATTGGGGTCGTATTTCCTCAGCTGTTTTGTGCAACTCCTCCTGTAACTCCAGCAGCAGAACAGATCAGGTAGAAAGCCAGCACCCCTCACTGGCACTTGAGTTATAATCAGCCATGTGTTATCCTGTCTCTCTCCTCCTGCCTGAGGGTGAAGGAAGAATTCAGCTGGTTACTCTTAACGGTTGCAGGTTGGCACGTACTCAGTTTGCCCATTTGAAATGGGAGTTTGAAGCAAAGGTGCTGGGGTTGGAGTGGAACGTATGTCCGTCTGTACACACAGCTGTTTAGTAGCCAGTTGGTCACCTCCTTCATTCACCACAGGGCTGGAGGTGGTTACAACACTCAACAAACATGCTGTTGATTACAGTTCCAGTATAGGTGAGTGGTAAAGCTGGCAGATGTTTGTGCTGTGAGATGGAATTTGCCACAATATATTACTTGACAAGTTGCTTGCCCCTAGTTATCCATATGTAGACCTGGAAGTGTCAGGGGTTAGGTTACTGTTGGCAAGTTGTGAAAACTGATTTCATTGAATCTGGTCATTTGTGGGATAACACCAGGAGAGAAAAAAACAATTGCGTCTTTCACAGAAGGAAGCCTGCCACCTCTGTCTAGTCTGGGCCTACACGTGACTCCAGTCCCACACTACATAGTTGACTCTCAAATGACCTCTGAAGTGGCATGCCACTCATTTGTAAAGACAAATCACGATTATTACTTGGCTTGACAATAAATGGGGACTTGCTAGTGTGTCCATATCCGTGAGCAAATATTAAAAGTGCATATGCTGTGTATGTAGGATACACATAACAGGAGGAAGCTAGTCAATACCTCAAGCCTGTTCTGCCACTCATGCCTGATCTGTACCCCAAATATATTTACCTCTCTTTGCTCCATATTCCTTGATACAATTACCTAACAAAAATCTGCTGATCTCAGTTTTGAAAATATCAATTGATCAGCCTTTTGGGGGAGCGAGTTCCCGATTTTCATCAGAGGAAAGCATTTCTCTGTATCTACTCCTTTATCATTTAAACACCTCATTTAGACCACCCCTCAACAATCTAAGCTTAAGGAAATGCAAAGCAAGTATATGCATAATTGTAAAGTAACTCTTTAAACCTTGGTATCATTCTGGTAAATCTGGGTTGTAACCCCTTCTAAAGGCAACATAACTTTTCTGAGGTGTAGTGCCCAAAATTCAAAACAGTACTTCGTATGGGGTCTGACCAAGGCTCTGTGCAACTGAAGCATAACTTCCTCCCCTTGAAATGAATGTAAACATTCCATTAGCCTTTGTGTACCTCTGTGTGTGTCATATAGATCTCCACACACACACACACACATCTCCATTTGTTTCTCCCTTCCTGAAGAAGGGAGTACAGTTCTATAGTGCTCTAGTACCTTGCCAGGTGGCCAATCCTAGTGGGCGAACTTGGATTGTGAGTGTTGGCAAGTTATCTGGTTATGAACATACACACACGCAAACACACACACACACTTTGCAACAGTATTGCTCAAAGAAGAGAGGGTCGGTAACCGAGGGGAGGGAAGGAAACAGTAAATAACTTGTGTTAATCAAAATATTTTGGGCTTCCCATTTTAAAGTGATGCCTGAGTCTCTTGCCTGGTTTTAATATGGTTCCCCAACCCCCACCCCACTGCCTTTATTGTAAGTGATAATAGTTGTGCTGTACCCTGTGAAGTCCTCAAACTCTCCATTTTAATTGTTCTAACAAATAATCCTCTAATCTGCTGAAGCATGGTAGATTTAATGAGAAAACACCACACCTTTAATGAGGTTTAAAAGATGCAATTTAATGAGTTTTGAAATGTCCTTTGGATTTAGCTGAATGAAGAGAAGCATTTCAAATCGTAGCGATTATCTCCAACTGCAGTAAAAGTAGACGCACAGCTTACAGTCGAAGATCAGTGTCCAAAACACAACTGTTTTCTTTGCTATGGAGAAAAATGAATTGAAAACTTCAATAACTAAAGCTGTCACACCTTGTGACACTGGACCAACTGAAACAAAATCAACAAAAAAAAAAGTTCTATTTATTTTGTATTGGGTCATCTATAAGGTATATTCACATCTTCTGAAGCTGTTTGACTTTTTTTTTTCCACAAAACTGTTATTGATCTAGCTTACATTGATTCATTTTTGCAGTTGGATTTAAAGGTGCAATTTGTGTAGGTGTTTAAATAGTTATCCAGAAATTAGGAGCACTGAAGGGTTTAATTTTAGAAAATACGAAAAAGAGTTTGAGAAGGTGAATAATAAAAGCGTTTTTCCACTGGCCGATGAGTTGATAGCAAGATGTGATCAATTTAATATTAGTTCTAGATGCATAAAGGGAAGATTTCTTTTTCACACAATAGATTATTTGATAATGTAGCGCAAGATGGGGAGCAGGCCAGAATGTGTCAACATGGCTTGAGTCATTCGTTCAACTGAGCATTCCAGCTGCAAAGTATAAAACCAGTATCTGTGCTGTATTTGTCTGGTACTTTCCTCTCCTGTAAGGATAACACGATGTACAGGAATCCTTTGCTGGCGGACTATAGATCTCTGCAGAGCAGAGCTACTTTCAGTACAACCTACTGCAGAGGATGATTTAAAAAAGAGGGCGAAATTAGAGTATGAGAGTAAACTAGCAAGAAATATAAAAGCAGATAGTAAAAGCTTCTACAAATATATAAAAAGGAAGAGAGTAGCTAAAATAAATGTTGGTTCCCTAGAGGATGAGAGTGGGGAATTAATAATGGGAAACAAGGGAATGGCAGAGACTTTGAACAAGTATTTTGTATCTGTCTTCAAAATACAAGACGCAAAAAGCATCCGAAGAATAACAGAAGATCAAGAGGTAAAAGGGAAGAAGGAACTGAAAACAATCACAATCACGAGAGAAAAAGTACTTGGAGAACGAATGACACTAAAGGGTGACAAGTCTCTTGGACCTGATGGCCTGCATCCTAGGGTCTTAAAAGAAGTGGCTGCAGAGATAGTGGATGCATTGGTTGTAATTGTCCAAAATTCCCCAGAAAGGTCCCAGCAGATTGGAAAACCGCAAATGTAACACTTCTATTCAAGAAAGGGTGTGGGGGTGGTGGGTGCGTGCTGGTGACAGAAAGCAGGAAACTATAGGCCAGTTAACCTAATGTCTGTCATTGGGAAATGCTAGAATCCATTATTAAGGAAGTAGTAGCAGGACATTTAGAAAATCATAATGCAATCAAGCAGGATCAACATGGTTTTATGAAAGAGAAATCATGTTTGACAAATTTATTAGAGTTCTTTGAGGATGTAACAAGCAAGTTAGATAAAGGGGAACCAGTAGATGTAATGTATTTGGATTTCCAAAAGGCATTCTATAAAGTAACACATCAAAGGTTATTACACAAGATAAGAACTCATACTGTTCAGGGTAATATATTAGCATTGATATAGGATTGGCTAACTAACAGGAAACAGAGAATTGGGATAAATGGGACATTTCAGGTTGGCAAACTGTAACAAGTGGGGTGCCACAGGATTCATTGCCGGGGACTCAACTGTTTAAGATCTATATTAATGACTTGGATGAAGGGACCGAGCATATTGTAGCCAAATTTGCTAACGATACAAAGATAGGTCGGAAAGCAAGTTGTGAGAAGGACACAAAAGGCTGAATTTTACAGATGTTGGCGGGGGTGGGAGAATGGGCGGAACATGCCTCCAGCAGAGGCTTGCTGGGAAGGCCTGGCCTGATTTTGCCAGTAGTGGCGAGGTCTCATGGCGTCCCCCACCGCATGGCGATGGGAGCCCCATTTCAATATTTATATTTATTTAAATAATTGAATTGATTACGTACCCACTCCCGCCGTCCATCCCGGAGCGATCTTGATGCTGGTGGCCGGCACTCCCGCACCTTCCGAGGTAGGACACTAGTGGGGAGGGGGCAAGCAGGTATGTTTTTCAGTGCGGGGGGTGGGGGAGCAGTGTCAGAGTGATTTCATTGGTGTAGGGAATGGTGGGAAAGGGTAAAGATTAAAATCTATGAACTTTGCGGGGGGAAGGTCAGTATACAAGGTGAGTGTTTTGAGGAGGGAGAGGGCAAGTAATGCACAATGGTTATTGGCGGGGTGGGAGAGGGACAGTTACATGGATTTTAATATTTTCATTACAGTTTCCTTTAAACATTTACATTGAATGTTGGGGCTCGAAGCCCTTTAAAAATGGTGTCCGTGCCTGCGCAAAAGCTGCTGATACCATTGCCAGGGACAAACCGCCCACCCCCTCCACGTCATTGGTGGGGGGGGCGGGCGGCGGTCTGCCCCAGCCATTTAAATGAGTTGCCGCGTTTAATATCGCGGCGGCTCCGCAACGTGCGGTCCATGCAGTCGGACTGCCATTGTTTAGGTCTGCCGCCGAAATTGGCGGCGGACATGTAAAATGCAACCCAAAGTGTCTGCAAGGGGATATAGATAGGTTAAGTGAGTGGGCAAAAATTTGGAAGATGTAGTATGATATGGGAAAATGTGAGGTTGTCCACTTTGACAGAATGAATAGAAAAGCAGAATATTATTTACATGGAGAGAGACTGCAGCATGTTCCACTACAGAGGGATCTGGGTGTACTTATACATGAATCATAAAAAGTTAGCATGCAGATACAGCAAGTAATTAGAAAGGCAAATAGATGTTGGCATTATTGGAAGGGGGATAGAGTATAAAAGTCCAGAAGTCTTGGTACAAATGCACAGAGCATTGGTGAGACTGCACGTAGAGTACTGTGTACAGTTTTGGTTGCCTTACTAATGGAGGGATAAACTTGCATTCGAAGCAGTTCAGAGAATGTTCACGAGGCTGATTCCCGGGATGAAGAGGTTGCCTTATGAGGAAAGGTTGAGCCTATACTCATTGGAGTTGAGAAGAATGAGAAGTGATCTTGTTGAAATGTAAGATTCTGAGGAGGCTTGACAGGATAAATGCAGAGACGATGTTTCCCCTTTTGGGGGAATCTAGAACTAAGGGGCACAGTTTCAAAATAAGGGGTCTCCCTTTTAAGACTGAAATGAGGAGGAATTTCTTCTCACAGAGCGTCATTGGCATTTGTAATTCTCTTCCCCAGAGAGCAGTGGAGGCTGGGTCATTGAATATAGTCAAGGCTGCGTTAGGCAGATTTTCGATCTACAAGGCAGTCAAGGGCTACGCGGGGGTGGGGGGTGCATGCAGTAAAGTGAAGTTAAGGCTGCATCAGATCAGCCATGATCTTATTGAATTGTGGAGCAGGCTCAAAGGGCCGAATGTATACCAAATGGATAATATCAATTTCATCAAGTAGAACTTTGCCTGAGACTTTTACTGGAAATTGTCATAAATAACTTTTTTAAACAGAAAAGCTAGCAGCCAAAATGGCCACAGCAATTTGCACATGAATCAGCAACCAAGCAGACTGGAGACAAACATGATTGACTCAGCCTAGCCAGAACAATAGGTGCTCTCTCATTCTATTATCTGAGATAGCCTTGTCAATATGTGGTCATCAAAAGCCATCGACACCCATTGCCTTTGAAAGAGCCAACCCCGCCGCCCCCCCATCAAGTATGTCTGGGCAGCCTAAGGGAAGAGCCTTGAATTTCAGAGAAAATTCCATAAACTTCTCATTGAAACACAAAGAGGTGGTCATATCATGTGACTGCTTGTGTCACTCTGGAGATTGGGAGTGGTGACTCAGAAGACAGACAGTAACTGAGATCCAGCAAAGAAACATTGCTCTCTCCTCTCTCCAGTAAAGACCCAGAGAAGCCTCGGCTGCAACTATTGAGCCTAAAACCTACAGCCTAGCACAGCCAGCAACTAGGGGACAAGGATAAAGCCCCTCTTCTACTTTCCAAAACCTGAGAAGGAAGCCTGACCCCTGCAAGTTAGCCCAGCGAGGACTTCAGGACTACCATTTCAACTAAAAACCCTAGGACTGAGATTCCATATTTAAGTTCCATTTATTACGGACTCTACTCCAAACTCCCAACTCTGTTTTTCCCTCTGTATTATATGTAACATATATTTCTGTGTGTGTGTGTGCATGGCTCTTGTGTGAGTGTGGGGTGTGGATGCGTATTTTAGTAATTTTAACCGGTTTAGAGTGATCAGGTTAATAAATATACGTCTTTCTTGTTTAAACTCAAGAAAATCTGTCTGTCTGGTTCATTTGCAATTGTATTAGAGGAACAGGAGCAAGTGCTCACTGAAGTGGTAAGTTAAATCACTGTGTTACAAAAGGATAAACCCTGTTGTGGTCAAACCAGAAAAGGGACGAGAGGGGAGCCCGAGACCCCCTTCCTCACCTGGTTGTAACTAGACACTAAACTGAGACCCTGAATTTTACTAGCCCTCCGATGTTGGGGGTCATGGCGGGGCGGCCCAGAAAATTCTTCTGGGAGAGGCCCGCCGCAACCCCTGATGCTGAGAAGGCCCCACCGCATTTTACTTGCAGCGGCAAGTCCTTGGTGCGACCCCCCCCCCCCCCCCCCTGCCCTGCCACTCGGCGGTGGGTCCTTCATTTTAATGTTAAACTTAATTTAAATACATGCAAATAAACTTACCTTGTCCTGGTGGCCGTCCCACGCCGAGATTTTGGACATTTGGAACTCCATTCGGAGTTCTGAGACGTGACATTGCTGGGGAGGGCAGAGCAGTGAAATTACCAGGGCAGGGTGGGAAATGGGGAAAACACTTTGTATTGGCTGAGGGGATAGTAGAAGGGAATGAAGGGCAATGGTAACGAAATTGAGGCGGGGGGTGGGGGGATGTTCGAGTTAGGAATTAAGTTTATTTCGGCCCAAAGACAAACTTTGGGGGGGGTGGGGGGTGGGAAAGGGCCTCCAGCTTTTATTTAATTTTTGAAACACAATGCGAAACACTGTTTCTTTAAAAATTCAAATTTCTTCCAAGGGCTTAAAGCCTTTTAAAAATGATGCCGGCGCCTGCACGGTGACGACGGTTGCATTACCGGAGACTGAGTGGCCGCCCCCGCTACGTCATCGGGGGTGGCCATTCCACCCCCTCCATTTAAATAAGCCTCCACGCAAAATATTGCGGGGGCTCAGCGACGGCCACTCCGTGCAGGCGGACCGCTGTCTTCAAAGCACGCCGTCACGATTTGCAGCGCGCTAGTAAAATTCAGGCCCCCATCTGTACTATCAGGTGAATGTATACAATTCTATGGCATTCTTTGAAGAAGAGCAGAGGAGTTCTCCCGAGTGTTCAGGCCAATATTTATCTCTCAATCTGCTAAACCAGATAATCTGGTCATTATCACATTGCTATTTGTGGGACCTTGCTTTGTGCAAATTGACTGCCGTGTTTCTTATATTACAATAGTGACTACACTTCAAAAACCCCTCATTGGATGTAGAGTACTTTGGGATGTCCTGAGACTGAGAAAGTTGCGAATATAAATGCAAGTTCTTTATTTCCTTTCTGCCTGTCTAACATTTGGCAAAATTATGCTTGCTATGCTTTAGGTTCATTATGAAAACTGGTAAATTGGAAGCCCTAATCATAGAAGTGGGTATACAGAGAGAATCACAACGTAAGACAGAAAGGGAGAGTGCAGGGAATAAATTTTGAGATAAGTTAGGGCTGGGAGAAAAAGAAAGGCAGGGCGAAGGTAAATTGAGCAGGATAATAAAAAGGAGAATAAGGCTATGAATAGGAAAGAAGAGGTGGAGCAGAAGAGACAAATAAATGAAGAGGCTGGAAATAGGTGAGGAAAAAAAGATGGAGCAGGAAGCTCATGGGGAAGAGTGAGTAACTTGGTAATAAAATGTGGAGAGGGAGAAATAAGCAGGGGGAGAAAAGTGGGGAAGTAAATTGGAATAAAGAAGGAGAAAGAGAGACAGATCTTGCGGTAGCATCAAAGATGGAGAAAGTGACACGAGTGAGTGCTGAGAATTTTGTAAGTGTGCATGTGAACAATAGAGAGGGAGAGCGAGAAAGAAAACATTAAAAGGATCTAAGGTTTGGATCAAAGATGAAGCAGAAGTCCTGCTAAGTTCGGAGTCGTTCCTAATAAATTCCACTTCAACCATTGGTTTTAGTTCCAATATTTTCTTTGCAGCTGATCAAAATTCATTGAGAAACCCAACAATTCATTCTTCCGTCACTATGAGACATAAGCCTGGAAATATGTGACCTTCGTTTTAAAAACAAACTTTCTATGTCTGGCTTAGAATTTAGAAATTTTCCAGACAGCGGACACTCAAATGTCTGGTCCAAAAGATAAAGAAAGAGATCCTCCCATTTATACTGCACTTTTTCACAATGGCAAAATATTGCGGCTTGCTCTACATAATGAATTACTGCAGTAAAATGACTAATATTATATAGGCAAACATGGTTGCCATTCTGTACCAGTGCAAACAACTATGTTGGAATGACCAGTTAATCATTAATGATTGAGCAGTGAATATTGGCCTGGATATTGGAATAATGCTTACCACAAGAACTTTTAACAGCCCCTGAACCAGTGAAACAGTCAAACCAACCTTGGTTTAACCTCTCATCCATATATTGGCATCTCCCAACAATAAAGCACTCCCTCACTTATTGCAATGACATCAGCTCTCTCAATCTGGCTCTGGCTTGAACTTACAGCCTACTGACCCAGTGCTTCCACCTGATTGACACTCAAAGCGACTGGATTCCAGTCCCAGGAACAACTCCTCTCTTAATGTAGATAGAAGGATTTTCTGACAAAATCAGTTACTTCTGTGTGCACAATTTTATTTCAGTTTTATTGCCTGCCTTTTATCATGCTCTAAAATAATGGATTATTTTATATGTAGCCAGCATGTTGATCACATGGTAAAAATTCAAACCTGTACTGTACATTTTGGATGCTGTCTTATTGGCATCTTTGGCGCTGGTTGGATTTTAAGTTGGTTGAATTTATATATAGGTACTGAACCATTTCGGGCATATCTTAAACTAGTAAATAAAACAACAGATTCTTGCCTTGATTGGTGACAGTAATAAGAATATAAAATACAGAAGGAGAAAAGACCATTCCAGCCATCAAATCCCTGGAGCTCCCATCCATCCAACGTGAAATCCAGCCCGTTGTCCTTTGAAATAGAGGTAAAACCAAAGTCTGCCCTCTCAGGTGCACATAACTGATAGCATGTCCGTATTTCGAAGAAGGGCAGTGCGGTTTTCCTTGGTGTCTTGGCCAATATTTAATCTTCAATTGATGTCACTAAAACAGATGACCTGGTAATTTATCTCATTGCTGTTTGTGGCTTTGATGTGTGCAAATTGGTGGCCATGTTTCCTATATAACAAGAAAGACACTGTATAAATGCAAGTTCGTCCTTAGACATGAGAGAGGCCATTTGGCCTACTCTAGTTCAAACATCCACAACAAACAACGGTGCCCCATTACAGAGTCTAATTTTTTTCTTTAATGAGTGCAGAGTTTTCACCTGTACAGATGTACCTAGAGCCCATTCAAAGTGTTGAAGATCAATTTGCCTTGTGATAGTTTGACCCTGTACCCCTTGACATAACCCCTTAACTTGACATAATGTTCTGGTTTGACATTTTCTATACCATTTACCATCTCATTTACCTCTTCTTGATCCTTTCTCAGAGGCCCCTTTTCAAGGCTGAAAAGCCCAAGTTTTTCCATTTGTACCTCAATGCTAAGTCCCTTGACACTATAAATCAGGTTTGTACTATTTCCCATACCTGCTCCAGGACTTGACATCACCTGTGTGTCTCAGACCGGAACTACGCTTATTACTTATCTACTCTATATACTTAATTTTTTTCAGTGCTTGTTCTTGAGATGTGGGCGACACTGTTAAGCCAGCATTTAGTGCCTATCTCTAATTGCCCTGAGGGCATTAAGAGGCAACTACATAGTGTGAGACTGGAGTGACATGTAGGCCAGACCAGGTAGGGGTGGCAAGGGTTCCTTCTCTGGAGGATATTCGTGTATCAGTTTTTATAACAAAAGCCTTCATGGTGATTTTTCTGGCACCAGCGATGAAATTACCAGATTTGCTGAATTGGCTGTCACAATTTGATATGATGGGATTTCAATTCACGCCCTCTGGGTTGCCAGTTCAGTAACCATCACCACTAAGCTATTGTACCTCCATTTCACACCCCAGAGGAGGATATTAACCAGTAGGTAAAACTTCAAAGGGGTAAAAAGTCATGAAAATATTGTTCTGCACCCCCACCGCCTAGTTCCGAAAAGGTAAATGGTGAAAGTTCAAAATACTGGTCTGAACGCTACAGTTGCGTTATTTAAAATAACTGGATTTGATTCTAGAGTTGATATTTCCATTGTATTAGCAGAACGCCATATTCCACTGAACAGTCAGTCATATTTGTTGGACTCATTCTCGTAGTCTTCAGTTCTTGTCTGAATTCTGAACCAAGTATTTGGCCAAACCTTGAAACCATCAGGTAATGTCATGTCGATTCCTAGCTGGGTGATTTGCAAATATCTAGAAAATCCAGGAGAAAAAGTACCCTCTGGGTCAAAGCTTTTTAACTTGGTACTTGTGTCCTCTCATTCCGCTCTCACAGTTCAAGTTAAGTCACCAACATCTCTCCATGCTATTGATGCTTAAAACCCCTATAACTCCTGAATCATTGCAGTCCAACACAAATGATTTGGAAGCAAAATATCCAACTGCACCAGTATGTAGGTCAATGCCAAATTCTGGAGGAACAAAGATTAAAGCCAACGTGTTTCAAAATGAAAGGAGACCTAAATTCCTTCCTCCCTCCTCCCAGAGTTATCCTTGCTGTGATAAAAATGTGTTCAGTTCTGGCAGTCGTAGGTTAGCAACCTAAGTACATCCCTGAAATTTTCCAATGCATCAGTGCCCTTTGAAGGTCAGAGTCGGACACTGTACATTAAATGTCACCTCCCAGTGAAATATATAGGACCAGAAAAACATTTCAACTTATGGGAAAATTTCTTTGAGATGCTTTATAACCCTTGATTACCCTCATTGATAAAGTTCTAACTGAGTGGTTGCTTTCAGTTAATGACCAATAATTGCATCCAGTTCCTTTGCCTTCATTGTTACCAGTGGACATTGCTCTGACTGGTCATCTTCTTATACCAATGTCATTAAACATTATATTTACCTATACTGAAATTCTCCTCTTGTTTTCAAAGCTATCCCTAGTTTGAGTTTTGTCAGTTTCCTTTACACTGGTCACCTGGTTATTAATCTTGGCATCTAGGTAGTGCCTCTGTTAAGTTCTAATCCTTAGCTTTTTTTGCTCTGAAGCACAAGCTTGTCTTCGTTGGTAGCACTTTCCCTTATGAGTCAAAAAGTTGTGGATTCAGGCCCTACTCCAGAGACTTGAGCACATGATCTAGCCTGATATTTCAGTACAGCACTGAAAGAGTTCTTCACTATGTGTAGAACTCCTTCCTTACCCAGTATGTAAAAAGCCCAAATAGAGAGAAAGCGCTGCTGGATCTAGTAATGGGAAATGAGCCAGAACAGATAAGGAAGTAAACGCAGGGGTGAATCTAGGCAATAGTGATCACAACATAATAAGGCTTAAAATAAAAATTGAGAAGGACATAAGACAAAGACCAAAATAATAAATCGGTTTTAAAAAATGATTTTAAGGGAATGAGAATGGAACTAGGGAAAATAATTTGGAAAATAAATGCAAAAAAATTACTGACAAAGAAAGAAATAGAAAGCAGTGGGAAACATTTACAACAATGAACAATAGAGTCCAGCAGAAATATATCTGACTAAAAAGCAAGATCAAACTAGCCAGTAATGACATACCATGGATGAATAAAAAATAAGGGCAAAATTGAAAACTAAAAGAAAAGACATACACTAAGTAAATGACAAAAGAGAATACAAATATATTAGACAAGCAGCTAATCAAACACTAAGGAAGGTAAAAAGAAACTTCAAGATTAAATTATCAAGGAATATAAAAAATAAATGTTAAAGTATGCTACAGATATAGATAAATAACAAGAAAAAAACAGGAAAGGGACAGGACCACGAAGGGATACACATGATAAACTCAAAGATATAGACAGCAAAAATGGCAAAACTATTCAATCATTTCTTTGCCTCAGTATTTACCAGGGTGACTAACATAGCATTCAAAGAAGATATAAGCCCAGTTTTGTGGTCAGCTGCAGTGCAGCAGCGCTCATTGCTGACCTTGAAGAAAGCTGCCCACGAAAATCCAGCGATCTCTGTGGCACAGAGTTCCCATTGCCTGATGGCAGTTTAAATCTGGTGCCAAGTCAAAGGGATCTCCAAGCAAACAACAGTGTGATGTCAGCAAACAGAGTAAGCAGCCAATCACGCTGAAGTATTCTCAGAGACAGCAAACCAGGAAATTAAAAGCAATGAATCTCACCTTTTAATTTAAAATTTCAGTTAGAGAAATAAATTATTTTGATTGGATTGAGATTGAAGCTAAAATAAAGATAAACAAACTTTTTTTTTAATGTGGAATTTTTTTTGGGAGAAGTTTCACATTCCACAAATATAATATCTTTTCATGGCTGGTGAAGGTGTTTAGCAGTAATTATGAAGTTAGCACACCATTAAACATCCAGTTACTCCTCATTCAACTGGGTGTAACTTTTCAATGGTTTTTATAGCAAGATTAACAAAAACATTTAGGATAGAAATGGGGAGATAATTGATAAACTAATCAAGCTTAGAGAGAATAAAGCCCATGGTCCAGACGGATTGCATTCGGAAATATTGAAGAAAATGTTAGTGGAAAAAATAGCAGAGGCACTTTTAAGTATTTATAAACAAACTTTAGAAAGGAACTGGCAAACAGCTAATGTTCCAGTATTTAAAAAGGGAGATCGAACAAGTGCAAGGAACTGTAGACCAATTAGCTTAACACCGGTGGAAGATGTAATAGAAAAGCATCTAGAAACTGATATAATAAATAATAGCGTGAATTTCAAAAAGGAAGGTCATGCTTGACCAACCTTATTAAATTTGTTGAAAAATATTACAGGAAGCGTAGATAAAGATAATGCAGTTGACATAGTAATATATTTATTTTCAAAAGTCTGATGAGGTACCATATAATAGACTCACAAGTAAGGTCAGAACATGTGAAGTCAGGGGTCAAGTAGCAGAATGGATAGAAAACTGTCTACAAAAGAGTCAACAGGGAGCAGGGGTTAAAGGCAGTTACTCAGATTAGCAAATGGTGGGAAGTGCTGCTCCAGAAGGATCAGTGTTGAGACCACAATTTGCAAAAATGATTTGGATGGGGAATTGGAAATATAATTTAAAAATTTGCAGATGGCACCTAACTGGTTGCAGCTAATACAGAGGAGGACTGTGGCAAAATACACAAAATAAATTAATAAACATGCAGAGCAGGCGTGTAATTAGCAAATTAACTTCAATATAGATTAGGGTGAGGTGGCACATTTTGGTAGGAAGAGTGAGGAGGCCGCATATTTCTTGGAAAATAAATGGGGTAGAGGAGCAAAGGGATCTTGGAATGTAGATGCACAATTCACTAAGTAGCGATGCAAGTTAATAAGGCCTTAAAAACCAAAGGACGAGGGTTTATTTCTGGAGGGATAGAATTGAAAAGTAGAGAAGCTATGTTAAACTTGTATAGAATCTTGGCTCGAGCCAAGGTTCTATGCAAGTTTAACATATTGAACAGAATGGTGCTCTTTGTTCTGGAAAAGGGAAAACTGAGGTCTGACCTGACAGCGGCCTTTAAGATGATGAAAGGGTTTTATAGCATAGCCATAGAGAAGATATTTTCACTTGAGGGAGAGACCAGAGTTAAGGCCCATAAATGTAAGATAGCCACTAAAAGATTCAGTAGGGAATTCAAGAACTACTACTTCACCCAGAGAGTGGTGAAAACCCACTGCCACAAGGAGTAGTTGAGGTGAATAGCATGGATGCATTTAAGGGGAAGCTAAAGAGAAACATGAGGGAGAAAGGAATAGAAGGATATGCTGATGGGGTTAGATGAAGAAGAGTGGGAGAAGGCTCGTGTGGAGCATAAACTCCATCATGGACCTGTTGGGCCAATTGGCCTGTTTGCTGTGCTGTGCTGTGCTATGACTATGCAATACAATATATCTTTGGATGAGACACTGAACTGAGCCCCTGCCTGTTATTTGTAAAGTGGATGTAAAAGATGCTGTAGCAAAGACTAAGGAGTTCTCTTGGTATCCTAGCCAACATTTTTCGCTCAACAAACACCACCAAAGTTAAATTATCTGGTCATTCATCCCATTGCTGTTTTTGAGACCTTGCTCTGTGCAAGTTGGCAGCCATGTTTGCCAATGTAACAGCAGTTTGGGCTATACTAAGCCACTGTACAAATACAAGCTCACTCTATTCATAACATTTGAGTTGTTGGGGAGGTAAAAAATGTTCGGCAAGTTGCGATCCCACTGGCAGTGATGAAGGGAGAGCAAAATGGATTTAGCTTTTTCCATAAATAAACATTGGTGAAAGAGTGCAGCCAAGCAGCCTGCTGCCCTCTTTCTCTGGGAATGATGTGCAATGCAGCACGATCTCTTCAGTCGTCTGCAGCTTTGCATCTTTGGTCATTTTTGATTCTGCACAGGACTATTATAACAAAATGCTCAATGTGTTCTTCTGCTGCATCCCGTAGATATAGGGTGTGTCCCTTTAAGGCATAATTTTTCTGTATTCTTGGAATCAATACTTGGGTAAATTACTGATCAGATTAGTGTTCTTCTCATAGAACGTCCAACTGTGAAGCAGACAGAAGCTCAGACAAATCAGGCTTTAATTGTTATTGGGTTAATGAATTATGCAGATTGAAAAGTGCTCATCTGCTTCTGATGGAGGGCAGAAGCCACAAGCTTTATTTTTAAAGATTGCTTTGCATTTGTAGCCATGTGTGCCGCACCTGAGCACCTTGAACTGTTTTTGACATATTATTTTTCTGGTCACCAGTGGCATCACTCGCAACATGTCACAGAAGGGGACTAAGGGCAGAAATACTGTCACATCCAGCTGGCAGGTACCTCTTGACTATTGAAGGAGGCTGGGAAGGAGACCACAGAGGCATTAATTGTAGTTTGGCAACAATCTTTAGACACAGAAATTGTGCTAAAGGCCTAGAGGGTGGCAAATGTTAAATATTCAAAGAAGGGGAAAGGATCAACTAAAAACATATAAGCCTTAGTCTTCACTCTGCATTAGATGGTGTTGGGCTCACGCCTACTTGAGGACTTGAACATGTAAGGTGGTATTGCTGCACTGTGGGAGGTGCTGTGTGATGTTAAACCGAGGCCCTGTCTGCCTAATTAGGAGACTATAAGAGATCCCACACCACTATTCAAAGACCATGGCGTTCTCCTGTCAAATACACATCCCTCAACCAAAGTCACTAAAACAACTTGGTTATTAATCTCATTACTGTTTGTGGGACCTTGCTGTGTACAAATTGGCAGCCGCATTTTCCTTTTGTAACAACAGTTACTACACTTCGAAAAAAGGTCATTCATTGGCTGTGAAGTACTTTTGATTATACTGAGGAGATGAAAAATGCTATAAAAATGTAAGTTCTTTCATTCCATGGGACAGTTATTTACAGTTTTAATGGAATAATGGACTAAGTCAGAATACAATCTACAAAACACTGGTTAAAAATCTCTTACTACCACGTCATAAAAATGGAACTTGACATCTTTTCTTTTGGGCCTCCTTATCTCGAGAGACAATGGATACGCGCCTGGAGGTGGTCAGTGGTTTGTGAAGCAGCACCTGGAGTGGCTATAAAGGCCAATTCTGGAGTGACAGGCTCTTCCACAGGTGCTGCAGAGAAATTTGTTTGTTGGGGCTGTTGCACAGTTGGCTCTCCCCTTGCGCCTCTGTCTTTTTTCCTGCCAACTACTAAGTCTCTTCGACTCGCCACAATTTAGCCCTGTCTTTATGGCTGCCCGCCAGCTCTGGCGAATGCTGGCAACTGACTCCCACGACTTGTGATCAATGTCACACGATTTCATGTCGCGTTTGCAGACGTCTTTATAACGGAGACATGGACGGCCGGTGGGTCTGATACCAGTGGCGAGCTCGCTGTACAATGTGTCTTTGGGGATCCTGCCATCTTCCATGCGGCTCACATGGCCAAGCCATCTCAAGCGCCGCTGACTCAGTAGTGTGTTTCAGCTGGGGATGTTGGCCGCTTCAAGGACTTCTGTGTTGGAGATATAGTCCTGCCACCTGATGCCAAGTATTCCCCGAAGGCAGCGAAGATGGAATGAATTGAGACGTCGCTCTTGGCTGGCATACGTTGTCCAGGCCTCGCTGCCGTAGAGCAAGGTACTGAGGACACAGGCCTGATACACTCGGACATTTGTGTTCCGTGTCAGTGCGCCATTTTCCCACACTCTCTTGGCCAGTCTGAACATAGCAGTGGAAGCCTTACCCATGCGCTTGTTGATTTCTGCATCTAGAGACAGGTTACTGGTGATAGTTGAGCCTAGGTAGGTGAACTCTTGAACCACTTCCAGAGCGTGGTCGCCAATATTGATGGATGGAGCATTTCTGACATCCTGCCCCATGATGTTCGTTTTCTTGAGGCTGATGGTTAGGTCAAATACACATCCCTCAACCAAAGTCACTAAAACAACTTGGTTATTAATCTCATTACTGTTTGTGGGACCTTGCTGTGTACAAATTGGCAGCCGCATTTTCCTTTTGTAACAACAGTTACTACACTTCGAAAAAAGGTCATTCATTGGCTGTGAAGTACTTTTGATTATACTGAGGAGATGAAAAATGCTATAAAAATGTAAGTTCTTTCATTCCATGGGACAGTTATTTACAGTTTTAATGGAATAATGGACTAAGTCAGAATACAATCTACAAAACACTGGTTAAAAATCTCTTACTACCACGTCATAAAAATGGAACTTGACATATTCATACACAATAATCAGTGGCACTGCTATGGAGCTACACACTGACCTGCAGCCTGAAATATGCAGGCCTCTGATTGACCTTAGCAGTTTATAAGTAGCAATGATTACTGGATGTACCACTTTAGACCATTAACTGGCATTATGTTACAGGCCAGTGGCCAATGATCTTGGATCGTAGATTACCTCTGAGCAGGGCCTCAGGAGATCCATTAGTAAGAAAGGAACTGACTGTCTTCACTGACACTTTTTAATGAACTGATTGGTGTTCGGAATCACGTGGAATTATCTTATATGGGGCAGAACTGTCAAATGCAACATCCATAACGAAGAAAGCAGAGAAAGTGTTCATGTTTTTACCCTTCTGAGGCCAATTGGAAGTCCAGTCTCTCCATTGCCAGGCTCACTGAGAACACAGTCCCTCAAGTCACAGGCCAAATGTGGAGCCCTTTCCTGGGCTGAATCTGGAACTAGCCTTTCCACTTCTGGAGCATCCTTCAGTTTAACTCTTCTTAATATGGTGCCTTTTCTCTATTACTCTTCATGTCTTCTTTCCTGCTGTTGGATTCCAATGTGCCCATTTTCTCCTGATCTTAGCACCAATGCCCCTCCTCCATCCCCTCCTCTGATGATGAACTCAGCCCCTGTGTCCACTCTGAAACTGCTCAGGTAGGCTTGGCTCAGGCCTTCCAGAGCTCTGCTCTCCTCAGCTTAGGCCTACACTCCCGTCTACTCCTCGCCCCAATGATGAACAAGGTCTTAGGAAATCACCTAGTACCTTCGAGAATCCTTTTAGAAATATTCGTGCATTTAGTACCCTGTCTTTGTGTAGACCAGTGCTCAGATGTTTCTGATGTGCTGTCACACCTACCTTAATATAATTGTTGGCAGCCTTAGTTGAAAAGCTGTTTGTATTCAGCATAAGGATCAAGAAATTCGTCCCAAAGGTTTTCTACAAATACAAATAATTGGAGTATTTTTGACATGTCTTCACAATCTGCGTGCAGGTGCCGACAGTTGCAATTAATTTTAATAGAGTCACGACAGGATTTCCCAATATGCATTGTATAGTTGACTTCTGTGAAAATGGGTGGGAGTAGAAAAGTGCGATGTGATAGAATTGTATTCTCCAGCATCTGCCTTGGGGGTCCCCAGCGACTGAGTTGATATTTTGAGAGTTGCAAAGCGAGAAATGATCCTGCCTGATGGTGTGAAACTGCTTTGGAATCTGGCTGAAAGGAAGGGGGAGTTTCTGAGGCCTGTTATGATCTCATTCATATCTCTGCTGCATGACAAGAGTTTTGGACTCCTTCAATAAGAAAGCACTTTTTTTTTAAAAAAAGAGAAACGCACACAAAATGTTTGCCGTGCTGTGATATTTCTGTATTGGTTTTAGTCATGGTTATAATGTGAGGTAGGGTTGCCAATTCTGGTCGAATGTATTACAGGAGGTTTCAACACATGATCTCCTGCCTCCAATTGCCCTGCTTTTTCTTTGGTCGCCTATGGCACATCACCTTCCCAAGCTAGTTGGAAAGCGAAAGACTGTTACCCAGTTAGATTATTCTTGCTGTCAAACGGCCTTTTGTCCCATTTCTAAAAATTTTCTAACCAATGAACAAGAGTGTTGGAAAAAAACAAAAAAAAAACTGTCCCAATGATTTTTTCTCAAGGGTTACACAGGATAGTGTCCTGGAGATTATTCTTCAATTGCTGGAGAATCCAAGCCAATTCTGGAGGGTTGGCAATCCTAGTATGAGATCATGGTAGTTCTTAGCTCCAGTACATGGGAGAAATGCCAGTTCAAGCATTCAGTGCTGCTGAGACATACATTGGAGACTCACCCTCCCCAAGGGTAGATGGCTGCTGTTTTAACCTGACCTGATAATATCCTTCAATGTCAATGGGTCAAAAACATGGAACTCCCTTCCAAACAGCACTGTGGGTGTACCTACTCCAGATGGACTGCAGCGGTTCAGGATGGCAGCTCACCACCACCTTCTCAAGGGCAGCTAGGGATGGGCAACAAATGCTAGCCTTACCAGCTACACTCCCGTCCCAGGAATTAATTTTTTAAAAAGAGCAGTGATGGAATCTTGCCAGACATTCCTCTTAATGACAGCCGGATCACAGCTTTGGAGAGGCAAGGGTTTGCATTTGGTGCAGTCCAATCAAATCAAGTAAAGTCCAACTGTGTTGGGTCCTTTTATTTATCCTTGGACTGACACTTATCTTTCATCTGATGCATAATTGTGCCAAAAAGAAGGCCTGAAAGGAAAGCTTAGTTTTCTGGAAGAAACAATGATATTTCTTACAGTCTGTGAATGGATTTTGTCGGACACAAACACATTCCACAAACACAAGCTGCAACTTGAAAGATCAGACGTCTTTCCATTTGTTTATGGAATATGTAAAAAGTTGACTATACTTAGAGTGATTAAAGACTTCTCTAATCTCCTAAATAGTACTATCTCATTAGGCAAGCACATTCTTGGAATAACCAGGTCTGAATGGTCCAGTGGTCTATTCCTGCTATAGTTGGAACTCCTTGTCTTGACACTTTACTCACTTCCTTGCCTGAAGCCACTAGGTCCATCAATACTGGATATTTCAGGTTCCTCAGTCAAGCACCAATCTTCGTGTGATTCTAAACCTGTCAACTACTTGACCCTGCTGATGTTCAAAGTCATGCCATAACTCTTTTCACCAATTGGTCACGTGTACTTTCTAGTACGTGTCACTGAATAGCTATCAGCTTGGAAATCTCTGGTTGGGTTCTCCCCATCCCATATCCCAAGTCTGCTGAACCCAATTTTAGTGACCCAACTACTGCCCCACTTGAATACAAACAAAAAGTACTGGAAATACTCAGCAAGTCTGCAACCATCTGTGGAGAGAGAAGCAGAGTTAACGTTTCAGGTCTGTGACCTTTCATCAGAACTGGCAAAGGTTAGAAATGTAATAGGTTTTAAGCAAATAAAGCGGGGGTGAGGTAAAAGAGAACAAAAGGGAAGGTGTTGATAGGACAGAGGGTAAGAGAGAATAACTGACAAGGAGGTAATGGGGCAAAGGCAAAGAGTGTGATAAAGATGTGGTTAAAGACAAAGCATTAGTGCAGAGAGGATGTTAAATGACAGAATAATGAACAGCCCTGGCCAAAAGCACAAACATGAAAAAAACAAGTGGGCAGGCACATGGTTTAAAAAAAAAAGTAATGAAACAAGCTAAAATAAAATAAAAATAAAAAATGAAAATAAAAAGGGGTCAGTCATGCTCTGAAATTACTGAACTCAATGTTCAGTCCGGCAGGCTGTAGTGTGCCTAATCGGTAAGTGAGGTGCTGTTCCTCGAGCTTGCGTTGATGTTCACTGGAACATTGCAGCAAGCCCAGGACAGAGATGTGAGCATGAAAGCAGTTGAGGGGTGGTGGGGGGGGGGTTGAAATGGCAAGCGACAGGAAGCTCGAGGTCATGTTTTCAGACTGAGCGAAGGTGTTCGGCAAAGCGGTCACCCAATCTGCGTTTGGTCTCCCCAATGTAGTGGAGACCGCATCGTGAGCAGCGAATACAGTATACTACATTGAAAGAAGTACAAGTAAATCGCTGCTTCACCTGAAAGGAGTGTTTGGGGCCTTGGATAGTGAGGAGAGAGGAAGTAAAAGGGCAGGTATTACATCTCTTGCGATTGCATGGCAAGGTGCCGTGGGAAGGGGATGAGGTGGTGCAGGAGTGGACCAGGGTGTCGCGGAGGGAACGATCCCTTTGGAATGCTGACAGGGGAGGGGAAGATCTGTTTGGTAGTGGCATTACGCTGGAGGTGGTGGAAATGGCGGAGGATGATCCTTTGGATGTGGAGGCAGATGGGGTGAAAAGTGAGGACAAGGGGAACTCTGACACGATTCTGAGAGGGAGGGGAAGGGATGAGGGCAGAAGTTCGGGAAATGGGCCGGACACGGTTGAGGGCCCTGTCAACCACAATGGGAGGGAATCCTTGGTTGAGGAAAAAGGAAGACATATCAGAAGCGTTGTCGTGGAGGGTTGCATCATCAGAGCAGATGCGTCAGAGACGGAGAAACTGGGAGAATGGAATAGAGTCCATACAGGAGTCAGGGTATGAAGAAGTGTAGTCGAGGTAGCTGTGGGAGTCAGTGGGCCTATAATGAATATTAGTAGACAGCCTATCCCCAGAGATGGAGACAAAGAAGTTGAGGAAGGGAAGTGTCAGAGATGGACCATGTGAAGGTGAGAGAAGGGTGGAAATTGGAAGCAAAGTTTCCAGTTTGGGGTGGGAGCAGGAAACGGCACCAATACAGTCATCAATGTAGTGGAAAAAGAGTTGTGGGAGGAGGCCTGAATAGGACTGGAACAAGGAATGTTAAATGTATCCCACAAAAAGACAGGCATAACTAGGACTCATGCAGGTACCCATGGCAATACCTTTTCTTTGAAGGACGTGAGTGGAGTTGAAGGAGAAGTTGTTCAATGTGAGAACAAGTTCAGCCAGGTGGAGGAGGGTAGTGGTGAATGGGGAGTAGTTGGGCCTCTGTTCAAGGAAGAAACGGAGAGCCCTCAGACCATCTTGGTGGGGGATGGAGGTGCAGAGAGATTGGATGTCCCTTCCATTCCTCAACCTCTCTGTCTCCAACTCTGGGGATAGACTGTCCACTAATAATCATGATAAGCCCACTGACTCCCACAGCTACCTCGACTACACTTCTTCACACCCTGCCTCCTGTAAGAACTCCTTTCCATTCTCCCAGGTTCTCTGTCTCTGACTCATCTGTTCTGATGATGCTACCTTCCACAACAGCGCGTCTGTTATGTTGTCTCTTTTCCTCAAACGAGGATTCCCCCCACTGTGGTTGACAGGGCCCTCAACTGTGTCCGACCCATTTCCCGCACTTCTGCCCTCACCCCTTCCCCTCCCTCCCAGAACCGTGACAGGGATCCCCTTGACCTCACTTCCCACCCCACCAGCCTCCACATTGAAAGGATCATCCTACGCCATTTCCGCCACCTCCAGTATGATGCCACCACCAAATGCATCTTCCCCTCCCCTCTGCTGTCAGCATTCCAAAGGGATCGTTCCCTCCGCGACACCCTGGTCCACTCTTCCATTACCCCCGACACCTCGTCCCCTTCCCATGCAATCGCAGAAGGTGTAATACCTGCCCATTTACCTCCTCTCTCCTCACTATCCCAGGCCCCAAACACTCCTTTCAGGTGAAGCACGATTTACTTGTACTTCTTTCAATGTAGTATACTGTATTCGCTACTCACAATGTGATCTCCTCTACATTGGGGAGACCAAACGCAGATTGGGTGACCGCTTTGCTGAACACCTCCGCTCAGTCCGAGAACAGGACCCTTAGCTTCCTGTCGCTTGCCATTTCAACACTCCCCCGCTCTCATGCTCACATCTCTGTCCTGGGATTGCTGCAGTGTTCCCGTGAACGTCAACGCAAGCTCGCAGAGCAGCACCTCATTTACCGATTAGGCACGGTACAGCCTACTGGACTGAAAATTGAGCTCAATAATTTCAGAGCATGACTGATTTTTATTTTTATTTTAGTTTGTTTCATCATTTTTTTATCCATGTGCCTACCCACTTTTTTTTTCATGTTTGTGCTTTTGGCTATTCATTATTCTGTCATTTAACAACCTCTCTGCACAAATGCTTTGTCTTTCATCACACCAACGGCACACTCTTTGCCTTTGTCCCATGACCTCCTTGTCAGTTAATCTCTCTGATCCTCTGTCCTATCGATACTTTCCCTTTTGTTCTTTTATTCCGACCCCCGCTTGATTAGCTTAAAACCCATTACATTTCTAACCTTTGCCAGTTCTGCTGGAAGGTCACTGACCTGAAACGTTAACTCTGTTTCTCTCTCCGCAGATGCTGCCAGACCTACTGAGTATTTCCAGCACTTTTTATTTTTATTTCAGATTTCCAGCATCTGTAGTATTTTGCTTTTATTTTACTGCCCCACTTGAGATCTGGTCACAGTATAGAATAGGGGTTGAAGTCAGGACTTTCTTGTTCATGTCACTTTGTATCTTTCATTACTGTGCCATGGGCGTTGACCCTTTACATGCCAGGTTTTGTATTTTTATCTTTTCATTAACAGGAAAATGTTGCAGACCAATGTTGTAATTGTTGACTTGCAGGCTTGACTATTTCCAGTTGTGTCATTATGTCCTTAACTCTTGTACCGTTTAACATCACCCATTCAATTGTTGAAAAATGTAATTGCAAAATATGTCTAATGTGTACACCACCGTGTAGGTACATGCCCTACTCTATGTATCTCTTGCAGGTTATAGCGAGAAGCATTTGGAAAATAGTTGCATCATACTAAGCCACATGGGCCAGGTTCAGATCCTTGGTCAGCTCTGTGTTAGTTGATCTCTGGATGGGGGCAAGATCATGTTTATTGTCCATCCTTAGTTGCCCTGAGAAGACATTTCCTTGAACTCCTTGTGGTGTTGACTTGGGAATGTTGAAAGGGTGGAGGTATCTGACTTAAACCAGAGTCATGTGTGGCATGGAGCTAATAGTGTTCCCATGATGTCGCTACTCTTGTCCTTCTTGGTGGTAGAGGTCACTGGACTGCGAAAGTGCTGCTGAGGTAGGCTTGTTGAGTCGTTACAGTTAACATCCAGTGGATTACATGTACTGCAGACGTCGTGTGCTGGAGAGGGTGTTATTGTGTTCTGTGGCCAGGATGTCAATTAAGCGCGTTGCTTTGCCTTGGATAGTGTTAAGCTTCCTATGTGTTTTTGTGTTCGCATTCATCCAGGCAAATTGTGAATTCCAACACATTTTGGACTTTACTCTTTTAGATGCTTGTAGATGGTGAGGCATTGAGCAGTCGGGATATCACAGAGCCTCCAGCTTTTGCTCTGCTCTTGTAACCATAGCTGGTCCATTAAGTCTTTGGTCAATGGTGACCCATCCCCCCCAGTCAGATGTTGTTTGTGAGGGATTCGGTGATGATAGTGCTGTTGAAGATCAGGAGTGAGGTGGTTGGACCTTCCCTTGTTGGAGATGGTTATGGCCCGACCTTCATCAATGCAAATGCTGCTTTACAATTTTTACTTGAAGCCTGGATGTTGGCCATGTGCTGCTGTAGACTGGTACAGGCTGCTGCATTGTCAGAGGTATTATGAATGGGATACAACAACTGACGTGGACTCTAGCGGGAAGGAATCAGCCAGTGCACCCACTCCTGATCAATATCCTCCTGACAATGGCATGTGTGTGGGTGAGAATGGGTGAAGCTAGGTTCTGCCACCTGTCCATGTTCAAGCGTCCTGCTGACATTCATTTTGTAAACTCACGAACAATAGCTCCTTGGTATTAGAGGACTATTGTTACATGCATGGGTAAAATAAGAAAGATCTGCATTACTGTAGTGCCTTTCATGACCTCAGGACATCTCAAAGTGCTTTACAGCCATAGAATATTCTTGAAGTGTGGTCACTTCTGTAATGTAGAAAATGTGATCAATTTGTACACAGCAGAGTCCCACAAACATAGAGGGTCAGAGAATCGATTTTTGGTGGTTAGTTGAGTGATAATATTGGCCAGAATACTGGGGATTGTAATGAGAAGGTTTTTATGTTGTCTGATGCAACATAAATGAAATGTGTGGAGTTGATTGAAGATCTCAAACAGGTTTATTAAACAGCTAACTAATATATGCAGTAGAGCTAACTATTAACAGAACTTGCCTCTTGGTGTTAGTTACAGTGAATCTGGCAAGTAATCACATGACTTCATCCTGGCTGTAGCTCATTAGCTTACTAAGATCTTAAAGGGACATCACTCTTAAAGGCAATCACACAACATCCCCCTTCTTTCCAAAGATAGGTCTAATGTTAAAAGCAAAAACGTAAAATTAGATTACATCAAATTTATTTACCCATGGATAGAGATTATGAAATTTACAAATATAGAGGCTCAAAAGTCCATATATCGTCTCAGATGTTTGACAACTCTTGCTCGGGAGGTTACGTCTCATCTGTTGCTGTTCTTTCTGAAGTTTCTCCCTCTCTGCATTCCGTTTCTGTTGCTTTGCCTTCAGCCTGCTTTTGTCAGAGTGACCACTTTTGAGCCCTTGTCGTTCTTGGAAAGTTCCAGCACCTCATCTCAAAGAGCCAACAGACAATGCTTCAACTCATTCCTCCTCTGCCTCTTCAGGACATTGCGTGGCCTTCGCCTCGCCTCATCCTCCATGCGGAAGGCTTGGGGCTCAAGGGCAAGGACTTGTTGGGGGAAGCGTCCTTGATCTCATGGCGATACCTGTCTGTATTGGCTCGTTGTGGTGCTGGCGGTTCTCTAGAGAGCAGAAGTGAAGGCGCAGCATAGTTGTGGTATTGCTGTGTTTCCAGAATGCACCGTTTGATGCTGGCCAAAGTCTGTGAGTGGGTTCCAGTCCTTGGAGATTTCCTTTTGGCAATGCTCTCATGGATAGTTATGATGTTGAAGTCCTTACACGTTGGTAGTCCTGCCACTGCGGTCCACTCATGTCTACTAGGTAGAATGTTTGTGATTTCCAAGCCCACTTGCCATAGCTGTATTGCATGGTTAGTGTGCCATTACATGGGATAGGTGACCCATTGTATGCAGATAACTTGGTAGTTGGCGGTTGTATCATTGATTTCCAACGACTCCGGTACATATCTTTGAGAATTCGGACTGGTAGGATATTTGCACTAGTGCCGGTGTCAATCTTGACCTTGAGTGTATGTTTGCCAGCTTTCTTTTGGCACATGATGTTAATGGTGGCGAAAGCTTCTAGTTGTTGAACTTTATCAGCATGGTGTGTCAGGTTCACAATGTGGAAGGTTCGCTCATCTTCTGACTGAGATTTTCTCCTACCTGAGTCTTGTCTCAGGTCTGTTTGGCTGTGGACCCCGTGTATTGGCTTGTGTTTATGCAGGTCTCTGGCGCTTTCCTTGCTGCTGTTGACATGTTGCTGCACCTGTCTTCTGTTGGCTTGTGTCCTACTGTGGCTTCTGGCTGTGTCTTTCGAGCCAGAATTCTTGCATAGGCACTGCTCGCCTTGCACAGAACTTGCAATGCAGGACAATTTCGCTGTGAATGGGACAGACCGCACTTAACACACAGCTTGCTTGCTCTTTTCGCCCTGGTTATGTTCCCATACTATTGGTTGCACCCAGTGCTTGCAGGTGCTGTTGTCCAGCTACAATGACTTCATATTTCTTGCCATCTTCCAGCAGTACATCAATGATGTGCCCTTTCTTTTTCCCTAAGAGGTCTTTCTGAAATGCTTCAATGGGTGTTGATACCAGCTCCATTATTCGGTCTGACAGCTCAGTTTCTGAGAAGTTGCATTTGTTGCCCTTACTACGGCATCTACTGATGAACTGATCTATTGATTCCTGTGGCTGTTGCCTGTAGGACATCAATTCTAGGCAGTGAATTCGAAAATTCACTCTTCATCTGAGTTGATCTTCCAGCACTTTCCATATCTTTCTAGTCCTCTTCAGATATGCCTGAGGTATTGATTCTGTGTAACCCCTCATTTCCAATCACTGTAATTATTTTTACATCCTGTTTTTCTGGTTTGGTTTAGTTTAGTTTAGTTTAGAGATACTTCTATGATGACTTGTCTATAAAGCACAATTGCATTCTCTGTTGGAACAGTTTGAACTTGGACAGGATATCCAAGGCTTTCCAGTTCATGCTGGGAAGTTTGGTATCCATCTTCCTACTGTTCTTTTGCTTAGAACTTGCTTTAAGACTTTGTACTGTTTTCTCTTTAAGAAAAACTGTTCTCTAGACTAGCTGCTTTGATTGACAGAGGCAAGTGTTTTGCAGTGCTTGTCTGTTTATCTAGTTTCCAACCTCTAGTCTGTTTGTTTTAACAGCTTTACGATGTAGTGCTTTTTTTCTAGAGTTTATTTATACAGCCGTTCAATAGGCAGTTCTTCACACTTGAGTGATTTTAATGTTTTTTTTAAATTCTGGCTCAGTGAATGAAATCTCTTCAGCAAGCTGCATGAATGGAGGATTTCCAAACATTTTGCTGTCATGTGTCTCCTGTAATGGCACGGACCTGATCAGCCTGCGGGAGCCTTTGAAAACAATCGATCAGCCTGTGATAGGGATTGGCTTTTCCCTGTTTTTTTATTTTACTGAGCCTTTAAAAAAATCAACGTTGCCAACACCTCAGACTTTTTTTTAAACTGGGGTTCCAGTACCAGCGGCAGACTGTCTCTCCCACTCACAGTGATTGAGTTGCAGCCTGAAATTCAGCACTCTGTCCTCTTGAGGTGAGTTTTTTTTCTTTACACTGTGTGGGCCAATGTTTCTTTTATCTTTCTCTCTTTTAGCTGCAGCTAGTTTTTAAAGCTGTTTTCCTGTGGTCTTCAATCTTGGATTTTGTCTTCTCACCACAGCTGCCACCATGTAATGAGAAGCTTTTTATGTTGTCTGATGCAACATAAATGAGATGCGTAGAGTTCAGTTGATTGAAGATCTCAAACAGGATTATTAAACACCTAACTAATATATACAATACAGAGCTAACTATTAACAGAACTTGCCTCTTGGTGTTCCAGTTACAGAGTGAATCCGGCAAGTAGTCACATGACTGCATCCTGGCATGTAGCTTATTAGCATACTAAGATCTTAAAGGGACATCACTCTTAAAGGCAATCACACAACAGGGATAACTCCCTTATTTTTCTTTGAAATTGTGCCCTTTCCACCTAAAAGGGCAGGCAGGTCGTTGGGTTATCATCTCATCTGAAAGCCACCACCAATACTGCAGCACTCCCTCACTGGAGTTTCATCCCGGATTAATATGCTGGACTCACTGGAGTGGGAGTTGAACCCATGATCTTGTGACTCGGAGGCAAGCGGGCTACCTACTGAGCCGCACTTAAGTAGATCACAAAGTATCCTCGAAAGAGCCTTCACCTTCAGGAGGTGAGAAGAGGTGGGGAGGAAATGCTGCATAGAATACATATTAAATACACGTGGATAAAATCAAGCAACTGCAAAATGCTGATTTGTGTAGTTTACTTTCGGAAAGAGGGAATTTGTGGTTAGATTCTCTGTAATGCACAACAATTAGGTACATGCACAGTGCAGCCTTGACTGGGTGGGCGGGGTGGTGAGAGTAATGTCTGATCAATGAAGATGGATTGCGATGTGTCATTATGGGGATAATCATTAAGGGAGAAAAGAGAAGAGCGTCACATGGGTTCATTTGTTTTGAGGCTTAGAGAATAGATCAGATTGCATCCAGTCGTGTTAATGCCAACAGACGATGAGACCAGCAATACAACCCGGCTGAAATGGAATCAAAACTGTATGTGATGTGTGATTCAGGATCAGAGAACATCAGATTTCCCTGATAAAACAGGGAAATAGCAGGGGGTGAGTTTAAAAATAATAGGTCATTTATATGTTGGTGAGTAGTTTGTGGTGTTCCTGTAGTTATCGGAAAGTTCCAACCTTTGGCTACTGAGGTTTTAAAATGTTTACATTTTTGTTATTGGACTAATTGGAAAAAAATGGTGTTAGTGATTCGCTGTTAAGTTTGCTTCAGCGATTAATGACTTTTCAAGCAGTTTTCTGTGTTTGAAATTGAGCTGGTAGAATTATCCCTTCTAGCTGCTCTGCTTTAATCGCAATGTTTAAGTTGATCTTGAGAAAATTAGCATGAGTAAACACCCAAGCTGCCGAAAAATGAGCAGCTGATTCCTCACACCCGCGATCGGGCAGTCGGAACGAGGAACGGGGATTGCAGGGTGCGCTACCTCTATAACCCTGCTGTCTTCCAATTCCGATCTCTTGCACATCCCCCAGTTTCTTGGTTCCATCATTGGCGGCCGTGCCTTCAGCTGTCTCGGCCCTAAGCTGTGGAATTCCCTCCCTAAACCTCTCAGCTTCTGTACCTCACTTTCCTCCTTTCAGATGCTCCTTAAAACTTACCTTGTTGACCAAACTTTTGGTCACTTGTCTTAATATCTCCTTATTTAGCTTGGTGTCAAATTTTGTCTGATAACACTCCTGTGAAGTGCCCTGAAACCTTTCACTACATTAACGATGCTATGTAAATGGAAGTCGTTTTGTTAATGCTATCGTGGGGCCCAATCATCTGAAGTTCAGTGGGCCTGTGAATTACAGACCAGTGCTGCTGATATTCCCACTGTTGGCCATGACTCCCCACCTAGCTGGGGAATCAGCTCCTTCACCTTTTGACTTATGATCATGCTCTTTCTGCCAGCACTGACTGGCATCGTAACTGCTTCGCCACACGCAGGTCAGAACGTAAAGGCATCCAGCCTCCTACTTGCGAATTGGAAACCTTAAAAATAAAGATTCTGTTTTGTTAGGCAGGATGCGTCATGCTGAGACGGTAAACCCATGATCTCCTTGAATTTTTCTAAATTTGAAAAAAAGGATGAGAAGAGATTTAATATTTACAATTGCGATCCATTTCAGTGTGAAAACAAAATTGATGCTTGCCATAAGATAACTGGTTGGGGATACAAAGAAAAACCTGCAAGTATTGAAAAGAGAAAGCTAAAAACAGATCATGGACTATACTGAAAAAAGAGTCTCCACCCAAAACTTTATTTACTGCTGGTTGAACCTGTGTATTTCCAGCAATGTCATTAAACAAAAAAATTCCAATAAAATGAAGGAGAAAAAATAGCAGGGATAAGGGGAAAGAGCAGGGGAATGGGACGAATGGTTGCTATTCGAAGGAACTGGCATAGGCTCAATGAACCGAAAGGCCTCCTCTATGCTGTACTATTGTATGATTCTAGCAGAAGGCAAGCACAATGTTGCCAGGTTTTGCGCGTCTCACAGGATTGAATTCTTACTGATTGCTTTTAAGGACTTCAAAATACGAATGATTGTTTTATTGGAAGTAGCGTGCTGTCAGCAGAATTGAAGGATTTGCCTGACACAATACTGTCAGATGCCGCAGATAGCAATAGACTGTTGGCCCTAGGCTCCTTTTCTGTGGACAGTAGAGCTGCTTCTAATTAGCTGCTGAAAGTCTCGGTGTTTCAGCTGTCATAGATTTACTGTCGCAAGTATTACACACAGCGCAGGCACCACAATGCTGCAGTTGCTGCCGTTTTGTATGGATTATGTTAGTTGTCCCTTCGTTGCAAACTGAACTGGTAATTTGTGTGTAAAATGTGCTCCTCTCAGTGGCTACTGCAGGTACAATATGTCCCCAAGATGTTTTTTTGCATATGAGCTGTTTGAAGTCTCGTGATGTACAGTTGGTAATATTTTTAAGGGCTGTTCATTATTCTGTGATATTTTTAAATTTACATAAATTAAGTGCAGTTGAATTACTAAGAACTATATATATTTGAACCAAAACTATGGTGAAATTTATTCAACATTCATTTCATTAAGGTTTTGACAGTTCCGGGCATGAAAGATGTGAATGTTTTGTGGACTTGCGAAAAAAAGAGGACTATCTTTTGAATCGGTTTTTGTGTTGTTTGCTCGAGGTAAAGGAATAGACGTGTGCTGTCAACAGATCTAGTGAGTGTGTAACCCGAGTCTGTGTGAACTTGCTGATTTAAGCAGAAGCTGTTCAGTGTTGAACTGTAGAGAGGGTTACTTTTAATCACTTCAGTTTGAGGTAAGTGATAACTTGCAATTTTATGTTGTATTTTCTATTGCAATCCCCCATTTTTTAAAAACGTTTTGTTCAGGGTTCTTGTGCCGATTGAAGAAATGCTATGTATTGGGGGATATGGTGAATTTCCATTTCAGACAACCAAATATATATTTGAAATTGAACCACAGCAAGATTTGTTCAGGATGTAAAATGGTTAATTTGGAAAGCTTCTGACAGCTCCAGACATAAAAGTGGTGAATGGTTTCGGGCTATTCAAAATGGAAATATCATTTTAATTGGATGTGATATTTTGTTCCTTCGAGGTAAGACTTGTGTCCATTCCCAGGTTAGAATGCAGAGTAAAGGTCCTTCTACACTGTCCCGTTGAGAACTCCCAGGTCAGGTCAAGCACATCTCAGTACAGAGTAAAACTCCTTCTACATTGGCCCTTTGAGTGTTCTCAGTAGTGCTCTAAGATAGATGCAGTGTAAAGCTTGAACAGTATGACTCAGTTCAAGCATCGAAGCCTGCTGGACAAGCATTGCATTTCCCGTACCAGCCACCTCATGCATTTTCTGGTACCAACTGGGAATACTTTGACTTGGCGGGCTCATGCTTCAATATGAACTAGGTTGTGATTGCTCAGGGTCATTTCAAAAGGAATCTTAACAAACGGAGGAGACCAAGAGTATTGGTTTTTACTCAGCAGAGTAAAGTTTCTGAGCCCATGCTCTCTCCGTCTCTCACTATCGGACAGCATGTAATATACTGGTGGCAAGCAAGACATCTCACTACTGACATGTACCCAGAAAGGCTAGGCCAAAGTGCTGGTGATATGATCCTCTAATTTACATTACTCGTTGCTCAGAGGTAGCACCCTCACCTCTGAGTCAAAAGGTTGTGAGTTCAAGTCCCACTCCTATGACTGGTACTCCATGCAATACTGAGGGAGCAATGCACTGTCGGAGGTGCTGTATTTTAGGTGAGACTTTAAATTGAGGCCCTGTCTGCCCCCTCAGGTGGATGCAAAAGATCCGATAGAATGATTTGAAGAAAAGCAAAGTAGTTCTCCCCGCTGTCCTGGTGAATATTGATCCCCCAGCCAACATGACTAAATCATATTATCTGCTCATTATCACATTACTCTTGATAAGACTTTGTTTTATGCCAATTGGTTGCTGTGTTTCCTACATTGCAATGCTTCAAAAGTATTTCATTGGCTGTAAGGCACAGTGGCGCAGTGGTTAGCACCGCAGCCTCACAGCTCCAGCGACCCGGGTTCAATTCTGGGTACTGCCTGTGTGGAGTTTGCAAGTTCTCCTTGTGTCTGCGTGGGTTTCCTCCGGGTACTCCGGTTTCCTCCCACAAGCCAAAGACTTGCAGGTTGATAAGTAAATTGGCCATTATAAATTGCCCCTAGTATAGGTAGGTGGTAGGGGAATATAGGAACAGGTGAGGATGTGGTAGGAATATGGGATTAGTGTAGGATTAGAACTCAGTGATGCCATTGATTCTCTAGCCAGCGGAAAAGCCCCTGGGAAGGACAGCATTACCCCTGAAATAATCAAGAGTGCCAAGCCTGCTATACTCTCAGCACTACATGAACTGCTATGCCTGTGCTGGGACGAGGGAGCAGTACCCCAGGACATGCGCGATGCCAACATCATCACACTCTATAAAAACAAAGGTGACCGCGGTGACTGCAACAACTACCGTGGAATCTCCCTGCTCAGCATAGTGGGGAAAGTCTTTGCTCGAGTCGCTCTGAACAGGCTCCAGAAGCTGGCCGAGCGCGTCTACCCTGAGGCACAGTGTGGCTTTCGTGCAGAGAGATCGACCATTGACATGCTGTTCTCCCTTCGTCAGATACAGGAGAATTGCCGTGAACAACAGATGCCCCTCTACATTGCTTTCATTGATCTCACCAAAGCCTTTGACCTCGTCAGCAGACGTGGTCTCTTCAGACTACTAGAAAAGATCGGATGTCCACCAAAGCTACTAAGTATTATCACCTCATTCCATGACAATATGAAAGGCACAATTCAACATGGTGGCTCCTCATCAGAGCCCTTTCCTATCCTGAGTGGTGTGAAACAGGGCTGTATTCTCGCACCCACACTTTTTGGGATTTTCTTCTCCCTGCTGCTTTCACATGCGTTCAAATCCTCTGAAGAAGGAATTTTCCTCCACACAAGATCAGGGGGCAGGTTGTTCAACCTTGCCCGTCGAAGAGCGAAGTCCAAAGTACGGAAAGTCCTCATCAGAGAACTCCTCTTTGCTGACGATGCTGCTTTAACATCTCACACTGAAGAGTGCCTGCAGAGTCTCATCGACAGGTTTGCAGCTGCCTGCAATGAATTTGGCCTAACCATCAGCCTCAAGAAAACAAACATCATGGGGCAGGACGTCAGAAATGCTCCATCCATCAATATTGGCGACCACGCTCTGGAAGTGGTTCAAGAGTTCACCTACCTAGGCTCAACTATCACCAGTAACCTGTCTCTAGATGCAGAAATCAACAAGCGCATGGGTAAGGCTTCCACTGCTATGTCCAGACTGGCCAAGAGAGTGTGGGAAAATGGCGCACTGACACGGAACACAAAAGTCCGAGTGTATCAGGCCTGTGTCCTCAGTACCTTGCTCTACGGCAGCGAGGCCTGGACAACGTATGCCAGCCAAGAGCGACATCTCAATTCATTCCATCTTCGCTGCCTTCGGAGAATACTTGGCATCAGGTGGCAGGACTATATCTCCAACACAGAAGTCCTTGAAGCGGCCAACACCCCCAGCTTATACACACTACTGAGTCAGCGGTGCTTGAGATGGCTTGGCCATGTGAGCCGCATGGAAGATGGCAGGATCCCCAAAGACACATTGTACAGCGAGTTCGCCACTGGTATCAGACCCACCGGTCGTCCATGTCTCCGCTATAAAGACGTCTGCAAACGCGACATGAAATCGTGTGACATTGATCACAAGTCGTGGGAGTCAGTTGCCAGCATTCGCCAGAGCTGGCAGGCAGCCATAAAGACAGGGCTAAATTGTGGCGAGTCGAAGAGACTTAGTAGTTGGCAGGAAAAAAGACAGAGGTGCAAGGGGAGAGCCAACTGTGCAACAGCCCCGACAAACAAATTTCTCTGCAGCACCTGTGGAAGAGCCTGTCACTCCAGAATTGGCCTTTATAGCCACTCCAGGCGCTGCTTCACAAACCACTGACCACCTCCAGGCGCGTATCCATTGTCTCTCGAGATAAGGAGGCCCAAAAGAAAAGAAAGAAGAAAGAAGAGTGTAAATGGGTGGTTAATGGTCGGCACAGACTCAGTGGGCTGAAGGGCCTGTTTCAGTGCTGTATCTCTAAATCTAAAAAAATCTAAAGGCGCTTTGGAATATCCTGAGGTCATGAAAGGTGCCATTGAAATGCAAGGCTGTCTTGTTGTCTGACTCGGAAAAATAACCAGGATAAAAAGACAGACTTGACAGGGACTAAGTTATGCCTCACATTCTCCATTTGATTTCAAATAGCAAACCACCAAATCTTTGGATATTAAGCTTTTAATTCTGGTTTGTGTTGTAGTGTTTGAAACCAGGACAGTCGAGGTAATTATCTATCATTGTGTGTACGCGGTGTGGCAATTGGCCAATGGACTGCAAGGATGCCTTTGTGGGCAAATAAATTGTTTCCTTGCAAGTGTAATTATTTATGGCCTGTGCAAAGTGAGTTTAATTGTGCCTGTGTGCAAAACCAAAAAATTTACAAAGCAGCTTTAGATTGGAGTTGGAGGAAGGCAGCTCGATGTTTCTGAGGGAAGTGCTGATCTGCGAATAAGAGACACAAAATCAAACCAGTAAAAAAAAGGCTTGCATTTATATAGCACCTTTCACAACCTTGGGACGTTCCAAAGTGCTTTAAAACCAAAGAAGTAATTTTGAAGTGTAGTTACTGTCCTAATGTAGGAAACACAGTAGGCAATTTGTATACAGCAAGGTGATAATGACCAGATAATCTGTTTTAGTGCTGTTGGTTGAGGAATAAATATTGGTCAGGCCACTGGGGGAACTCCCTTGCTTTTCTTTGTAATAGTGCTGTGGGATCATTTAGCTGAGAGGGCAGACGCGATCTCAGTTTGACATCTCACCCAAAAGATGGCACCTTTGACAGTGCAGCACTCCCTCAGTACCACATTGCAGTGTATGCCTAGATTATGTATTCAAGTCTCTGGTGAGAGAATTTGTTTCTGTACATCTCTCAAAATTTGGGGTGTGTTTTGCAATATTTCTGGGCAACCTTTCATTTTAGGGTATATCAAACACCTAGGGCTGGATTTTGTTGTCCTGCCGCCAGGAGCGACAGCAGGTGCAATTATGTGGCAGGAAGCCACTTAACATATTGATGGTGGCGGACACCCCCCCTCCCCCCCCCCCAACCCCACCCCCCAAATCACGTGGTGGGGCGGCATTGGCGACGCTGTTCATGGTGCCATTTTTAAAAGGCTGTCAGTCGTGCAAACAGTTCAAAGTAATGCAGAGTTAACCCTTTCCTCCTCCATACACTAAATAATGCAGAGTTGATTCCTTACCCCTCCATACACTAAATAATGGAGAGTTGATTCCTTACCCCTCCATACACTAAATAATGGAGAGTTGATTCCTTACCCCTCCATACACTAAATAATGGAGAGTTGATTCCTTACCCCTCCATACACTAAATAATGGAGAGTTGATTCCTTACCCCTCCATACACTAAATAATGGAGAGTTGATTCCTTACCCCCCATACACTAAATAATACAGAGTTGATTCCTTACCCCTCCATACACTAAATAATGCAGAGTTGATTCCTTATCCCCCATACACTAAATAATGGAGAGTTGATTCCTTACCCCTCCATACACTAAATAATGCAGAGTTGATTCCTTACCCCTCCATACACTAAATAATGCAGAGTTGATTCCTTACCCCTCCATACACTAAATAATGCAGAGTTGATTCCTTACCCCTCCATACACTAAATAATGCAGAGTTGATTCCTTACCCACCAAACACTAAATAATGCAGAGTTGATTCCTTACCCACCAAACACTAAATAATGCAGAGTTGATTCCTTATCCCCCATACACTAAATAATGGAGAGTTGATTCCTTACCCCTCCATACACTAAATAATGCAGAGTTGATTCCTTACCCCTCCAAATACTAAATAATGCAGCAAAAACAAGAAATGCTGGATTCACTCAGCAGGTCTGGCAGCATCTGTGGAAAGAGAAGCAGAGTTAACGTTTCGGGTCAGTGACCCTTCTTCGGAACTTCGGTCACTGACCCGAAACGTTAACTCTGCTTCTCTTTCCACAGATGCTGCCAGACCTGCTGAGTGAATCCAGCATTTCTTGTTTTTGTTTCAGATTTCCAGCATCCGCAGTATTTTGCTTTTACTAAATAATGCAGAGTTGATTCCTTACCCCCCACACACTAAATAATGCAGAGTTGATTCCTTACTCCCTCGGTGGCGCCCGCATCTCCTGCACAGGAAAGCGAAGACACGTGAGTGTCACACGTTGCACTGAACATCAGGAACGGATGGGAAGACCATGGCGAATGACATGGTAATGTGTGCAAATAGGTATTTTAAATATTTGAACCAGGGTCCTGTATCACAGCGGTGGAGGGGCTGCCACGGAGCTTCCCCGCCACTGGTTAGACCGAGCCCAGCAATACCGACGGCGGGTTCTGTGGCAACCGCTGCCACTCCAATACTCCTCCAGCCCTCCCCCTGCCTTGCAACCCGATGTCGAGCTGAGAACAAAATCCAGCCCCTAGTGTGGAATCTTACAACGGGAAGACAGATCAGGGAATTGGAGGTGGAGGTCAGAGCTCCTTATTTTCATTACTTCTAAATCTGAGATAAAAGGTGGAGTGTTGAGAATTGTATGTTCTCTATTCTGCACTCCCATTGAGAAAGACCTGAATAATTCTACCCACACCCATCACCCCTCCCCCCCACCCCCGACCCTGTTCCTTGAAAAGGTTGTTGGTGAGGCTAGGTTGATTGGAAATGTCAAGACTGAGATTGGCAGATTTTTGTTATGTAACAATATCACGGAGACGTGGAACCAAGGCTGGTAGGTGGAGTTACAAAACATATCAGCCTTGCTATAATTGAATGATGGAACTGGCTCGAGGGGCTGAATAGCCCACTGCTGCTCCTACGTTCCTATTATCATGAGGACTAGAGTTCTTCTGCTTTGTTAAATTAAATTCGAGATAGTAAATGAACTGGATTTCTTGGTTGCGCTGTGCAGTGTGTTTAATTATACTGTGGAAATGAAATTTGACAGAGCCATTTAGAGCAGTGGTAAGTGCAGCAAATGTTTCCTTCAATTGTGGAATAACTTAACCACTATCAGGCTTCCTTAAGCAATGGACGATAATGTTTTGCACACATTGTGGCTATGTGACCAATGTGCTGCCAATTATGTGTGCAGAAGACACCTTTTACCCACTGTCATGATTACAAGTGAGATGAAAGCTAAGAGTTGGTAGCTGATCTTTTTTGAACAGCTCGCTGTAGCTTCTGCTTCTCCTGATGTGCTCAATCATAGGATTAATTTAGCAGGTTTCATCAAGTTCAACTTCATTCGACATCCTACCTCAGCTCATCTGCTGCTGAAACCCATATTCATGCCTTTGTTACCACCAGACTTATTTATTCTAATGCTCACCTGGTCATCCTGCCACCTTCCACCTCCTGCAAACTTGAGCTCATCCAAAACTCTGCTGCCCCAGTATCCTAGCTTGCACCAAGTTGCATTCACCCATTGTCCCTGTGCTTCCTTGGCTCCCGGTCCAGCAACGCCTTGATTATAAAATTCTCATCTTTGTGTGCAAATGCTTCAATCCCCTCCTATCTCTGAAACCTTCACCAGCTCAACAACCCTCAGATATCTGCACTCCTCCAATTTTGGCCTCTTGAGCATCTCCAATTTTAATCGTTCCACCATTCATGGCCATGGATTCAGCTGCCTCGGCGTTAAGCTCCGGAATTCCTTCCCTAAACCTCGCTACCTCTTTTTCTTCCTTTAATCATAGAATCTTGGAAATTTACAGCATGGAAAGAGGCCATTCAGCCCATCGTGTCCACTCTGGCCACTAAGTAGCTATCCAGCCTAATTCTACTTTCCAGTTCTTGGTCCGTAACCTTGTAGGTTACGGCATTTCATGGGCATATCCAAGTATTTTTTATATGCCATTTCAGGCAGAAAGTTTCAGATCCCCACCACCCTCTGGGTGAAAAAATGTCCTCTCTAATCCCCCCTAAACCTGATGCCTCTTATCCTAAATCTTGGACCCCTCAACCAAGGAGAATAGGGCCTTCCTATCCACTCTATCTAGACCCTCATAATTTTCTACATTTCAATTAGGTCTCCCCTCAGCCTTCTCTTTTCCAAAGAAAACAATCCTAGCCTATCCAATCATTCCTCATAACTAAAGTTTTCCAGTCCAGACAACCACCTCTGTATCCTCTCTAATGCAATCACATCTTTCCTATAGTATGGTGACCAGACTGCAGGCAGTACTCCAGCTGTGTCCTAACTAGTGTTTTATACAGTTCCAGCATAACCTCCCAACTCTTATACTTGATACCTCAGCTAATAAAGCCAAGTATTCCTTACGCCTTCTTGACCACCTTATCTCCCTGTCCAGCCACCTTCAGGGATTTGTGGACATGCACTCAAAGGTCTCTCTGTTCCTCTACACTTCTCAGTATCCTACCATTTATTGTGTATTCCTTTGCCTTGTTAGCTTTTTCTCAAATGTATTACCTCACATTTTCCTGCATTGAAGTCCCTCCATTGATATCTTCCTGCAGTCGACCGCTTTCTTCACCGTCAATCACACGACCAATTTTTATATTGTCTGCAAACTTCTTAATCATACTCCCTACATTCAAGTCCAAATCATTGATGTATACCATAAAAAGCAAGGGACCTAGTACTGATCCCTGCAGAACCCCACTGGAAACAGCCTTCCAGTCACAAAAATGCCCATTGACCATTATCCTTTGCTTTCTGTCGATGAGCCAATTTTGAATCCAACTTGGCACTTTGGCTTGGATCCCATGGGATTTTACTTTTGTGACCAGTCTGCCATTTAGGGCCTTATCAAAAGCCTTGCTAAAATCTATATAGACTACCTCAAATGCACAACCCCCATTGACCCTACTTGTTACTTCCTCAAAAAAATTCAATCATGTTAGTCAGACATGACCTTTCCTTAATAAATCCATGTTGACTGTCGTTGGTTAATCCGTGTCTTTTTAAATGAAGATTTATCCTGTCCCTCAGTCATTCCTTAAAACTTTTCTCTTTAAGCAAGTGTTTGTCACCTGTCCTAATATCTCTTTGTGGCTTGGTTTCAAATTCTGTGATTAAATGGTTACACTCCTTTGAAGCACCTTGGTATGTTTTCCTACATTCAAGGTGCTATATAAATGCACGTTATTGTTGGTGTGAGATATATTTCAAATTTTATGGCCTGGTTGTATTACAAGAATCCATTTTGAGTGGCAGTGTAGTGTGTCAGAACAACCTGCATCATATTGTTACCAAAACTTGTTGCCACATTTCCTGTCCTGACTGTGCCTCGTGCCTGGTGTCGGGTTCAGAAGTGGTGTGAAAGAAATCAAGGATGAGATTTGTAGGCTGTTTTCAGAGGTTTGCAGTGCTAAGAACTGTCTTGAGTGGACATTAATTATCCAAAAGTAGTTAAGACAAGGGTTCATGGTCAAAATGGAGGGAGAATGCAGCCAGGTCTGTTTCCTAAATAGATACGTTGCATGTTTGATAAGGAAGGTTGCAGTGTCAGAGATAGATTTTAAAAAAAACAGGGAAATCAAATACACTAAAGGTCAAAGAACACTTGGGAAATAGTGACCGTAATCTCATTAGATTCACATTGAAGACAGATGAGGGATAAATCCAAGATAAAAGGTATTCGATTGGAAATTAGTTAATTTAAGTGGCATGAAAGGGGATGCAGCCCAAATTAATTGGTTGTTACAATGACTGATAAACAGCAGGCCAGCAGTATTAGATATTGAAGTACAAAATATCAACTGGACATCAAAGGCAAGTTTTCCATGGGTACATCAAGGGTGTTAAAGCAAAAATAAAATTTAAAATATATTTAAGATACACAGAAAAAGCAGAAAGAGTTGATCAATGACAGAAATACAAAAGCAAAATAATGTGGATGCTGGAATCTGAAATAAACACAGACAATGCTGGAAATACTCAGCAGGTTAGGCAGCATCTGTGGAGAGACAAACAGAGTTAATGGGCCAGATTTTATTCCGACGACGGGGGTCCCAGCAACAGGCTGGAAGGTGGGTGGAGAACCCGCCTCAGTCCTCTGTCGGGCCCTTGTTGCTATTTAACAGCGGGCAGCCAATTAATTGCCGACTATAGGGTCCCCCTCCCTTTAAGGGATGAGCTTTCCCCTCCAGAGCGTGTTGAGGGTGATTGAGGAGTGCTGCTGAGGCAACTGCCCCTTTGGAATGACAATTATATCGCTGCTCTTTACTGGGTGCACGATCTGTCTGTGACCAAAAGCATAATAGTGGATTGAACTGAAATTGTGTCACAGCTAGCATGTCCTGTGCCTGCTGGTCAGCGCAATGAGATTTCCTCCCAGGACGGGGTTGCTGTGCTCCTGACGGCACTGGCAAAAAGTCTTTGACAGTAGGGATTCCTGCTGACATTAAAGGATTTAGCAAGCCACTCATGTGAGGAAGCCAGACATTATTCATGTCATGGTAACATGACACTCAGTGATGCATTTGAGCGCAATGTACATCAATACATCACACTTTTTTCTCAATAAACAGAAAAACAAGTTTGCCAAATACTACTACTTTTGCCTGTATTATCAAATTGTGGGTACAGACTGAAGATCAGCAGTTTGCTAGCACATAGAAGCTTGAAATAAAGCTTAAATATGTGACTCCCACTACGTTTGTTGAAAGAGTACATGCATAATCAAGAGTAAGATACCATTTGTCTGCCTGGAGAATATTACAGTAGATTTAAGCTCTTGAAGGTTAAGAGGCTTTTCAGTGATTGCTCGCCGCTGTCTCGCAATGACGCTGTCATGGTGTGCTCTTTCGGGAGCTCACAGTTACAGATTGAAGTTAGCTTTACAAACAGCAATACTGGCTCTTCTGAAGGAACGACTCCCAAATGTTTCTGCCTTTGACATTTTCCGGCCCGAGAGTTCGGCATTCCCAAGATTTTAGATTAGTTTATCAGCCAGCACACATTTGGAGCATTTAGATTGGCAAGTCGACATCAAACAGTTCCTTCAGGATGCACCCTTGTGCACTAATCCGTATTACGTATTCTCCATTCAAGGCAGCCGCAGTTTCTCTTGCAAGTGAATTGCTTGTAGATGATCAGCTTTCTAATGTGATTTGTTTTAGATAAAGTGGATCTTGTGAACATTCCCAACTAAAATCTGTGAACTGCTCCAGCACTGCATTTAAGGCAGGAGTCATAAGCTGCTTCCCGATGGCTGAGGGGGTAAAGGCACCAGGTGGTGTTGTGTTTAAGCTACACAACCGAGAGGGCCCCAGATTGAGGCCATGGTCTGAGCCAAGTGAGCTGGGCTGCAGTTGGCATGCAAGCATTATCTTGCAGCTAGAGGGGAAAGCCATCCTTCTGATCAGTCTCCAGTGACTGCTGCTGTGTGGATGGCTGGTGAGGAGGGGACGAGGCCGATGTAGTCAAAATACTGTGGACACTCCAATCTAGGCCCAACAGTGAAGAATGTCCACTTGGGACAGGGTATCAGAGAGCTGTTAGCAGTTCTGGAACCATATGGCAGTGTCTTCAAGCGAGGAAAGTCTGTTTTAAATGAAATCTTAACCCTGTTCAATTTTTTTCAATACTGTGGGACTAAATTAAACAGGTTGGGGCTTTTTGCTTTTGAAAAGAAAATACTTGCTTGGTCAGGATGTGGAGAAAATGTGGGAGAATGCAAAACTAGGGGTCATAAATACTAATAAATCCGATAGGGGAATTAGGAGCAATTTCTTTACTGAGAGCAGTTAGAATATGGAACTCTCTACTACAGGAAGTGGTTGAGGCAAATCGCTACGATGCTTTCAAAAGGAATGTCGATGAGTACATGAGAGAAAAGGGAATAGAAAGATCTGCTAAATGACTGAGATGAGTTAGATGGAACGGGAGGAAGCTCATGTGGAGTGTAAACATGAACACAGACTAGTTGGGCTGAATGGTCAGTTTCAGTGCTGTGTACTGTGTGTAATTCTGTGTACTTACAGGCACATCTGTCTGCTAACCCCATGTGCCACCTGAGAAGTGTAGCGTGAGGTATCGCACTATTTGACCATTACTGCGCACCAATCTCTCCCGGCATGCATTTGTTTTTATTAAGGAGCTGCAATATTGTGCAGCATTTCAGAACACACTAAGGACTTGGTCAGGGGTCTTCAGAGCTTTCCAACGTGTTCTTCATCCTTTGTCATCATCATAAAGAATCATTGCACCAGTTCATATTCTAACGCATTCTTTCCCAGAACTGCAAGATGGTGCAAAGCTTGACCTCCAGCTACCTATCCTCGTATGAAGAGCAAACTTTTAAAACCCAATCAAGGCTGTGACTAGCCACAATACCCTAACTTAACTCATCATCTCTTCTAATCTATTCACTCTGGATGGTTCTTCACTGAGGATATTACCGTTCATTCATGTTTCTTAGAAATAGAAAGAATCTCTTTACTGTGTTGTCAAACTACTCACAGTGACCTGCAAGAACAGTCCATTGGAGCGTTTGGCAGGAAAAGACCAGCTGGCCTATCAAGCCTGTCCCATCTTCATGTTGTAACTAAGAAGCATGACCCCGCCCCCCCCCCCCCCCACCAACCCCCAACCCCGCAGCAATGCACCCTACCCACCATCAACCAGTTATTATCCTGGGAGGGGCAAAACAACCCAAGGGAAACCCATTCTGGGAAATTTCTCTTTGACTCCTGAAGGGGAAAGAAAATGAATTTCAGGAAAACATAGTGACTGAAGCACATCAGCCAATGTCTCACCTACCTTTTGTACTCAATGATACCAAAATCAGCCACAAGTTTACCTGGCAACCTTCTGATTGTTTGTAGTGAATCCACACTCACTGCACAAGTGGACAAATTGTTCCAGAGGTCTGGAACTCTCTTTAAAACCTCTTGACATCTAACATAGATCTACATTTACATAACTAATTTGCCTGTCTCCTGGTGTTCAAAAACAAGAACTTCTATTTATGTAGTGCCTTTAACATAATAAAACGTCCCAAGGCACTTCACAGGAGCATTATAAAGCAAAGAATGACTCCTAGCTGCACAAGGCGATATTGTTGTGGTATTACTTTATGGGGCGTATCTAAAATGGCTGTCCATCACCAAACAGGATGTGATGTACAGACCCATATGATCTCTAGGCAGTTGTTAGAAGCAGCTACAGGGATAAGATGCGTTACCCTACCTTCCTAGTAATGCTGTATATGTTAGTATCTTCAATAAAAGAATCCACTTTCTAGATTCACCAGTCTTGTCAGTGTGATTGGTGTGTTTGTGTCAAGAAAGGGAAACTCAATATGGCGGCAGTTGGTAGTTGTTAAAGATCTGACTTCAAGTTTCTGCAGATCGTGTAAAGCTGAACCCGTCCACTCGCTCCAGAAACTCAGGCGTGAAGGTTTGGAAGCTCACAAGGTTCGTCCGTGATCCTTGTGGCAGCCTCAAAGTCTGTGTAAGTGACTCTGCAATACTGTTGGCGTTGAACACACCGGTCCACGTCGTCGGGACATCGCACCTCGCATCGACTGGCAGGCGTCAAGTCTCGATTCTACAACTTTACATCAAGGAAATGTGAGTCTAAATCATGATGCGATAACAATCCGAACAGGAAACAATCAGTCAAAGAATGACTCTAAGAGGTATATGCTGGGCAGAGCTCCGTTGGGCGGGAGCACCATTATTGCTGACGGGCCACCGTATCGCGCGATCAGGTGGCGGGCGGGAAGTACGATTGATCGATCACAACACGACCAGGCTGAATCATCCGTGCACGGCAGGCTGCAGGCATTTGAGAAGGCCAGAAGACCTTCATTGCCATTTTCTTTTTTCTCTCAGAGCTCTCAGGCAAGCTATATATTAAAAAAAAAAATTCAGCTCTATTGCTGACCGTTTCATTGTCGATCAGGCAAGTTAAAGGAGGCAAGACATTTTTTTTCTCTCCAGCACCATTCCTGGCCAGGAGACAGCGGAGCATCTCTACACTGCTCCACAGGACAGTGGTGACCTGTGGTACTGCAGGCAGTTGCTGCTGCAATGATATTTTTTTCTCAAAATAGCAAGGTAGTTTTTTTTTTGGCTGTGAAGAAAGCTTATACTGCCAGTTAAAACGCAAGACAGTGACCACAGATTTCAAGCATGGAAGAGCTGTACTAGATAAAAAAAAAATATATTCCTGCCACCAAAACAAGATGACAAATGGTGTTTCCATCCTTAAACTGGAAGGCAGCAGACCTCCACACTGAATTTAATTATTCAGAGAAATAGAGCTGTGTTTTCTTGACTTAGCCATTGCTGAGCCAGATAGACAAGCAATTAAAGTTAAGATTGCCATTGGAAATGAAGGTCTCCACAGGGTAAATATATCCAGTCTTTTGGAGCATGACTTAAAAAAACTGAATAAAATATGGTCCACATTGCAAGATCAGTTGACGATCAAACTCAACTTCAAAATACACTATCTCGAGATTATGTCATTCTGGCAGTAGCCAAAGGAGACAATAGACCAATTCGCGAGCTGATGTAAAGATAAGGGGCGTGATTGTGATTTTTCTGAGGCTAGCTGGCTGACAGGATTATCAAGCTTGTGATAGCTTCCACCCCCATTGAAGAATTCCAAAAAGACCTCCTTGACCAACCCAAAGGCTAGTTTGGATGCCTTGCTTAAAAGTGGGTTTACATTTGAAGCCACCCTTCTGGGCAGGCACCACCTACAAGCCTGTGTTCATCGTCTACTAATGACACTTTTGCAATACAGTTAAACCTGGCAAGCCATGCAGACGGTGTGGCCACATACATTCTCCAAGAAATTGTCCGGCCTTCCGTGGTATTGGCAAAGCATGTGGCAACAGAGGGCACTGGAAACGCCAATGCAAGAAACCCTAGACACAACAAGCCAAGTCACAGCTGGATACACGACACATACGGCATCCCAACAGATAGAGGGAACATCCAAATTTCAAAGGCAAAAAATGGCCGAGATGACCAGCCAGACGGAAAGGTTAGAGTCTTTGGGATCTATAGCACTTGAGTGCAGATATAACTACTCAACAACTGGTGACACCAAATTTTTACATCGTGGATACCACAGGTCCATCAACTGCAGGCCTACCGGCATGTAAAGGCCTCACATTAGTGACAATCCACAGCATCAACACGAATACTAAGCCTACAGACCACAAGGGCAACTGCTGTATGTGTGAACTTACTGCATGCATATTAGCTGTCGTATTTCCTACATTACAACAGTGACTAAAATTAAAAAGTACTTAATTGGTTGTAAATTTGGAATGCACTGAGGTTTTGAAAGGTGCCACATAAGAGTTGAGCATACTGGGGGTGAAATTGGTTTTGGACGGTAGTGTGAAATGGGTGGTAGTGAACCAACAGCCTCTTTCATACCCCACCTGATTTTTTTTTCCCACTAACTTCACTAATGCTCCTTTGAGTTATCTCCCAAGACCAATCTCATCCCCACCATTTCCCCAATGGTAAAACCCTGTATTATTCAGAGCAGACTCCCAATGCCACCTTGTTTGGGCACACGCAGCAACATAAGATTGGTTCACAGACAGAAAGCAGAGAGTAGAGATAAATGCCATATGCCTTCCTAATTGCTTGCTATACCTGCAAGCTAACTTAAGTTAAGTTATGGACAACAAAATGGCAGATGGAGTATAATATGGGGAAGTGTGAGGTTATTCACTCTGGTAGTAAGAATAGAAAAACAGAATATTTTTTGGAAGGCGTGAAACTTGTAAATGTTACTGTTCAGGGAGACTTGGGTGTATTCGTACAAGGAACACTGAAAGTTAGCTTGCAGGTACAGCAAGCAATTAGGAAGGCATATGGCATGTTGGCCTTTAATGCAAGGGGATTGGAGTAAGCATAAAGAGGTCTTGCTACAATTGTATGGGCCTTTGGTAAGACCACACCTAGATTACTGTGTGCCGTTTTGGTTTCCCTATATGTCAAATGGGAAATATAAATTTCATAAGTTGGAACCTTGCCTAAGACTTCTCCTGGAAATTCTTACAAATAACTTTTTTAAAAAGTAAACTGGCAGCCAATATGGCCACTGTAATTTACATTTGCAACACCAAAAGATTAGACTGGAGACAATACGACTAACTGAAACTAGCCAGAACAATGGGGTGCTCTCTGATTAAATTACCTGAAATAGCCTTATCAACACGTCCGGGACCATCTGCACCCATTGACTTTGAAAGAGCAAATCCCCACCGTGTGACTGGACAGCTTGAGGGGGGTATTGCCTTGAATCTCAGAGAAGATTCCAGAAAGACCTCATTAAGACCACAAAAGAGTTTTGTACTGTCATGTGACTGCTTTTGCAGCTCTGGAAAGACTGTAAGCTTTGTCAGACAGAAAGCAAAGAGGAGTAACTAAAAAGCCATCCATGGAGCAGCTCTCTTTCGCTCTCCAGTAAAGAGCCAGAGAAGACCCGGCTGCAACTGATAAAGCCTCAAGCCTACAGACCACCACAGCCAACAACTAGGGGACAAGGATCAAGCCCTGCTTCTGCCTTCTGGAGCCCTGAGAAGCAATCCTGCAACTGTGCACGTGGCCCAGCAAGGACTTCAGAAGTACAATTGCAACTGAGAACTCTGGGACTGATATACCATGTTTAAATTCCATTTATTCCAGACTCTACTCCAACCACCAAATCTGTTTTCCCTCTGTAATCTAATTGTGTGAATGTGTGCATGAATGCATAGCATATTTTAGTCATTTTAACCGGTTAAGAGTGTTAAGAGTAATAAACTTATATATTTCTTGTTTAACACTCAAGAAAACCTGTCTGGTTCTTTTGCAATTATATTAGAGGAACAGGAGCAAGCACTCACTGAGGTGGTAAGTTCAATCACTGTGTTAAAAATAAGGATAAACCCTGTTGCAGTCAAACCAGAGAAGGGCGAAAGGGGAGCTTGAGACCTCCTCCTCACCTGACTGTAACAATATATTTGCATTGAAGCCGGTACAGCAAAAGTTCACTAGATTCGTTTCTGCAATGAGAGGATTGTCCTACGATGAGATGCTGAGTAAAGTGTGCCGATACTCTCTGGAGTGTAGAGGAATTATCTCATTGGAACATGCAAGATTCTGAAGGGGCTTTGCAGGGTAGACACTGAGAGGTTGTTTCCCCTGGCTCAGGAATCCAGAACATGACGTCACAGTCTCAGTTTAAGGAGTCGATCATTTAGGACTGAAATGAGGAGCAATTTCTTCACTCAGAGGCTTGTGAATCTTTGTAATTGTTTACCCCAAAAGGCTGTGGATGCTCCATTGTTGAGTATGTCCAAGACTGAGACTGATAGATTTTTGATCTCTCGGGGAATCAAGGGATATGAGGCGCAGGCAGGGAAGTGGTGTTGAGATCGAAGAACAGCCATGATTGTATTGAATGATGGAGCAGGCTCGAGGGGCTGAATGGACTATTCCTGCTCCTATTTCTTCATCTTTTTTTTGCTTTATTTAATTATTAATATGCACATAATTTGCCATATTAATAGACAGCAAATTTAATTTATTTTTTACTCATCAGTGTAAGAGATATTTGTGCTGCTGCTTAGAGCACATTCCCATTTCAGGCACCCAGCACTAAGTGCAGCTTACTCCCAGATCAAGTTGCCTGCAGAGTCTTCCGCCCCGCCCTAAGAACAGAAGGAAGCCATTTATCCCCTCGGGTTTGTTTCACCATCCAGTGAGGGCATGGCCAAGCTATCACCTAACTCCAGATACCTGCCTTTGCTCTATATCCCTTAATACCTTTGGTTAACAGAAATCTATCAAGCTCCAATTTAAAATTCAACAATTGGTCCAACATCAATTGCCATTTGTGGAAGGGAGTTCCAAGCTTCTGCCACCCTTTGTGTATAGGAGTATTTCCTAATTTCACCCCAAGAATCTGCTTCAGCCCAAACTGCGGAAGATCACCCCCGGCTAATCCAGTGTGGTGCACCAGGTGACTATTTTTGTTGCTCGCAACAGCCTGGCACCTCTCAGAACATGATTGCTAAATTAGTGTTGAATTGTGTGTGTATCACACAGGACTCTTGCAGCCATCAGACAGAGCAGTCTGTCACCCCATTTGTCCGAGCTCAATTTGAACCATCTGCCAGCATCTCACCCACTCCGTCACCTTGGAGAGCCAGCTTAAAGTAAAGTTGACCACAGATCTGTTAATAGAGCATTCGAGATTCAATCTTTCAATGTAAAATTATTACCTGGCAGATGGCAGATTTATGATGAGTAAATAAATTCCTGCTGTTTGTACAGCAGTTTAAAAGCTGATGCGTTTGCACTGAAGGTGCAGTGAGTATCCACAGCCTTGTAACAGTGACCTTCAGTGCTGAGCACTGGATCCTGTCCTTTTCTTACTAATGGTTCAATTCCAGTGTACCTGTCCTTTGCATGCACATCATGGACAGGTATTGAAACACCTTTCATAGTTGCTACAAGCAAGAAAAGATTGCCAAAGCGTTTTAGTCCCCCTCTTTGCATTTTCTAATTACTTAGGGTGTTGGCTCACTGATAGATTTGAACAGTTCATTGAAAGTGTTCAGTATAATCCCAGACTAGTGTTAAATTCATTACAACAGTTAGCATTCAAGATCAAATAAATCATTTTGAACAAAATGAATAGGGCACAGGTTTAAAACTAATGCAAATCAAATGTAATTTTTTTTATTATTCATCATAATTTCCTTTCCGATCCACAACTCAAATCCTGAAGCATCCAAATTTGAGAATTCCAGTACAGTTGATCCATACTGAGTTTTTTTGGGGGGTGGGGATGGACAAAACAGAATATTGGGTCAAGGTTGATGCTGCTTTGCATTTGAATAAAGAATCACTGTTGGGCATTTGGGTTCTGTTTTGATGAGTGGCCACTGGCTCAGTCCTTGTTCATGTCAGCTGTTGTCCAGTGGGTAGCACTCTCGCCTCTTTGAGTCAGCAGGTTGTTGATTCAGGTATCACTCCAGAAACATGAGCACAAAATCTGGTCAACACTCTAGTGCAGTACTGAGGGAGTGTTGCATTGCCAGAGGTGCCGTCCTTTGGATGAAGCATTAAACCAAGACCCCAGCTGTCATCTCAGGTGGACAGAAAGATCCCATGGCACTAATTTGAAGAAGAGCAGGGGTGATTCATCCCAGTGTTCTGGCCAACAATTATTCCTCAACCAACATCACTAAAACAAATAATTTGGTCATTATCTGATTGTTCTTTGTGGGAGCTTACTGTATGTAAATTGGCTGCCAGATTACAACAGTGACACATCAAAAAGTACTTAATTGGCTTGGAAAGTGCTTTGGAAATACTCAGCAGGTCAGGCGGCATCTGCGGAGAGAGAAGCAGAGTTAATGTTTCAGGTCTTTGACCTTTCATCAGAACTGGCAAAGGTTGCAAAAGTCTGAAGTTGTGTTTAATGTATCATCCAAAAGCCTGCACCTCGACCAGTATAACATTCCCTCAGCACTGCACTGCAATTAGCCTAACATTTTTGCTCTTGACTCTGAAGTGTGTCTTGAAGCCACAATCTTCTGGATCATAGAGGAGAATGCTGTCCACTGAGCCAAGGCTGCCACTGTGCTTGTTATTATAATAATGGAACAGATCTATTTATCTAAAGATGCAACCTGATGGTACTACTGTGAGCCTGAACAATCTTGCTTATTCATATATTAAGATCATATACTAACCAAGTGACTGAGAAAAGTTACTTACTTGACAGCATTATTCCATAACACAGTTAATGATCTTTTCAAGTAACCTCTGTAATCTAATGTCAATTATAATATGTAATTCCTTATGATTTCAGCTTTTTGTGGATCGGCAGAATTCCAAGGTATAGAAGGAGCTGATTTCCAGCAATACTGCTCTTCGAGTTTGGAAAATGCCAGGAAGGAAAATAAGCAGAGCATGCAGGAGCACTTCATTCCTTCTCCTTTTGGTCCACCTGAATACAGCATTGGAGGTGCCCCTTGACCGTGAGTCAAAATCCATTCTGACATTGCCAATGAGACATTGCGAATGAACAATCTGTCATTAGACTGTCATAGAACAGCTCCCACTATGTTTAGCGGCTCAGTGCAGCCCTCCAGGCTAATGCTGTCATACAGAATAGAAAGATCTCGGGCTACATTTTGCTGAAAATATGCAGACCTCTAAACAGTGCACACCATTATTAGTGCGCAAATTGGTCAGCAACTTGTGGTGAGGAAGAGATTCCCTGTGAATTGCGAAACACCATAAGTTTCTGGGTGATTTGCGTTTACTCTACCTTTAGCTTCACAAAAGCACCTACCTGTGATTTTCATGAAGTTACTGCATTTGTATATTAATTGCCCATTAAACCCCTAAATTAAGCCTATTAATTATAAGGTGAGTATTCTTTTAACAATGGCTGTCACTAACAATTAGCCTAATCAACCTCTCTTGCCCAGAAAGCAAACAATTTTAAGTTGGAATCTCATTCCTTCGGGATGTGTATTGTTTAAAGAGATTTTAAAAATGTCAACTTCAAAAACTTTTCCTTTCTCTTTTTTTGCTCTCTTGATCCAATATTTGCAATTTATTTCTCTTCCTGTGCCTGATTTGACACGGAATTCACCGTCTCTAATTCACCCCCTTTCTCAGCCCTTTGTTTATTTCTTAATCTTTTAATCTCATTGGTTAAGGAGATACATTATTTGCTCCATGTTCACCAAGGTGCCAGATGCCCTGTTGTGCTTGCCATGCTGTTAGCAGCTCGCATTTGTAGCATCTTTTTTATTTATTTTTTTCTTTCTTTATTTATTTAGAGATACAGCACTGAAACAGGCCCTTCGGCCCACCGAGTCTGTGCCGACCATCAACCACCCATTTATACTAATCCTCCATTAATCCCATATTCCTACCACATCCCCACAATTCCCCTACCACCTACCTACACTAGGGGCAATTTATAACGGCCAATTTACCTATCAACCTTCAAGTCTTTGTCTGTGGGAGGAAACCGGAGCACCCGGCGAAAACCCACTCAGACACAGGGAGAACTTGCAAACTCCGCACAGGCAGTACCCAGAATTGAACCCGGGTCGCTGGAGCTGTGAGGCTGCGGTGCTAACCACTGCGCTACTGTGCTGCCCAATCTTGATTGGCAAAAAATTTGAAAAGCTAAATGTACGATTTGTAAGTCAAACCAACGACACACGCTGAGATGCCCTGCTCCAGCAAAATCTGGCTCATCATGTTTAATCTGGATTTTGTGCTGAATTATCTAATCTTAGCAGCTGGCGTATGTGATCCTGAAGTAGGGGACAGAAAATTGCCCAGAGTTTCCAAGCTTACCACCATACATTGACTCCTGTTGGCAAAGTGCACACCTTTTAACTCTGGATGATGATGCTATTGGAGTCATCAGTGAAGCCCTCTGATGTGGAATAGCCAATATTGATATGTTAAGAATAAACATTTGGAAGAGGTTTTGAAAGGATGCAGGAGTTGGTGTTTACAGGAGAGAAAAAAGGGGAAATGGAGGGTTTGGATTGGGATAGCTTTTTTTAAACTGTTACGGGTTGAATTCTGCTCTTGAACCTCTTGAACAATTGTGCATCACAATTAAATCTATTGCACTACATGGGCTTCAGGAAGGGAGCTGAGCATCAGATTTTGCCCCTTTGAGGACCTCTTGAATATTTCTCTATCCAAATGCAAAACTGATTGTTTTAGAAGGGTGCTTTTTTTCCCTACAGATTTGTACTCATTAGGGTGAAGGATGTTAATTTTGGTGAACGGATCACTTTCAATTATAGTCACCCTTGTCAACATGAAACATAACAAATAGTTGCCGTTAACGTCCGAGTACTTTGCATGGGAATCAGTGAACACAGAGCAGACAGTAGGAGAGCAGTACACTACCCAAAGACCAATTATTGAGTCTTTTGAAGGTGAACAGAGTGGTCAGAAGGCAAAGAGGTTTACAGTGTGGAGCATGGCGATGGTGGGTAGGAGGGAAGAGAGGACCATTGTAGACCAGAGTTGGATGAATTGGCAGCGCATGCTGGGCCATAGTTTGGACAAGATAGCAGAGGTAGGTAAGGCGGATGAGGCCATGGAAGATCTGAAGAGTACAATGGAGCAAGGTACAGCACAATTAAGATACAGACAAAAGCTTCCTCTTCTCTGTTCCATCAGTGTGCCTCAGTCCTAACCTGACTATTGGTATAACATCCTTCTATCGCTTGTTTGAATCATCCCGTGGCCTCCCTGAGTGGGATTAACAATTCACTGCCAAGTTAGGGGTGATTTTGTGTTGCAGCAACCAGACTGAGACTAGAATCTGAATGTTTACAGTTAGAATTATATGTACGAAAAGACACAGCCAGCACTAAAGTGAGTAGCTAATGAATTAGCATTTATAGGAAGGACAGAAAATATATGACTAAAAAGCTAATCCTTTGAAGTGAAAAACAATCTGGTTTGGCTAATTTGCTTGACAATTTGTCCTAATTTACAAAGAGTGGCCATGTTGTACTTCATTTAACATAAGAGCAATTCAGACAATTTCCTGAGGTATAGGAGTGTGATGCATGATTCTGTGATGGATGGTGTTAATTATTTACAAGCTAACTAAGTGAACAGCATTTTTCTGGTCTTAAATGCAATATGTTTAGCAATTAAAGTAGGACTGTATATAGCTCTCAGAACAGCTGTTCAGAAGCAGGTTGGGCTGGGGGCGTGGAGTCTTTGAAAAGAAATGTGTGGCTTTGTTTGCAGACAAATAGAAAGTGACTGAATTACTGGTAATTGTGAAGTAATGTGCTTTAGGTCTGTTAGAAAACTGATGCTGCCTTATTCAACAAAAAACATTGTCAATAAATTATCGCATAGTGCTGTACCTGCTCTGTGGGTATTTGAGGGAAAGTGTAGAGGGAGCTTTACTCTGTACCTAACCCATGCTATACCTGCCCTGGGTGTGTTTGATGGGACTGTGTAGGGGGAGTTTTACCCAGTATCTAACTTGTGTTGTACCTGCCCTGGGAGCAAAGGCCTGCTACCCAACCCGAACCCAGCAGGACCCGATGACGTGTCGAGATCGGGTCGGGTTGCACTCCTGGGTCCGGCATTCGGGCTCGGGTTGGGCCAGGTCGGACATGCTCTATCACAGGTAAGTGGATCCGCTGTTAATTTAATTTTTTGACGAGAAAGGTGGTTTTGTTACAGTTGTTTTAAGCTTGTGCAGATTAGCAACAAAGTGAAAAACGGAAGGTAAGTTGGCTGATGGTCGAGTCGGGTTGGATGTGGTTCCATCGGGCTCAGGTTGGACCTTTTTTTGCAGACCCGAGCAGGCCTTTACCTGGGAGTGCTTGATGCAATAGTGTAGAGCGAACTTGATGTGCTTGTGGGCTGGGGCACAGAGTTTGTAGGAGTTAAGTTTAGCTTTGTGGTTTCCCAATGTTAGTTGGTTGATGGAGGTGATTGGATCACAATCTTGGGTAACGCAAACCTAGTACAGAATCATGAGTAGTGAAATAACTCTGGTAGCGGCAGACAAAATAAAACAATTTTCTATTGCCATCTGACTCTTGTAAAAAGACACGAGGTTTTTGGAGACCAGTTTCACGGTGGCCATGAGCTTGCCTGCCATATCTAGAATGTTTTTTTTTACTTTGGTTCTTTCCATTCACATGCGATCTGGTCCCTCAGGCAGGAGAGTGTGAAATGGCGAGGCTTCTTCCAAAATAACTGGCCTACTTCCGTGCAAGTGAACCTTTAATAGGAACCAAACCATACACAAAATAATTGGCATGTGTTGTACAGTGAGTGTATGGTGACAACTTCCTTCATACTTACATTGTGTTTTCTCCCCCCTCTCCATAAACCTGTCCCATATACCCACTCATTTGCTGATTCTGGGGAATAAAGCAAAAATTCTGGATGAACGTAAGTTTGCATCACGTAAGGTGTTTGGTTAAAGCTGCAAAAGTGTGTTCCTTTTGGTTTGAAGCATTGTAGTTGTTTGCCGTTTTCACACCTGTGCCAGCCTTTCCTGGGTGTTGCATTCATTGCATGTGCACGAGTTGGTCTTTGTTTTTGCTGTGATTGTGTAAACAGTGTGTTCCAGCAATTTACTGCTTCTGTTGTGGAATCGTGTTTGGATATCCTTTGGGACTTGTTCAGCCAATCGCAGCTTGCCCCATCCAGCCATTATCTAGCTAGAGGACTGTGAACATTTGGCATTCCTGCATTACTGATCACATGATCGTTGGCACATGTTGGAGTGCTGGCAGTCCTGTTTTTGAACCGTACAGTCCATTTTTTGACTGCCCACCAAAAAAATCTCTAAACTATGAACTGATTTTGGAATAAAAATCCATTTTAGTCACTTGGCTAGTGTTCCTCATGAATCCTGCGAGGTAATTCAGACTCTTCCTTCCCTCTGCCACTTCCAGCCCAATTTGGGGCTTGCTAAAACCTGGCCACCACAGCTGCCTGAAAAAAATTAACTCGGCTTCCTAGAGCACCCACGTACGTGCAAGGAATCAGAGAAACAAGGGCTGAGGTAAAAGATCAAGCTGAACTCTCCCAGTTTTGCTCTGGATCACCTGAACAACCTGAATGATTCTGCTTGATGATGTGGCAAATTGGCATGAACAGTATTTTTAATTTTAAAAAAAACTATTATTGCCCTATTAATGTTTGAATGTCATTTAATTTATGGTTTTCAACTCTTTGCTTTCGAATCCAGTGCCGCAGCCCCCTACGATCACCCATCAATCTCCAAAGGATTACATAATAGACCCAAGGGACAACATCCTAATCCAGTGTGAGGCAAAAGGGAAGCCATCTCCCAGGTTTGTATTGGTTATCAGGCTCATGGAATATCTTAAAGAACACCAGATACTCAATCAGACTGAGGGGAAATAAGAGCTGATGGACTCCTACAACATGTGTCACATTGTTCCTTGATGCCTCTCTCATGTCCAGGCTCCAATGTCTCTCACTCCTTATCGCAATCTTTCTCATCTCTTCTATCTCGTCTATGTAATGTTCCTTTGAACTTTCCTCCTAAGCTGATCGTGGCCAATGTTCCTTCCTCAATCAGCACCATCAGAAACAGATGAAGTGGTCACCATGCAACTCATTGCTGGTTGGTGAGATTGTGCCTTGTGTAAAGTGGCTGCCATTTTTGGTCACACAACAGTCGCTGTACCTCAGAATAAGTTATTGTGTGTGAGGTGCTTTGAGATGTTCTGACGATGTGACAAGGTACTGTATAAACGTCAAGTCTTTAAGGTGAAAGCACCATCCTGCACATTGTTTGTCCTCCCTACATTCTTAACCTGTTGAAATCAAGACTCATCACACCGTTTCCCATTGTAACTTAGCTTTTCTCCGCCAATCTATAGAACCCCTTACTCTCAGTCAAGCTTTGTATCACCTAATTTTACTATCTGATTAATCCCACCTTACTGCTCATTACCTTGGTACTCTCTATTATGGGTTATGGCCCTCAGCTTGGTTTCTCATTGAGAAAAAAAAAAGCCTAGTTGACTAACTTTGCTTTAAGGCATCTTGCAGCACCCTTCATTATGATACATGTGTGACCCAGTTTTATCATTCTGCATTTCCTGTACTACTTTTGCTTTTAATGCAGTTATTATTGGTTGTGTATTTTTCCTCAAGGTAGTTGATGAATGAATTCTGGTGTTTGGCTAATTTATGACCGAGCTGAATATTGAATGTTGCCACTTCTTTGCATTGGGGAAATCAAAATATAGGAATTTCGGCATTTGTCTTTTGCAGTATTTTGTTTATTCAGTCCTTGGTGTTCCACTTTAAATTGTACCCAAGCTCATTTCTGTTAATTACGGTGTCGTCTCTCTTCCTTCCAATAGTTTAATCTCATCATTAATTGGCGTCTTATGTGTTTATGTGGGGTTCCTGCTTTGTCACATAACAAACAGGCCCTGGAGCTTCTCGGTATTGGTTGAAAGAGAAATATTAGCAAAGACACCAGGACAACTCGCTGTTCCTCTTCAAATGTTGCTCAAAGATTTTTTTTTAACATCTCAGCCCAAAGACAACCCTTTCTTCCTCAATACTGTACTGAAATGACAGCTTAGATTGTGTGCTAAAGTCCGGATGTGGGGCACGAACCCACAATCTTCTGACTCAGAGTTCCCAACTCAGCCAACGCTGAAATTAAAAATGTTTATGTTCTTTTATAAGCAATGACATGAAACTTTGTACAATGCGGTGTGAATGACTTGTAAATTTGCTTTGATGATACCGCATTTTGATCTGTTTCTTATTTCTCGGCCGTCTTCTGTAGATTTTCATGGACTCGCAATGGAACTCATTTTAATCTTGACAAAGACGCACGAGTGACAATGAACCCAAACTCCGGGACTCTGCTCATTGACATTGTGGGTGGTGGGAAGGCGGAAGCTTATGAAGGGGAGTACCAATGTACTGCACGAAATGACCGCGGCACAGCCGTGTCCAACAAAATTGTCATCCGCCAGTCTAGTGAGTAAATGTATTGTTCAATCATTATTATTGTGTTAAGTTTCAATTGTCTCTAAGGGACAGTGAGGAGCAGATAATCAAACTGAAAATTAATGTTTCCAACAGAAATAATTATAAAGCTACCATTCAAGACTCAGAACCATCTCTGGTGCTACTATGGCTTTCCCACGCCAATGTTCCTTACCTTTGTCAAGTCCAAAACTGGACAGAGGATGGCTTGTTTCTTTGTTGCTGATAAAACAAATTCATGGACAATCTTAACGACTGTTCATACATATGAGACACAGTCACTAGTAGGTTCTTTTAAAAATGGGCTTCTTTCTAATACAAAATCATTTCTGTTGTCTGAAACAATTGGTCCACCCAAAAACTAGAAGGGGGCCACAACCCTTTCAGCTTATGCCTTCAGTGAGGGGAAACCTCCCACAAAAGCCATTGCATGCACAGGTAGTGTTGCCTGAAAAGACCTATAGAAGCATGGGGTGCATTGGATTAGACATTGACCTCTTACCTACCAGTCTGATGATGGAGTTTTCCTAAGCAGACTGAGTTGCCTGTAAATCATTATCAGTTTTGGAGGTTATGGGTTCAGTCCTCACTCTGGAGACTTGAACACATAACCCATGCTGGCAGCACTGAGGGTGTGCTGCACTGCTGGAGGTGTCATCTTTCCGACGAGACATTAAACTGTCTGCCCCCTCAGATGGATGTACAATATCCCACGGCACTATTTGAAAAAGAGCAGGGGAGTTCTCCTGGTGGCCGGGCTAACATTCAACCCCGATTATCTGGTCATGTATCTTATTGTTGTTTGTGGTAACTTGCCACGAGCATTTTCTACATTACAACAGAGGCTTCAAGATGGAGTTAACTGCTGCACAGACGCAAATCTCCTCATGTGCTGAGGTTTCTATTACTCTTGGCAAAGAATAAGAGAAAGAAAAGGCTACATTACCTTGTGACGGACAGATGGTTACTGTTTAACTACCTTTACAATTGTGTCATGAGGTAATGCCCTGTTGAAGTGTGGCTCAAGCCTGAAAATCTCATGCTTTGGGATTGGCCCAGTGAGGAAAGCTGCGGCCTAAGCTGATAACCACTCATGGAGTAATATTGAGGGGCACAGGGGAGGGGTCTGGGATCCAAATAACGGACAGTAAATTCCAATGAAGTTCAGGCAATAGCAGAAAGTCAGAGTGAATTTCTGAGTGAGAATCAGTGATTTGGAATCTTTGAAGCAGCCTGTTTTGTAGACCGAGCATTAGGCAGCAATAATCGAACAAAAATACTTCACCAATTCAGAATTTTGTTTAATAATATGCAGGAATTTCTTTCAACATAATTCTGGAACCTTCCACGAATCATGGTTCTGACTTTAAACTGAGGCCCCATCTGACCTCTCAGATGGATGTAAAAGATTCCAGGGCACTGTTTCGAAGAAGAGCAGGGGAGTTCTCCCAGTGTCCTGGACAATATTTATCCCTCAATCAACATCACAAAAACAGATTATCTGGTCATTATCACATTGTGCACAAATTGGCTGTTGTGTTTCCTACATTACAGCAGTGACTACACTTCAAAAGTACCTCATTGGCTGTGAAGTGCTTTGGGATATCCTGAGGTGGTAAAATGGTGCTGTATAAATGCAAGTCTTTCTTTAATCTTGTCAGTGCATTTGTTCCACGTAATATTTAATTCTGTTTCTTTAATGATCTCATTTCTTTCTTTTTCTAACTAAAGACCTCTTTTTAATCATCAAATTCATCATGCTGGAAGGTAACTGTGCGGCTGATAGTTGGTTATAACATTGCATGAATTGGTCCCTTTGTTTCATTCCCTAATACCTGATTCCTTCAATGTCCTTGAATCCCACAGCACTGACTATCACAGCTCTGTTGGCACTGGGAAGGACAACCAGCATCAGAGCTGAATGGAGAACAAAAAATAACGATGAATCCATTTAGCATTTCCCACGTGACAGCCTGGTACAAATGTCCTGTTCTGGGCATCATTTGGAAGGCTGGGGTTCTGGTCCAACTCCAGAATTCTCAATGTGAAAACTCACTGTTAGAATAAACAGCCGATAGTCCCTGGATCTCAAAGTGTCCACTGTATGAAGGCCCAAAGACATTCGGATTAGGGGAGCTGGGAGAGGTGCAGGCGATGTCCCTCTGTTGCAAGTAGAAACAACACCATTCACTTCATAATCTAAACATTTGTCTTTAAATACAGTGTACTCCTCACATTCTGGATCTGCCATGTTGACCTATCATTGACCTACACTGGTGTTCCTGGAGCAGCCCTCCACTGTTTGTCACAAGTTTCCATGATTGAACTGACTCTACACCCTTCCCCCTGTAAATACATTTCCTGCCCTGTGAACACTGGGAGCCTTTCCCAGTGAATATAAGCCTAGAAAATACTGTTTGAGGAATCAGTGGACAGATGTTAAGTCTGTTATCGTCCACTATTTTAACTGGGGTGTTAACCTGCTTGACATAAACAGGGTAACCCCTCTGCTGCAGTGGACTGAGGAATATAATACAATTGTGTTGAACGTTTGTTTGCTGAGACCTCCCAAAGTGAATTCTAGACTATAATGCTGCCTTGTACTAAACGATCAGCTCCCATATACTTTCCACTGGCTGCTTAATTTTTAAGGAAAGGTTTGCGGTGTTAAAACTATAATTAATACTGCTCCCATTTCCAGGATCCCCCATGTGGGCTAAAGAGAAGATCGAGCCAATTGTTGTCAAAGAGGGGGCTTCGTTGGTCCTCCACTGTGACCCTCCGTCTGGCCTACCACCGCCCATCATATTCTGGATGGATAACTGTAAGTACAGAGCTGAGCTTTCAGGTTTGTCTTAGTAATCCACAAGTAGCAGCCAACTCAAATGGACAAGCAGTTGGGATCTGACTGTGGGCCGGGGAGGGGAGGAGAGGAATTAATCAGCTCTTAATGGCTGTCCAGCATGTGAGCATGGACAGGATTGGGATTCAGTTATGCTGGCTCCTGTAGTCGACAAACCTGCGTACGCTTTCTGAAGAATGCCCTCTTCAGCAAGTTGCCAGGTCTTGGTGCATTATATGCATTTAAGAATCAGTAATGAAAATGGTGGGTGGGAGGTGTGCAAAGAGGGGGTTGAAAAGAGAGAATAAAATTGGCATAGCCTTCCCTACATATGGAAAGACAAGAGAAGTGCCCCGGGGTGTTAGAGCAGCATGCTGGAGCATCAACGCAGTGCCCAATTCAGGTGAGTGTGATCCTGAGGCAGTAAGAGGAAATCACTGTCCCTGTGTGAGAGTCCTGCTGAATGCAGGCGTGTTAATAGATCTGGACTCCGTGAGTGTGTCCTTGTCCTGCAGTTTTCACTTCTCCTGTTCACAAGGCAAGGGTGCCATTGAAGTCAGCTGAGCCACTCCAATGTCATGGGAGGCACCAGACACCTCTCCCCCATCGCTGGGTGCCTCTGCAAATAAAGTGCTGTCTGCACCAAAGGAAAATAGTGGACAGCGACAACATTTGGGACAGGTTCATCATTTTGATGGTGGCCGACTGTTACAAGCTCAGTGAGATTGTTAATGTGAAAATACGAGATATGAACCCCCAGACCAATTTAACTAATAACACAAGATTTCACGTTTTAAGACTTTTATTATAACCACTAAACTAAAAGAAATCCCCATTAATCAGATAATAATTTGTAAGTAGCTGATATCCCAGATTACACAGAAAGGTATTTTCTTTACTTACTAAAATATTTGAAAAACTCACACCATGCTTATATGTTACACAGTCCTTTTTGATGGTGAAATCCTTTGGTTAAAAGTCCCAAACTCCTCCCAATTGCAATGGGTTGGATCTCCCAGATTTTTCTTAAATCAATGCCCTCTTTGCTCACTTCTTCCAAGCACTTTTGATCTGGACATCTGTGAATAATGTGATTTCCGGTGATCTCCGCAACTTTCAAAACAGGTTCAAGTCTTCTTTCTTTTCTTTTGGGCCTCCTTATCTCGAGAGACAATGGATACGCGCCTGGAGGTGGTCAGTGGTTTGTGAAGCAGCGCCTGGAGTGGCTATAAAGGCCAATTCTGGAGTGACAGGCTCTTCCACAGGTGCTGCAGAGAAATTTGTTTGTTGGGGCTGTTGCACAGTTGGCTCTCCCCTTGCGCCTCTGTCTTTTTTCCTGCCAACTACTAAGTCTCTTCGACTCGCCACAATTTAGCCCTGTCTTTATGGCTGCCCGCCAGCTCTGGCGAATGCTGGCAACTGACTCCCACGACTTGTGATCAATGTCACACGATTTCATGTCGCGTTTGCAGACGTCTTTATAACGGAGACATGGACGGCCGGTGGGTCTGATACCAGTGGCGAGCTCGCTGTACAATGTGTCTTTGGGGATCCTGCCATCTTCCATGCGGCTCACAT